>NC_092768.1:34850207-35589374 GCF_047496795.1 Chiloscyllium punctatum
GTGTCAGACAGGCCTCAGTATCAGACAGCGCGCAGCATCAGACAGTGCACAGCATCAGACAGCGCTGTGTCTGTCAGGCCTCAGTATCAGACAGCGCTCAGTATCAGACATGGCGCAGCAGCAGACATGGGTCAGCATCAGACAGGGGTCAGTATCAGAGAATGCTCAATGTCAGACAGGGCTCAGCATCAGACGGCACTCAGTATCAGACCGCGCTCAGTATCAGACAGCGCTCAACGTCAGACAGGGCTCAGCGTCATACAGGGCTCAGCGTCAGACAGGGCTCAGCATCAGACAGGGCTCAGTATCAGACAGCGCTCAACATCAGACAGTGCTCAGCATCAGACAGCGCTGTGTCAGACAGGGCTCAGCTTCAGACAGCGCTCAGTATCAGACAGGGCTCAGGAACAGACAGCACTCTGCATCAGATAGAACTCAGCATCAGAAAGGTCTCAGTATCAGACACGGCTCAGCATCAAACAGTGTACAGTATCAGACCGAGCTCATTATCAGACAGCGATCGTTATCAGACAGCGCTCGTTATCAGAGAGGGCTCAGTATCAGAGAGGGCTCAGCTTCACAAAGGCTCAGTATCAGAGAGCACTCAATTTTAGAGAGCACTCAGTATCAGACAGCGCTCAGTATCAGACAGCGCTCAGTATCAGACAGCGCTCAGTATCTGACAGGGCTCAGCACCAGAGAGGGCTCAGCCTCACACAGGGCTCAGTATCAGAGAGCGCTCAGTGTCAGACAGGGCTCAGCATCTGACAGTAATGAGTTTCAGACAGAGCTCAGTATTAAACAGCGTACAGTATCAGACTGCGCTCAGTATCAGACAGCGCTCAGCATCAGACAGCGCTGTGTCAGACAGGGCTCAGTATCAGACAGCGCTCAGTCTCAGACAGGGCTCAGCATCAGACAGGGCTCAGCATCAGACAGGGCTCAGCATCAGACAGCGCTCAGCATCAGACAGCGCTCAGCATCAGACAGCGCTGTGTCAGACAGGGTTGAGCATCAGACAGCGCTCAGTCTCAGACAGGGCTCAGTATTAGACAGGGCTCAGTATCAGACAGCGCTCAGTGTCTGACAGCACTCAGTATGAGGCAGCGCTCAGCATCAGACAGGGCTCAGTATCAGACAGGGCTCAGAATCAGACAGGGCTCAGTACTAGACAGCGCTTGGCATTAGACAGCGCTCGGCATCAGACAGCGCTCGGTATCAGACAGAGCTCTGCATCAGACAGCGCTGTGTCAGGCAGGGCTCAGTATCAGAGAGCGCTCAGTGTCAGACCTGGCTCAGCATCTGACAGCAATCAGTATCAGAGAGAGCTCAGTATCAGGCAGGACTCGGCATCAGACAGGACTCAGCATCAGACAGCGCTCAGTCTCAGACAGGGCTCAGTCTCAGACAGGGCTCAGTCTCAGACAGGGCTCAGTCTCAGACAGGGCTCAGTATCAGACAGGGCTCAGTATCAGACAGGGCTCAGTATCAGAGAGCGCTCAGTGTCAGAGAGCGCTCAGTGTCAGACAGGGCTCAGCATCTGACAGTAATGAGTATCAGACAGAGCTCAGTATTAAACAGCGTACAGTATCAGACAGCGCTGCGTCAGACAGGTCTCAGTATCAGACAGCGCTCAGTCTCAGACAGGGCTCAGCATCAGACAGCGCTCAGTATCAGACAGGGCTCAGTATCAGACAGGGCTCAGTATCAGACAGGGCTCAGTATCAGACAGTACTCGGTATCAGACAGAGCTCTGCATCAGACAGCGCTGTGTCAGGCAGGGCTCAGTATCAGAGAGCACTCAGAGTCAGACCGGGCTCAGCATCTGACAGCAATCAGTATCAGACAGAGCTCAGCATCAGAAAGCGCTCAGTCTCAGACAGGGCTCAGTCTCAGACAGGGCTCAGTCTCAGACAGGGCTCAGTATCAGACAGGGCTCAGTCTCAGACAGGGCTCAGTCTCAGACAGGGCTCAGTCTCAGACAGGGCTCAACATCAGATAGGGCTCAACATCAGATAGGGCTCAGCATCAGACAGTGCTCAGTCTCAGACAGCGCTCAGTCTCAGACAGCGCTCAGTATCAGACAGCGCTCAGTATCAGACCGGGCTCAGTATCCGACAGGGCTCAGTGCCAGATGGAGCTCAGTATCAGACAGGGCTCAGTGTCAGATGGAGGTCAGCATCAGACAGGGCTCAGTAACAGACAGGGCTCAGTATCAGACAGCACTCAGTATTAGACAGCGCTCAGTAACAGGCAGGGCTCAGTATCAGACGCCGCTCTGTATCAGATAGGGCTCAGCATCAGACAGGGCTCAGCATCAGACAGGGCTCAGTATCAGAGAGCGCTCAGTATCAGAGAGCGCTCAGTATCAGAGAGTGTTCAGTATCAGACAGGGCTCAGCATCAGACAGGGCTCAGTCTCAGACAGGGCTCAGTCTCAGACAGGGCTCAGTCTCAGACAGCACTCAACATCAGGCAGCGCTCAGCATCAAATGGGGCTCAGCATCAGATAGGGCTCAGCATCAGACAGTGCTCAGTCTCAGACAGCGCTCAGTCTCAGACAGGGCTCAGAATCAGACAGGGCTCAGTATCAGAGAGTGTTCACTGTCAGACTGTGCTCAGTATCAGACCGCGCTCATTATCAGACAGCGCTCAGCAGCAGACAGGGCTCAGCATCAGACAGCGCTGTGTCAGGCAGGGCTCAGTATCAGAGAGCGCTCAGTGTCAAACCGGGCTCAGCATCTGACAGCAATCAGTATCAGACAGAGCTCAGTATCAGACCATGCTCAGCATCAGACAGGGCTCAGCATCAGACAGCACTGTGTCAGACAGGGCTCAGTTTCAGACAGCGCTCAGTATCAGACCACGTGCAGTATCAGACCGCGTGCAGTATCAGACCACGTGCAGTATCAGACCGCGTGCAGTATCAGACAGCGCTCAGTAACAGACAGTGCCCAATAACAGACAGCGCTCAGTATCAGACAGCACCTTTATCAGACAGCGCTCAGTATCAGACAGCGCTCAGTATCAGACAGGGCTCAGTGCCAGATGGAGCTCAGTATCAGGCAGCGCTCAGTATCAGACAGGGCTCAGTATCAGACAGCGCTCAGTATCAGACAGGGCTCAGTGCCAGATGGAGCTCAGTCTCAGACAGCGCTCAGTCTCAGACAGGGCTCAGCATCAGACAGTGCTCAGTCTCAGACAGGGCTCAGCATCAGACTCTGCTCAGTCTCAGAGAGCTCTCAGTATTATACATCACTCCGTATCAGACAGCGCTCAGCATCAGACAGTGCTCAGTATCAGACAGTGCTTAGTATCAGACAGGACTCAGTATCAGACAGCGCTCAGCATCAGACAGCGCTCAGGATCAGACAGCGTTCAGTATCAGACAGCACTCAGGATCAGACAGCACTCAGGATCAGACAGCGCTTAGTATCAGACAGGGCTCAGTGCCAGATGGAGCTCAGTATCAGGCAGCGCTCAGTATCAGACAGGGATCAGTATCAGACAGCGCTCAGTATCAGACAGGGCTCAGTGCCAGATGGAGCTCAGTATCAGGCAGCGCTCAGTATCAGACAGGGCTCAGCATCAGACGGCACTCAGTATCAGACCGCGCTCAGTATCAGACAGCGCTCAACGTCAGACAGGGCTCAGCGTCATACAGGGCTCAGCGTCAGACAGGGCTCAGCATCAGACAGGGCTCAGTATCAGACAGCGCTCAACATCAGACAGTGCTCAGCATCAGACAGCGCTGTGTCAGACAGGGCTCAGCTTCAGACAGCGCTCAGTATCAGACAGGGCTCAGGAACAGACAGCACTCTGCATCAGATAGAACTCAGCATCAGAAAGGTCTCAGTATCAGACACGGCTCAGCATCAAACAGTGTACAGTATCAGACCGAGCTCATTATCAGACAGCGATCGTTATCAGACAGCGCTCGTTATCAGAGAGGGCTCAGTATCAGAGAGGGCTCAGCTTCACAAAGGCTCAGTATCAGAGAGCACTCAATTTTAGAGAGCACTCAGTATCAGACAGCGCTCAGTATCAGACAGCGCTCAGTATCAGACAGCGCTCAGTATCTGACAGGGCTCAGCACCAGAGAGGGCTCAGCCTCACACAGGGCTCAGTATCAGAGAGCGCTCAGTGTCAGACAGGGCTCAGCATCTGACAGTAATGAGTTTCAGACAGAGCTCAGTATTAAACAGCGTACAGTATCAGACTGCGCTCAGTATCAGACAGCGCTCAGCATCAGACAGCGCTGTGTCAGACAGGGCTCAGTATCAGACAGCGCTCAGTCTCAGACAGGGCTCAGCATCAGACAGGGCTCAGCATCAGACAGGGCTCAGCATCAGACAGCGCTCAGCATCAGACAGCGCTCAGCATCAGACAGCGCTGTGTCAGACAGGGTTGAGCATCAGACAGCGCTCAGTCTCAGACAGGGCTCAGTATTAGACAGGGCTCAGTATCAGACAGCGCTCAGTGTCTGACAGCACTCAGTATGAGGCAGCGCTCAGCATCAGACAGGGCTCAGTATCAGACAGGGCTCAGAATCAGACAGGGCTCAGTACTAGACAGCGCTTGGCATTAGACAGCGCTCGGCATCAGACAGCGCTCGGTATCAGACAGAGCTCTGCATCAGACAGCGCTGTGTCAGGCAGGGCTCAGTATCAGAGAGCGCTCAGTGTCAGACCTGGCTCAGCATCTGACAGCAATCAGTATCAGAGAGAGCTCAGTATCAGGCAGGACTCGGCATCAGACAGGACTCAGCATCAGACAGCGCTCAGTCTCAGACAGGGCTCAGTCTCAGACAGGGCTCAGTCTCAGACAGGGCTCAGTCTCAGACAGGGCTCAGTATCAGACAGGGCTCAGTATCAGACAGGGCTCAGTATCAGAGAGCGCTCAGTGTCAGAGAGCGCTCAGTGTCAGACAGGGCTCAGCATCTGACAGTAATGAGTATCAGACAGAGCTCAGTATTAAACAGCGTACAGTATCAGACAGCGCTGCGTCAGACAGGTCTCAGTATCAGACAGCGCTCAGTCTCAGACAGGGCTCAGCATCAGACAGCGCTCAGTATCAGACAGGGCTCAGTATCAGACAGGGCTCAGTATCAGACAGGGCTCAGTATCAGACAGTACTCGGTATCAGACAGAGCTCTGCATCAGACAGCGCTGTGTCAGGCAGGGCTCAGTATCAGAGAGCACTCAGAGTCAGACCGGGCTCAGCATCTGACAGCAATCAGTATCAGACAGAGCTCAGCATCAGAAAGCGCTCAGTCTCAGACAGGGCTCAGTCTCAGACAGGGCTCAGTCTCAGACAGGGCTCAGTATCAGACAGGGCTCAGTCTCAGACAGGGCTCAGTCTCAGACAGGGCTCAGTCTCAGACAGGGCTCAACATCAGATAGGGCTCAACATCAGATAGGGCTCAGCATCAGACAGTGCTCAGTCTCAGACAGCGCTCAGTCTCAGACAGCGCTCAGTATCAGACAGCGCTCAGTATCAGACCGGGCTCAGTATCCGACAGGGCTCAGTGCCAGATGGAGCTCAGTATCAGACAGGGCTCAGTGTCAGATGGAGGTCAGCATCAGACAGGGCTCAGTAACAGACAGGGCTCAGTATCAGACAGCACTCAGTATTAGACAGCGCTCAGTAACAGGCAGGGCTCAGTATCAGACGCCGCTCTGTATCAGATAGGGCTCAGCATCAGACAGGGCTCAGCATCAGACAGGGCTCAGTATCAGAGAGCGCTCAGTATCAGAGAGCGCTCAGTATCAGAGAGTGTTCAGTATCAGACAGGGCTCAGCATCAGACAGGGCTCAGTCTCAGACAGGGCTCAGTCTCAGACAGGGCTCAGTCTCAGACAGCACTCAACATCAGGCAGCGCTCAGCATCAAATGGGGCTCAGCATCAGATAGGGCTCAGCATCAGACAGTGCTCAGTCTCAGACAGCGCTCAGTCTCAGACAGGGCTCAGAATCAGACAGGGCTCAGTATCAGAGAGTGTTCACTGTCAGACTGTGCTCAGTATCAGACCGCGCTCATTATCAGACAGCGCTCAGCAGCAGACAGGGCTCAGCATCAGACAGCGCTGTGTCAGGCAGGGCTCAGTATCAGAGAGCGCTCAGTGTCAAACCGGGCTCAGCATCTGACAGCAATCAGTATCAGACAGAGCTCAGTATCAGACCATGCTCAGCATCAGACAGGGCTCAGCATCAGACAGCACTGTGTCAGACAGGGCTCAGTTTCAGACAGCGCTCAGTATCAGACCACGTGCAGTATCAGACCGCGTGCAGTATCAGACCACGTGCAGTATCAGACCGCGTGCAGTATCAGACAGCGCTCAGTAACAGACAGTGCCCAATAACAGACAGCGCTCAGTATCAGACAGCACCTTTATCAGACAGCGCTCAGTATCAGACAGCGCTCAGTATCAGACAGGGCTCAGTGCCAGATGGAGCTCAGTATCAGGCAGCGCTCAGTATCAGACAGGGCTCAGTATCAGACAGCGCTCAGTATCAGACAGGGCTCAGTGCCAGATGGAGCTCAGTCTCAGACAGCGCTCAGTCTCAGACAGGGCTCAGCATCAGACAGTGCTCAGTCTCAGACAGGGCTCAGCATCAGACTCTGCTCAGTCTCAGAGAGCTCTCAGTATTATACATCACTCCGTATCAGACAGCGCTCAGCATCAGACAGTGCTCAGTATCAGACAGTGCTTAGTATCAGACAGGACTCAGTATCAGACAGCGCTCAGCATCAGACAGCGCTCAGGATCAGACAGCGTTCAGTATCAGACAGCACTCAGGATCAGACAGCACTCAGGATCAGACAGCGCTTAGTATCAGACAGGGCTCAGTGCCAGATGGAGCTCAGTATCAGGCAGCGCTCAGTATCAGACAGGGATCAGTATCAGACAGCGCTCAGTATCAGACAGGGCTCAGTGCCAGATGGAGCTCAGTATCAGGCAGCGCTCAGTATCAGACAGGGCTCAGTATCAGAGAGCACTCAATATCAGACAGCACTCAGTCTCAGACAGCGCTCAGTCTCAGACAGGGCTCAGTATCAGACAGGGCTCAGTATCAGACAGGGCTCAACATCAGACAGGGCTCAACATCAGACAGGGCTCAGTCTCAGATAGGGCTCAGTCTCAGAAAGGACTCAGCATCAGACAGCACTCTGCGTCAGACAGCACTCTGCGTCAGACAGCGCTCAGTATCAGACAGCGTTCGGTATCAGACAGGGCTCAGCATCAGACAGGGCTCAGCATAAGACAGCGCTCAGTCTCAGTAAGGGCTCAGCCTCAGACAGCGCTCAGTATCAGACAGCGCTCAGCATCACACAGCACTCAGTATCAGACGGAGCTCAGTATCAGACTGCGCTCAATATCAGATGGAGCTCAGTATCAGACCGCGCTCAATATCAGGCAGGGCTCAGCATCAGACACTGCTCAGTATCAGACTAGGCTTAGTATCAGACAGCGCTCAGTATCAGACTGCACTCAGTATCAGGTAACGGTCAGTATCAAGCAGGGGTCAGTAACAGACAGCGATCAGTCTCAGACCGGGCTCAGTATCAGACAGCACTCAATATCAGGCAGCGCTCAGCATCAGACAGTGCTCAGTCTCAGACAGGGCTCAGCATCAGACAGGGCTCAGTCTCAGACAGGGCTCAGCATCAGACTCTGCTCAGTCTCAGAAAGCTCTCAGTATTATACATCACTCCGTATCAGACAGCGCTCAGCATCAGACAGTGCTCAGGATCAGACAGTGCTTAGTATCAGACAGGGCTCAGTATCAGAGAGCACTCAATATCAGACAGCACGCAGTCTCAGACAGCGCTCAGTCTCAGACAGCGCTCAGTCTCAGACAGGGCTCAGTATCAGACAGGGCTCAGTATCAGGCAGGGCTCAGTATCAGGCAGGGCTCAGTATCAGGCAGGGCTCAGTATCAGTCAGTGCTTCGTATCAGACAGCGTTCAGTTCAGACAGTGCTCAGGATCAGACAGCGCTCCTTATCAGACAGGGCTCAGCATCAGACCGCACTCAATATCAGTCAGGGCTCTGTATCAGACAGCTCTGTATCAGACAGGGCTCAGTTTCAGGCAGCGCTCAGTATCAGGCAGCGCTCAGTATCAGGCAGCGCTCAGTATCAGGCAGCGCTCAGCATCAGGCAGCGCTCAGTATCAAACAGTGCTCAGAGTCAGACAGGGCTCAGTATCAGACAGGGCTCAGTATCAGACACGGCTCAGTTTCAGGCTGCGCTCAGTATCAGGCAGCGCTCAGCATCAGGCAGCGCTCAGCATCAGACAGGGCTCAGTATCAGACAGGGCTCAGCATCAGACAGGGCTCAGCATCAGTTGGAGCTCAGTATCAGACCGCGCTCAATATCAGACAGCGCTCAGTATCAGGCAGCGCTCAGTATCAGGCAGCGCTCAGTATCAAACAGTGCTCAGAGTCAGACAGGGCTCAGTATCAGACAGGACTCAGTATCAGACAGGGCTCAGCATAGATAGGGCTCAGCATCAGACACTGCTCAGTCTCAGAGAGCTCTCAGTATCAGACTGCGCTCAGCATCAGACAGTGCTCAGCATCAGACAGTGCCCAGTATCAGACAGTGCTTAGTATCAGACAGGACTCAGTATCAGACAGCGCTCAGGATCAGACAGCGCTCAGGATCAGACAGGGCTCACTATCAAGCAGGGCTCAGTATCAGGCAGGGCTCAACATCAGATGGCACTCGGTATCAGACATCGCTCGGTATCAGCGCTCAGTTTCAGACATGGCTCAGCATCAGACAACGCTCTGTGTCAGACAGGGCTCAGTATCAGACAACGCTCTGTGTCAGACAGGGCTCAGTATCAGGCAGGGCTCAACATCAAACAGGGCTCAGCATCAGACAGCGCTCAATATCAGACAGAGCTCAGTGCCAGATGGAGCTCAGAAACAGACAGTGTTCAGCATCAGACAGCACACTGTGTCAGATGGAGCTCAGCATCAGAAAGGGCTCAATATCAGACAGGGCTCTGAATCAGACAGTGCTCAGTCTCACTCAGGGCTCAGTATCAAACAGCGTACAGTATCAGACCGTGCTCATTATCAGACAGCGCTCAGTATCAGACAATGCTCAGTATCAGACAGTGCTCAGCATCAGACAGCGCTGTGTCAGACAGGCCTCAGTATCAGACAGCACGCAGTATCAGACATGGCTCAGCATCGGACATGGGTCAGCATCAGACATGGGTCAGCATCCGACATGGCTCAGTATCAGGCGAGGCTCAGCATCAGACGGCACTCAGTATCAGAAAGGGCTCAGCATCAGACAGTGCTCAGTATCAGAGAGCGCTCAGTATCAGAGAGCGCTCAGTGTCAGACAGGGCTCAGCATTGGACAGCGCTCAGTATCAGACAGAGCTCAGTATTAAACAGCGTACGATATCAGACAGCGCTCAGCATCAGACAGCGCTCTGTGTAAGATGGAGCTCAGCATCAGAAAGGGCTCAGTATCTGACAGCACATGGTATCAGATCGTGCTCAGTATCAGAGAACGCTCAGCATCAGAGAGTGCTCAGTATCAGACAGCGCTCAGTATCAGACAGGCTCAGCATCAGACAGGGCTCAGCATCAGCCAGTGCTCAGTCTCACACAGGGCTCAGTATCTAACAGCGTACAGTATCAGATCACGCTCATTATCAGACAGCGCTCGGTATCAGACAGCGCTCAATACCAGACAGCGCTCAGTATCAGACAGTGCACAGCATCAGACAGCGCTGTGTCAGACAGGCCTCAGTATCAGACAGCACGCAGCATCAGACAGTGCACAGCATCAGACAGCGCTGTGTCTGTCAGGCCTCAGTATCAGACAGCGCTCAGTATCAGACATGGCGCAGCAGCAGACATGGGTCAGCATCAGACAGGGGTCAGTATCAGAGAATGCTCAATGTCAGACAGGGCTCAGCATCAGACGGCACTCAGTATCAGACCGCGCTCAGCATCAGACAGGGCTCAGCGTCAGACAGGGCTCAGCATCAGACAGTGCTCAGTCTCACACAGGGCCCAGTATCAGAGAGCGCTCAGTGTCAGACAGAGCTCAGCATCTGACAGCAATCAGTATCAGACCGCGCTCAGTATCAGACAGCGCTCAGCGTCAGACAGGGCTCAGCGTCAGACAGGGCTCAGCGTCAGACAGGGCTCAGCGTCAGACAGGGCTCAGTATCAGACAGGGCTCAGCATCAGACAGCGCTCAGCGTCAGACAGGGCTCAGCGTCAGACAGGGCTCAGCGTCAGACAGGGCTCAGCATCAGACAGGGCTCAGTATCAGACAGCGCTCAGCATCAGACAGCGCTGCGTCAGACAGGGCTCAGCATCAGACAGCGCTGTGTCAGACAGGGCTCAGCATCAGACAGGGCTCAGTATCAGACAGGGCTCAGTATCAGACAGCGCTCAGCATCAGACAGCGCTCAGCATCAGACAGCGCTGTGTCAGACAGGGCTCAGCTTCAGACAGCGCTCAGTATCAGACAGGGCTCAGGAACAGACAGCACTCTGCATCAGATAGAACTCAGCATCAGAAAGGCCTCAGTATCAGACACGGCTCAGCATCAAACAGTGTACAGTATCAGACCGAGCTCATTATCAGACAGCGCTCGTTATCAGACAGCGCTCGTTATCAGAGAGGGCTCAGTATCAGAGAGGGCTCAGCTTCACAAAGGCTCAGTATCAGAGAGCACTCAGTATCAGACAGCGCTCAGTATCAGACAGCGCTCAGTATCTGACAGCGCTCAGTATCTGACAGCGCTCAGTATCTGACAGCGCTCAGTATCTGACAGCGCTCAGTATCTGACAGGGCTCAGCACCAGAGAGGGCTCAGCACCACAGAGGGCTTATCCTCATACAGGGCTCAGTATCAGAGAGCGCTCAGTGTCAGACAGGGCTCAGCATCTGACAGTAATGAGTATCAGACAGAGCTCAGTATTAAACAGCGTACAGTATCAGACCGCGCTCAGTATCAGACAGCGCTCAGCATCAGACAGCGCTGTGTCAGACAGGGCTCAGTATCAGACAGCGCTCAGTCTCAGACAGGGCTCAGCATCAGACAGGGCTCAGCATCAGACAGCGCTCAGCATCAGACAGCGCTGTGTCAGACAGGGTTGAGCATCAGACAGCGCTCAGTCTCAGACAGGGCTCAGTATTAGACAGGGCTCAGTATCAGACAGCGCTCAGAATCAGACAGGGCTCAGAATCAGACAGGGCTCAGTCCTAGACAGCGCTTGGCATTAGACAGCGCTCGGCATCAGACAGCGCTCGGTATCAGACAGAGCTCTGCATCAGACAGAGCTCTGCATCAGACAGCACTGTGTCAGGCAGGGCTCAGTATCAGAGAGCGCTCAGTGTCAGACTGGGCTCAGCATCTGACAGCAATCAGTATCAGACAGAGCTCAGTATCAGACAGGACTCAGCATCAGACAGGACTCAGCATCAGACAGCGCTCAGTCTCAGACAGGGCTCAGTCTCAGACAGGGCTCAGTCTCAGACAGGGCTCAGTCTCAGACAGGGCTCAGTGTCAGAGAGCGCTCAGTGTCAGACAGGGCTCAGCATCTGACAGTAATGAGTATCAGACAGAGCTCAGTATTAAACAGCGTACAGCATCAGACAGCGCTGCGTCAGACAGGTCTCAGTATCAGACAGCGCTCAGTCTCAGTCAGGGCTCAGCATCAGACAGCGCTCAGTATCAGACAGGGCTCAGTATCAGACAGGTCTCAGTATCAGACAGCGCTCAGTCTCAGTCAGGGCTCAGCATCAGACAGCGCTCAGTATCAGACAGGGCTCAGTATCAGAGAGCGCTCAGTGTCAGACAGGGCTCAGCATCTGACAGTAATGAGTATCAGACAGAGCTCAGTATTAAACAGCGTACAGCATCAGACAGCGCTGCGTCAGACAGGTCTCAGTATCAGACAGCGCTCAGTCTCAGTCAGGGCTCAGCATCAGACAGCGCTCAGTATCAGACAGGGCTCAGTATCAGACAGGTCTCAGTATCAGACAGCGCTCAGTCTCAGTCAGGGCTCAGCATCAGACAGCGCTCAGTATCAGACAGGGCTCAGTATCAGACAGCACTCGGTATCAGACAGAGCTCTGCATCAGACAGCGCTGTGTCAGGCAGGGCTCAGTATCAGAGAGCACTCAGAGTCAGACCGGGCTCAGCATCTGACAGCAATCAGTATCAGACAGAGCTCAGTATCAGACCGCGCTCAGCATCAGAAAGCGCTCAGCATCAGACAGCGCTCAGTATCAGACAGGACTCAGCATCAGACAGCGCTCAGTCTCAGACAGGGCTCAGTCTCAGACAGGGCTCAGTATCAGACAGGGCTCAGTCTCAGACAGGGCTCAGTCTCAGACAGGGCTCAGTCTCAGACAGGGCTCAACATCAGATAGGGCTCAACATCAGATAGGGCTCAGCATCAGACAGTGCTCAGTCTCAGACAGCGCTCAGTCTCAGACAGCGCTCAGTCTCAGACAGCACTCACTATCAGACAGCGCTCAGTATCAGACAGGGCTCAGTGCCAGATGGAGCTCAGTATCAGACAGGGCTCAGAGTCAGATGGAGGTCAGCATCAGACAGGGCTCAGTAACAGACAGGGCTCAGTATCAGACAGCACTCAGTATTAGACAGCGCTCAGTAACAGGCAGGGCTCAGTATCAGACGCCGCTCTGTATCAGATAGGGCTCAGCATCAGACAGGGCTCCGTATCAGACAGGGCTCAGTATCAGGCAGGGCTCAGTATCAGACAGCGCTCAGTATCAGACAGGGCTCAGTGCCAGATGGAGCTCAGTATCAGGCAGCGCTCAGTATCAGACAGGGCTCAGTATCAGAAAGCACTCAATATCAGACAGCACTCAGTCTCAGACAGCGCTCAGTCTCAGACAGGGCTCAGTATCAGACAGGGCTCAGTATCAGAGAGTGTTCAGTATCAGACAGGACTCAGCATCAGACAGGGCTCAGTCTCAGACAGGGCTCAGTCTCAGACAGCACTCAACATCAGGCAGGGCTCAGCATCAAATGGGGCTCAGTATCAGATAGGGCTCAGTATCAGACAGCGCTCAGGATCAGACAGCGTTCAGTATCAGATAGCACTCAGGATCAGACAGTGCTTAGTATCAGACAGGGCTCAGTGCCAGATGGAGCTCAGTATCAGGCAGCGCTCAGTATCAGACAGGGATCAGTATCAGACAGCGCTCAGTATCAGACAGGGCTCAGTGCCAGATGGAGCTCAGTATCAGGCAGCGCTCAGTATCAGAGAGCACTCAATATCAGACAGCACTCAGTCTCAGACAGCGCTCAGTCTCAGACAGGGCTCAGTCTCAGACAGGGCTCAGTATCAGACAGGGCTCAACATCAGACAGGGCTCAACATCAGACAGGGCTCAGTCTCAGATAGGGCTCAGTCTCAGAAAGGACTCAGCATCAGACAGCACTCTGCGTCAGACAGCACTCTGCGTCAGACAGCGCTCAGTATCAGACAGCGTTCGGTATCAGACAGGGCTCAGCATCAGACAGGGCTCAGCATAAGACAGCGCTCAGTCTCAGTAAGGGCTCAGCCTCAGACAGCGCTCAGTATCAGACAGCGCTCAGCATCACACAGCACTCAGTATCAGACGGAGCTCAGTATCAGACTGCGCTCAATATCAGGCAGGGCTCAGCATCAGACACTGCTCAGTATCAGACTAGGCTTAGTATCAGACAGCGCTCAGTATCAGACTGCACTCAGTATCAGACAGGGCTCAGTATCAGACAGGGCTCAGTATCAGACAGGGCTCAGTATCAGACAGGGCTCAGTATCAGACGGACCTCAGTATCAGTCAGGGCTCAGTATCAGACAGGGCTCAGTATCTGATGGACCTCAGTATCAGACAGGGCTCTCTATCAGGCAGGACCCATTTTCAGGCAAAGCTCAGTATGAGGTAGGGGTCAGTATCAGACATGGCTCAGTGTCACTCAGGGCTCAGTACCAGATTGAGTTCCTTATCAGACAGGGCTCAGTGACAGGCAGACCTCTATATCAGGTGGAGTTCAGTAACTTAAAGGATTCAGCGTCAGACACAATAATCTCACAATACTATGGAAAAAAAGTGCAGAATGCTACCCACATTTCTGACCAGTATGTATCCCTCAATCAACATCATTAAAAACATATCACATTGATAATTGTAGTAACTGGGTCTGTGTTAAATATTTGCCACATTCAATACTAACTTCCACTTACAATGCGATGTGAAGCACATCATGAGGAAGAATTTCATGCTAACTACATTGTGAAATATCCAGGGCATGTGTCCAAAGGCTTGGCCATTGACATATGTTTTATGGAGAATCACAGGAAGAAAACAAACCATTAGACTGAAAAGTTAGAGATAGCATTCTATGATCTAATGTCTAGGTTGCTGTAAGCATGGACACCAGTTAAAGTGATAATAATTAAGGATTATGAAAGGTCTTAAAATGATTGAAACTTGATGTCTCAGAGGATTGTCTGGTTTAAGAGTAATACAGAGAGAGCAAAAGATGAGCAATGGCCTGAAATGTTTTGAATAAAATTGTAATGATTACTGACCAGACCACCAACATTATGCAGTGATCCCTGGAAGATCATCAAATTATCTTACAATCCACCTCGGAATTAATAACCTTTTATTTCTGAAGTCAGCGAAAGTTCAGGCGCAGGGGCTTATTAAGTGTACAAAGACAGAGGATTCAAGAGGTTTAAACAAATAAAAATACATTTCTGTGCAATTTAAAACATTGAGACAATACATGTCTAACACCCAGAGTTACCGTGTGGTAAGAGTAACAATAAGCTATAATCAAGTATACTAGGCGAAAGTGAGAACTGCAGATCTGGAGATTAGAGTCAAGATTAGAGTCGTGCTGCAAAAGCACAGCAGGTCAGGCAGCATCCGAGGAGCAGGAAAATCAATATTTTGGGCAGGAGTCCTTCATCAGGAATGCCGAAACATCAATTTTCCTGCTCCTCGGATGCTGCCTGACCTACTGTGCTTTTCCAGCACCACTCTAATCTTGACTATGATCAAATACGACACAGTGTACATTAAAAAGAAAATGAGATCAAGACAGATCCCAAAACTCTCCTCAGATATGTTTGACATGGTGATTCAGATATCATTATATATGGGGAGCTCTAGACCAAGGGGCACAAAGTCAGGAATCAGGAAATACGTTTCCACACAATTTCTTTCTAATTATTCACAGATGTGGGTATTGCTGAAAAGGACAGCATATAATGCCTATCCCTAATTGTCCAAAGGTCAGTTACAAGTCAACTATATTGCTGCAGTTCTGTAAACCAGAGCAGGTTAGAACACAGTTTCCACCCCAAAAAGACATTCGTGAACCAGATGGGCTTTTCCTGACAATCGACAATGATCAATAGAATGTTAATTCTGGATTTCAGTGAACTCAAACTCCACCACGTGCAGGAGGCAAATTGGTGGGGCAAACATGGTATTCTCTTTCTCAAGGACAGTTCGTTCTTTGCTGAGTTAATGCTGTTAAATCTGAAGTCGACAGCAACTTTGCACCAAAGAAGATTAAGGGATATGGACATAAAATGAAAGAATGGAGTCAGGATACAGATCAACCATGATCGCATTGAATCATAGAACTAGTTCAAAGGGTAGAAAGGCCTCCTCCTGTTCCTGAATGTGAAACGGGTTCAAGTGTCTCAGTCATCTCCTCCTGCTTCTATGATCTTATGTCCCTGCTATAAAGGTGGAGACTGATGGTGAGCCAGGTTTATTAATAATTAAACATTCCTCCAGTGAGTCTGAGACAGTATATAACAAGGATTAAAGGAAATATAATGGAACACAGCGCTATACTAACATAATCCGAATCTCAATCATCAAGCAGATTAAAACGAATACAGAATGGAATGAATATCTCTGTGAAAGAATAAGTGGATAACGAGAATAAATCAAATGAAACACTGACCCAGAAATCTTCAACTCAGATAGTCATTGTCTGATCATTACCATGTCTTGTGAATTGGGACTCATTTAAATGACAGGATCAAAAAACAATAATGTCAATTTATGTAGCATGTTAAATGTAATAAAACATCCCAAAGTGGTTCACAAGAGTATCAGTTAAATCAAGTCTGGCACATAAAGAGATATTAGCACAGATGTTGTGAAACTTAAAAGGGTGCAGAAAAGATTTACAAGGATGTTGCCAGGGTTGGAGTGTTGAGCTATAGTAAGAAGCTGAATAGGTTGGGGTTGGTTTCCTTGTGTCAGAGGTTGCATGATGACCTTATAGAAGTTTATAAAATCATGAAGGGCTTGGATAGGGTAAATAGATAAGCCTCTTCCCCATGGTAGCAGAGTCCAAGTCTAGACGGCATAGGTTTAAGGTGAGAGAGGAATAATTTATAAGGGACTCAAGTGGAAATTTTTAATCACACAGAGAGTGGTGCATGTATGGAATGAGCTTCCAGAGGAAGTGGTGGAGGTTGGTATAATTGCAACATTTAAAAGGCATCTGGCTGGGTGTATGAATAAGAAGGGTTTCGATGGATGTGGACCAAATGCTGGCAAATGGGACTAGGTTAATAGATTAATTTAGGGTATCTGGTCAGCATAGACAAGTTGGACTGTAAGGTCTGTTTCGGTGCTGTACATATCTATGACTGTGAAGTGAGTAAAAATTTGATCTCAAAGTTTCAAGGAGAATTCAAAAGAAGCACAGAAAATTGACACTGGCGATCAACTGGAAATCTGGAACAGCTCTTTTCTCCAAAGCTTTCTTGGTTACAGAACTAAGGCGAATAGAGACTACAGTTTAGCAATGAACGAGATGACTTGGCAATTCAGGTTTGAGTGCAAAATTCTCCTATTCCCAGATTCCTTTAATGATGTGGAAACATGCCATACACGAATTGGATGATGTGTTTTCCAGAATTCACATGAATTCACTTCAGAAGTACTTCGTTGCCCGATCGTTACTTTCAGAGGTGCTACAGAAATGCAAGACTGCCTTTCTTCACACCAGAGGGAATTGCATCCACAAAGCCTCACCAAATTCCCCAGTCTGCCGTTGCCATCCCGAACCCTTCACTTCCCTAACACTTCAGAGAATAGAAATATATCTGCGGTTAAAACGTCAGCTAGCTCTTTGTCACATTTATTGCACTATTCTTTCCAGTGACGCTTGTGCGAAGAAACCTCAGGGACTGACTGGAAGCTGTGAAGCTGTTAAGCCTCAGCTGACACAACCTCTGAGCAGGTAATCGTCACTAAGGCCGTAAATACCAACCGGTGATAACAATCTCCTGTAACTGATACTCAGACTCATGCTGCCTGTTAAATAATGGAAAGGCTCATTAGAAGCTGTGAAAAATAAGGCAGAAACCAGCAATAATTTCTCCCAATTATTAGAAAGAAAAAGGAAAGTTGTGACTAAAATTTTAAAGATCCTGAGCTCAGGCAGCGGGGAAAATAAGAGGTCGATCACACACCGGAGAAAATTGAATTATCTGCGAGTTGCCTCACATTCTTCTCTGAGCTGCTGGCAGAGTTGAATGGAATCGAAGACTCAAACAGCACAGGTACAGACCATTCGGCCTATTCTGCCCGTGCTGGCACTTGGAAAGCGCTGTCGGATGTAACTCCAAGGTGAAGTTAGCAGGGCTGAGCCTGGGGCTCGTCCACCTCCATCTGCTTTATTCCCCTTATTCACCTTTTCGCCTCTGCTCAGTTCCTGTCCTTTTTTTTCCCCCTTTAAAACCTGGAGAGCGGCAGGTGAAGGAGGAGCAGGTCCAGGTGGGGAAGAAGAGTTTCCCGAACCCGGAAACACTCAGGCCTGTGGCTCCAAGGCGGAGATCTGCTACAGAGATCCCAGAGGCCTGTGTCAAATGTCAACTGCAGGAGCAGTGAGGAGGAACAAGAAGTAAACAGAAAGATGAACTCTATTGCAGTAACATCTTGCATCCTATTCAATATTTCAAAATGGCGCGGGAAGGTGGTGACAGTTGGCACATAGCACGCAAAAAGACACTTTTCACTGTTTTTACATACAGATCAAACCCAAATCTAAATTCAAATTAATTCCACTCCATTGATCTTTTTTTATTTCTGCCCAACTACATTTATTCTTTTTGAGTATTAATCCAATTCCTTTTTGGAAGTCATTAATGAATCTGCTGCCACCATTCTTTCAGACAATGTGTACAAGATTTCAGTGTCTCTGTGGAAAAATGTGTTTCCCTTTTGTTGCTTCAAGGTCTTTTGTCAATTACCTTCAATCTGTGTAACCTGGCTGCTCACCTTTCTTAATATTTATGTTTTAATCATTTTGAAAGTTTCCATTAAACACTCCTTAACCTTGCCTGTTCAATGAAAAATCATTGCAGTTTTTGCAACATATAACTGAAGTCCCCAGTTCCCTGATACCATTCTAGTAAATCTCCTCTGCACCTCAGCAACTGCCTTAACATCCCTCTTAAAGTGCAATGGCCAGAATTGCACAAAATGCACCACTCCACGCCAGTCAGGACTGGGGACTTCAGTTTTATAAAGGGTGGAATGATTCTCCTTTGAACAGAATAAGGTTATGGGGCACTTTATTAGAAACATTCAAAGTTCTGAACAGTAAAGTAGTGAGAAATTGTTCTCGATGCTTTTAAGATGAGTGACCAATGAACCCAGACTAAAGGCAGTTGACTAAGGAACCAGAAGTGGCAGAGGGGAAACATATTTTAACACAGAGAGTTACTGAAATCTACAACATGCTGTAATTAATGGGGTGTAACAGTAAGACAGTGGATATTAATGATGGGTATTAGCCTTAACTAGTGATTAATACGGTCTAATAAAAAGACAATGGATATTATCCGTGCATATTGATCCTAACTAATGATTAATGAGGTCTGACAGAAAAACCTAATCATTTATATTTAATCTAATTTGCGATTTCTGGTCTATAATAGGAAGACAGTGGATATTGGTATGAAGCTTCACAATTAATGTTGCTAGGAAGACATAAGTACTGAAAGATTTTGGAAACTTTAATTTGTTTCAAGTTTTCAGAACATACCCACAGTGGTTTCTTTGAAAGAGACCACTGAATGTTCACTGCGAACTTTGGAGAGACTTCTGGGCAAGATTTCCTGTAAATCAAATGAATGCGCTGGGACGATTTATGAACAGTGAATGGACTGGAGAAGGTTTTCGCTATTGTTTGGTTCAGTTGGAGGAAATCCTGCTCAGAGCAAGCTGCTGGCCAATCTCTCTCATTCTGAAAAAGTAAACCTTCTTGAGTTCAGTGTGAAATGTATCTGTTTTGTTTTTTGAGAGAGTGATTGAAGAAACGTCTTGGGATTGTATTTTCCTGGAAGCTCTGTCTGGATGACTTCAGAGATGACTGTGCATGTTTATATGACCATTCCTGCCAGAACTTGTCAGAGCAGCTGAGCTTTAAACACCTTACATTTTATCCTTCTGCCTTCAAGAAAATCTCAATGACACAATGTTTGTTTTTTTCTGAAAACCAATGTCTGCAGAAAAATATTTTCCCGCTTTCTTTCAATTTCTTGAATGTGGATTTTGGGCATGGTAAGAGGGTTAAGCATTTATACTTTGACTTCACTGACAGTGTTGCTACTTTAATTAACCTGTTTTGACATGTTATGACATCCTTCTGGAGCAGATAAGACTTGAACCCAGACATTCTGGCCCAGGAACTCTGCCACTATATCACATGATCCTTTAAATCTGTGGGTTGCAGGTTTTGTTTTTAATGTATATGTTCTGATACACTTTTGGAGCAGATAAGACTTGAACTTGGTGGGCTCAGAGGGTTAGGGATACAGCCACAGGAGCTCACCGACTTTGTATGTTAACCAATCTTTGCATCTTTATGAAAACATTTTATGTTCGTAACATCGTGTTGCCTCCAATACCTGTGTGATATAGGTAAGGTGTTTAGTTATGTTTTCATAACTGGAGAAATATTTTCATGTCACAGTGTGACCTGTGGATTATTGACAGTGCATTCCTCTAGCCTCCGAACATGGATATTAACTCTAACTCGGGCTGTGCAATCACACAACACCCCAGTTTGCAAAGAAATGTTCATGAAAGAGCTGTGGATCAGGCATTGCCAGAGCAAACACTACCATTTACTGGTGAACAGAGAGAGTGCAAATTATTATATCATCACACAGGAGTACCTACATGTACAAACGGAGAAAGGACTCCAGTAATCTTCATCTCAGTATTTATGTGAACCTATGAGCCTGTCTCAGACTGAAACTGTACATGACACGTTTCATCAACAGCTCACTCAGTCCTGTTAATTGCTGCTTTTCCAGGACAGAGACAGACTCACACTGACGCATTCAATAAAATCAAACATCCAGATTCCAGTGACTTCCAACACAGAAGTAGAAGAAGGACATTGCAAAACTCAGATCATTTGGAAGATGCTATTCAATCTCTCAAACCTGTTCTACCATTCATAAGCAGATCAAACAGCTACTCAGGTCTTAAATATGTTTCAATGTTAGGAGTTGGGAAGTCATATTGAGGTTTTATAGGACATTGGTGAGACCTGCAATACTGTGTCCAGTGCTGGTCACCTAATTATAGGAAAGATATTATTAAACTGGAGGGGGTTCAGAAGAGATTAACCAAGATATTGCCAGGTATTGAAGGTTTGAGTTGTAAAGAATAGAATAAATAGGCTGGGATTTTTATCGTTGGAGCGCCGAAAGTTGAGACGTGACCTTATAGAAGTTTATAAAATAATGAGGGGTATAGATAGGCTTAATGGTAGTTGTCTTTTTCCCAGGATGGGGGATTTCAAAATGAGTGTGCATATTTTTAAGGTGAGAGGAGAGAGATTTAAAATGAGGGGCAATTTTTTTATACAGAGGGCAGTTCGCATGTTGAATGAACTTCCTGAGGAAGTGGTGGATGTGAGTGCAATTACAATATTTAAAAGACATTTAGATCAGTACATGAATAGGAAAGACCATAAGACCATAAGACCATAAGACCATAAGGTTTGGAGGGATATGGCCGGAGCAGGAAGGTGGGGCCAGTTTAGTTTGGGATTATGTTCGGCCTGGACTTGTTGGACCAGAGAGTCTGTTTCTGTGGTTTATGACTCTACTTACTGGGACATGGGAAAAGGAGGGGCATTCAGCTTCTTGACTCATAGTATTCCTATGAAAGCTTTCTTTCAGTTTCTTGAATGTGCATTTTGGGCATGCTAAGTAGGTTAATACTTTGACTTCACTGACAGTATCGCTATTTTAATTAACCTGTTTTGACATGTCATGACATCCTTCTGGAGCTGATAAGACTTGAACACTCTGGCCCAGGAACTCTGCCACTGTATCACATGAACCCTTAAATTTGCAGGTTGCAGGTGTTGGTTTTAATCTATATGTTCTGACACACTTTTGGAGCAGGTAAGCCTTGAACTTGGTGGGTTCAGAGGGTTAGGGACACAGCCACAGGAGTCCCAGTAGCTGGCCATTCAGCCTGTTCAGTCCACACCAACCCTCAAAACAGCACGCAAACCATACCTAAATCCTGCATTTCCCATGGCTAATTCATCTTCCTTCATGTTACTGGACACTAAAGGCAATTTAGCATGGCCAATCCACTCAGCATACACATCTTTGTGACTGTGGGAGGAAACTGGAGCAAAGAACATAGAACATAGAAAAGTAGAGCACAGTACAGGCCCTTTGGCCCACAATGTTGTGCCGAGATTTAATCCTGAAGTAAAATATAGTAACAACCTGCACACCCCTCAACTCACTGCTATCCATGTGCATGTCCAGCAGTTGCTTAAATGTCCCCAATGACTCTGCTTCCACCACCACTGCTGGTAACGCATTCCATTCATTCACAACACTCTGTGTAAAAAACCTAGCTCTGACATCTCCTTTATACCTTCCTCCTAATATCTTCAAACTATGACTTCTCGTACCAGTCAATCCTGCCCTGGGGAAAAGTCTCTGACTATTGACTCTATCTATTATTTTGACCCTCTCATTATTTTGCACACCTCGATCAGGTCTCTTCTCTTTCTCCTTCTCTCCAGAGAGAAAAGTCCAAACCTATTCAACCTTTCTTCATAAGGTAAGCCCTCCAGCCCAGGCAGCATCCTGGTAAACCTTCTTTGCATGCTCTCCAAAGCGTCTGTACCTTTCCTATAATAGGGCGACAAGAACTGGACACAATATTCCAAGTGTGGCCTCACCAAAGACTTGTAGAGCTGCAGCAAAACCTCATGGCTCTTAAATTCTATCCCCCTGTTGATGAAAGCCAAAACACCATATGCTTTCTTAACAACCCTATCCACTTGGGTAGCAACTTTGAGGGATCTATGTACTTGCACACCCAGATCCCTCTGTTCCTCCACACTGCCAAGAATCCTGTCTTTAATCCTATATTCAGCATTAACGTTCGACCTTCCACAATGCATCACTTCGCATTTATCCAGGTTGAATTCCATCTGCCATTTCTCAGCCCAGCTCTGCATCCTGTCTATGTCGCGCTGCAGCCTGCAGTAGCCCTCTATACTATTGATGAAACCTCCAACCTTTGTGCTATCTGCAAATTTACTAACTCACCCTCAACCTCCTCATGCAAGTCATTTATAAAAACTACAAAGAGCCCAGGCCCAAGTACAGAGCCCTGCAGGACCCCACTCAATACTGTCCTCCAGGCAGAATACTTTCCATCTACAACCACTCTCTGCTTTCTGTCAGCTTAATGTTAAATCTTAATGTTTTCCAAAATTTCTAGCACATCAGCTTCATTAATTTTGATCTGGTCAAGGCTGTATCCCAGCTCCTTTAAGTTTTCATTTATAACAAGTTTCCTCTCCTTGGTGAAAACCGAAGCAAAAAACTCATTCAGGGCTTCCCCTATCTGATCAGAGTCCACGCACAAGTTCCCTCCGCTATCCCTGATCAACCCTACCTTCTCCCTAATCATTCACTTATTCCTCACGTATGAATAAAACGCCTTTGGGTTCTCCCTAATCTTTCTTGCCAAGTCTTTTTCGTGCACCCTCCTGGCTCTCCTCAGTCCATTTCTGAGCTCCTTTCTAGCAAGCCTGTAATCGTCTAAAGCTGTCCTAGATCCTAGCCTCCTCCACCTTACATAAGCTGCCTTCTTCCTTTTGACGAGAAGATCCTCTGTTCTCATTATCCAAGGTTCCTTAATTCAACCACTTCTTACCCACCTCAGAGGAACAAATTTGTGCATCACTAGCAACAACTGCTCCTTAAATAGCCTCCACATGGCTGCCGTGCCCTTTCTGTGGAACAATTGCTCCCAGTCTATACTTCCCAACTCCTGTCTGATAGCATCATAATTTCCTTTTCCCCAATTGAATAACTTCCCTCGGTAATTGCTCCTTTCACTTTCCAAGGCTATGCTAAATGTGAGGCAGCTGTGATCACTGTCACCAAAAAGCTGTCCCACCGCGAGATCCAAAATGGCTTCTCCCCTCGTCGGTCTGTCGACATACTGAGTAAGGAAACCCTTCTGAACACACCTGACAAAATTGGCTCCATCCAAACCATCTCCACTTAGGAGGTTCTAGTCGACATTGGGAAAGTTGAAATCACCCATAACAACAACCCTGCTACTTTTGCATTTTTCCAGAATGTGCCCGCCTATGAGATCTTCAATCTCTCTACTGCTATTAGGTGATGTGTAGAAAACCCCCAATGCGGTGGCTGTTCCCTTGCTGTTCCTAACTTCTACCCATGCTGACTCAGTGGACAAACCTTCCTTAACAACTTTCATTTCTGTAGCTGTGATGCACTCTCTGATTCGCAATGCTACACTCCCTCCTCTTTTTCCACCCTCCCTGTTCTTTTTAAACGTTCTAAACCCTGGAACATCAAGCAACCATTCCTGCCCCAGTGAAACCCATGTCTCCGTTATGGCCACAACATCGTAGTCCCAAGTACTGATCCTGTGCTATGTCCTCCAGGAAACCTGCATAGACATAGGGAGAACATGCAAACTCCACGCAGGTGAGGCTGGAATTGAACCCAGGTTCCTGGTGTTCTGAGGCAGCTGTACTAACTACAGAGCCAGCTTGCTGCCTACACCACTGTTTTTAGATTAGATTAGATTCCCTACAGTGTGGAAACAGGCCCTTCGGCCCAACCAGTCCACACCGACCCTCCGAACAGTTACCTACCCAGACCCATTTTCCTCTGACTAATGCACCTAACACGACGGGTAGTTTCGCCTGGCCAATTCACCTGACCCGCACATCTTTGGATTCTGGGAGGAAACCCACGCAGGCACAGGGAGAATGCGCAAACTCCACACAGACGGATTCCACGAGGCTGGAATCCTGGTGCTGTGAGGCAGCAGTGCTAACCACCGAGCCACCGTGCCGCCCACAGTTCACAGCGCCAGGAGGAGGCCAAAACCTCAGGCCATAAATAGAAACAATTTATTACCAAATCCGACAGGGAATTCAGGACAAATGAACTTACAGTGTGGAACACAAGGCTTACTTGAGAAAATATAATAGAGACATGAAAGGGAAAACTTGTTGAATATAAGAGGAATAAGGAAGAGAAGAATTGCTGATCGAATGAGGTGAAGAGGAGTAGGTAGAGATTCATAAGGAGTAAAAACACCAAAATGGCCCTGTTGGGCTGAAGGGCCTATTTAAGCTTTGTAAATCCTCTGACAATGAATGATTCTAACATCCAACTCATTCTCTAATGAGGCTCCAATCAACCATGGAGCGATTATTGGAAGTGGATTTATTCAAAAGGCAGACCGGAGAAATGTGATCAGTTCAGGCAAACAGCCGCTGAACATAGAAATATATTCACAAGAGAAAATGGAGTCATACATCAGCTGGTGAAAGAGCGATTGCAATGTGTTCATTACATACTCCAGACACGCTCAGCAGCCCTTAATCAGTGCTCAGCCATGTACCATTATCCTGTCAGTGTTATTACTTTATTACATGGTTCATTTTAGTGGATTAAAAACAGTATTTTAAACTGCACTCACTGACTTAAGGAGACACAGAGCCGCAGTGACTAGATGTAGGGACCTTGTGCTTTCTGTCTTAGTTCACCCATAGCCCAGGTCCAAATGCTGGACTGACCTATCATTCACTACTTTGCTACTTGTCTGCAATTCTTCACTTCAATCAATGGGCCTCTATTTCAGTTTCAGGACCTGTACAGGAAACAAGTCCCACTCGTCAAAGCAGGACAGAATGAGCTGGAGACCTAGTCTCAGGGTTAATAGCAACTATGCTGAGATTTCATTCACTGAACAGTCGTCAACATTGCAAAATATGAAATTACACAGCCAGGCTCCTTTCCTGTGAGTCAGTGAGATCTCACATTTCCGTCTAATGGTAGGGTTCAGTCACTCTTGGGAAAGAGGAATCTTTTATTTAAGATTCTCCGTATGATCCAACATTGACTTTTGTCTCCAATGTGGCTGTTGGATTCACATGTTGGTGGAAGTCACATAATATGATTGTAATGTGATATAATTACAATGTACCAGGAGCTTAGAATCACAGAATGATACAGCACAGTATGGAGACAATTCACCTTCAGTCTGTGTCCTCTAGTATTGAAACCTGCTGGCTCTAGTGGAAGCATGTTTATTTACTCTGCACCCTTCATGAATGTTAACACTTGCATTAAATCTCCCCTCAACATCTCTGCTCTAAGGAGAACACTCCAGGTTCCTCCAGTCTCTCCAGTGTTAACCAAAGCTGCTAATTCCAATACCACTTCTCTGCACTCTCTTTCTAAAGTGTGGATACAATCCCCTTAATTCAGAACTCATTGACAAGAGGAAACTTCCTTTTAATGTTCACTTTGTCAGCCACTTGTAGACTTCAGTCAAATCCAAAAACACTCTTCTAAACTCAGTGAAAACACATCCAAACTTTCATCAAAAAGCAACCCATTCATTGCAGGTGTCAATCTGAGACCACCAGGTTCATCACCATCACAAAATGCACTGACATCCTTCATTAAGTAAGGAAATCAAGACTGCAGTTTGTTGTTTCAAGATGTGTCTAAGCAGGATCCCTTACCATACCAGGCCCTGTGTTTGGAGAGTTTAATAATGGAGGATATTTCCTTGCTGATTTTTTTTACAACTGATACTTAATGATTACAGATTTTTGAATTTATCTTGAAATGTGATGTTCTGAGCTGCATCCATGAATCATACTGGCACCATAGATAGATACCATTCCTGTTTTGGGGAGTCCTTGTGGATTCTGCCTACCCTGAAGTCTGGGCACCTGAATTTTACTTAGTGCTATAGTGGCTGCTTTCTTAGACTAGCCTGTCCTAACTCTGAATCTGCTATATCTCTGTCACTGCCTTTTCCGGGAGTGACTGTTGCCTGCTTCTCAGGAAATTCAACAAACTCTTTTATTTACATCTCATTGTTAGCAGTAATTAGAATATCACCATTAAATGGATATTTTATTCCTGTAACAGTTTTAAAAAAGGCAAATCTTGTATCAGATGAACCATGTGTATCATTAGCCAGTGTCAGAAGTTTCTGCAGGACGACCTTGGTGCTAGTATCAATGGAACATTCCAGAAAGGTTGTAGAATCAAAAGGGATTAGGAATATACAGACACTGATGAAGAATGGAGCAAAAGGTACCAGGCTAGAATGAGTTTAAGCAATGCCTGACTATGAGCAAGATATTAACCGATGATGAGGAATGTACATCTGTTGTTTTTAACGCTTGTCTGAACTGAAATTGGAATTTGGATAATGAGATGCTTATGTGACACAAATGGTATGAGGTTTCTTAATTTTCCAGTATTCTTCAGAGATTTAACCTCGTCTTCCCTGCTTCAGCAGAATGCATCAATAAAAAGTAATTACTAAGCAAGTGACATGAGGAAACAATCCACAAATATATGAATTAGGAACAGGTGTAGCCCATGAGGACCAATGACCCTACTCCACCATTCAATAAGATCATGGCTGACCTCTTTGTATTAAAAATCCACGCTACTGGCTTCCCTTGATAACCTTTTATTCCCTTGACTGACTATGTCAATGAGCTGCTGGAGAAGTGGTGGAGGCTAGCACAATTACAACATTTAAAAGGCATCTGCATGGGTATATGAATAGGAAGGTTTTAGAGGGATATGGGCCAAGTGCTGGCAAATGGGACTAGATTGATTTAGGATATCTGGTCAGCATGGACGAGTCGGACCGAGGGTGTGTTTCATTGTTGTACATCTCCATGACTCCATGTCCACCTTAAACACATTGAATTACTCCCCTCCATCATTTACTGAGACAGAGTTCCAAAATCACACAACGTTCTGAAAGAAAAGTATTCTCCTCGATCTCTGTTCCAAAAGGGCGACCCTGATTTCAACCTCTTATTTCAAGACCCATTGACAAGAGGAGACTTTTTTTTTCCCATTCACTTTGTCAAGATTGATCAGGTTCTTACAGACTACAATCCAATCAAAAACATTCTTCTTAACCCCAGTAAAAACAATCCCAACTTCTTATCAAAAGACAACCCACTTATTCCAGATCCAGATCCATCAGTGTCAGAACTGTCTTTACATCCTTCCTTTAGTATAGAAATTGAAGACATTTTCGAGATGTGATCGCACAAATGTCCCAAATAACTGAGCACAATGCATTAATGTTGGCATCTGAATAAAACGCAGCATTCTATGAGCTTTCTTAATTATTGATGTATCTGCATGTATCTGCATTTAATTGACTTAAATCTCTAAGATAACTTGAATCATAGAGTCATACAGCATGGAAATAAACACTAAGTCCAACTCACCCATGCCGACCAGACATCCCAATCTCATCTATTCCCACTTGCCAGCATTTGGCCCATATCCATCTCAACTCTTCTTATTCATGTACCTATCCAGGTGTCTTTCAAATATTGTAATTGTGCCAGCCTCTACCACTTCCTCTGGCAGCTTGTTTCATACATACACCACCCTCCACATGAAGGAATTACCCTCCTGTCCTTTTTAAATTTTTACCCTCTCAACTTAAATTTATGCCCTCTAGTTTTGAATACCTTAGCTATTCACTCTATCGAAGCCCCTTATGATTTTATAGACATCCATGAGGTCACCCCTCAGCCTCTGATGCTGCAGGGAAAAAAAACAACCTCTTCCCTATAACTTAAACCTGCCAGTCCCAGCTGCATTCTTGTAAATCTTTTCTCTGCCCTTTCAAGTTTAACCACACCTTTCCTACAGAAGGGCAACTGGAATGGTACACAATACCTGACAAGTGTCCTCACCAATGTCCTGTACAGCTGCAAAATAACATCCTAATTTCTATACTCAATGTTCTGAGCAACGAAGGCAAGTGTGCCAAATGTCTTCTTCACTGATCTGTCACCTTGTAACTCCACTTTCAAGGAAGAATGCACCTGTATCCTCCAGTCTCTTTGTTTGGCAACACTCCCCAGGGCCCTACCATGGAATGTTTAAATCCTGCCCTGGTTTACCTTATCAAAATGCAACACAAAACACTTATCAAAATTAAACTCCATCTGCAACTCCTCGGACAATTGGCTTATTTGATCAAGGCTCTGGATTAATGGTGCTGGAAGAGCACAGCAGTTCGGTCAGCATCCAAGTAGCTTCGAAATCGACGTTTCGGGCAAAAGCCCTTCATCAGGAATAAAGGCAGTGAGCCTGAAACGTGGAGAGATAAGCTAGAGGAGGGTGGGGGTGGGGAGAAAGTAGCATAGAGTACAATGGGTGAGTGGGGGAGGGAATGAAGGTGATAGGTCAAGGAGGAAAGGGTGGAGTGGATAGGTGGAAAAGAAGATAGGCAGGTAGGACAAGTCCGGACAAGTCAAGGGGACAGTTACTGAGCTGGAAGTTTAGGAAACTGTTGAAGTCCACATTGATGCCTTGGGGTTGAAGTGTTCCGAGGCGGAAGATGAGGCGTTCTTCCTCCAGGCGTCTGGTGGTGAGGGAGCGGCGGTGAAGGAGGCCCAGGACCTCCATGTCCTCGGCAGAGTGGGAGGGGGAGTTGAAATGTTGGGCCACGGGCGGTGTGGTTGATTGGTGCTGGTGTCCCGGAGATGTTCCCTAAAGCGCTCTGCTAGGAGGCACCCAGTCTCCCCAATGTAGAGAGCAAAGGATACAATAAATGATATTAGTGGATGTGCAATATGGATATGGAAGGCTCCTTTAGGGCCTTGGATAGAGGTGAGGGTGGAGGTGTGGGCGCAGGTTTTACAGTTCCTGCGGTGGCAGGGGAAAGTGCCAAGATTGGAGGGTGGGTTGTTTGGGGGCATGGACCTGACCAGGTAGTCGCGGAGGGAACGTTCTTTGTGGAAGGAGGAAAGGGGTGGGGATGGAAATATATCCCTGGTAGTCGATTTCAAAGCTACTTGGATGCTGCCTGAACTGCTGTGCTCTTCCAGCACCACTAATCCAGAATCTGGTTTCCAGCATCTGCAGTCATTGTTTTTACTGACTTATTTGATCAAGGTCCTGGTGTATTCTGAGATATTCTTCTTCACTGTTCACTACACCACCTATTTTGGTATCACCTGGCAACTTATAACCCGTACCTCCTACATTCACATCCAAATCATTTGCATAAATGACAAAAAGCAGTGGACTCAGTACTGACCTTTGTGACACACCAGTGGTCACCGCCCTTCACTCCAAAAACCAGCACCCTCTGTCTCCTAGCTTCAAGCTAATTTTGTATCAATTGGTTAGCTTCCCCTGTATCCCCCAGTCGACCATCAGGAATCTTGTTCAATGCTTTGCTGAAGTCCATATAGTTAACGTCTACCAGTGTGCCTTCATCAATCTTCTTTTTCACCTCATCAAAAAATTGAATCAAGTTAATCAGACACAATTTTCCATATACAAAGCCATGTTGACTGTCTCTAATCAGTTTTTGTTATTCCAAATATATATAAATATTATCCCTCAGAATCCTCTCAACACTTTCAAACCATTGATGTAAGGCTCACTGGTCTACTGTTCCCTGACTTTTCCTTACAGCCTTTCATAAATAAGGGCACACATTAGCCAACCTCTCGTCTTCCAACACCTCGCCCATGGCTATCAATATGCAAATATCTCAGCAAGGGGCCCAGCAATCACTTTACTGACTTCGCCAAAGTTCTGGTGGGAAACACATGATCAGGTCTGAGGGATTTATCAACTTTCATGCATGTTAAGAACGCCAACATCTCCTCTTCTGTAATATGAACTCATTTCAGGACATCACTATTTATTTATCCAAGTTCCTTGGCTTCCATGTCCTTCTCCACAGTATATACTGACTTGAAATATTCATTTAGAATCTTACCCATCACCTGTAGTTCCACAGACTAGATGACCATGTTGACTTTAAGGGGTCCTATTCTCCCCCTAGTTACTCTTTTGCCTTTAATCTACTTAAAGAATGTCTTTGGGTTCTCCTTAACTCCATTTGCCAAAGTTATCTCATGTCTCCTATTTGCCCACCTGATTTACCTCTTAAGTATACTGCTACTGCTCTAATACTCTTCTGGGGATTCATTCAATCCCAGCTGTCTGTAGTAAACATATTGCCTCCATATTTTTCTTGACCAAAGCCTCAATATATCTCGTCATCCAGTATCCAGCATGCCCTACATCTATCAGCCTTGCCCTTCACAATAACAGAAAAAAAAAGAATACTTCTGAACTCTTGTTATCTAATTTTTAAAGGCCTCCCACTTTCCAATAGTTCCTTGACCTGCAAATAACATCTCCCAATCAACTTGTGAAAGTTCCTGTCTGATACCATCAGAATTGGCCTTACTCAAATTTACAACTTTAACTTTTTGACTAGTTCTATGCTTTTGCATAGTTATCTTAAAACTCATAAAATTATGATCACTTGCCCCAAAGTATTCCAGCAGTGACACTAAAGCCTTATTTCTCAACAGAAGGTCAGTGTTGCTCATTCTCTAGTATGTATATCCACATGTTGAAAAACAAAATGTTCTTACACAAAATGTTCTTTAAAAAAAATCCTCTGCATCCAAGCCCTTAACACTATGGCAGTCCAATCTATGTTTGTAAAGTTAAAATCTTTTACTATTACAACCCTATTATTCTTACATATACCCGAGATCTCCTTGCACATTTGTTTCCCACTGACTACTGAGGGAGGGTCCTATAATACAATCCCAATAATCATCCCTTTCTATTTCTCAGTTCCACCCATATAACTTCACTGAACAATCTCCCAGGAATATCCTTCCTAAGTACAGCCATAATGTTATCCCTCACCCAAAACACCAATCCTCCTTCTCTCTTTCCTACATTTCTATTCTTCCTAAGTCTTAAGTCATTTAACTGATTAGATACCTTTGCATCTTGGAGCCTGCTGTCATTGTCTGGTGAGGCAACATTCTGCTTTCATATTCTTCCTCATAAAGTGAGCAATTTCACTTTTTCTCCCATAGTCCTCCATCTGGTAGATTTTTAATCTATTGTTTCATGTCAGATCTATCTTTCTGCAACTTTATTGAATGCCCTTCATGGCATACTTTCCTACTTGTGCTTTTATCAGCTGAAAATTGAACTTCCATGTCTTTTGCTCTCCTGTTGTAAGTCACTGATTGTAAAATGTTGAGGCCCCAGTCATACATCCTGCCAATCCAAAAAGGAACCATTTATGCACACTGTCTGCTTTCTGCCAGCATGCCAGTGACAAGTTCAAAACTGGAAAGTAGCAAATGCAATTCCTCCATCCAAGAAACGAGGGAGGCATGTGCTAATGTGGTAACCCAACACAATGAGTTGATACTTTGTACAACATATTTTGATGCAAAACCTTAACAAATGCTTCTGGAAATCCAAGTATAGCATGTCTTCGGGCTTCCCTTTATCCACAGTGCATGTTACTCCTTGAAAGAACTCCAACAAATTCTTGAAACATGTTTTTCATTCACAAAAATAAATGCTTCCTCTCACTGATAACTTTGATTTTTTTTTTCTAAATGGCCATTGATAAACTCCTTATTGAGCAATTGTAAAATCTTCTGCATGGCAGACATTAAGCTAACTGTTATCCCTTGAATGCCTGTAGGTCTTCCTATTTTTAAAATTCATACTAATTGTAACCTATAATTTCCTGATTTATTTCTCCTTCACTTCTTGGGTAGAAGAGTTACATTTGTTACTGTCTGGTCTGATGGAACCCTTCCAGAATCTAGTGGATTTTGGAAAATTAATGTCAATTCATCTGTTACCTCAGTAGCCATCTCTTTTAAGACAGCAGGATAAAGGAAAGCTGGCTTGACACCACTGTCTCAGTGACTTTAATTTCATGGCATTCGGCTCAACCTCCCACCTCTTGACATTCAAATATTACTGCAATGGCTTTTTTTTATCTTGAATATTGAAGACAGCAGTGCAATATTTGATAATTTCATCTGCTATTTCCTTATAATTTAATTTTAACTCCCAATTCTCACTCTCTGGAGGATCAACATTCATTTTATTTTTTTTTCCTTTGTTTTTTAAATACCTGTAGAAACCTTTGCTTTCCATTTTAATAAGTCTAGTTAGCTTCCTTGCATACCTTAATGTCTTCTTCCTGATTGATCTTTAAGTTATTTTCAGTAGTTCTTTAACGTTATGACTAATGATCAGTCAATCACCTCTGTGCATTTTTCTGCTTTCCCTTTTGTTGTTTGATTCTTTCCTTAATGTCTTTATTTAAGCAAAGATGGTGGGTCCTCACGTTAGTATTTTTCCTTATTACTGGAATATACTTATTCTAAAATATCCCTTGAATGTACACCGCTGTTCCTATTTTTAAAACTTCATTCATTCAATGTGAGCTTTGCTGGCCAGTCCAGCAATTATTTCTCAATCTTATTACCCCTGAAAAGATAATGCCGGCCTGTCTTCTTGAACCATTACTGTCCATTTCATGTACCCCACAATTCTGTTTCAGGATTTTGACCCAGTAACAACCTTGGAACAGCCATAGCTTTCCATATCCGGACAGTGAGTGACTTAGAGTGACTTGCAGTTCTACGACAATACTCTACACCACCTGTCATTGCCTTTCTCGATGGTCGTACTGATGCTTTTGGAGTGGGCAGTGAAAAGGGCCTTCTGGGCTTTTGAAGTGCATTTGTAGATGGTACACATGCTGCTACAGTGCATCACTTGTGGACAGTGTGAACGTTTGTGGATGTGATGCCAATCAAGTAGTGTACCCTGTTTTCCTCTGAACGGCGTCAACCGTTTGGAGTGCTGTTGAAGCTGCACTCATCTAGGCATGTGGGGAGTATTCCATTACAATCCTGATTTGGACATTGTAGATGGACAGGTTTTGGAGAATCAGGAAGAGCGTTACTCTCTGCCTTACTCCGAGCCGCTGACCTGCTCTTGCAGCCACTGTATTTGTAATGGCTAGTCAGTTCAGCATCTGATTGAATAGTGCTAATTTCCAAATACTTCTTATAACTAGCTTATTATCCCAGATAATTTCAACTAGCTCTGCTTTCATATATGCCACACATACGTCATTTCTTAAGTTTAAAAGCTGAGCCTTAAACCCAGTATTCACCTTTTCAATGTGGATGTAAAATTCAATAATACTGTGGTCACTTCTACCAAGGGTGTCTTTACTCTGAGGTTGTTCATGAACCTTGTCTCATTACACAAAACCAAGTTTAACATAAACTCACTGGTTGGTTCCAGGTTCTGACACAAGAGGCCAGGGTTATAGAGATCTTCCAATACTGATTCTCTGTTATATTAATTGTTCAATAAATACAGGAACAGAGAAGGTTTGGAGTAAACTTAATTGTGATGATCCAATTCAAAAAGAGAAAGACAAAGATGGGAAAATAGAGACAGACAGAGAGACAGACAAAGGGAGACAGTGAGATAATGCAACAGGCAGAGTGAATGAGACAGTGAGTGTCTGATGAGAAACAGAAAGAGACAGGAAGGATGAGAGAGAGATGGAAATATAGAGAGAGTGACAGAGAAAGAAAGAGATACTGGGAGAAATAAAGACACAAATAAAGGGAGGTTAGACAAACGGAGAGAGAATGAGGTAGTCAGAGATAAATAGGCAGATATTAAGAGAGAAAAACCACAAGAGAAGGACAGAAAGAGAGAAAAGATAGCAGTACGGGAATGCAAACATGTGGAAAAGGAACAGAGAGTGGGGGTGAGGGGATAGAAATTTCTGCACACTGCCTCTCTTATGCTGTGGAGTTGGGGCTGAGTGCATTGAGCTGTCAATCACAGTTACTTGCCTGAGCTATGAGCTTACCTCACCTCTGATATGGAAGCAACATATCCAAAAATCCCTGTAAAAAATGCAAACCCCTTTTGTGTCATGAAAATGGAAGAATGGTCAAGACTTGATTCATTCAGTCATGCTCCTCCTGATTGCCATTACAGCTGTAGTCTTTGGTGACATAATTCACGAAAGGTAGGCATAAGAATACCCAATTCATTCTTTTTCTTTTCATAGTATGAACCTGGAACATGCCATTCTGTGCTTATTGATCCCAGAGTGCCTCCGACATCTGACAAAACATATTATATGAAAATTTATTTCATTGATGCTTGTGAAATCATGTTGTGCACACATTGGCTGCCACCTTTGCAACAGCAGCCAAAACTGAAAAATAATCTGAAGCTTTTGTAAAATCAATATCCACTTCCTCAGGAAACTGTATAAGGAAGCAGGAGCATGGTGGTATGTTAGAAGGTGATTAGCCCAAATTCTAGATTAATGGTACAGGGACCTGCATTAAAACCCTAATAAGGCAAATGGTGAAAATTGCAATTAGACTGGGTTACCTACAGTATGAAAATAGGCCCTTCAGCACAACAAGTCAACACCAACCCTCTGCAGAGTAACCCACCCAGACCCATTCCCCTAAACATTATGGATAATTTAGCACAGCCAATTCACCTTAACCTGCACATCTTTGGATTGTGGGAGGAAATCTGAACACCCAAAGGAAACCCACACAGACACGGGAAGAATGTGCAAACTCCACAGAGAGTCGCCCAAAGTGGGAATTAAACCCAGGTCCCTGGCACTGTGAGGCAGCAGTGCTAACCACTGAGCCACTGTGCTGCCCTTCAATAATGAGAATAAAACTGCTGTTGATTGTTACTGAAATCCATCTGCTTTACTAATGCCCTTTAGGGAATGAAATCAATCATCATTGCCTATTCTGGGCTACATGTGACTCCAGTCTAAAAGCAGTGCAGTTGACTCTTAACTGCTCTCACAAGCTAGTTATATCAACAGGCAACTCGGAATTTCCAGTGAATACTGCAATACCCTCAAAGAAAATTTTAAAAGTGAAGGGTTAACTTGATCCATATTGGGAGGTTAAACAATCTCTCAGGAAAGAGGGACGACCAATCAATGCCAGCTTTCTTAGTGACACTCATGTTCCCAGAAGAAATGCTTTAAAATGCCGACAGTTTAAAATGTGGAGAAAAAAAAATCACATCCCAAACACTGATGTTAATAATTGATTCTGATTACCAATGGTGTGGAATATATAAACAATGCTTATGTTACCATATAAATTGCTCCTTCATTTCAATGTTTGGTGAATTAATGTGGTGTGTGAGAATCTTTAATCAGTCGACAAGGTATAAATATTTAACACCAAAACCTCAATATTCCACTTCAACAGATGGCTGGAAACAAACGCAGTTGTGCAGGTTGTAAGAATGAGTTGAAATGTTGAAATATCACAGGCTGTGGAGAGCATTGGCCTAAGTTTAATGTCTTATCCAGAGGCAATAAGACCCTCTATTGGTCTTGTGTTTGGGTGGGAGTGGGAATTACAGAGAGTAGACTGCCCTCTCTGAAGACAGTGCCAATAATTGTCCTACACATTCTGCTCTGATGCACTGAGTGCAAAAAAGAAGTTCACTTAACATTGTCTTAGTGTCCCTACCTTTGAATCTAGGTTCAAACCCCACCTATTCCAGATGTGAGTGATAGCTTTCCTGAACACATTACTCAGGACAACAGTATATCTTAAAGTCAGCGAAATACAGTTGAATGTTTTGAGCCATTTCATGAACAGGAGACACAGCTGACTGAAATGTGACTTTATCTGTTCCATATAGTCTGTCAGGGCAAACTCTGATTGATACAATGCCCGTCTTTAAGTTACAGACCAAACACATTGCCATTTCGAGAAGCAGGCATTCACACCTTTCGGCAGCAATTTGATGTTGGCACATAGTGTCAGAACATTCAGAGAATTAATGAGAATTGAGGGAATCTGAGCTGTCGGAAGATTAGTACAAAGCGAGTGATACACCATTAGAGGAGGAATACTGTACTGAGAGTGCTGCATTGTCAGGGAGGCAGTACTGAAGGAGTGCTGCACTGTCAAAGAGTCAGTACTGAGGGAGTGCTGCTCTGTCAAATGGTCAGGACTGAAGGAGTGCTGCACTGTCAAAGAGTCAGTACTGAGGGAGTGCTGCTCTGTCAAATGGTCAGGACTGAAGGAGTGCTGCACTGTCAAAGAGTCAGTACTGAGGGAGTGCTGCTCTGTTGAATGGTCAGGACTGAGGGAGTGCTGCATTGTCAGAGGGTCAATACTGAGTGAAGAGGTGCTGTAGTGTCAGGGAAGCAACACTGAGGGACTGTTGTGCTGTCAGAAATACCATTTCTGAAAGCATCATTAAAACGTAGCCCTGCCTATCATATCTGGTTTGGTTTTCAAGATCCCACAGTTGGTATTTTGAAGACCATTGGAGTTTTCCTCAGTATCCAGGGGCCAATGTTTATGTCTCAACAAAAATCACTGTCCATCAGATCTTTTCCACTGTTAAATGGTCTTCAAGCAACCTACTGTAAAGTGTTCCCTGATCAATTAGTGAAAGGTTAAAATATTATGGTTGAGAGAAACGTAGCTGACTGGATAATGATGTGATTTGATATATTCTGGAATATAAATTCACCATTATAGACTTTGAGTCCAGTGAGACTGTGTTGAATAAAATCAGAGATAAAGTGAATGGTAGAGATGAGGCAATCAGGAAAATGAAACTGGACTATGCTACCAAACTGAGGGCAGGAATGGACAGCACCCCCGGTGAGCAAGGGAGGGTGTAACGCACAGGAGAGACTGCACGCGTACAACAACAACTGCAATTGCATCTCACTGTTCGTGAAGGTTTGGGACAGGCTGAGGGCGCGCGAAAGGCGCTAGACCATAGAAAGTTATTTCTGTCTTTGGAGACATGGAGAGAGCTGGGCCGGTTTCACATCTACCTTCCGCTCAGAGTGTAATTCTATCTATGTGCTTTGGGGGTGGACAATAAATGAGAGTCAAGACTAGAGTGGTGCTGGAAAAGCACAGCAGGTCAGGCAGCATCCGAGGAGCAGGAAAGTCGACGTTTCGGGCAAAAGCCTTTCATCACATTCCTGATGAAGGACTTTTGCCCGAAACGTCGATTTTCCTGCTCCTGCGATGCTGCCTGACCTGCTGTGCTTTTCCAGCACCACTCTAATCTCCAGCATCTACAGTCCCCTCTTTCGCCGAGACAATAAATGAGAGTCGACACCAGGATCCGCTCTGTCCAACTTCCCACCCCCAGCCTCCCCTCCTGTCCCCCAGCCCACTGGAGCCTCGGTCTTGATTGATGTTTGTCCTCACGTCTCTCAGCTCAGGTGAGCTTCATGTCAATGGAGTGAGACTTTGCGTCCGTGAGAATCCAATCCATCCCATCCCCTGAAGCCCCGTTTCCGGATCGGAGCGCTGTCCATCCCGGGAATTGAACGGAGCCGGGAATTCAGGGCAATTTGGGGTGAATATCACACAGTGTGACCGCAGCTTCAGAATTTCGAGATTCCGGGAATTGCCCCCACTCCAGCCCCCGACGTTCAGTCCGCATTCAACTTGGTTTCCTGCTCCTGATACCTAAAACCCTCTCCCTCCCGGCTGGGGGCGGTGGGACTCCCTTGTTATCACGGATTCATCAACTCCGATCCCCGCACTGCTGCCTCACTGCACCAGGAATCCAGGTTCAATTCGGGCGAATGTCTGCGTGGAATTTCCACATTCTCCCGGTGCCCGTGTGGGTTACCTCCCACAGTCCAAAGGCGCGCCGGTTAGGTAGATAGATCCATGCTAAATTGCCCTGCTGTGTGCAGGGATGCGTTGGGGGGGGAGGGGGGGGGGGTTCAGGTGGCTGAGTCATAGGCAATGCAGGGTTACTGGGATAGGGTGAGTCTGGGTGGGATGCTCTCCGGAGAGTCAGTGCGGACTTGTTGGGCCGAATGGCCTGTTTCCACTGTGTAGGGAGTCTGAGTTGCTGATTTATTCACTTCTCCACACTGCCCGGATCCCTGTCTCCTGCATTCCCCACAACCCCAAGTGTGTGTGTGTGTGTGTGTGTGTGCAGAGTTTTCCCCAGCCTCAGCATTTCCTATGAGCGAAAGTGATGTCCTCTCCCCAGCCTGCCGGGGAGCGCTGCCTTCGTGTGATTCACTCAGCGCCGACGCTGCTGCTGCTCTGGGTCTGGGAGGTGTGGACGCGCCGAGCTCTGGGGAGGAGGGAACTTTCGGCCCGTCTCCAGTGACACACACACACACACACACACGGGCTCTCAGCGCATCAAGGCGGCCTCCAATTGGGAGCTTCAAAATGGAGCTGGCTGTGTTCAATCGGAGATTGCAGTAACCCGGGGTAGGAAACCCCCTTCAGAAACAGCCGGTGAGTGAGAGACACACACAGCGACAGAGAGAAAGAGAGAGGGAGAGGTGGTGGGGATAGTTTCTAGTGACTAGAGACTCCTGCAGCCCAAGATCAGTGAGGTATTACAAAAAAAATGGACCGTCCAGGTGGACGCAAAGAAATTGCATTGGTATAGCGCCTTTTTACGAGCAAAACTGTCCATGGGCCAGAATTGGAGGGGCTCAGGAAACCTTCTTTACTTCCTCTGCCCTCGGATATCTTTTAAATCGAATCCAAGATCAGTTTCTGAACACTTTCTACCTTCCAATGAACCCTGAGTTATTGCTGCTGTTGTCCCGGGCGTGGAGGCAGAGTGTGGGGCAGAGAATTCCTTTCGGATGTTTCTTTCTTTTATCCCACTCGACTCCCAGTTCATTCCTGTTTCCAGTCGGGATTTCAAGCTCTGGAATGCCAACAATTCGGGAGCTGGGAAGGGACTGAGGGCGTTGCGTTAGGAGATGGGAGTTGTTGTGGGTCACTTTAACACGGAGGGTCAGAGTGAGACAGACCCTCTCATACACCAAAGAAGTGAATAAAACCTCTATTCCGCTGGACAGGGTCCACCCCACTCAGATGTTCGCTATCATCCCTTGGTGATCCTGAAACAAAGGAATTGCATTTCTGAAGCACCTGTTTTTTTCACCAGCCCAGCAATGAACCCAAAACCCTTTCCTAGCCATCAAACACTTCTTTTCCTGAAAAGGTAGTCACCGCGGAAATGCAGCTGCCGGATTACGCACAGCAAGATCCCACAAACAGCAGTGTGAGAGCCACCAGCAGCTGTTTGCTCCCTGCGTCTGTGACGTTCGGGAAAACTGGGAATGCAGCTGGGAAACCTGAGGGCGATCCCGGATCAGGAGGTGCGTTTGATTCTTCAGATGGCCAGAGAGGAATGTTATGGCGGGGTGCAGGGGGTTTCCTGAGAAAAAGCCCATCCGCTCCGACAAGCTTTTTAAGAAAAGGCACCCTGTCAGTCCCACTCGATCGCTCCACACTTTCCCGGTTAGATGGGGCATTGGTCAGTTCTCCCCAGAAGATGGCAAACAATTAGCGACAAGGCAGATTCCCGAAGCAGTTCAGAGCTCAAACTCGGCTCTAGACTTTGACCTTTCTCCCCACTATTATTCAAGCTGTAATGACTTCAGGTTTTGTAGACTACAACGGCAGAACACTCTCCACAAGATAAAACCATGCAGAGTCTCACAGAGTTTGATTTATGTGGATTTAAAGGCTTTTGGAAGGCGGGACTTTAGGACCATGCGGAATCCTTAGATGGGCCGCTTTCCGTCTCTCTCCAGGATTTACATTTGAAGTCTGAATGTGTGAGAGTACGGCGCCAGGACCCGCTCCAGCTTTCCTTATCTCCATATCTCCATTCCCGCCTCTCTCTCTCTTTCTCTCTCTCTCTCTACCTCTCTAATTTCTCTCCATACCTTACCGTCTTGATATCTTGATCTTCATCTCTATCTCCATCTCTCCATTACTTTATCTTCGTACCTTCAGGTTCATTCCCATCGCTCCATCTCGATCTCTGCATTGATTCCCAACTCCCCCGTTCTGTCGCTCTCTAACCCCAACAATCTATCTGTGTCCCTCTGCCTCGTACATCCTTTTGTTCACATTATTATAATTTCTCCCTGGTTTTCCTTCTTTCTTTCTCTCAATCTTTCTTTTGTTTGTTCAGTCATCCTTCGCATCTCTCCCTTTCTCCCTCTCTCTCATTGTCCCTGTTCAATTCACCTCTTCCATTTCCTGCCTGGCTTTTGGAGATGGTAAGTGTGTGTTAGTGGTAGTGTTTGAAGATGGTGAGTGTGTGTTGGGTGTTCGGAGATGGTGAGTGTGTGTTGAGGGTTTGGGGATGGTGAGTATGTGTTGAGGGTGTGGAAATAGTAAGTGTGCGTTGGGGGTGTGGTAAGAGGGAGTGTATGTTGGCGGTGTGGTAATGAGTGTATGTTTGGGGTGTGTAGATGGGCAGTATGTGCTGCGGGTGTGGAGATGGTGATTGTGTGTTGGTGTTTTCGAGATGGTAAGTGTGTGATGGTGTTTTGGAGATGATGTGTGTGTGTGTGTTGGGGGTTTGGAGACAGTGAGAATGTTTTGGGGGTTTGGAGAAGGTGAGTGTGTGTTGGGTGTTTGGAGATGGTGAATATGTGTTGAGGGTGTGGAGATAGTAAGTGTCTGTTGGGGGTGTGGAGATGGTTAATGTGTGTTGAGGGTTTGGAGATAGGGAGTATGTGTTGGGGGTTTGGAGATGGAGGGTGTGTGTTGGGGGTGTGGAGATGGTGAGGGTGTGATGGGTGTTTGGAGAGGGTAGGTGTGTGTTGGGGGTTTGAAAATGGTGAGTGTGTGTGGGGATTTGGGGATAGTGTGTGTATGTTGGAGGTGTGGAAATGGTGAGCATGCGTTGGGTGTTTGAAGGTGGTCAGTGTGTGTTGGGGATGTGGAGATGGTGAGTCTGTGTTGGGGTTTGGAAATGGTCAGTGGGTGGTGGGGATTTGGGGATAGTGAGTGTATGTTGGGAATGTGGAAATGGCGTGCATCTATTGGTTGTTTGGAGATGATCAGTGGGTGTTGGGGATTTGGAGGTGGTGATTGTGTGTTGGGGATGTGGAGATGATGAGTGTGAATTGATGGTTTAGAGGTGGTGAATTTGTGTTGCTGGTTTGGACGTGGTGATTGTGTGTTGGTGTTTGGAAATTGTGGCTAAGCAAGCATTTAGCATGCTTGTCTTTATTGCTCAGACCTATTTGTGTTGGAGTTGGGACATTATGTTGAGGTTACACTGGATGTTGTTGAGGCCTCTTCTGGCGTACTGTGTACAGTTCTTGTCTCCCTGTTAAAGGAGGGATATTATGAAGTTGGAGAATGGGTTCAGAAGAGATTACCAAGATGTTGCCAGGCAAAGAGTGTTTGAGTTATAATGAGAGGCTGGGAACTTTTTCAGTGGAGCTTAGAAGGTTGAGAGTAACCTTATGGAGATTTATAAAATCATGAGAAGTGTAGATAAGTTGAATGATAAGAATATTTCCCTAGGGTGGCGGATTTCAATACTAGTGGGCATTTTTGCAAGATGAATAGGAGAAAGATTTTAAAAATACATGAGGGGCAATTTTTTTTTACACAGAATGTGATTCATATGTGGAATGAACTTCCAGACGAAATGGTGGATGTGGGTACAGTTTAAACATTAAAAAGGCATTTAGGTAAGTGCACAAATAGAAAAGGTTTGTAGGGGTATGGGCGAGGAGTGAGCAGTTTAGTTTCGGATTAGGATCAGGATGGACTGGTTGGACCAAACAATCTGTCTTCATGCGGTATGACTCTATACTCCATGAGTGTATGCTGGGGATTTGGAGATGATGAGTGTGTGTCAGAGTTTGGAAATGGTGAACGTGTGTCAGGGTTCAGAGATGTTGAGTGTGTGCTGGTGGGTCATAGGTGTGGGTAGATTGCCGAGTGAGTGTCTGAAGTTTGGCGATGGTGAGTGTGTGTGTTGGCGGATTTGAAGATGGTAAGTGTGTGTCAGGATTTAAAGAAGGTGAGTGTATGTCAGGGGATTGGAGATGGTGAGTGTGTGCTGGTGGGTCATAGGTGTGGGTAGATTGTTGAGTGAGTGTCTGAAGTTTGGAGATGGTGAATGTGTGTTCAGGGATTTGTGCAATGATGTTAGGTTCAGAATGTGACTGTTGTTTGTGATGACGTGCAAGCTGAAGGGGAATGTGGGAGGAAGTGAGACATTCAGAGACTATTTTCTGCACACAGGGTAGAAATTTATGAAAGCTCATAGTATTTATTCTCAAGGATGAGCTATAAATATCTGAGTTCTAATCTTGATACAGTCACAGCTCAGAGTAACACCTTGTGTTGTAAATTAGGACATGGGAATGGTCACTAAACAAGGCTAAAAGGAAAACTCTTCAAACACGGTATGAGAATCACTTTCCTTTTTCAGGATCAAGAGGATTTAAAGTAAAGTTAGAAAAAAATATGTTCTGAGAATGTGCATCGCTAGCTGGGTCAGTGTTGATTAGAATGAGGCAAAAGTGAGGACTGCAGATGCTGGAGATCAGAGTCAAGGGTGTGGTGCAGGAAAAGCACAGCAAGTCAGGCAGCATCCGGCATCACACTCTTGATTAGAATGAGGACAGTTAACAGACAGCCAAATTGCAGTGGGTCTGGAGTCACATATATGCAAGAACAGGGAAGGATGACTGATTCCCTTCCTTAAATGACACTTGTGAAGCAGATGGGGTTTTATGACAATCAGTGGTGGTTACAGTACTTGCCTTTAGGGTAGCTTCTTAATTCCAGATTTACATTGTAGTCAGGTTTCAACAACGGTCATGACCCCATATCTGCAGACCATTAGCTGAATTTTTAGATTACTAATCAAGCGATAGTACCACCATGCCATTACCTTCTCAACAATGCTGGTAAAACAAGAACACATTATTTTTCTTATTTCACCTTGTTCCTCTTTATGTCTTCCGATAAAGCTGAATCAAACACAGGAACAAGTGAGGACTGCAGACGCTGGGGATCAGAGTCAAAAAGTGTGATGCTGGAAAAGCACAGCAGGTCAAGCAGCATCTGAGAAGCAGGAGAGTTGACGTTTCGAGCATGAGCTTTTCGTCAGGAATGTTGGGGAGGTGGTGCACCCTAAGGGGTCTGGGAGATAAATGGAAGGGAGTGTTTGGGTTGGGGAAGGTAGCTAAGAATGCAATAGGTAGATGAAGGTGGGAGCTGATGGTGATATTGTGACTGAACACTTCAACTCCCCCTCCTACTCTGCCAAGGACATGCAAGTCCTGGGCCTACTCCACTGCCAAATTCTAGCCACCAGAAACCTGAAGGAAAAACACCTCATCTTTTGCCTTGGGATCCTATAACCACACAGGATCAATGGCAATTTCACCAGTTTCCTGATCTCCTGTCTCTCCACCTTATCACAAATACAACCTTTCAACTCAGCACCACCCTCTTGAACTGTCCTGCCTGTCCATCTTCCTTCCACCTATCTGCTCCAACCTCCGCTCCGACCTATCACCATCACCCCCCACTTTCATCTACCTCTCACATTCCCAGCTACCTTCCCACCCACGTCCCATTTATCTCTCAGCCCCCTTGGGACCACCTCTCCCATGGCACCCCGTGCCCCCACATTCCTGATGAAGTGCTTATGCTCGACACATTGACTCTCCTGCTCCATGGATGCTGCCTGACCGGCTGTGCTTTTCCAGCACCACACTTTTTTGACTCTGAACAAAACTCAGTCCACAGGCTTGAGCCAACATCTAATCTGGCACTCCAAGTGTTGGTTTAATAGAGTGGAGCACTGTCAGAGAATTATGTTCTCATTCATGGGATCTTGCTGTTGCTGGTAAAGCCAGTTGTGTTATTCATTGCTAAATGTTTTTTCAAAGTTGTGCTTAATATCATTTTAAAAGGCAGTTAAAAGTCAAACATTGCTGTGGATCTGGACTCACAGGAAGGCACTGGCAGGTTGGGAGTATTAATGAGGTTTGATTCTGTCAGGGGGCAGCATGGAAGGAGTATTGTACTGTCAAGGGTCACTACTGAGGATGTTTTACACTGTCAGAGGGTCAGTGTTGAGGGAACACTGCACTGCCAGAGTGTATGTGCTGAGGGAGTGCTGCTTGTCAAAGGGTCTGTACTGAGAGAGTGCATTGTTGGAGAGTCAGTACTGAGGGAGAGCTACACTGTCAGAGGGTCTGAACTGAGTGAGTTTGGAATGTGAGAAGGCCAGTACTGAGAGAGTGCTTTAGGTCAAGAGGCTCAAAGCTGATAGTGCTGTACTATTAAAGGTGCCACCTTTGTGATGAAGTCCTTACTTCTGATTTGGATGTAAAAGATCCTCCGGTGACTATTTTGGAAAAAAAACAATGTGATGAGGACCTCTCCCTGGCATCCTCACCAATACTTCAACCCACTCATGATCAAATGAAGTAAACAGACTCATCATTCATTGGTCGTATTTGCAATTTTTACGTATGCAATATATCTGCTTCCAAGTGACTGCTGTAAGTGACAACTCCTCTCCATGCCTGCAACATTGCATTTCAAGTGAGCTGTGAAGTCTGAGGGTGGATTGTGGTTGAAGGCTGAAGTTTAGGGCCACTGTCTGTTCTTAATCTATGTATTTGATTCCTTTTCTAATAGGCAAATGATTTGTGAGAGAAGACATGAACAATGGGGAACAGGATCTGGTCTGGAGAATGCCTTCACATTGGCTTCCTGCACTAACTGTATCAGACACCCAGAACATCTGCCTGACACAGCAAACAGATCTGGAAAGAAAACAAAATCTCAAATAAGAACAACCAGAACATCACCTACAGTCCCAACTCCTGGAATATTTACACCAACACTGCAGAAGATAGAATGAGTTCCAAGGCTAAGAACATCTGCCCGCATTGAGTTGGTCCCTGAGTGAGGGTGGTACAAGAGCAGAGAAACACCCCCAGACGAACTGAGATAGCCCCCTCTCTAAGTGGGTCCAGTTGGAGTGATGCATCTAACCAGCCTGCTACCCCTTCAGATCCTTTATGTGACCCTGTCTCTCTCTGCACAGCACTTCCCATCCTGGGGACACTACGACCTATGTAAGACCCGGATACACTGGGACAAATGGATGAGTTGGGATTACATGGCCTGCCAACCAGAGACCACGCTGCTCACCAGGTTCCTGAAGATCAGTCTGGATCCCCCCAACAGCACATGTGGAGAGACCCCCGAGATGTACTGCACTCTGGTAAGTACAATCATTTCTGAACCGGCCGCTGTTGTGTCTGGCACTGTGAACAGAGGCTCACTGAATGGCCTCTGTCAAAGTGAATTCTGTTCGCACTCTGACATTGGATTCATTACCAGGTGCATGGAGTACAAAATCAAGGAAGTGTTATAAAATCTTTAGAAGTGATAGGATCATGAAGAAGGCATTGTTATGCTTTCCTTTATTGGTCAGAGTACTGAGTATAAAAGTTGGGAGATCATGTTGCGTCTCCAGTATACAGGACATTGGTTAGGCCACTTTTGGAATAATATGTGCAATTCTGGTCTCCTTCCTATCAGAAGGATGTTGTGAAACTTGAAAGGGTTCAGAAAAGATTTACAAGTATGTTGCCATGGTTGGAGGATTTGAGCTATAGGATGATGCTGTTTTCCCTGAAGTATCGGAGGCTGAGGGGTGACCTTACAGAGATTTATAAAAGCATGAGGGGCATGAATAGGGTAAATAGAGAAAGTCTCTTCTCTAGAGGGCATTGGTTTAGGGTGAGAAGGGAAAGATATAAAAGCGACCTAAGGGGCAATTTTTTCATGCACAGGTGGTACGTGTATGGAATGAGTTGCCAGAAGAAGTGATGGAGGCTGGTACAATTGCAATGTTTAAGATGCATTTGGATGGGTATATGAATAGGAAGGGTTTGGAGGAATATGGGCTGGGTGCTGGCAGGTGGGACTAGATTGGGTTGGGATATCTGGTTGGCATGGAGAAGTTGGACCAGGGTCTGTTTCCATGCTGTACATCTCTATGACTCTATGACTGCTCAGGCCCAGGTTGGAAGATTGTGTCCATTGTGAGACAACATCCGAGATTTTCATTTCTTGGAGATAGTGCTAAAACCAGTTAACAGGGATGAGGGACTTCATTTCATGTGGAGATTGTGGGATTATGTCTGGAGTGAGAAATCTGTCCTATTCTGTTTCTTGTCACTGATGTTTATAATGTTCAAACGTCTTGGTGATGCTATGAAATATTTCAGTTCATGAAGTTCTGATTCAGGCCAAAATGCACCAGACTGGATTTCTGTGGGAATTGTTGCAATCTCACAGTGTCTGACCCTTTCTGGTTTAGTCCTGTAAAGCATCCGGTAAGCAATTGAGATGTAAATTCACGATTGTTTTTACATGTTAATTGTCATGTTGTTAAGCTAATCATTTCCTCAGGGTGACTAGTTTGTACATTATTGTTTGAAGGAAAACTCCTGATGTAGGAATCAGACATATGGTTCAACAATAATTGAAAATGTATGATATATTTCAGAACATGCAGTTTATCACAGGGAATTACACTCCAAGTCAATCAGTAATCTGCTATTTAAAAGAATCTTCTGCAATAAATTTTGCAGGTTCCATTCTGTAACATTGTAAGCGTAGCTGAAACCAATGAGATCAGGTTCTCTGCAAGTGACAGTTTCAAGACGTTTCAAAGTGCGTCACCGTGAGCGACTTATTTCTTGAAGTGTGGTCACTCTTTTGATGTTGGGGACGCATTCCTCAATTTGTGCACAGCAACACAGCAATGGAGGAAAAATCGCCTGGTGCTTGCGATATTAACTTCACGTCTGAAATCTTGAGAGGTTTCAGAGTCAGAACCAGGTGTCCGAATTTCGACTCCTTTGTCCCGTATTTTTTATTCTTATTCGGTAACTTTTCGGCGTTTCCTTTTTTTAAAAATGCACATTCGCTTGCTCCTTCTTTCCCAATCTGTTCCATCTCCTGAATTTTGCTTCTCTGATTCTGTATTCAGTGTGAGTGGGTGAGTGAGACGGAAAGACTCCAGGGTGAGAATGTATTCAGACTGTGACTGTGACGTTGGTGCAGAGACACTCATTCCTCAACAGATGCTGTGCTGATATAATGTATCGGGGTTCGGTGGGTGTAGGGGTTTGTAATATTGCAGCAATAATCCAGGGTAAGCGAGAGTCCCCAGTCCACAACTGAGAGAGAAACTGCTTTTAGGAGAGTCATAAAAATGCACAGCGTGGAAACAGGCCCTTTGGTCTTACTTATCCATGCCGATGAGATATCCTAAATTAATCTAGTCCAACTTGCTAGCATTTGGTTCATATGCCTCTAAATCCTTCCTATTCGTATACCCACCCAGATTCCTTTTAAATGTTGTAATTGTACCAGCCTCCACCACTTCCGCTGGCAGCTCATTCCATACACTCACCACCCTCTGTGTGAAAAAGTTGTCCCTTAGGTCCCTTCTAAATCTTTCCCCTCACCTCAAACCTACACCCACTAATTTTGGATTCCCATACCCTGGGGAAAAGACTTTGGTTATTCAACCTCTCCATGCCCCTCATGATTTTATAAACTTCTGTAAGATCAGCCCTCACCCTCCAACGGTCCAGGAAACCCAGCCTATTCAGCTTCTCCCAATTGCTCAACCCTTCAACCCAGGCAACATGCTTTTCTGCACTCTTTCAAGTTTCATAACATCCTTCCGACAGCAGAGAGAGCAGAATTGAATGCAGTTTTCCAAAAGTTGGCTAAAAAAGTCCCGAACAACTACAACATGACTTCACAACTCCTATACTCAATGAAAGTCTGACTATTAATTTCCCTCTAACTGCCTTACCTGGACACTTTTCAACAGAAACCCTGACTATTCACTCGACAGCACTGAAGCTTAGAAACCTCTGTGCCTCCCTCTCTTCCCTATTAGTTCAATACAAACACACACACACACATACACAGACACACACACACACTCAGCGATGAGACAAGTAGTCACTATTAGTGTTCAATAAATGAGATTGGGGGAAACAGTGATCCAGTTTCTCAGCTTCTCACAACATGGGGTGGATAAAAACAAGCAAACCTCACGAAGATTAATTCATCAATCGAGTGTTTGAGTCAAAATGGAATGGGATGGGTTTAATCCATTTTACGATTCAATAGATTTTGTTTAAACTGCAAATTAGATGAAATGTAAATGTTAATTAGATTCAGGAACACTGCGGTTAGTTACAGGAGGAGTAATCCCAAGGACATGAGTTCAAAACCCACCATAGCAGTACGGGAATATAATAAAAGTCTGCCTCATTGGCCATGCCATTGCAGAACTGACAGATTTTTTAAAATGCCATTTGTTTCACTAGCCTTTCTTCAAATCGTAAAGTGTCTTTACAAAGCCAGTTTGGCCTTTCTGTGATGCCAGCTCCAGAGCAAAGTGTTTGTCCTTCAAAACGGAAGAGACACTCAGCTCATAGACAACATGGGTTTGAAGGGGAGATGTTTTGTGGATGGGTTTATTGCCTGTGCTGTTGCAGTTTCGCTACTTTTTCCATACCTTGTGACCCATCCAATTTTGGGGCAGTTCACCTTTCGCTCTCTTTAGTGTGGAGATGCTGAATATGCTTCCGCTGGTCCAACATGTGAGACAGGAGAATGAATTCACCCGTCCCTGGCACTAATCTTCGGGGTTTGCTTTGGCTTATGACAACAACTGCATCTAGATAGAATGCCTTATGGAGTAAAATGGACTGCACAGGAACGTATTCAGACAGCACTTCCACACCGAACAACAAAAAGAACAGTAATGAAAAGCCTTGTCAAATACACCAGTGTTAATCAGATGCGAGAGGTCGAGACATTTATGGAGGGAATTCCAGAATTTAGGGCCAAGGCAGTTGAAGGCAGAGGGGTTAAGATCTTGAATGTTTAAGAGGTTGTAATTGAAGTGGCAGGAATAATTTGGTGAGTTTGGGGATCAGGATTCCAGAGACAAATGGGTTGTGACTCCATGGAGGAAAGTGAACCACAGAGTAAAAAAAAATATTTTGCCAAACTGGGGACTGGTGTATCCCTGTCATGATAGCAGGGATGAGACTTGGTGGTAAGAGAGGTTGTGACATTATTGGAATAGTCCAGTCTGGAGGTGGCAAAGTCAGAGGTGAGGGTTTCAGCAACAGATGAACTGAGGTAGAGGCAGACCAAAGCAGTATTATTGAGATGGAAAAGGCAATGGAGAGGAGATGGTCAATTCTTCATCACTTGGGCCCAAAAGGAGTCTGTTAATTCTAATCAATGCCAGTTTGAAAGTAGAATATTCCACAAATTCTATAATCACCCACTAGATTCATTTCTTGCAACAGCTCAATGTGTTCACATGCAATTCCACTTCAATGACGAGTTTTCATTGATCTGAGGTTTTTTGCAAGCTACAGAACAAATCTCATTGAGACTCTGCACAAGTGATAGGTTGGCCACTTTAAGTAGATAGGAAAGAAAGAGACAGTACACTGGATACAGTTAGCCACAGTCTAATCCGCAGAGAGATGGGACACTCTTCAGTGTGACACAGTGTGACTGAGAGAGGGAGAAATGGGACACTGAGTATAGTAAGACACAGTACATCTTGATCGATTGGAAATAAGTGTGGCAATTTTCCCAAAAGCAGGAGGTAATTTTCTCCAGTAAGTATTGGGTTGGCTTGAGACATTACATTCTTTTTTCTAATCGACCTGTTCAGAGATTTCATTGAACATGTCTAGAGCAGGTAAGAATACTAACCTGCAAATAGAATGCCAAACGGTCTGGGACAGAAGTTCTGAAACCGACTGGGACCTTCCAGGATCCAACATCTGGGTCCACAGGCACCCGGACAGCATGTAACTTTCTGAAAGCCAGGAACAGCAGTCAACCTCTGTTGGCTGCACCACTCATCTCTGGAAGATGTCTGACACTGGACAGAGACTAACTCCGTGCTTCAGCAATACCACATTTGATCTTCTCCTGCAGGATTTTTAGAGGAGAAAGGATGTACTGTTTCTGTACCATGGAAACAGGAGTCCATCTGCTGGCAAAGGCAGTGTGGCTGGAGGTCAGTACCTGTGGGTGTTTCAAGATTCAATGGATGAAGTGCTGTCAACAGATGAATGATCTGCTGCACTCCATCAACAGTAAGTGCCATTGCCTGTTCAGTGCTGCATGTCCCACGAGAGTGAGTTAGCATTGTTGGTTTGCCATTGCATGCACAAGGTTGCAATAGGTAAGGCATTTCCATCAAACTCCTCATGTACACTGAATATAACTAGAGCCATGTTTCATCTTTGTATCACGATGCTACTGCCACTCACACATAGATACTTAGAATGTAGGAGCAGGAGAAGGTCATTTATCCCATTGTTTACCTTTAAACATGAACATGGTTGGGCCTCTAACTCAGCAGCAAATTCCCACACTTTCCCTACGCATTTTGACACCTTCAGCCTCCAGAATTCTATTTCTTCCTTGAATATATTGAGTGACTTGACTTGTTCACCCTTCTTTGGTAGAGAATTCCACAGGTTCACCACCCCATGAATCAGGTCATTTCTCCTCATTTCTGTATAAAATGGCCCACCTCATGTCCTGAGACCATGACCCCCTTGATTGTCACCACACAAAGAGAGACATCGTCCCTTCATCCTGTCTTTCCAGCCGTGTTGTACATTTTAATGAGTTTGCCGGGGTTCACAGTTGACACACTGAAGGTTCTACAACATTTGACAGCTCATTCACCACCAGCTTTTCATGTGAGAATGTACAAATAAAATACACTTTCACTGATAGGTTGCATGGTACAAGGACACAATACAAATAGCGGCTTTAGTCAAAACACTTCAGGATTATCTTAGTTGCACATACCTTTGAATACTTTATTGTCATTCACGTACTCTTGTTCCTTGACCAAACAGAAGCACCATTCATTCGGAGATATCTGATACCACCTCAGATGGTAAAAAGAAAGCATTCATAGCTTTGGGGATTGAAATCTCAATCTGTGAAAGCAGACCATGTGTTCATGTACCCATGCTAATTTCTCTTAATGTCACTCACTTGTCACAGGAGAAGGACATGCATAATGAGTATGAATGTGTGGAGACAGAAAGGGGGATGTGCTGATTGAAGGTTCCTGGACCATCACCACCCCTACCCTTCCATTCCAAATTGCAGGCAGTGTAGCTGGCAGGAGAGCAAGGGATCATTGCCTGCGCTGAACGGGAATTTGGATGTGTACACACATCTCACTAGAGAAAAAAAAAACACGCTCCTATTCCTAGATGCACATGAAATAGTAATGTCTTAAATAAAATATTTTGGCTCACAGAAATATTAAATTGGAGACAGTGCAGAAGAGGTTTACAGGAATGCTTCCAGGGATAAGAACTGTCAGTTATGAGAGGCTGAGTCTATTCTCCTTGGAGAGAAGGGTAAGAAGAGATCTGTGCACATTTTCCACATCACGAGGCTGGATAGAGTAGGTATAGACAAATAGTTCCCACTTGCCATTGGATCAAGAATCCAAGGTGTAATGATACTATGGCTTTATAAGGTGTATGTTATCCTTTTTGTCATGGAGAGGTTGAGACAGAGGTGTAGAGCAGCGTACTTCAAGCTGATGAAGTAAACAGATTGTGAGGCCTTGTGTGTTTATTTAAAGTTGAAACAGTAGAAGCAACCTGAATGGGTGGAGTCAAGCTCCCACAGAACCTGGATTTTAAGTTTGGTTTTCAGTAGCTGTTGGGGTTGTGAAAGTTACTGTGTCTCTCTTTGCTAAAGCTGAAAGCTGGGGCTCTCTTCGTGCAGCTCGAAATGCATGTGAGACTATCTATTTTATTGAATTTGCCTTTGTCAAGGGTGTGTTTATGGGATGTTACTCTATTGGAATAGTCCTTGTTTAGTAATTAAATAATCTATCATTCTGTAAGTTTTCCAATAGAGTTAAGTTATTCCATTCCTTTTTTTTGCTTGTATTTTAACCAGTGTATGAATAAAGTGTGTTTTGCTTCAGGACTGGTAGCTTGACCAATTAAGTTGCATCTGTAATGCAATGTCTGCCACTTCCCTTTAAAATAAGAAAAATGTTAGGGTCTAAGCTATTTCCTTGTCATGTTTTGAGGGGTTTGGTCTGGTCTATAACAAGGACACAGATTTAAATTGATTTGCAAAGGAAACAAGTTTCAGATGAAACACAACGTTTTCACATGAGTCTGGAATTAACTGCATAGAAAATTGGTGGAAGCAGGTTCAACTGAAATATTCATGAGGACATTGGATGGTCATTTGCAAAGAAATAATATGAAAGGTTATGAGGAATAGGCAGAAAAATGACACTAAGTAATGACGTTCTTTTGGAGAGGCAACATAGACACAATGGACCAAATGGCCTTCTTTGGCCCCGTAACATTTCTTTGATTGTGTGAAATCTTTATGTATTTCCATACAGCTTCTGGATCTCGCTCCCCATCTATGAGAGAAGAAAAGAGCCCCATTTTCCATCCATATTTCTCGCACCATCCTGAGCTGTACCTCTAAGGAAGAAGATGCAGCACCTTCAGAGGCTGCGCCTTCCTCTCCACCTTCCACCAATGCAGCGATATTCATTCATCTAGAGTAGCTTCAGGGTCACATTCTAGTGAGGTCAACACTGACCCAAGTCCACAGCTACAGAGGGAGGTTACAGCTACACTGAAGAACAGGTCCTTGATGAGCCCATTCCAGATGATAAGCATCGGCACTCAGCCATTAATGAGTTGTTGTAGATGCATAAGCAAACACTAACATCAATTAGGGAAGGAAATCTGCTGTTCTTACCTGGGACAGTGCAATGTGTCAGTGGGTTACATTGCTGCCTCACAGCACCAGGAACCAGGGTTTGATTCCAGCCTTGGGCGACTGTCTGTGTGGACTTTGTACATTCTCCCCGTGTCTGAATGGGTTTCCTTTGGGTACTGCCATTCTCTCACAGTCCAAAGATGGGCTTAGGTGGATTGGCCATGGTAAAGTGCCCATAGTGTCCAAGGATGTGAAGGCCAGGTGGATTATTAGAAATGGGAAATGCAGGGTTATAGTGACAGGGTGGATTTGGGTGGGTTGCTCTTTGTGTGGACTTGATGACATGCTTCCACACTGTAGGGACTCAATGATTCTACCTGGTCTGGCCTACGTATGATTGCAAACCCACAGCGATGTGGCTAACTGTTAACTGTCCTCTGGTTGATTGTGGATGGGCAATAAATCTTGGGCTAGGTAGTGATGCCCACATCCCATGAATGAATAAATTTTAAAAATAGCAGGGGATCATTTCACAGAGGTGCCAGAAACGTGTAGCAAAGAGACCATATGCCATTGGATGTGTGAACAGATGGCTGCCTACATGTAGTAGGTAACAGGCAATGTAGAGAGGCAGGATTTGCTCTGTCAGTCAGTCTGTGGATGCAGTCATTCTCTGACTGGATGAAATGGAGCTCAGGCATCTTTACCCTTCCTCCCCATGCCCCATCCCCTTAATAGGGTGAGGGACGTGCCATTAAGTACAGACAGGGTGAAGGAGTGATAGCCAGACATTCAGGAAGTCCCATTGTGCCAAGGCTTTCTGTCTCTGCTGTGCCAATGACTTGGCCACCACCATCTGATAATTCTGAGAAGGTTGCAACTGCATCTACACATGAGACACTCAGAACAACCCAGGAATATTAGGGCGGGGCAGGGTGCAGTGGGGAAGACGTGCCAAAGACAGCAGAGCAGTCAGCTAGGGCTCCTCAAGCTCAGCTGTTGAGAAAGCTCCCAACCGTCGTGATAGGTATAGACAGATTAAAGAGTCCTCAAATCACACTGGATTTGCAGGTATCAATATTATGTAGAATCATGCAGTGTTTGTATTTTTATTATATATTTATGGGATTAGGCCAGCACTTATTGTCTATCCCTAGTTGCCCAGAGAGCAGTTAACAGTCAACAACATTGCTGTGGGTCTGGAGTCGAATGTCGAACAGACCAGGTAAAGATAACAGCTTCCATCCATGAAGGACATCAGCAAACCAGATGGGTTTTTCCTGACTATTGACAATGGTTTCATGGTCATCATTAGGCTCTTAATTCCAGGTTTGTTTTTAAATAAGTGAGTTCAAATTGCATCATTTGCCATAAGAGGATTTGAACCCAGATCCTGAGAACTTTCACCTGGGTCTCGAGGGATCAATTGTCTAGCAATAATACCACGAGGACATTGCTTCAGTCACAAATAGTGCTTTGTAATCCAGTAATGTGGTCCTTTACTACCGAGAGAAGGCTTTTAATTGATTCTGAAACAAAAACAGAAATTTGGGGAAAAACTCAGCAGGTCTGGGAGAAAAAAAGAATTAACACTTTGAGACCAGGGCTGATCACCAAAGTGATCATGTGCACCATGCAATGTTTGGCCTAGAGCAAAAGCGGTCAGTCTCTGTTGCCCTTTGGGAGGAATGTGACTGTGGGAAAGAGAAATCTTGAGCTCGACGTGTGTCTTTGGGCAGGCACTCAGTATTTTGTAGGCCTTCAAAATGTCTGCAATAGATTAATGTCCCTTGCTCACTGACCATTCGGGAAGGGCATGTCATCCAACATGAAACTGTACGAATGCTCTGGGTCAAAATCTGGACAGGAACTCAAAACCAAAATAAAAAAAACAAATACCAATAAAGAAGCATAAAATGCTCACATGTATGTTAGGAGTCAGATATTGCCTTTATGATAGGAATGTCTCTCAGCCAAGGCTCCATGCTGCGAATGTTCATCTACGTCTGTTCAAAAGCATTCAGGTTCAAATGTAGCCACTACTAGGTTAACCTACCCTGTCTACCACATCACCCTGGCTTCTTAAATGGCAACATTAGCAGCTTTGCCTCCATCAGTATCTCCATTGGACTCCTCCTCTATTCTGTTTGCATGGACATATGGTTTGATCCATTTCACCTTCTTGCTAAATTGTCACCCATAGTTGAGCTACGTTGTGCAGGGAACAACAAATAATCATGATTAGTGGAGCCTCTGTCCAGAGAGTACCAGAGTGCTCCAGGCAACAGAAGTGCATTTTCAGAAGATCAAACATTCAGTGATGGCCCTAGTGGATATATGGGCAGCAGTGTACCATTAAATCCTCCCCTTCTAATGTGCTCTCTCCCCCCAACATGCTTTAATCTTTCCCTACTACTGTGGCTTCATTTATAGTTTCACTCAATCCTCTTGCATTTTCCCCTAACCCCTCACCCATCCAGCCCACCAATAGACTTGGAACACCCTTTGCACGAGTCATCTGCTCCTTCATCGGTTAACCTCATAACCCCATTGTGTTCCCCATTCTCAGCATGCTGCATACACTTCTCCTTAACCCTGGATAGTAGCTTTTCCCTCTGCCCCCCCAATTGCCTATCTCCATTCGCTAAGATCCTTCTGGTACTGCTAAACAGCCACGCCAAAGGCGAGGGGCAAGGGTTGAGAAAGTTGAACTTTCACTGTGACTTCAGCCAATTAAACTGGTGCTGTTGGCACCACTCTGCATTGCAATCCAGCCATCCAGTCCCTTTGGCCTTGGGCCTTCCCCAATGGCCTATTCTATGGTGCAGTTAATCAATTTCCTGAAACCAGGGAAGATAATATCCATCATCTCCTTCCATTATTTGGCTGGTCATCTCTTCAATTAAATTCAATTTAGAAATAAATTATGACTCCCACTGAATTCACTCATGTTTCCCAAGGTGTCCCTCATATTGTGTCTCACAAAAATTTTCAACTCATTCCCAACAATAGAAGCGAAGCTTGTGGCTCTATGATTCAATGGTTCGTTGTCCCAGGCCTGAAGTTAGGAATCACATTTACTGCATTTCAGTCACCTGGTATTTGGCTTAAGTCTTGGGAATTCTGAAGCGTCTCCTCTGAAACCATTCAGAATTGCTTGAGCCATTCACTACATTCACTACATGTGTTGTGAGGTTCACTCGCAAAGGGAGGATCATCAGTACTTCTGTCGAAACACAGTCTGACTTATGCAGCTAAATCTCTGACAGCCAATTATTTCTGAGTCCGAGCAGCAACACTAAAAAAAATCCAAGTGAGCCATGACAGACGATGAATGTTAATATTGAGGTTCTGGGTTTCATCTTTAACATTAAGACTTGCATTGGTATCGAACTATTCACTACCTTACAAGGTCCCAAAGTGCGTCATTGCCTGTGCAATACATTTCAAAATTCAGTCACTGAATTGCAAATGCAGTAACCAATTTCAGCAGAGCAAGATCCACCAGCAGGTGAGCTAATAACCAGGTTCTCTCAGGATTATTTATATTGTCTCTTCCTTTTCTTCTCAATGTAATGCCTTGCAGCATAGAAAGTAACCATTCAACCCATTGATGCAAGCTTGTTAAAAGAGCTATCTAACCAGTCGTATTCTGCTGCTCTTTCTTCGATAGTCCAGCAATTGTTTTCCTTTGAACAAAGAACAAAGGACAAAGAAAATTTACAGCCCAGGAACAGGCCCTTCGGCCCTCCAAGCCTGAACTGATCCAAATGTACTGTCTAAACCTGTCGCTCAGTTCCTAAGCATCTGTATCCCTCTGCTCCCCACCTACTCATGCATCTGTCCAGCCACATCTTAAATGAATCTACCGTGCTTGCCTCTACCACCTCTGGTGGCAACGAGTTCCAAACGCCCACCACGCTCTGTGTGAAGTACTTGCCGCACGTATCCCCCTAAAAGTTTCCACCTCTCACCTTGAAAGAGTGACTTCTCGTTATTGAATCCTCTACCCTGGGTAAAAGCTTGTCTCTATCCACCCTGTCTATACCCTTCAATCAGGTCCTCCCTCAATCTCCTTTTTTCTAATGAAAATAAACCTAACCTACTCAACCTCTCTTCATAGCTAGCACCTTCCATACCAGGCAACATCCTCGTAGACCTTCTCTGCACCGTCTCCAAAGTGTCCACATCCTTTTGGTAATGTGGTGGCCAGAACGGTACACAGTATTACTTCTCTCTAGATATCGTAAGTGACTTTTCTTTAACCAATTTTGATTAGTTTCTCAGGGTCAGGATGGGTACAATGGACTGTTTGGTCTCCATTTGTACTGCATGAGTCATCAATACTTTCTGCTGTCTTAAAAGTGCATGTTTGAAGCAAATTTGAAGAATCAATGGGATTTTTGTCTGATCAAGCCAATCATTTGCGCTGTAATATTACAGTCTATTCTTCAGTGACAAAATTTTGATTCTCACATGGGAGGGTCTGGAACAGGCAGCAATAAGTGATCTGGGGCCAGAGACTTTTCCCCTGTTAATCCTCACTCTGACCAAATTCTCACTCACCGACCACTGACCCAATAAACCAGGCTACACATTAAACTTTACAAGCCTCTTTATTCCTGGATCAGACCTCCCTCGCTACATTGTTCCCTTTGGGAATGTTCTGTTCACTTTAGCAGCTCAGTGGGACAATCTTTGAAGAATTATTTATTGGCTGATGTGACAATGACTGACTGACCCCAGACCCTGTCATCAGTGGATGGATTTATTTATCGACCAGTTTGAATGATGAGGAGTCTCAGTTCCATCTCCTGTTATTCTGTTTCTCATTCTCTGTAATGCCCACACGAAAATTTAACTATAAATACAGATACAAAAAGACAGGCAAGGTCGAGAGTTCAATCCCAATGCTGTGGAGTTCCGAGTTCTCCGTCTCTTCAAGAAATATTTATCCCTCAATAATACATCCCTCATTATATCATTGCCGTTTGTGGGATCCTGCTCTTCGCAAGCCACAGTCGGTGCTACAACCTCTCTATCTTTCATCCCTTTTCCACCTTTCTTGTTCACCAGAAATTCTTTCTCTTTTGTCGATGTCTTTGAGCTCTTGCTGTTAGCTGTTATTGTATTCACCCCCTCCTCTCCAATACCCTGGAAGAGAAAGTAAACACAGGGATGAAAGCGGTTGCTTCAATCCAGTTTCGCAATGAATCGGTGGGCTATGTGACAAATTGCTCACAGTCATGAAGCTGAATGAGGCTGGGTCCAGTAGGGAGATTAGTCGGAGGTGATTGTCTTTTTCCGAGAGACACTTTATTAGAAACAAATCACCCACTGAGTGAATGGGGGAGGGGATTTAAATTGAAAGTGCAGCGTCTAGTGAAAGGTGACTGTGCTGTATAAGGACTGACCTACACAGCGTCTTGGCAATAATGTGGGATTTACATCACTGTTTGGAAGAGATTTACTATAGATGCTCATTCTTTCTCTAGTGTGCGTTCTATTCGCTGAGACCTCTGCCTCGTCTTCTCACTTCTGAAATGTTTGGACACAAACACCAGGTGCAGAGTTCTGAGTTTCATTAACTTGTGCAAACATTCATTTCTATCAGCTCATTGCCTTCGTAATTAAATTCCAGTGCTTAGATTTCTATCGAGCTGCCTCACAAGACCTTGGCATAGAATCCAATCTCGGATCTCCTTTCGGAAATCCAATCTCGGAATGTCGGAGTCACGGCAACTTATTCCCATCCCCAGCCTCCATGATTATCTTTGGTAGTGGGTTTGGTGACAGGCTTTGCCATTTCAGGAGGTAGTCAAGCGTCTGCAGTATTGTGTACGACTGAAAACACGGAACCAGAGGGGAAAAAAAGGATCAGGGACAGGCCATTTGGCCCTTCGAACCTGCTCCACCATTCAATATTATCACAGCTGACCATCCAACTGGTCCCTCACTTTCTCTCCATATCCTTTGATCCCTTCAGCCTTAAGGGCAGCACTCAGTGGTTAGCACTGCTGCCTCACAGTGCTAGGGACCCGCGTTCGATCCCCGCCTCGGGCAACTGCCTGCGTGGAGTCTGTATATTCTCCCCTGTCTGTGTGGGCTTCCTCCGATAGTCCAAAGATATGCAGGCCAGGTGAATTGGCCATGCTAAGTTGCCCATAGTGCTAGGGGCCCGAGTCAGGGGTAAATGTAGCATCTAGGTGGGTTACTCTCTGGAGTGGACTTGTTGGGCTGAAGAGTCTGTTTTCATGCTGTAGGGAATCTAATCTAAACTCTTTGAAAACCTGCAATGCGTTTGTCTTAACTGCTTTCTGCGGCAGAGAATTCCACGATCTCACCCCTCCTTGGGAGAAAATGTTTTTCCTTACTTCAGTTCGAAATGACCTGGCTCATATCCTTAGACTGTGACCCCTGGATCTGAACTCTCCAGTCATCAGGAACATCATTTCTGTATTTACCCTGTCAAGCCCTGTAAGAATTTTATGGGTTTCTATGGGATCCCCTTTCACTCTTCAAAACTCCAATGAATAAATTCCCAAACAGTGCAGTCTTACTTCAGACTAAGTCCTGCCACCCCAGGAATCCATCTGGTAAACATTCCCTATTGTGCATCCTTCCTCCTATAAGGAGACCAAAAACTGCACACAGAATTCCAAGTGTGATCTCACCAAAACCCTGTACAATTGCAGCAAAACACCCCTGCTCATATCCTCCCATTCTTCTCCTATGAGAGTCAGGATACAATTTGCCTTCTTCACTTCTTGTTGCACCTGCGTGCAGTGACTGGTGCACAAAGACACCCAGTACTCCTGGTTATGGTGGTGTAATTTGCCACATTAGAAAGGAGTTAAGAATCAACAGCATCGTGTGGGGCTGGAGCCACGTACTCTTCAAGACTAGGTAAGGGCAGCAAATGTTGAAGCTCGGTGTCTAATGTAATGTGACTGTCATTTCTTAGGAATAGTGGACTAGGGCCCTGTCAATAATGTGGATCACACGACACGTCCATCACCGGGAGTCAGCTGAGACCAAATGTCAGTTCTGATGGATCTGCCTGTTGTAACCTGGGAAATCAAAAGACTGTTCAAAAGCAGGTTTCCCTTCCTGAAGGACATTCTTGGGCTAGTTGGAATTCCACTGCTATCTGATGTTTACTGCTTCCTGGAATTTTAAAATTGAGATCAAATTCTCAATCTGCCCACTGAGGGATTAGAACACAGCTTCTCCGGATTCTTAGTAACAATCATTTCGCTGCACTCAACCTTTCTTTGCTGCATTAGATTGGTTTAGCACTGACTTCAGCCCAACACAATGGAGCTATGAGAGGTTGACGAGCGCTCTTGTGCTGGGGGTGGTGGAGGGCTTCGAAGTGATGAAAGGGTTTAATGAGGTGAATGCAAAGGAGGTGTTCCCAATTGTGGCTGGAGTGGGGGGGAGGGGGGGGGATGTGCGGGGGAACTAGGAAAACATCAGATAGTCAGTAATAAAACCAAGTGGGAATCAGGAGGAAAAGAAATCCACGAAAATAATGACAGTGAGGAAGTCAGCACCGCAAGGAGTGATGGAGGCTAATAACAGAGAAGTTTGAGAATAAGCGAGGAGTACAGATGAGGGGGGGGGGGGGGGGGGGCGGGGGAAATAAATAAAGGATACGTTGATGGGATGAAACAATGAAACAATGGTGTGCTAAATAAACATCATCGTGGACTAGTTAAGCCAAATGGCCAGAATATGTGTGTGTGTGGTTTGTTTTTAAATGAACTCAACCTAATTGTCTGCAGACACCACTTGGAGTCAGCATCTTGAGCGGCAACTGCTAAGAGTCAGTGAAACTGAAAATGAAACACAGTTCTATAGAAATAAACGTACATTTCTAGAGCACGTTTCACAACCACGGCATGTGACAAAAAATATTTGCCATCGTCCCTGAGGACCACAGGGCTGCTCTGTTATTTGTTGAACCCTACGTTGTTCACCGCTCCTCGGGTGAAGGGAGAGGTTGAGAAGGCGAGATCTTCATGGTAAGCTCAGCTTCATGGTAATGTCGAGCTGCATCCTTTACTCCATCCCCATCCATCACCAGTCTTAATACTACCTACGGGATATAGTTTCATTCACTCCCTCTTAATTTATGCTCCCGTGCATCACTTTGGGATATTTTCCAGTGCTTAAATTAATTCTAGCAAAGGACAAATTACTCGCTGCTTGGAAGTAACAAGATTCTGTGGGAGTGAACTTTACGGAGCCAGTAACTTCTGTCTTTAATAACCTGCTAATGAACATCATTAGCCAGGAGAATGAACCGTGCCGACAGCGAATGCTTCCGTTCGCGATAGCGACAGGATCTCAGTCACACGACACGTTGTAAATCCAAGATAACAGCACTTAAAGCTCTGAAATAAACGTCAGGGGGTGAGTGGATTTGTTGCAGTAACAATGATTCACAAGAGCCTGCATTTACACTCCACCGTGACAGAAACAGTTTCTGAAATATACGATCCTTCATATTAAAAGCTCTTCCCTTCCCGTGATGATGCAGCCAGAACGGATTCAGTTTCTGGCTTGGCCGGGTGGCGATGATCAATTACTGGTTCAACAACAACTTGTATTTATGTAGCACCGTCAACAGTAATTAGATATTCCCAAGGTTCCTTGCAGAAGGAGAAGTCAGACAGGAATTGACAGCGAGCCACATCTGAGGAGGGGTGGTGCGATTCTCTTTTTTAAGAGTGACTGAATGGAAGGGAGTGCATCCAGGGGGGTTTACAAAAGGAACCGTAGGGTGAGACGATACTGTGCAGCATGAAATGGGACGATGCTCGATAAGGCCAGAATTGAAGAAAGGCAAGGGTTTGGGAGCAATGTAGTCCGGAGGCGGTTGAGAGCAAGACCAGGAATTTGAACACCAGGACGAGAATTTTAAAACCGAGCTGTTGCTGGCGTCCACTGTAGGCCACGAGTGGGGGTAGGGGAGGTTAAAGTGTAAGTAAGGCTAAAGACAACACTGTTTTCCCATGAGCAGAAGGTTACAGAGGGAGAAGGAATCGATCAGCCGAGATTTGAAACAGTCTGGTGGTGACCCCGACACAAACTGGTGCAGGGCAAAACGGGAAACAAGCAATCTTACTGCAAATTGTGGCCCGATTGGGGATTGGGAATGAGAGATAATGCAAAAGGATTGGTAGAGTGAGATCTTCCCTCTGCGTCTCTATTCACTCCCACTGTGATTTTCTACTGAACTCCCACCAGCGACTGACACTCGAGATTCCTCGCTGTTGAAACAGCATCATTATTGAGAAGCATCAGGTGTAGGACTGGGACACTGAGCTGTTAATGATGTATCGAGCATACAGCGATTCAGGAGCACTTAACATCTGTACTGTTAAATTATTCATTTATACTCCACGCAGCTTTTGGGTTCGGTTACGAGTATTCACTCAATTTGACTTACATAAAGGACTAAAAATATTTCTTCCCCTAATCTGTAGCTTTGGTTAATTTCCTTAGTCGATGCTGTGACAATTACACATTAATTGTTCTCGATTCTCTCTGTGTTACTACACTCTTCGTCTTCAGCACACACATTAGTTTGTTTAATTGCCGCAAACATCCACTATGAAACAGATTTCACTCGTACATGGTTTACAGGGTGGAATCGTTTTCGGCAGGACTATGTTGCAGAATTCAGATAGCGCCGCGGTGTGCCCCGTCCCCGGGTCTCACTGCAGGAGCAACTCTCCCAGGCTCCTGAGAAAGCATCTCCCACAACTCCGCTCGCCACCATCAACGCACGGCGGCTGCTTTCTGCATGGAGTTCGTGATTAATGACAACGATTTACACGAAATCTTTTCGCGGTACATCACAAACTCCACTCTCTCTACCACCAGCGCACGATGGCTGTAGGTGTGCCCCATGTGCAAGATTCAAGCAACTCGTTCAGGCCTATCTACAGCACATTCCAAATACACTCCCTTCATAATCTAGAGGACCCAGAGAAGGAGGAGTTTAATCTACACAAAAATGAGGTGCTGCATTTTGATAGGGCAACGCTCATACACTTAACGGTAAGGTCCCGGCGACTGCTGCCGAACAAAGAGACCTTGGAGTGCAGGTTCATAGTTCCTTGAAAGTGGAGTCCCAGGTTGACAGGATAGTGAAGAAAGCTAGTGCACTTGCCTTTGTTCTGGTCTCCCACCTATAGGAAAGACGTTGTGAAACTTGAAAGAATGCAGAAAAGATTTAGGATGTTGTCAGGGTTGGAGGGTTTGAGCTAAAGGGAGAGGCTGAATAGGCTGGAGCTGTTTTCCCTTGAGCACAGGAGGCTGAAGGGTGACCTTATAGAGGTTTATGAAATCATGAGGGGTATAGATAGGGTGAATAGTCAAGGTCTTTGCCCCAGGGCATGGAAGTCCAAAACTAGAGGGCATAAGTTTAAGATGAGAGAGGAAACCTTTAAAAGGGACCTAAGGGGCAACTTTTTTCACACAGAGGGTGCTGCGTGCATGGTATTAGCTGCCAGAGGAAGTAGTGGAGGTTGGTACAATTACAATGCTTAAAAGGCATATGGATGGGTATATGAATAGGAAGGGTTTGCAGGGGTATGGGCCAAATACGTTAGGATATTTGGTTAGCATGGATGAGTTGGACCGAAGGGTCTGTTGCCATGCTGTGCATCTCTATGACTCTGACTCAAAGCTCATCAAGGGTAATACCATTGCCTCCATGTTTTCCTCTAAGGCACACACCAACCTAATTTATAATTGTGAAAGTCAGGGGATGACATTGTTCAGAATGTGGCCATTCAATGCATTTTACTTATGCAAATCCTCTGAAAGATCTATCTAGTCCCACTCCCCCTGCTATTTCTCCATGATCCTGCAGTCTACTTGAGGAATAGCATTGGCTTCCCAAATCCTGTGCTGTTGTATAACTCATGGCTGTAAATATTTTGGTGATGTGAAACTATTTTTAGTTAGACAGTGAACATCATTCTTCAACACAACAGTGATATAATTATCCCATTGTCTAACTGTCCAACACAGAGTGTAGTGTGATGGAGCACTGACAGATTTATGAAAAACTTGTCCTGGAAATAATTGGACTGTGAGGATATTCCTACATTCCATGTCAGTATCTAACCAGTGTAGTACCTGCACTGAAAATGTTCAATGGAGACAGTGTAGAGAGAGTTTTACTTTCAGTTTAAAGTGTAGAGCGGGATTCACTCTGCATTTAACCTGCCTTGGGAGTAACCGAAGGAGTCAGAGCAGAAGTATCTATCCCTTATGCTGTTAATATCCTGGCAGTGTTTGATGGAAACAATGTCAAGGGGCAAGTGAGCTTTACTCTATCTCACCTGCGCTCTAACTGCCCTGGAAATGTTTGATGGAGACAGTGTAAAGGGAACTCTGTGTCTAACCGTATGCTGTACCTTTCCTGGGAATATTGAAAGGGACAGTGTAAAGCAAGCTTTACTCTGCAACTGCGTGTTGTTCTGATGTGTGGGTGTTTTGATCGGGACAGTGGAGTGGAAGCTTTGCTCTGTATGTAACCATGTGTTGCTCCCCCCATCCTGGAAGCATTGGATTGAGGAAATGTCACAGGAGCTTTGCTCTGTATTTGAAATAATGCTGTGTCTGTCCCAGCAGTATTTGACAGGAACAATGTAGGGAAAACGTCATTCTGTATCTCACTCTGGACTGCACCTATCCTGGGCGTATTTGATACAAACAATGTCGATGTAGGTTTGCTTTGTATCTAACCATGCTGTGCATGTTCTGGGGTATTATTTGGATGGGGTAAAGGGAGCTTTAATCTGTATCTAACCCTGTGTTAAAGCTGTCTTGTGACGATTTTAGGGAGACAGTTTAAAAGAAGCATTACTCTGTCTCTAACCCCATGCTATATCTGCCCTGGGAGTAGTTGATAGAGACAGTGTACAGAAATCTTTACTCTGTATCTAAACCTGTCCTGTACCTGCCCTGAGTGTATTTGTTGGGAAGGTAGAGGAGAGTTTGGAGAGTTTACTCTGCATCTAACCCTGTGCTGTACCTATCCTGGGAGCATTTGAAAGGGACTGTGTAGGGGGGATCTTCACTCTGTATCTCACCCTCTGCTATACTGTCCTGGGAGTATTTGGTAGAAACAATGTAGAGGAAGCTTTACTCTGGATCTAACCCTCTGTTGTACCTGTACTGGCAGTATTTAATAGGAACATGTAGAGGAGCTTTACACTGTGTCTAACCCATGCCATTCCCCTCTCTGTTCCAGGAGAACCCATACATGTGCAACAATGAGTGTGATGCTCACACGCCTGAGCTGGCCCACCCTCCCGAGCTGATGCTGGATGACGAAGGCAGGATTCCCACCAGCTTTTGGCAAAGTGTGTCCTGGAGGAGTTTTCCCAAGCCCCTGTTGGTCAACATCACCCTGTCCTGGGGGAAGAGCATTGAGCTGACCGAAGACATCATCATCACCTTTGAGTCTGGCCGGCCGGAGCAGATGGTCCTGGAGAAGTCCCTGGACCATGGGCGGAGCTGGCAGCCCTATCAGTTCTATGCAGCCGATTGCCTCAACTCCTTCGGGATGGAGCCGAGAAAGGCCCGAGATCTGAGGGCCACCTCAGTGCTGGACATCATCTGCACTGAGGAGTACTCCAGGGGCTACGTGTGGAAGGTGGACAAGATGGTCCGCTTCGAGATCCAGGAGCGTCTGGCCCTGTTTGGGGGTCCCCGCTTTGGGGACATGGCCTCACTGTACGGCCAACTGGACACCACCAAGGAGCTGAGAGATTTCTTCACCCTGACTGACCTGCGGCTCCGGCTGCTGCGGCCGGCCACTGGACCCACCAGCGTCGACCCCCACAATCTCTCCAAGTACTTCTATGCCATCTCCAACCTGGACATCCGTGGCCGGTGAGAGCTCCACAGTCCTTCCTGGGCAGGGTCACAACTCACTGTTCACATTCAGGGAGCACGGGGTCAGGCTCTATATCTGGGGAGCAGCCAAAGTGCCAACATCTAGAGGGGAACTAGAAAGGGGGGTCCACCTGGGGACATTATTGAGGGTCACCATGTCAGGAAACATCTGGAAGTATTATCAAGGTCAACATCTGGGTCTCCTTTGGGTCATTGTAAGGTTCAATGACTGGGGAGCATGATTGGGGGAAATATATGGGGCCTGCACCTGGAGAACATCTGGGAGCACCATGTGGGTGGATACTTAGGGGATCATCATTAGGACTAACATCTGGGGAGCAATATCAAGGGGCACCATGACAGGAGAATCTGAGGGTTGCTGTCAGAGTCAATATTGTGTGCTTCTATTGGGGCTAACATCTGGATTCATGCTATCCGTGGAAGCATCTTGTTTCTGTCTATCTGTGTCAACATCTGATTACTGGTCCCTGTGCAAACATCTGTGTTTACTCTAGCAACACTAACATCTGGCTTGACTCTATCTGTGCCAACATCTACAGTAATGCTCTCTGTGCAAACATCTGAATTCACTCTATCTGCACCAACATCTGGTTTCACTATATCTGTGTTATCATCTGGATTCACACTGCCCATGCCAGCATTTGGTTCTATGCTCTCTGTGCTAAGATCTGGATTTATTCTATCCATTCCATCATTGGGAGTCATGCTATCGGTGTTAACATCTATATCTTTGCTTCCTGTATTAACATCTAGGCTTGTGCTATCTGTACTGGGATATTGAGGACTTTCACTCTATGTGAGATTCTTGGAAGGTGGGAGCATCTTGCTACTTTTGCTCAGGGTCACTGATGCGAGCTCTCAGTAACTGGTGAGGTTTTATGGAGATGCATAGAAATTCCTCATAGCCCACAGCCCACTTAGCGCTGTCAGCTGCCCATGTGAGTTGTGAAGCCTTTGCTGAATGGTTGAGTGACAGCCCGTATAGAGTAGCACTGTGACAGCTCCCCCTCTCCTTGCTGATGAGCTTGGCTCTGATCTTTTACAGTTCTGATGTCTGGCTCACCGTGAGGATCTGTTTTCATGCTCAGTGAGCAGCAAGGTAATTTCTGACCCATTCCTTTCAACACTGCCAACTCCATGTCGCATCAGGATTCGGAGAATCCACCAGTACAGAAAAGAAGTCATTCAATCCATTCTATCTGTGCAATCTCTTTGAATGATCTCTCCAAATTTTTCACCTAACACCCCTATCTCAGTGAACATTTCACCTTCAATTATTTACCCAATTCTCTTCTGAAATGTATTTTATCATCACTTTCTCTCTCCCTTCAGGCAGCAGATTCCAGATTTCAGGAACACACTGCATGAAAAAAATCTGCTCATCTCCCCTTCTGTTTCTTGTGTCCATTATCTTCAACATGTATTATTCCTCTGGCTACTGGTTTTAGTGTCACCACAAACAGTTTCTCCTTAGTTGCCCTGTCAAAACCACTGAAAATCTTCTGAATTATTCTGACTGACCACTTCCTTTGTCCTCAATTTCTGTTCAGTTTCAATCACTGAGCTCCCATTTACCCAAAGCACAATCTGCAGAACTCAATCATTCACTAAATGAATGAGTGAGACAAAGAACCTGAGACAAGGAGGCACCAGCATCTAAAGCACCAGCATCTGGGTGAAAGGACATCAAAACAGGCAGTCAGCATCACCGAAGGGAGTATATGAGAGGAGAAAGTGAGGACTGCAGATGCTGGAGATCAGAACTGGAAATGTGTTGCTGGAAAAGCGCAGCAGGTCAGGCAGCATCCAAGGAGCAGGAGAATCGACGTTTCAGGCATGAGCCCTTCTTCAGGAATGAGGAAAGTTCACTTTCCTCATTCCTGAAGAAAGGCTCATGCCCGAAATGTCGATTCTCCTGCTCCTTGGATGCTGCCTGACCTGCTGCACTTTTCCAGCAACACATTTTCAGAGTATATGAGAGGACCCAACATCAGACAGTAAATATAATCTAGAGGAGTGGATGAGAGGACATCAAACAGTCTGTCAGCATTATGTAGAGGAATGGACATGCTGGGGACTCCTAAACAGGCAGTCAATATTATGCAGAGGAGCACATGAGAAAAGATTCTGAGACAGGAATCCAAAACCAGATTGAAGACCAGGCAGAAGGACCCTTTAAGAGACAGTCAGTATCAACTAGAAGAGCTAAGGCAGGCAGTGAGTATCACCTGGAAGAGCAGGGAAGAGGAGGAGTCCAAGACACGCAGTCAGAGGCAGACCTAGAGTCAGCAGAGCTGTACAGAATTGGTTCTTGCTGTACTGCAGAGAAAGGAGCAAGTTGTTTGGTTACTCTCTGGTAAGTAGTTACGATCTTTTTCTATTCTTAAGCTTTAACATAGTGTACAAATTGTTAAGTTAACAAAATATATAAAAGTCAATATACCTAAGTGAATATATAAATTAATTAGGACGGCAGAATAGGCAATGTGTCAATGTTTGTAGCGTCTGGATGCTCCTGGATGTCATTGTCCTCAGGGCAAACAAGTATGCAGTACGTGTTCGAAACTGAACACCTTCAGTTCAAAGTTTATGACTGGAGGCACTATGATGCATTAGCTAGAGTGAAGAATTCTTTGCACCATAAGGCAGTCACACCAGCTGGATAGGTTCTTAATCAGTGGTCATGTATGGGAGAGTATGATTGCAAGTGATGCAGATAAGGTAAGGCAGAGTGCAGGAGTTTCAGCATCTGCAATTGTCCAGTAGCTTTGAGGATCACTCAGTCTGTTTGGATGATGGTATAGGATGCTGGATGGATGAGCTAATAGATCATGGTACTATGGTGTAGGAAGACATTCAAGTTAGTGAGTCAACAAGGACGGTCGTATTAACAGGTGATAGTCTATTTAGTCGATTGACAACATTCTCTGCACAAAAGAGGGAGAGTCCAGTTGGCTGTGATCTTTACATAGTGCCAGAATTCGGGACATTGGCTCAGGGCCAACAACATAGACAGAACTAGGAATTATGATCCGTATAAAGTCTGTGACGAGCTAGTGCTAAAAAGAAAGAGCAGAAGCTCAAAAATTAAAATCTCTGGACTTTTACCTGAATCACATGTAAGTTGACATAGGATACATAAAATTAGACAGGGAAATATATGGATAAATGTCTGCTCTGGAAGAAAGACTATGGTTCAGACTTTTGGGTCGCTGGCAACAGTACTGTGCAATTTGGATCCATACCACTGGGTTAGTCTACATCTCAATGGTGCTAGGATCAGCATTCTTAAGAACTGCATAAATGGGAAGGTAAAGCATTTTAACTGAAAGAGGGTGACAGGGAATCAAATGTAAATGGAGGCGAATTATCATGAAGTAGAGTATATGTAAGAAAGGATAATAGCAATATGGGAAATGAAAGTCAGAGAATGACATGAAAGGGCAGGGAAAGAAAGCTTAGAAATACACCAGATGATTAGTTAGAACACCAGTCATCTTTTAGTATCAGATTAATCAGGCAGAAGAAGTTAAAGTTTGAGAGGAAGCTAGCTAGTAATGTAACAAATGAATGGCAAGAGTTTCAGCTGGTAGGAGCTCTAGGGACCAAGGTTTAATTCAAACCTTGAGCGTCTGTCTGTGTGGAGTTTGCACATTCTCCCCATTTCTGAATGGGTTTCCCCTGGTTGTTCTGGGTTTCTCCTACAGTCCAAAGATGTATAGATTAGGTGGATTGGCCATGTTAAATTGCTCAGAGTATCCAGGGCTTTGCAGGTTAGGTAGATTACACATTGGAAATGCAGGGTTTTGGGGAGTGGTTCTGATTGGAATGATTTACAGAGGATCAGTGTGAAGTCAATGGCTGAAAGGTCTACACTTTTTGGATTCTATGAAGTAGCTAAAAAGGTAACTTGTAAATAAAAGAATGTTGGTCAGCTAGACAGTGTGACTGAGCAAGTTCTGATAGATAATAAGGAAATGAGCAAATATTTTGTTTTGTCCCTAGTATCAAGCAACAAGAAAGCACACTAGTAACAGCTATAATTGAGGAAGTGGAAGGGAGAGAGGAACTTAGTAAAATTAGTCATGAGTGAAGCAATTTTAAGCAAACTGATGGAGCTGTGAGCAAAATTGACTTCATCCTAGTGTTGGAAAAGAGAGGGCTAATCAGTAAGTAGATGTAATGATGTTAGTTTTACAAACCTTCCTCAATTCAGACAGTGTTCCAGGAGACTAGAAAGTACCAAGTTTAAGTCCTGTATTCAAGAAAGTAGAGAAGCAGAAAATATGGAAATACAGGCCAGTTAGATTGGTAGTCACAGAGATTATATCCACACACTTTCAAAAACTCAAGATAATTTGGAAGAGTCAACTTAATAAAGGAGAAATCAGGTTTTATCTTTTTTATGTAATTCATTAACGGAGGAATATGAACTGAGGGTTAACAGGAGTTTGTCACCTTACTATATTTGGTTTTCCAGAACACATTTGATAATGTGCCACATCAAAGGTTATTGTTGCAAATTAAAGGGGTAACAACATTAGTATTTCTGGCTGGCTCACAAAAACCAGTGTATGTACAAGTGGTTCCCTGTCTGATTGTAGAATATGATGGATGAAGCGCTTGTGTGAGGATTCATCTTCTTAGAATTTACATCAAATAAACAGATGAGTGGAGTGAAGGTATTGGAGTTACTTTCACTTAAATACAGATGGGTATGAAATTATGTTATGAAGAAGACATAAGAGGATTGCAGACGGATATAGATCATTTGAGTTAGTGGACAGATATCTGCTAGAGAAATTATAATGTGAAAAAATGTGAAGTTCATGCTAACTGGAATAATGATAATGCAGAGTTTTAATTAAATGGAGAGAGACCGAGGAGCAAAGCGATTTTGAATGGTTTTATGAATCAGTCAGATAATGTTATTATGTAGGTGCAGCAAGTAATCAAGAAAGCTAACAGGATGCTAACCTTCATTGTAAAAGGAATTAAGCAAGAAAGTATAAATGTTGTGCTTTATTTATACAGTCCAATGGTGAGACCACATTTGGAATAGCCTGTGCAGTTATGGTTTCCATACTTAAGGAAGGATGTAAATGTAGTGGAGTGACTTTAGATGAGGTTTACAGGATTAATACTTGGAATAGAGATGGTTGTCTCATCAATAGGTAGTTTGGACAAACTGGGCTTATTTGGAAAGCAGTGGAGTGACTTGATTGAACTGTATAAGATCTTGGATGGTCTTGACAAGGTGCATGAGAAAATGACATTTCCTCTTGTTTGTCAATCAAGACCTGAGTGGTTTTAACATCAAGGATCATCCTTTTGGGACACAGATGAGCAGAAAATCTTTATCTCTCTGAGGCATGTTCAACTTTGGAACTCTACCACAGAAATTGGTGAGGCAAGTCATTAAACATTTTTAAGGCAGAGTTGATTACATTTTTGTTAGGCAGAGGTTACTGGTGATATATGGGAATGTCAAAATTGAAACACAGATTGATAAGCCATGAGTTTATTGAATGAGGGAGAGACTCAAGCTGGTCTATTTCTGCTCCCATTTTGTATGTATGTCTAGCATAATACCTGATTATTCTACACTTGGCTTCTATGAGACTCACTCGAGCTTTTAATCAAGGAGAATCTTCAGTCACTAATTAGAGAACAGGAGCAGGAAATTGTTTACGTTGCCATTCATTTGTCTCCAAGGAGTTGTATTGGTTTTGCTTACTTTCGTAAGACGTGCTCAGAACTGGCAATTAATACAATGTGCACTGTAAAATCTGTAGATTTTGAAGCTTTGCTTTGATGGTAAACTTAGCAGACGCTTGATGCTATTAACACAGAATCAGTGACAACAATGTCCCACACCTATTGGTAGGCAGACCATCCCACCAATTTAGGCCTTTCCAAATCTCCAACAAATGCAGGTTGTAATTATGTAGCACGCTCAATGTAGTAACAAAAATTGTAAAGTCATTATAGGAGTGTAATGCAGACAAAGTGTTGACGCTGTGTCAAGGAAAGGAAATGACCAAAAGCTTAGCCAAAGAGGCAGGTTTGAAATATTGGAAGAGAAAAGGGACACAGTCATTGAGTCATGCAGCATAGAAGAGGCTTTTCAGCCCGTTAAATCTGTGCTGGCTTATCTACATATATGCCACTTCTGAGAACTTAGTCCATAGCCTTAAATGTTATGGAATTTCCACTGTTCGTCCATATATTTTTAAAGGTTGTGTGATTTCCTGCCTTTCCCTCTAGAATCAGGAGTGATGAAGGCTTTGTACTATTGTTGTTAGGTAGTTAATCCAGAAACACAGGTAATGTTCTGGGACCGTGGGTTCAAATCCCATCCAGGCAGATGGTGAAATTTGGTGACATGGTGGCACTGCCTCACAGCACCAAGGACCTGGGTTTGATTCCAACCTCAGGCAACTGTCTGCGTGGAGTCTGCACATTCTCTTCATGTCTGCATGGGTTTTCTCTGTGTGCTGTGGTTTCCTCCCACAGTCTATAGATCTGTAGGTAAGGTAGATTGGGTCGTGGGAAATGTCGGGTTATTGGGATAGATTAGATTAGATTCCCTACAGTGTAGAAACAGGCCCTTTGGCCCAACAAGTCCACACCAACCCTCCGAAGAGTAACCCACCCAGACCCATTCCCCTACCCTAGACTTACACCTGACTAATGCACGTAACACTATGGGCAATTTAGCATGGCCAATTCACCTAACCTGCACATCTTTGGATTGTGGGAGGAAACCCATGCAGACACTGGGAGAATATGCAAACTCCATAAAGATAGTCCCCCGAACTGGCAATTGAACCCGAGCCTCTGGTGCTGTGAGGTAGTAGTGCTAACCACTGTGCCACCGTGCCACCCAAATCAATTCTCACGTAAGCTTTTGTGGAAGCTGTATAGACTTTTCATTCAGCCACAGCTGAATTATAGAACTCCTACAATGAGGGAACAGGCCCTCCAGCCCAACAAATCCACACTGACCCTCTGAAGATTGGCCCACCCGAACACATTCACCTATTATCCGGATACTCTACATTTAATCCTAACCAACACATAGGCAACCTGACAGGGTTGGTCTGAGTGAGATGCGCTTTGGGATTTTGGACTCAATGAGCCAAATGGCCTTTTTCCATATTGTAGGGATTCTGTGATACTATTCTCCCAAGATGGGCATTCCAGACTCCAACCATCCTCTAGGTGGATACATTTCTTGTCAAATTCCCTCTCAACCTCCTGCTTTTCTTAAAATTCTGCCTGTCTGACTAAGGGGAACAGCTGCTTCCTATCCACACTGTCCATACTCCTCATAATCTTACACACCTCAATCAGGTACCTGTTTAGCCATCTCTTCATAGGCAATGCTTCATCCCAAATAACATCCTGGTGAATTTCCTGTACACACCCTCCAGTGCAATCACATCCTTCTTATAGTGTGGTGACCAGAACTGCACACAGAACTGTGGGTGGCACGATGGCTCAGTGGTTAGCACTGCTGCCTCACAGCACCAGGGACCCAGGTTTGATTCTCGCCTCGGACAACTGTCTTTGTGGAGATTGCACATCCTCCCTGTGTCTGTGTAAGTTTCCTCCCACAGTCCAAAAATGCACAGATTAGGTGAATCAGCCATGTTATAATTGCCCATAGTGTTCAGGGATGTGTAGGTTAGGTGTATTAGTCTGGGGTAAATGTAGAGCAGTAGGGGAAAGGGGGGGGTGACTCTTCGAAGGGTTGGTGTGGACTTGTTGGGCCGAGGGGCCTGTTCCACACTGTAGGGATTCTATATCTCTATCTGTACCTAACTCCAGCTGTGGCCTAACCAAAGTTTTGTACAGCAGCAACGTATCTTCCCTGCTTTAGTAATCGGTGGGAGATTAGCGAAGGGATTTAACGCCCGAACAGCTGAAGACTCACTCACTTGCAATGCTGCAGTAAATGCCTTGGGATATTTTGATGCCTTAAAGGCGCCATAAAATGCAACGTCTGTCATTTTTGTTGTTACCACGGGCTTCTCTTAAAGTGCATTTTTGCCGGCTGTTAATTTTGGGCCGGACGGTGACAGGCGCTATGCAAACTTAAATCCATTTTGTTGAGCCGATGACAAACTTTCTGCCAATTTAACCTTTGTCGCTGCTCAGAATCTGATCACTAACAGGCAGAACCCCAGCCAGAAGCAGAACCCTCGCCTGGTATTGAAATGTGATAAATGGGGGTGACAACTGTGTTTCTTTGTGAAGTTGGTCATGGGGGGTTGGGGGTGGGAGGGCGGCGTGGTTGGGGTTGGGGGAGTAGGTGCGGGCTGCCAGTGCGGAGAATGCGATCTCTCACAGAGCTGACCGGTGGCTTTTTGCTGTTGTGTGTTGTCAGGTGCAAGTGTAACCTTCACGCCAACAACTGTGTCATGAAGAAGGGGAAGCTGAGCTGTGAGTGTGAGCACAACACCACGGGGCCGGACTGTGGTCGATGCAAGAAAGGTTTTCATGGCCGACGATGGAGAGCAGGCTCGTACCTCCCCATCCCCAAAGGGACGGCCAATGTCTGTGAGTAATGAACATCTCTCCGGCTCAGTCTCGCACCTGTGGGGGAGGGGGAGTTTCACTTCATGTTTCATCCTGATTCTGAACCCTGAAAACGAGGTGATTCTAAACCCAACCCAGTGGACGTTTCAGAGTGTGTTCATGGGTGAGCAGAGACACAGAGTGACAAATTGTACAGATTCGTCATAGAGATTCGGACAGCGCAGAAAGAGGCAATTCAGCCTATTGCTGGTCCTTTGAACGTTCTGTCTAATTCAATTCACAGCAAAGTTTTTTTGTTGTCCAATTGGATTTTGGAATTTCTGATTGAATCCACTGCCACTGCACTCTGAGGCAGTACAGACCAGATCACAATTGCTGTCTGAAATCACCTCATCTCCCCCTCTGGTTCCTTTGCCAATTATTTCGAATCTGTGACCTCTAGTTTCTGACCTTCCCCTCACTTGAGGCAGCTTCTTCTTACTTATTCTATTGAAGCCTCTCCTGAATGTATGCCTCGATCGGCACAATGTCAGAGTCAGTGAGCAAGGTGGTATTGCTAAACATTATGCAGCAGGTGAGGTGGTAATAGCTGTAAGAGTTAAATGTGATAGATCATCTGAATGCACACGCATTCAGACACAGAGGCAACAGTGAGGCGGAGACTGATGTGTGAGTGGAATGTTAAAGAGCTGGTTCAACATCTGGAAACAGCTGGAGGTGGGTGAAGAGAGAACCAGCCTGGACGTAATGAATATCTGAAACCGGTGGAGAAATGGAGGTAGGGAAGGAGGGATGGCTGTGGCCATTGCTGTGTGTGCAATATCCCAAAATCGACAACCAGGGTGATACATGAATGTCCAATAAACGTGGTGCTGGGGAGGGTAAGGGACAGAGAGAGAGAATAAAGTGCTTGGGTTGAGAGGGAGTGCTGTGCGTGCTCAATTTCTGCTTCTGTGGTTGCTGCCACCTTACATATTAACCCGGTGCACTCGAACTTTAATTATACATAGTGCTAATGTACTTGTGCAGTAATCTCACAGGTTTCTCGAGCAGGACTGAGCGCTGTGGGAGTGCTCTGAGAATGTAGCATGCCTCTCACTGATGAGCTAGTTGTTCATGAGTTTGAGATCAAACTCGTGAACACTCTATATAATGGGCGGTGCTTGTAAACATTTATCAGCAATGATTGTTAATAAGAGATCACACACATTGTTTTTTTTTAATTTTCTCTCCAGGCCTCCCTGACACCATCACAAGCGGCTGTAAGTAAGAACTACTCTTCCTGACCTGTGACCTGCTAAACCTTGTCTGTATTAAAACTGAACCACTCCCCACAAACCTCCTGCCTTTTTTAATAAGAAATAATCATATGGGTGAGCAAGAAGCGGGTGTGGAAAAGGTTAAGAAGAAAATTGGAAATGAATGTGTAATAAGAAGAGTGAATTCAGATATATAGAATGCTTGTAGATGTGAATAGGTAGTCAGTGTCAAACAGATTGTAAGTATGAAGAGAGACTGAGATCTGAAGTCTACTTATTTGATTACCCTGAAATAAAATATTATCTCCTCAACTGGTGCAACACGAAGCAAGGAAATTGTAACATATATGCAACATATGATTAGCCCAGGTAAAGGCCATTTTTAATTATGTTTTTGTGAGAATATTCAATGGAAAATAGATGGAATGTCTGGAGAAATTTTTGGAGACTAGGATTAATGGGAACCCGTTGCAACCTCACTATCTCTGATAATGAATTGGCAACTGGAACAGTGTGTCCAGCCAAAATCTGTTCACGTATGTTCCCAAGTTTAACTCATGCCCTATTATTTAAGCATTTTCATGCTGCCTGTACCATTCTGCTCAATCTATCATATTGAACTCTTAAAGCAATACTACCTGATTGTGACAATTACTTCACAACACCAACTGGGAGTGTCCATAACTCCTCAAACTGACTGAAGATAGGTATAACTTGCCATGCTGATTAGGGGATGACCATGACTTTGCATATGCCCAAAACATCAATGCTCCTGCTCCTCGGATGCTGCCTGACCTGCTCTGCTTTTCCAGCACCACACTCTTGACTCTAATCTCCAGCATCTGCAGTCCTCACTTTCTCTTTCATAATAACCAAGGTGAACTGACTCCCTATAATACATTAGAGTGACTATAGCTTTCCACACTGACAAAGACTGATCACTATTTCTCATAGAGATGGCCAGTAACTGAGTGGGACCATCATTCCCCACTGTAACCAAGAATGATGACAATTCTCCACATTGATGAAGGATGACCATCACTCACTATAATGACTGAAAGTGACCAACGCCTCATCCCAAGAGTGACTGTAACTTCCTATAATGGCCAAATATGAGCTTCACTCCCTGTACTTATTGGGAGTGCCGTAACATCTGGCACTGATCCAGAATGGTTTAACTTCAATCGACTAAACAGGAGTGGCTTGATTTGGCAAATTGACTAAAAGTGATACTACAACAGAAATATGGAGGAAGTGAGGACTGCAAGTGCTGAAGATCACTTCAGCAGAAATATGTATACAAATTAAGTGTTCAGGTTCCTGAGCACTGGAGACATTCTGCCTCCTCCTTCATGACTTTATTTAAAATCTGCTGCATTAAGTCCTACTTTTCTGCCATATCTTGGTGTTTTTTTTTTATTGATGGTGAGGTGGAGATGACTGTGTGTGTGTGTGTGTGTGTGTGTGTGTGTGTGTGTATACCTACTCCTATTGGGAATAATAATTGCTGATTTCCTCTGAATCATGCAGCTGATGCAAAGCTGATTCATCCACGTCCAACTGTCCCATCACTCGATGTTGCAAACCCAAAGCAAGGTAGGAGCTCACAAATGCTATGACTTGTTTTGAGCAGGAAGAGCACCACTGAGACCCAATCCCTGGTTTACCCTCTAGCATGTTAAATCCTTAAATTTTTATCACCTTTGCCAATGTCATCTTACAGCTGCTTCTTGTCCATTTTGCTACCTTTCCACTTCCATCTAGTTCAAAGTACTTCTTAATATAAAGTACACAGCTCAAAACTGTGTACAGTATTCCTGATGCAATCTTACGATGGCCTGTACAGCTGCAGCAAAATTTTGCTCCTTTTCTAATCTATCGGTTTCCAGTAAACTGCAATGTTCCGTTTGCCTGATCTTTGATCCCTTTGTACCATAATGTTCTGCAATCTCTCTCCATTTAAGTTTTAGATATTTTGAGTCAAGCTGTTCTGACATATTATGACATGTGTCTAGGAAAACAGTATTTGAAGCTGGAATTTCTGGCCGTACTACCTTTATATTTTTTCTGCCAAAGAGGAGAAGTTCACACTTTCCTCTGTTATACTCTATGAGCTAAATTATTGCCACTAACTTAACCTACTAATACCCTTGCATAGATCTGCTATCTTCATGTGACGACTTACCTTCCTAACTATCTCAGTGTCTTTGCAAATTTAGCTACCATCCCATGTCTGAACATTTTAACTCTGCCTCCCACTCCACCGAGGATATATAGATCATGGGCCTCCTCCATCACCAAAGCCTTACCAACCGACGCCTGGAGGAAGAATTCCTCATCTTCTGCCTTGGGACCCTGCAACCACACGAGATCAATGTGAATTTCACCAGTTTCCTCATTTCCCTTCCCCTCACTTTATCCCAGTCCCAAGCCTCCAATTCAGCACCACCCCCTTGACTGGTTCTACCTGTCCATCTTCCTTCCTTCCCACCCCATCTGCTGCACCCTCTCCTTTGATCTATCCCTTCTACCTACATCTTCATCTACCTATCACATTCCCAGCTACCTTTCCCCCAGCCACACACCACCACACCCAACCCCCTGCCCCATTTGTCTCTCAGCCCCCTTGACCCACAAGCCTCATTCCTGATGAAGGCCATATGCTCGAAACATCAATTCTCTTGCTCCTCCAGTGCTGCCTGATTTGCTTTGCTTTTCCAGCACCACACTCTCAACTCTGATCTCTAGCATCTGCAGTCCTCACTTTCTCCGAATTGATTTCTACCTTCCCATTATCCAAGTTATTAATATAGATTGTTAACAGTTGAGGCTTCAGGGCTGATCCTATGTCATTTCACTAGTTAACCCTTACCAACCCAGAAAAAGATCAATTTAACGTGATTACTTATTCACCAGACCACCTTCACCACATGCTCTTAAGCATTTAACCTTTAAGGTCACATCTTCTTAAAAAGCCTTTTGGAAATTCAAGTGCAATAATGTATACCTTCCTCTTTGTTCACTGTTTCTTACTCAAAAGTATTTGTAAGTGAGTTAAATTGTTTTCCTTTCAGAAAACCATGCTGACTCTGTCTGATCACTTTCAAGAGCTACTCCCTTTACCCCATATTCCAGTGGTGTAAATGTTTCTGGGGATAGTATGGGCAAAAGACTTTCAAGTTAAAATGGGGAGGTGGTCACATGGTGGTAATACCACTGGACCAGTGATCTAGAATCCCCAGCTAATGTTGTAGGACATGCACTTGAATGCCAACATGACAGCTGTTGAAATTTGAATTCAATTAAAAGTCTGGAATTGAAAGCTATCATGGTGACCAGGTAATCTCTGTCAATTATAGAGTCATAGAGATATACAATATGGAAACTGACCCTTCTGTCATACAGTTGTTTAATTCTAGACAGGTATTATAAATTAATTTAGTCCCTTTCACTAGCATTTGGCCCATATCCCCCTAAAGCCGTTCTATTCATATACCCATCCACATGCCTTTTAAATGTTGTCATTGTACCAGCCTCCACCACTTCCATTGGCAACTTGTTCCATACATGCACCACCCTCTACATGAAAAAGTTACCCTTTACATCTCTTTTAAATCCCCTCACTTTAAACCTGATAATTGAATCCCTACAGTTTGAAAACAGTCCATTCAGCCCAACAAGTCCACACCAAAATTCGGAAGAGTACCCCACCCAAACCCATTCTCCCTACCTTATATTTATCCCTGTCTGATGCACTTAATAATTTAACATGGCCAATTCACCTAACCTACACATTTTTATGACTGTGAAAGGGATCTGGTGCATCTGCAGGAAACCCACACAGACATGGGGAGAATGTACACAAAGTCCACACAGACAGTCATCGGAGGCTGGAATCAAACCCAGGCCCCTGTGAGGCAGCAGTGCTAACCACTGAGCCATGTGCCACCCACTTACCCTCTATAGTTTTGGACTTCCTTACTCTGGGGAAACAGACATTGGCCATTCACTCTATCCGTGCCCCTCATGATTTTATAAACTTCTGTAAGTTCACCCCTCAGGCTCCAAAGACCCAGGCAGAATAATTCTGAATCCTTTCAAGTTTAACAACATCTTTCCTATAGCTCTTGTGAACGAGGTGGGTTCACACAAACCTGGGGAAGGAAATCTGCCATCCTGACTGACTTAGCATTTCTGTGTCTCACGACCCATGCAGCAAAGTAGTTGGCTCATATCTGTCCTGTGGACAACTGGCTGGTCTGTGATGCCCACAACCATGAACAAATAAAACATGGGGAAACGCGCCGATGGTTTGAATGGCTTACTGTTTCGAGGTTACTACCAACAATTCGTAATAGACTGACATTGGTTTGAAAGATTAAATGGAAAAATACTCACTGAATATGCTCCCTCCCTCACTCGATATAAAATGAAGGCTCACACCCACTCTTTCTCGCTGTTCGCTGTCCAGATCTGCCTTTGTACTCTATTTTAAAGTCAGCCGGCTGGACGCTTTTCAAATGATGTCAACAGCATGGGTCCCATTCCTGCACCGGCTGAGGTTACCATGAATCACTCTCCTTCCCAACCTTCCCCCGCCTCGCCTGAGGCATGGTGACCTTCAGGTTAAACTGCCCCAAGCTGTTCAATGAGAGTCTAGTCTTGTGGTCCTCTCGGATTATGGTGACTCGACTTCATCTCACTTTATATTTGTTTGACAACTCAGTTCTGTAGTTTTTCTTCTTTTTTAAAAATCTGTTTGTTTGCTAATTTCAGACTCTGTCCACATCCCCTTTCGAATCCACGCTAATTATTCTTCACTGTGTTCTCCGGGTCACCAGTTGTATATTTTGGCGACTGCTTCTTATCTCTTAAAGCTTTGGCTGGAAAATCTTTCATGTAGCCTGACCTTATTGTGTATTTTGTTTTGTTTTCTCTCTCTCGCAGGGGGAGTGTGCGATAACTTGCTAACACGGTGTGAGAACGGAGGTGTGTGTGAGGAGAACGGGAAGTGCCGGTGCCCCGCTCCCTACACCGGGCTCCTGTGTGAGAAAGTCCAGTGCAGGAAGGGAGCGGAAGGCTGCGTCTCCCAATCGGCCCGGGAGCCCTCCTTGCACCGGGCGCTGCTCTCGCTGACCGCGCTGCTCACCGCCGCCCACGGCCGCCCGCTGCTCTGAGCCGCTTCCAGCGCCACCGGAAAGCTGAGGAGAGCGGCAGGACAGATGCAGCGTTTACTGCGGCGCCGTTCAAACACGCTCCAACCCTCCCTCTCCACCCACACCACCCCCCCCCCCCACCAACCCATCCCCCCCTCCCCCCCCCCCCCATTCCCCAAGCCCCCCTCTCCTGGGAAAGGAAAACTGCAGCTGAGGTCTGAGCCCGCCCAGTCACCCAGGCCGACTGGATCTGAGGAAGTAATGGACCGTTAGTGGGGAAATTGGACTCTCTGTGTCTCCTCACGGCACTCGGGCAGCTCCTCATAATTCATCCTCTCAGTTGTCAGCCGATTATTACATATTCTACTTTGGGACAAAGAAAAAAAGGACTGAGATTTCTACACAATCTTTCACCATCTCAGGACCTACCAAAGCGCTTGACAAGCATTGAGGAATTCTCTTCGATGAGCAGTGACGTGATAATGTCCAGATAATCTGTTTTAGTGATGTTGTGTGTGGGGTTAATATTGGTCAGAACACAGGGAAGACCTTCCCTGCCCAGCTTCCAAATGGGGACTGTGGGATCTTTGACAGGGCCTTGACATAGTGTCTCATCCAGTCGGTCGTAACTGTTAAAAAAAATGCAGCATTAATTCCTTCTTTCTCACACACACAAACCATTTCCTCACATCTACCTGCATACTTGCATTGCTTTCTATTAACTATTGCTATTTGGGGGCAGCACGGTGGGTCAGTACTTTACACTGCTGCCTCACAGCACCAGGGACTCGATTCCACCTCTGGCGACTGTGCGTGCGGAGTTTGCACTTTCTCCCTGTGGGACGGTGTGGGTTTCCTTCATGGATGTACAGGTTAGGTAGATTAGTCACGGGAGATACAGGGAGATTTATGGAGGATCAGTGTGAACTCTCTGGGCCGAACGGCCTACTTCCACATTGGAGGGATTCTATGACCTGTCATTCCCTAATCCACCCCTCTCACTGTCTCTCCTACTCATGTTCCATCTTGCTCTGTTGCCCACTTACCCACCCCTAGACTTTCTCCTCCCCTAGACTCCCTCCTCCCCTAGACTCCCTTTTTCTTTGTGTGACACGGGCTGTAGGGAATCAGGCCTTCACAATGTGATGGTTATAGTCCAAAAGGTTTATTTTGAAGCACTAGCTTTCTGAGCGCTGCTCCTTCATCAGATGGTTGTGGAGCACAAAATTTATAGCAATTTATAAATTTTGTGTCTTCGAGCTTATGCTCCGCAACGACATGATGAAGGAGCAGCGCTCCGAAAGCTAGTGCTTCAAAATAAACCTTTTGGACTATAACCTGGTGTTGTGTGATTTTTAACTTTGGACACCCCAGTCCAACACCGGCATCTCCAAATCACAATGCGAGGGAGATGTGAGGAGTAGGTTTCAAAAGGCCCCCTGTCTGCCTGGCCTTTAGCGAGGGGTTGCTGTGTAACCAGCTCTGGTGACTAGGGTTTGCAGAATCCCCTTGCGAAATTTAGCTGCTGCCTGGTCATGAAAAAAATTGGATCAATCTCCTTGTGGTGCAAGTGATCACGCAGCTTCCGAGTGCTTAGTGATTGTTGTGGATTTAAGATAATGTGATTTTCCTGCAAAAAAAAACCCCGAAAGAACTGCGGATGCCCGAAATCAGGAACAAAAACAGAAATTGCTGGAAAAGAACTCAGCAGATCTGGTCGCATATGCAGAGAGAAATCAGAGCTAACGCTTTGGGACAAGACTGGGAGACTGCTTTGCTGGACACCTACGTTCTGCCCGCAATAAAGACCCCAAGTTCTCAGTTGCCTGCCATTTCAACACATCACATTGCTCCCAGACTAACATCTCCTGTCTCAAGCTTGCTGCAGTGCTCCGACGACTCTCAGCGCAAGGCTGGAAGAGCAGCACTTCAATTTCCGCTTGGGCACCGGACAGCCTCCCGGAGTCAATGTCGAGTTCTATAGCTTTGAAGTTAAAAATCACACAACACCAGGTTATAGTCCAATAGGTTTAATTGGAAGCACACTAGCTTTCGAAGCGACGCTCCTTCATCAGGTGATAGTGGAGGGCTGGAATTTATAGGAAATATTTGCAGTGTGATGTAACTGAAATTATACATTGAAAAATTGACAACGGATGAATGGGCACTGTACAACAGTCAACAGACAGGAGGATTCCCTCCCAGTTGGGGAACACTTCAGTGGTCCAGGACATTCAGCTCGGACCTTCGGGTGACCATCCTCCAAGGTGGACTTCGGGACAGGCAGCAGAGGAAAGTGGCCGAGCAGAGGCTGATAGCTAAGTTCGGTACCCATTGGGAGGGCCTCAACCGAAACCTTAGGTTCATGTCACATTACAGGTGATCACCATTGCACTACACACACACAGATATTCCTACACACACACGCACTCACATACACACCGACACAGGTACACACAGACGCGCAGATACACCCTTATAGACACATACTCCCACACTCACACATGCACCCCCTCGCAGACTTAAGACACTCTGCACTCACTACACACGCACACACATTCTCACACTCATAACCCCCAACCCTGACAAGACACACACACACAGAGACAGACAAAGACCCACATGTACACATATATTTTGTGGGCTGAATTTGTACTTGCAGAGTTACATTGCACTTTGCTTAAAAATTGCATGCATTCATGTAGAACTCTGAGCTCAAAAACTGCATGAATTTATGTAAAACTCTGTTATCTCACTTTTTAGATTAGAATTAATCTAAACATCCGGTCATAGACAGAGAACACAGGGGGCTAAACACCTTCAACATATTGTCTAGCTATCACCATTGTTAACAGCTAACCCGAGAATGCAACTTTTAAAAAAAAGGTTTTGTGATTTACACATGAAAGAAGTGAAACTATCATGTATTCTAACAGATGAAAGGCTTAACAGACAATCAATTTTTCAATGTATAATTTCAGTTACATCACACTGCAATTTTTTGCTATAAATTCTGTTAGATCGAGCCCTCCACTATCACCTGATGAAGGAGCGTCGCTCCGAAAGCTAGTGTGCTTCCAATTAAACCTGTTGGACTATAACCTGGTGTTGTGTGATTTTTAACTTTGTACACCCCAGTCCAATACCGGCATCTCCAAATAATGACTTTTATATCTTGAGGTCTTGAGCACCTTCTCCCATGTTCTTACCCCAGCCCCATATACTTGGCCTAATCATCCCATTTCCCACTTCACCACCTTGGCCCCGCCACCCCTCTTAATCTGCAGCGCCCCCTACAGTCCTGAAGAAGGGTCTTGTTGACTTCTCCATCTCTTGATGCTGCCTGGCTTGCTGTGTTCTTCCAGCCTCCTGCCTATCTAACTTCTCATCTCATGGGCTCGCAACACACATACAATCCATTGTCCCCATGAGCAGCTTTTCATTCTCCCAGACTGACCTCTGTCCACTCCTTTGTCCGTTCAGCTGCTTTTGTTCTCTCTTTGGGCTCGATCTACTAGTATCGTTTATTCCTCGCCTCTACCTTATGCACATTGCCAACCTTTTCCTCGTTATCACCAGTTCCGAAGAAGGGTCACTGGACACGAAACATTAACCCTGCTTTCTTGCTGCCAGACCTGCTGAGGTTTTCCAGCGGCTTCTGTTTTTTTTGCTTTTGCTGATTTTCCTGCAGTTTTCCAAAGCTGCCGCGCAGTTTGTATTTTAATGGGCCGTGTTTGGTGAATACATCTGTCGCTGTGGAACTCCTCCCAGTCATGCCACCAATGGATCTGCCCTCTGCACCTGATTCTCCTGCACGGATATCTCTGCAGCTTCGTTTTGCAGCAAAGGACTGGTCCCTGATCACTGGACAATCAGCAAGTAATTTACATGACGTGTCCTGGCTTCAGGGAGGCGGCCTTCTGATTCATGGAGCTTCTGGGAGCGACAAGGGATGAGCGAGGAGGGGGAGAGGGACAAACTCAGGGAGGAGAGGAGGGAGGAAGGAGAGGACAGGCAACACTGGAGATTGGTTTTGTCAATCATTGCTGCGTGAGATCTTCCTGTGCACACGTTGAGTGCTGTGTTTCCGACATTACAGCGGTGACTACACTGTGAAATGCCTAACTGCTTGTGAAGTACTTCCCATCTGCTTACGTGTGCTTAGTGTTCAACTTGTTTCGCACAGAGGATACAAAGCTTTGACAATAATAAAACAGAGGAAATATGGTGACCTTAAAACAATTCAGACAATCGCCTCCTGAACAGCTTCACAAATCACACTTTTCTTTAGTGTTGGGGAGAACCTCTTCCTAATTTGCCTCTAGAACATGTCGAATGTTCTCTACCTTTTCAGGGAATCATGGTCAAAGATCCTTTTCTCTGACATTTCAGATGATCAAATTTGAAAAAAAAATCACTCGGCAGATTCAAGAGTCTCCGCTGAGCAGTTTCATCAGAATTTAATAGTCTGCATTTGATTAGTGAATGGTTTAACAGCATATAGAAAGATTTAAAATCTGCTTGCTACTCAAGAATAAAAATTGAATTTCGCTTTTCATTAGAGCCATGCATGTTGAGTGGAAAAAGAACCCAGTGTTTGGAGGAAATAACTTCCTTGGAGTATACCAACCCCCCCCCCCCCCCACCACCACTACCACCACCACTCATTACACATAAAAAAAATTGGCGTTAAACAAGTCGTGTCTGCCTTCCTGCTTAAGAAATCTATTTTTTTTTAAATGTTCTGTGCTGAACGGTAAGTGTAGATTGGAGGTCAGTCAGTTGGATGGTTGGTTTTACACTGGCGAGTGACGCCAGTAGTGTGGGTTCAATTCTTGCACTGTCTGAGGTCTTCATGAAGGACTGTCGTTCTCAACCTCTCCCCTTTGCCTGAGGCCTGGTGAACCTCAGGTTAAACCTCCACGAGTCATCTCTCTCTAATGAGAAAGCAGCTCTCTGGAGCTCTGGTCACTTTCTATTTATGAACAGGTTGGGCCTGGGCGCACTACAGGGGTTGGAGGGCATTATTTGTCCCTCTAACTCCATTATAATTTATACCTTCCCTTTCTTCCTAACCTCCCCTATTCTGTTGTTGTTGCATTGACCCAATGGCTAATTCTTGTTAATTGGTATTTTATCAAGTGACACTGGTGAATTTATTTTTTAAAAAGGTTGAATTCTTCACCATGGTGAGTAAGGCTTGTTAATTAGGAAAATAAAAGTGTTGGGTTCTTCCCCAATGGCAACTGGACAGGGAAAGGATCGAGAAAGGAAAGGTGGAAACTCGTGTTTGTGCTAAATGATAAATTTACAATAAAACCCCTGTAAGTCTCTGAAAGTCTTTTGCTGCCTAATTCAACATATGGATACCAGTCTAGTAAACATCTTCCACTTCAAAGTTGTAGATCCTGAGTTGGCTAAACAATCCCAGTGCTGGATGGGAGCCTTCTCTCAGTGAGGGTTGGTATAGAGGATGAAATTCAATATTGTACCCAATGTGCCTGTACGATCTTTGGACCAGGCATATTTTACAGCAAAGACCTCAAACCCAGCACCAAGCTCATTATCTAAAGGGCAGCATTGGAAACATGGATGATATGCAGACGACATCTCAAATCCAGCAAGAACCACCAGCAGCAATGCTTCCACAAAATGCAGGAAATCCATTGGCAGAATAGGCATTCCATTATCAGTGTCCTTTCTCAGGCTGCATGGAGTCACTGCTTATGTTCAATCAGCTGCACTAGGTGAGCTCAATGCTGGGAAGAGGTCTCCCTATAATACCCTTCAGCTGATGGCAGGCAACATCCGAGCATTTACACATGTCAATAGTTTTGCTGGAGTAAGCGTCTCTCAGTAGACGGCTCTCATGACATGACCTTGCACTGATCCAATGGAGACAGATAATGTTTAATATGGAAAAGTGTGAGGTGATGTACTTTGTACAAAAAACATGGAGAGACAAAGTATAAATTAAAGGGGACTATTATAAAAGATGTGCAACAGCTGAGAAATCTGAATATATATGTTTGCATGTCAATAAAGGTGACACAACAGTTATAGAGAACTGCTAATAAAATACGAAGTATTCTATATTTCAGAACAAGGACATAGAGTTCAAGAGGAGACCTCTATGCAGGACAATGGCTAGACCTCAAGTGTGCAGTTCTTGGGCATCAAACTAAAGAAAGAATGCAAATACATTGGATAGGGTGCAAAAGTGTTTGCAAAAAAGATTTCATGAATGAGAAACTTCAGTTATGAAGAAAGATTGGGGAATTTTTATCTGTTTTCCTTGGAGAGGGGAAGGCTAGATGACACAGAATTTTTCAAAATCATGAGAGGTCTGAACAGAATGGAAAATGAGAAATTGGTATGAATCATAAATGGATCCATAAACAGAGGGGAAAGTTTTCAACAGCTTTACAAAAGAAGGAAGTACAAAGTCAGCAATTTTGTTCATGCAGCAAGTAGTTTGGGTATGGTGTACATTGCCTGGAAGTGTGGTGGAGATAGGTAAATTTAGAAATTCAAAAGGGTGGAGTCAATGAGAATCAAGGAAAAACTCTGCTGGTTATGGACAGACCTGACACAAAAGAAGATGATTAAGGCTGTTGGAGGTCAGTCATCGCAGCTCCATGAAATCTCTGCAGGATTTCCTCAAGGTAGTGCCCCAGAACCAACTGTCTTCAGCTATTTCATCAATGACCTTTACTCCCTCAAAAGTAGGATTGTTCACTGATGTTCAGCATCATTTGTGACTCCTCAGATACTGAAGCAGTCTTTATCCAAAAGCAGAAAGACGTGCACAGTATGCAGGCTTGGGATGATAAATGGCAAGTGAGGTTTGTGAGATGCAGTTGCCAGGGAATGAAGATCTCCAGCAAGAGGGAATCTAACCATTTTCTCTTGGCATTCAAAGGCATTATCATTGTTGAATCCTCCACTATCAATATTCTGTGGGCTATCATTGATCAGAAACTGAAATAGATCAACATATAAATACTGTGACTGTGGTCAAGGATCTGGCAAAAGGAACCTAATGTAGGAAGATATGTGGGAAAGTGTCTATTTTACCAGGAAGCAAAATATAACTGCATATTATCTAAATGTTGTGAGTTTGCAGAACTTTGAGAATCAGAGGGATATTTATTTCCTCATGCCTGCATCACAAATTGGTTAATATGCAATTACAGCAAATATTTAGAAAGCTAATGCAATGTTATCACATCGCGAAGGGAATTGAATACATAAGTTGTGCTTCAGTTTTCCAGGGTACTGATGGGAGTACCACTGGAATACTGTGCACAGTGTCAGTCACATTATTAAGGAGGGATGTAAAAATGTTGAAAGCATTTCAGAGGTTTATTGGAATGAGTGGATTGTCTTAAGAGGCAGAGTTGGACAGGTTAGGCTTGATGTTGGAGTGTGGAAGATTGGAAGGCACCTTGATTGAAACATATAAGATCCTGGGAGGCCTTGACAGCATAGATATGGAGAGGATCTTTCCTTTTACAGAGAATCTAGAATGAAGGTCTCTGTTTAAAAATTAGGGGTGGCTTATTTAAAACAGAGGTGAAGCAAATATTTTTCTCTGAGGTGTCATGTGTCTTTGGAGCTCTTTTCCTGATGGAAAGAGAGTCCTTGAAGGCAGAGGCTGATAGGTTTTTGTTAAACAAGTGAGACATTTTCAGTTGGGAGGAAGGAATGTGGATTTGAGGTTCCAATCATATCAGTTTCAGTAATATTGATTGGCGAAGCAGGTTTGAAGAGCTGAATGCTCTGCTCCATTCCCTGTCCCGTCCCTGGTTTCATTTGAGAAGGTGGTGCTGAGGTGCTAGGGATAGGCAACAAATGCCACCACATCCAGTAACGCCCACATCTCACAAAAGAATTTTGTAACAAGTGTGCAGAACACCAAGCTTCCAACCTGTTCCAAGTTGGGAACGTTGTTTCATATATGGACATCCATTTGTTATGGTAGGCTGTAAAAGGGTTTCAGCAATTTACTTAGGGTTTATTGCAAACCCATAGCTTTGTACAAACTCCAGTTTCCACACTTCTGTTCAGAATCCTTTTCTTGTCTAGAAGGCAATGGCAACAGAGGAAGAACTCGGATTTTTTTTTTCTTTCAGGACATAATCTTCCCACCGAATGGATAAAACACAGAAAGAATAAATAACTAACTCTGCGAAAGTGAGTACTGCAGATGCGACAAAATGCTGGAAAAGCACAGCAGGTCAGACAGCATCCGAGGAGCAGGAAAATCAATGTTTTGGGCAAAAGCTCTTCATCACGAATGACTGATTTCTCATTTCTAATTCCTGATGAAGGGACTTTTCTCGAAATGTCGACTTTCCTGCTCCTTGGATGCTGCCTGAGCTGCTGTGCTTTTCCAGCATTTAAATAACTAACTCTGTCCAGGAAGGACAGATGTAACAATAACAAAATAAACACTCAAAAAGGGACAAAGGCAAGGCAGAGATTAGGTAGAATGGTTTTAAAAGGGGAGATAATTTGCTTTAGCCCCCTACGATGACCCACCTCTCTCAAAAAGGGTTGAGGCTACAGGTAAACCCCACATGCTAAGAACCCAGCTCTTTAATTTTTACTAACTGTCCTCCAAATTAACTTGTCACCCAAACTGTCACCTGTAGAACAAGAACAAAAAAAATTCACAAAATGGAAGAAAGGATCTGAGTGAACCAAATAAACAGTCAGTGATAGTTGCCATGGTAACTATTCCTGAGATGCAGTTCCATTCTTTATTTATTGAATTTGAATGTCAACAGCTTTCATAATGGCATTTGAACCATGTTCACCAACATCCCCCCCCTCACCCCAAAGCATTAACCAATACCTCTGCTTTACTAATCCAGCGACATCACACTATGCCAGGAGCACAGTCCACCATTGAACCACTGTCCGTAGTAAACTCTGAAGCTGATTTGTGTAACCCTTAAAGGACACAGCCCTCTAACTCTGGTAACCCTAGCCACCCAAGTGTATCAGAGCACCTCTGGTATCTTCAAAGCTGATAATTTTCTCTCTGTTGCTTCTCCTCACTATCAGTGTGCATGGCATCTCTCTCACTCTTTGAGAGGATGGGTCACCAGGAAGGATGTCATAGTCCCTTGGCCACCTCTCACCTCGCCACTAAAGCCTGACCAATGAAATGAAGATTCTTGCACATATTGAGAAAATGTTGAATATTCTGCTGAATTTAGTGCTTCACACATGCCATCATCTGGTCCATGGAGACAACCATGTGCTTGCATTCTGAAGCCATATCATCAGACAGTACTTGAGCAAACTTTTTTGCCCTTCATTTAAGTCTGCATGTGAACCTCTCCTCATTTCAGATGTAGTCTTTTCTTGCTATATCTGGTGCACCTTCCCTTTACAAAGAGTCGTATGAAAAAAAAAAGAAAGTATATGTATGTATCCTTCAAATTAATCTTATTGCAATTTATATTTATAACAACATATTTAGGGAAATGGATTCCATTCTATTCAAGAAAACCAGAGGCCAACAAAAGGATGTGCTGTTCACTTGTTGTCAATGTTAGTAGGAAGGGAAGAATCCAGTTGTTGTGGCTCACATAGGTATTATTTACACAGGTGGGAAAGCGATTCTGCTGAAGGATTATGAGCAGCTAAATTAACAAAGAGAATTACAAAGGTAACAATGTAGGATTACCATGCAAATTAATGCCACATGCAAATTAATGCAGGGTGCATCATGTTAAAGTGGTAACTGCCTGGTTCGAAGATCAGAATATGAGAAATGGGTCCAATTCATGGGGCATTGGAACCAGTACTGGTAGACAGACCTTCTATCGCAATGAGTTCCTTTAAAACCATGCCATGGCCAGAGTCTTGATAAATCATATGACTTGAGTTTTAAAGTAATTCGAGGGAGAGGGGGTAGTGGAGAATTTAACTGAGATGTTTAAAAATATCAAGGAATAAGCGAGATGCAGGGTAAATGAATATGACTTGATAACTATTGATAACTATTGCAGAGACGGAACACTGGAACAGTGCAACTGGCCCAGGCCAGAAATGCTAACATAAGAGTGCTGGTACCCTTATGCTTGAAACACAATATTTTAACACACAGGTGCAGTGTGTAATTAAGAAATCAAATGAAATTTTGGCCTTCATTGCCAGAAAGTTCAAGTTTAAAAGGAAGGATGTCTTATTATGACTGGACAGAGTGTTGGTGAGGCTGGATGAGGAGTACTGAGGAAAGTTTGGACTGTAGTACAGGCATTTAAGAAACGATGTATTGACTTAGGAGTCCAATCAAAATAGATTCACGAGGCTGATTCCTAGGATGAGTGGGTTGTCTGATATTTAATGACTAAATAGGTCAGGCCTTTATCCATTTCTGTTTGGAAGAATAATGGGTGATCTTATTGAAACAGGCATGGGGGCTTAGCAGGGTAGATTTTGAGAAGATGTTGCTGCGAGTTGGGGTAATCTAGAAATAGGGCATAGAAAGTGCAATCTCAACATTGAAAACTGCCCTCTACCTCACACTGTGTTTGATGGAATGATTGTCCCACAAGGTGGAGTGCGCTGTCGTAATCGTATCGTACTGACCTGGCCATTTTAAAGCTGTTTGAGCCCTTATGGTGAGAATCATTACATATTTCCGCCTAATCTAACCATGTGCTGTTCTGAAACAATACCCCAGTCACCAGCGATGCTGGAATTCACTGACATCACTTGCATCCGTGGCATCGCAAATAGGGTATTGTGTACCTGGGTAAGCACTATCAATGAAAAATCTACCAAAATTCTCACACTGATCCTTCCAAATCCACAGCTACTTCCATCTAGAAGAGCAAGGGCAGCAGATACATAGGGACACTATTATTTTGAAGTTTCCCTCCAAGCCGCTTACTATCCTGACTTGGAAATTTCCTTCACTGTCACTGGGTCAAAATCCTTGAATTTTCTCCTCCGGGGCATTGTGGGTCAACCCACAGCAAGTGGACAGCAGCTGTTTGAGAAGGCAGCTCACCACCACCTTCTCAAGGGGCAACTGGGGACGGGCAATAAATGCTGGCACCGCCAGTGACACTGACATCCCACAGATGAATAAGAATGAATTCTGGAGCTGCCCTCTGCATGGTTTCTGATATTTTCCCCAGAAAAGGCAGACAGGGTGAAAAAGCTGCCCCGGGTTGCAGACATCGCCTTGCCCTCCTGCTGGGCATCATCCTGCCCTCTGGAAGGGTGGGGTGGTGGTGTACAGATGGGACTTTTCTTTTGCCAGGACTATTAGTGGCGGCCTTGTCATTAGACTTCTGTTCCAATGTTGCCACCCATTTCAAGACAGTCCATGCCATCTGGAGGAAATGCCAGCACTGTAGGAAGGCAGTCAATATCCTTCTGCACTCCAGCGGTTAAAATGCTACCAGGTTGAGTACTTCTCTCCACACTTCTTCAAACTCTCTTACTGTATATGCCTCCCACAAAGGATCACAAACTACCCTCTCACAAATGTGTGCAATATCTTCCCCACTCACCCTCGCCCACCACAAACTGGACACTGATCTCCATGCATGTCCTCTGTGCCTCTGTATCATTCATTTATGAAACCTCCCCACCTGTTTCAACAGTAATAGCTGGACCACCCACTTTCATCTTCAGTAATACCTATTTCCCTCCTTGCAAGACCAAAGCAGACCATAATTGGGCAGAAAGAGTCAATATGGTTGAGGTACTGCCTAGTATTCAGCTCCTACTTGAGGAGGAGAGTATTCTAACTCTGACCTTCCTCAGCAGGGCCTGGACAGTTTTTGGAGACTACGCTTGATTTGCTGTACTGGGATACCCTTGACTGGACTGAGGCCTGTTGACAAATATATCAAGTTTCCTGCTTTGAGTCTATATTAAATAGTATGGCAAGACAACCTGGGACCTAAGGGATGACTTTTTCATGCAGAGGGTAGTGCGTGTATGGAATAAGCTGCCAGAGGAATTGGTGGAGATAGATCCAACTACAGTATTTAAAAAATATCTGGATAGGTATATGAATAGGAAGGGTTTATAAGGATATGGGCCAAATGCTGGCAAATGGGACTGAATTAAGTTCGGATATGTGGTTGGCATGGACGAGTTGAACTGAAGGGTCTGTTTCTGTGCTGGACATCTCTGTGACTCTCTGACTCTGGCTGAGGAAGCCAAGGCAAGATGAAGTGATGCGGGGTAGGAATGCTGCGACTATTCAGGGAGATTCAGAATGAATGAACACTTTGACAGTGAGATGCAGTTTGGATCAGTTCATGAGCTGGCTGTGTCCCTGAATGCACAATGTCTTTGCTGCAGCAATTCAATGATAGTAGCCCTTGCAGCCTGAAGTGAAGCACTGAAGTGCAAAAACATCATTTAAGTGGATTGAAGATGGACCATGAAGTTACATAGAGAATAGGACATGTTTGAATGCCAACATCTGTGCATATGGCTGGTGCCCAGTGAGTGTATCTGAGATATTGATAGCCCAGTGCCCAACTTGAAGCATTTTAGAGCAAACGGCGAGTTGAACCCATCACAAACTTTCATTTATGTGTTGAGTCTGCGCAATGGCTACTTCATCGAATGAATTTGGTAAGACTCCAATTCGTATTGTATTGGACTATCAACAAGCTCCTCAACAAACAATAATGAGCACCAATTGGGAACTCATCCTCCCTGTGAGAATCTCACCATGCCTCTTGATCGAAAGGAAGATGTTGCAGTGAGACCACCTTGGCAGCGAGATGACAATCTCACACAATTCCAACACTCAATTCTCCATAGCCCACGTAACTCAGAGCCTGGAAAGATTCTCACCATCATGACAAAATAAGGTGTCACTCATTTAAATTTGAGATGTGAAAAATCTTTTTATTCCAGATGGTAGTGAACTATTGGAGTTCTCCATGCCAGAGAGTAGTGGAAGCTTTATGATTGAAAGTAAAGAGGGAGTTAGATTTTCAAAAATATCAGCAAGTTGAGTGCTGTGAGGACTGGGCTTAAAGATTTTCTTGGGGCCTGGATCAAATAGAATGTCAAGCTTGAGGACTGAATGGCCTACTTCTATCCCTGTTATGTTGTTTTGTTAAGATTTGGATCCCTCATTTTCACAACACCATCCCCCTAGGAAGAAAATATAACTTACACCATAGTGAAGGTTTCTTAGCAATGGCTTTAAAAATACAAGTTCTTATCATCATAATCTTAAAACAAATAGCTTATCAAAGGATATGCATATGAGGGATTGGTTAGTTCAGTTATCTTGACAACTGGCTCGTGATACAAGCTACATGGGTTCAATTTCCACATCAGTTGAGGTCACCATTAAGGGCATACTCATCACCTGATGTGCAGTAATAGGTTAAGCCACCGCTGGCCTTCTCCCTCTAATGGAAGACCAGCCTATGGTCTGGCAGGACAATGGTGACTTTGCCTTTACCTTTATACATATAATCCTTTCATTTCTACACTTGTATGTCATAGATGTAAAGCTACAAAAGGTTAACTTAGACAAAAGCAGGTACATATAATAAGTAGTACCAGCATGGTTTAACATCTAAGCATTCTGGCATTAATATAACTCAATGCCTGCATATTTTTAACACCCTTCCTATAGCTCCACAGCTAATTTTTCACTTTTTGCATTGGTCATAGGTGTGACTCTATTTATATGGTCATGTAAAATTCCCATTTTTATTAAATAAGGTCAAAGGCCTTCTTTGTGGGCCAACAATTCCTCCCTGTTCTCATCATAAAAATCATTTTGTCTGTTTCAACAATGTTCTTAAGATGTGATTCTTGTTCAATTAATACTGTGACCAACTTGAAATTGTCCATCTTCTCCCAGTCCTATTCCAAACAGACATTAGTGAATTCTTTGAGTGATGTCAATGGCTTCCTCATTATAGACTTTTACTCCTTTCCCTAACACTTTCAATTTTTCTTCCACACTGGTCTTCTCATCTTCCTTGTTGTCCAGACTGCATCAGAGTTTAAAACTTCCATTGTACTTTATCATGTTGAAACTGTAGTAATTTGTCAGTATTGATGTTGATTTCGTTGCTCAACTAACTGTTCTTTTTCACCAGCAATTCCGTCTCCGGTTCAAACATTCTTTAAGCAAATTAATAGAGTCTTCTGAATGCATTAAATTTGGCAATTTAGCTGAAGATCTACTTTTGTGGAATTCACTTAAAGTCTTCAATGCAATTCACGCGCACACCACAATCTTCCAACCTTCTTTGGATTTTTTTTTCCTTACTTTTCTCTTCTTCCTAAATCACGTTTTCCAGAACAGATTTTGTTGGTTCATTGTTTGGTTCACATCAGATGAATAGATCTGCACTGAGGGACTTCTGCTTTCTTTGAGCAAGCTGTTTTCTTAGTTTGTCCAAGAGATATGCCAAAGCCTTCTGCACACCTTAATTTTCTTCCTGCAAACACCTCCAAAGTGCAACCTTCAATTCCAATCCTTTCTAGTATTTTTCTGCAAATATTTGTTTTCTCTCTTATTCTGCAATTCAATTTCAAGTTTGTTGATCTTTTCAAACATCTTATCCACTGCTAAGTCAGACCAGTTGCCTTTGTTTCAGATTCATCTGTAGAATCCTCACTCATGTGAGGCCACGTTACAATGACATTCCAGTCATTTTAGAATTTTTCCTCTATGATTACTGATTGCTTCCTTGAGCTGCTTTTAACATCTGGATCTTTTCATTAACACTGCACACCTCATCTTTCCTGTTGCTCAGACTGTATCAGAGTTTGAAGCTTTCATTATTCTTTCATTAATGGAACTACAGTAGTTTGTCAGTATGAGTTTGTAATTCCTCATTCCTCATTCCTCATTATGGTTCTTCAGCAATTCCCTTTCCTGTTCCATGTATTTTTCAGTACACTTCATAAAGGCTTCTGATATGTCATGTTTATCCAGTTTAAACTGCAGATCTCCTTTTGTGAAATTTGCTTTGACAAATTTATTATTTAGAAGTTTTAAGTCCTCATACCACATTTTCAGTTCTTGTGACTGATGTTCAGGTTTTCTCACCATCTGCTCATCTATCTTCTTAGTAAATTAATTTTTCATGTGAAAATATTATTTCACCATATTGATCTGTTTTTCCTTTAGTTGCTCACTGGTGGGACAAAGAAACATGAGGACATTCAGTCCATTGAATATGCAACACCATATAGTATGACAATGGCCGATCGAACACTTCAATGCCTTTTACACTCACCTTCTGCATAACCCTTTCCGATATTGATCATTGGAAATCTATCAATTTCTACTTTGAAACGTACTTAATTGACTGAGGGATCTTCGTACGTGTGGTGACAGTAGTTATAGGAGGTTTGGCAAGTAAAGTAAGATTGAACAACTACTACAAATCAGTCGGCGTCATGTTACCCTCAATGTTGGTCAAATCATTAACCAATATCAACACTGCTCCTTGGGAGCTATAATGGTGCATGGAAGTGCCAGTAAACTCTGAGTCAAAAGGCCCAGCTTCAAGCCCTAACTCTTCAGTGATGCATTATAGCTTATTTGTATATTTAAAACATATCCTTCAAAAGGCACACTAGGAACAACTCCTCCAGCCTTGACTCTGCTTGCTAAATCACATTGTATTGTGACTACTGACAGAGAAGTAGCTTCAAAACTTCCATGAAAACCCCTTGTAAATACTTTCTCTTCCATCAAACCATCAAGATCATCAAGTGAATCATCAGCTGCAACCCATGACTGGATTTTCCTCATGTCTCTTACAATTTTACCATGTTTTTATGCTTTTTTGGAATACCTCTTCCTGAGATACAAAACTTGCATAACTTCAAACATCCTGACCATTTTTCAATAGTTAAGAGAGAACCTCCTTAATTATCTTGAACAGCATTTTCTATTCTGGTAGTTTCAACAGGGTAGCATGAACATTGGTTTATCGTTGTGTTTCCAACAATCAGTGCAAAGCTTTCAGGCCCCGCTCCTGCTTTTTTGCATTCCCAGCAATCTCTTCTTGCTTCTGGTTGTGGCTGCCGGAAACAATTAGTGCAGCCCCAGTAAATTGTCTCAAGAGTTTCTCAAGGCAGTGTCCTACACCCAGATATTTTCCACCGCTTTAGCTATAACCTTGCATCCATTGGATGGTCAGAACTGGGGAAGTTTGATGATGGTTAGTACCCACCACCATCAGATGCTGGAAAAGTGTGTGTCCACAGGCACAAGTGAGGAAACAGACTTAGGATGTAAGTTACAAGTGATATTCATGTCGAAAAAGTACCAGTCGATGACCATTTCCAAGTGGTTACCTTCTGACCATCTCATCTTGACATTCAATGGCATTGCCATCACTCAATTCTCTACCGTCAATATCCTGAGTGGCTGCCATTAACCATAAATGTAATTAGACTGGTTATATATGAAATTAGTCTTCCAGCTTGGTTTAAAGCTGGTGAGTAGTTCATCACTTGACTTCCCTAAGCCATCTTAGTGGCACAAATACAAAGTATGATGATAAAAAAACACTCATTTGGATACTCTAATGACATTCAAGAATCTCACTGCCGTTCAGAATGGCTTGCCATCTACCACCTTGAACATCCATTCTGTCCATCACTGTGCACAGTGGCTACAGAATGTACCGTCTACAAAATGCACTAAAGGAAATTGTCCAGCTCCTTTAACAACGCCGTTAAAATTCCCAACCTCTACCACAATATTATTAGTGAAGTATACTGTAAATTGGAAGTAGGGCTTTTATGGCACAATAGCAGTGTCCATCTCTATGGCCTATAAGACTTAGAATTTAGTCCCACCTGCTCATGTCTTTTGTGATTGATTAAGAATATTTGCATGGTGTGAACCTAATTTTTGTGGACCAGCATCTAGGTGAACACTATTATCTTATGTACCTCATCCTTTAAATGGTTCTTGTGGTGTAGTGTGAGTGTCACTACCTCTGAACAGACGACCTGTTTTCAGGTCCACCTACTCCAGATATATGTAATAACATTGATGAATAGAAAATGTATGTAACTTAGAGGGTCCCTGAATATAGAGTTTAATTCGAAAAGCTGCTTTTGGAACAAAGGGAAAGATCACTTTGTACAGAGAAAATATGTAACTATTTGACAGAATTTGTAAAATATTCGACACGAGTCCTGGTGTAATTGGTGTTCCTGGTGTGTGACTATGGCCATTGGGTTTAAATGAGAACATTAGCTGCTGTCTGGCTGTACTTTGAGACTGATAATGTTACATACTGCTCCACTAGTGGAGGAGAGCATTTCCAAGCACGAATTCCATTTTGGTAAATTCACAGTTGAATCAGCTCAGAAAATTCACAGAAAGGACGATAGTACTGGGAGTACACATCACTGTTCAATTGTAATATACCTTTGTCACTAACCTTAAGAAGCTGGTTCTATTTCGAGACTGCTGTTTGAAGTGACTGATCTCTCTACTCCATGGATCTGTCTCTGTGTTTCTGAATATAATCAATGGCCAGGGGGAATATTTGTATTGTTGGTTGAGACTGCCTGCCAGTTAAGGGATACAGTATAATGTATTGATATTGCTTGTCTCTACTTAAATTACACCAACAGAAACTAATGTTAACCAGTTACTGACAGATAAAGAGTTGGATAGCACTGTTACTGCATTCAAATCCTTTGGATAATGACCTCCTCTGATACCCAAGTATAATTATTTCAGATACTTTAGTTGCTCTGTTGCTGATTAGTCCCCTTCATCAACACTATCCGGAGAGGTGATGGCCAAGTGGTACTATCACTTGACTATTAATCCAGAAATACAGAATACTGTTCTGGGGACATCGGTCTGAATCCTACCAAAGCAGATGGTGGAATTTGAATTCAATAAAATACTGGAGTTAAGAGTCTAATCACGGTCATTGTCGATTGTCGGTAAAACTCATCTGGTTCACTAATATCTTTTCGGGGAGGAAATCTGCCATCCTTACCTGGTCTGGCCTACATGTGACTCCAGAGCCACAGCAATGTGATCGATTCTCAATTGCCCTCTAAAATGGCCAAGCAAGCCACTCAGTTGTATCAATTACGAGGAAGTCACAACAAAGAAATGAAACCAGACGGACCACGTAGCATCAACTTTAGAACCGGAAAAGACAACAGCCAAAACACAAACAGCCTTGTTGAGCTTGCATAGTCCTCCTTACCAACATCTGAGGGCTACTGCCAAAATTGTGAGAGCTGTCTCACAGGCTAATCAGACAAAAGCCTGACATAGTCATTCCTATGGAATCATATCTTACAGATAACACCCCAGACACCAACACTACCATCCCTGGATATGTCCTGTCCCACTGGCAGGACAGACCCAGCAGAGGTTGCGGCACAGTGTTAGACAGTCAGGATGGAGTTGCCCTGGGAGCCCTTGACATTGACTCCAGACCCCGTGAAGTCTCATGGCTTCAGGTTAAACATGGGCAAGGAAACCTCTTACAAGTTACCATGTACTGTCCTCCTTCGGCTGATGAATCAATACTTCTCCACGTTGAACAACACTTGGATAATGCTCTGAGGGTGGGAAGGGCACAAGTATACTCTGTATGGGAGATATCAAAGTCCATCACCAAGAGTGGCTCGACAGCAACATTACTGATCGAGCTAGTCCAGTCCTAAAAGATTTAACTGCTAGACTGGGTCTGCGGCAGGTGGTGAAGGAACCAATGAGAGGAAAAAACATACTTGACCTCATCCTTACTAATCTGCTGGCTGCAGAAGCATTGTCCATGACAATATAGGTAAAAATGACCACCATACTGACCTTGAGGAAATAAAATCCTGTCTTCACATTGAGAATAACCTCCATTGTATTATGTGAAACCAGCACATGCTAAGTGGGGACAGATGTTGAACCAATCTAGCAGCTGAAGACTGGGCATCCATGAGGTGCTGTGGGCCATTAATAGCAGCAGAACTGTACTTCAGCACAATCTGTAACCTCATGGCCTGACATATCCCCCACTCAACCATTACCATCAGGCCAGGGGATCAACGCTGGTTCAGTGGAGGACGGCATGCCAGGAGCAGTATCAGGCATACCTAAAAAATGAGGTTTGGTGAAACTACCAAACAGGACTACTTACATGCCAAATCACATAAACAGCAAGTGATAGACAGAGTTAAGCGATCTCACAAGCAACGGATCAGATCTAAACTCTGCAGTCCTTCCACATGTAGTTATGAATGGTGGTGAACAATTAAACAACTTAGTGGAGGAGGAGGCTCCACAAATATCCCCATCCTCAATGATGGACAAGCCCAGCATATCAGTAAAAAAGATACGACTGATGCATTTGCAAAACACTTCTGTCAGAAGTGCCGAGTGGATGATCCATCTTATCTCCAATGGTCCCCAGCATTACATACACCAGACTCTAGCCAATTCAATTCACTCCATGTGATATCAAGAAACACCTGGAAACTGCAAAGGCAATGGGCCCTGATAACAGTCCAGCAGTAGTACTGAAAACGTGTGCTCCAGAACTTGCCGCTCCCCTAGCCAAGCTCTTCCTCTACAATTACAACACTGGCATCTACCTGACAATGTGGAAAATTGCCCAGATATGTCCAGTACATAAAAAGCTGGATAAATCCAACTCGGCTAATTATCGCCCAATCAGCCTACTCTCCACTATCAGTAAAGTGATAGAAGAGGTCATCAACAGTGCTATCAAGCAGTACCTGCTCAGCAATAACCTCATCAGGGATGCCCAGATTATGTTTTTCCAGTGTCACTCAGCTCCTGACCTCATTATAGCTTTGGTTCAAACATTGGCAAAGAGCTGAATTCCAGAGGGTAGGGGAGAATCACCGCTCTTGACATTAAGGCTGCATTTGACCGAGAATGGCATCAATGAGCCCTGGCAAAACTGGAATCAATGGGTACCAGGGGCAAGCACTCTGCTGGTTAGAGTCAAGATTAGAGTGGTGTTGGAAAAGCACAGCAGGTCAGGCAGCATCCAAGGAGTAGGAAAATCAATGTTTCATGCAAAAGCACTTCAATCAGGAAGCCCTTCCTAATTAAAAGGTTTTTGCCCGAAACGTAAATCTTTCTGCTTTTCAGATGCTGTTGTGCTTTTCCAGCACCACTCTAATCTTGACTCTAATCTCCAACATCTGCAGTACCCACCTCTGTCTGGTTAGTGTCATACCTGGTACAAAAAAAGATGGTTGTGGTTGTGGAGGGTCAATCATTTCAGCTCCAGGACAATTCTGCAGGAGTCACTCAGAATCGTCTCCTGGGCCCAACAACCTTCAGCTGCTTCATCAATGACCTTCCCTTTGCACTAAGGTCAGAAATGGGAATGTTCACTGATGATTGCACCAGTCATGACTCTTCAGATACTGAAGCAGTCTCTGCTCAAATGCAACAAGATCTGGACAATATCCAGGCCTGGGCAGAAAAGTGGCAAGTTACATTCATGTCACATAAATACCAGACAATGATCAATGTTAAGAGCCACTCTAACACTGCCCCTAGACATTCAACAATATTATCATCACTGAATCCCCCACTGTCAATGTCCTTGGGTTACCTTTGACCATAAATTCAACTGGACTCACCACATAAACACAGTGGCTACAAGAGCAGGTCAGAGACTAGGGATACTATAGCGAGTAACTCACCTCCTGACACCCCAAAGTCTATCTACCATCTACAAGGCACAAGTCAGGCATGTGATGGAATACTCCCCACTTGCCTGGATGGGTGAAGTTCCAACAACACTCTAGAAGCTTGACACCATCCACGACAAAGCAATCTGCTTGTTTGGCACCAAACTACAAATATTCAATCCCTCCACCACTGGAGTCCAGTAGCAGCAGTGTATATTACCTACAAGATGCATAGCAGAAATTCACCAAAGATCCTTATACAGCACCTTCCAAACCCATGACCACTTCCATCTAGAAGGACAAGGGCAGCAGGTACTTGGGAACACTACCAAGTGCAAGTTCCCCTCCAAGCCACTCACCACCCTGACTTGGAAAGATGCTACCATTCCTTCACAGTCATTGAGTAAAATCCTGGAATTCCTTCTGTACCGGCATTGTGAGTCAACCCACAGCAAGTGGACTGCAGTATTCAAGAAGGCAGCTCACCACCACCTTCCCAAGGACAAATAGGGATGGGCTATCAATGCTGGCCAGACAGCAACACCAAAGTCAAACAACTGAATTAAAAAAAACATTCTGAGAATCTGTGGTTATGAACACTGTATTTTTCCAATCAGTTCCCTGCAAAGAACTGAATATTGCACAATGGCTTTTACACCATTTAATTCTCAAATTGGTTAATGTTTGACAGACCTATCATTATCTATGATTCAGAGGCTTGGCACACGTAACCCCATACTTCCATCTATGCTATTAGCTTCTCTAAGACAGGAAGCGTCTCTGAAAATGACACATATATCTGAAAGTGGAATTTTCCCACTTTTTCTTTATAGCATTTTGTTGAGTGAGATGCATAATACTGTGGATGGGAGTAACTTTGGTCATGCAATCTTCTGCTCGTCAATATTTCTCCAACTGCACATATTGATTTCTTCCTTCTGAGGACAGTGCTGCACTCCAGACATCTGCTTATATTTTTCTGCCCATGTCTCTTCCCAGTCTGAGGAACAAATTCCACTAAAACCCTGATTGCCCCCAAACCCACAGCAGACCATTGACTAAACACTGAGAGGTCAACACCCAGCCCCAATTTTCCTTGCAGTCTCCTGCTGATACATTTTGTCAATCCCATTTGAAGTTCTGACATTGGTTCTATTCATTCGCACTTTCTGTTGGAAGCTAGTCTGCCCCTGTCCGACTCTGGATGGTAATGAAAACCCTCACTGCTGATCTCAGTTCAACAGCCTCGTAGCTGGAATACATTGAGCCCAAAGTGAAAAATAGGATCATCCTTCATGGAATTGAACTGCTATAAGAGCCTGAGCAGTCTCAACTCTGCTTCTGTTTGTTTTGATTGATATATAACAGATATTGGTTCTAATTTTAATCTGGATCCCCTAGTTATTTTTTTCATATATTGATAACTGTGTTGATTTCATATACTTCTGTCACTAAGACTTGGACAAGTGCATCAATTTGCTACTGATTTCAGCTCTTTGCTCATTTTCATGTGGGAAATTGTCAAACATGTTACTTTCTTAACATCTCGAGTGACATTTCAGGGATTAGTCACCAAATATGATTACCAAACAGAGTCTGACATTTCTTTTGATTGGATTTTCTCCCTCTGTTTCTAGGATGGACTTCATTTCTTGTTTGCCAGTTTCTCCTTCTCCCTTTCAAATGCTTTCAGTTGGCGCTCCAACACCACTGCTTTCTGAGAGTCCACTGCTGGCAAGAGCTCTCAACTGTGCCATTTCTGTTTCTCACGATACTGCCATGATTGCCTTTCTCTCCCTATGAGAATCAAGATAATGTTTCCCTTGCACATTCAACAGAATTTTGTACTTTACTTCCATCAATCCAAATGTAATTACACTAAAGAAAGCCTTCCTCTTTTGCCTATATCCCTTGGAACACCATGGGTCCTTCTTCCATCACCTTCAATACCCTGTCCAATTCACCTGCCATCTTCCTACACATGTACCTGAGTGTAAATGCCATCTTTCATTTCTTTGAGACATCCAAGACCACAAACACATCTTCCAGGTGAAACAGTAATTTATAAGTACTTTTTTCCAGCTTGGTAGCTGTATTCAGCAGCCCAAAATGCAGCAAAACCTGAACAATATTAAGACTGGGGCTAAAAAAAAACAAAGGAATATTTGCATCACAAAAATGGCAAGCAATGATCGCCTCCAACAAGGGGCAGTCTAACCACCCTCCCTTGAAATTGAATGAGATTGCAATCACCGAATTCCCCACTATCAACTTCCTGGCTGTTTTGTCCTGGGTGATGTCAAGCTTCTTGAGTGCTGTTGGAGCTTCACTCCTTCAGGTAAGTGAGAGAATTTCATCATACTCCTAATTTGTGCCTTGTAGATGGTGGGCAGGGATCAGAAAGTCAGGAGGTGAGTTATTCACTGCAGTATTCCTCACCTTTGACCTTGTCTTCTCTGTAGTTATATAACTAGTCATTCCTGATGAAGGGCTTTGGCCCAAAACGTCGATTTCGAAGCTACTTGGATTCTGCCTGAACTGCTGTGCTCTTCCAGCACCACTAATCCAGAATTTGGTTTCCAGCATCTGCAGTCATTGTTTTTACCGATATAACTAGTCCAGTTGAGTTTCTGGTCAATGAAAACCCCCAAGATGTTTTAATGGAAAATGCAGAGGTATGTAATGCCACTGAAAGTTAAGCAGATAATGGTTTGATGCTATTTTGCTGGAGATGATCCCTGCCTGGAACTTATATGACACAAATGACAGCAGGCACTTATGAGCATAAGCCTGAATGACGCCCAGGTATTCTTACATATGGACATGGCCGATTGAGTATCTGAGAAATTTTGTTGATCATTGTGCAACAGTCAATGACCATCTCTGCCTTTAGCCATATTATTAAGGTAAAGTCATCAATAAAGTAAACAATTCTCATTGGACTGAGGATAATTCCCCGAAAAACTCTTGCAGTGTTGTCTGGTGCTGAGACGATTGAGCTCCAATAACCACAACCAGTTTATTTGTGCTACATGTGATACTAACCACTGGAAAATTTTCCGCTGGTTCACACTGACTCCAGTTTTGTTCAGGCACCTTGGTACCATATTCAGTTGAGTGCTGGCTTGATGCCAATGTCATTCAGCTTCACTTCTAGTCTTGACTTTAGATCCTTTGTGTCTGTTATGATAAAGAGTTCAAGAGTTGAATGAACCTGGCAGAAGCTAAACTGAATGTCAGTGATAAGATGATATTTTTGCAAGCATTATTTTGCAAGTATTACTGTTGGCAATACCTTTTATAACTTTGCTACTTATCAAAAGTAGACTAAACAGGGTGGTAATTGGCTAGGTTAGATTTGACTAGTGGATAAATTTTCACATTGTCAGGTTGATGCCAGTATTAATGCTGTTCTAGAACAGCCTAGCTAGGGGCATCATTGCTTCGTAAGGACAAGTTTTCAGTACAGTTGCTGGAGGTGTTTTCATGGTTCATAGACCTTACAATATCAAATGATTTCTGCTGTTTCTTGATATCATGTAGATTGAACAAAGTTGGCTCAGGATTTACATCAGAGATATTGGAGACCTCAGGAGAAGACTGAGATGGATCAAGCATTTGGCTGAAGGTAAATGTGAATGTTTCAGCAAATTATTTTGCACTGATGTGATGCATGCTCCATTTTTTGAAGATAGGGAGATTTATGGAGTTTCCACCTTCCTGTTGGTTGTTTAATTGTCCCACTACTATTCACCACTGGATATGGCAGGACTGCAAAGTTTAGATCTGATCTCTTGTTTGTGGGATTGCTGAACCATATCTGCTATATGCTGTTTCCACTATTTGGCATGCAAGAAGTCCTGTGTCATAGCTACATCAGAATGACAGCTTTACCAGGTTGGCCCTTTATGTTTAGAATATGCCTGCTGCTCTGCGTGGTTTGGTGGTAATGGTAGAATGGAGGATATGCTGGTCTATGAAAATACAGATTACATTGGAGTACAATTTTGCTGCTGCTGGTGGCCCACAGCACCTCATGGATGCCCAGTTTTGAGTGTCAGATCTGGTTGAAGACCATCCAATATTCCAAAGTGATGTTGCCTCTCAAAACGATGGAACATAGAACATAGAACAATACAGCGCAGAACAGGCCCTTCAACCCTCAATGTTGTGCCGACCTATGAACTATTCTCAGCTCGTCCCCCCACTCTATCCCATTATCATCCATGTGCTTATCCAAGGACTGTTTAAATCTCCCAAATGTGGTTGAGTTAACTATGTTGTCAGATAGGGCATTCCATGACCTTCCCACTCTCTGAGTAAAGAACATACCTCTGACATCTGTCTTAAATCTATCACCCTTCAATTTGTAGTTATGCCTCCTTGTACAAGCTGATGTCACCTTCCAAGGAAAAAGACTTTCACTGTCTACCCTACCTAATTATCTCATCTGTCTCTATCAAATCCTCTCTTAGCCTTCTTCTCTCCAATGAAAACAGACCCAATTCTCTCAGCCTTTCCCCATAAGACCTTCCCTCTAGACCAGGCAACATCCTGGTAAATCTCCTCTGTACCTTTTTCAATGCTTCCACATCCTTCCCGAAACTTGGCGACCAGAACTGTACACAATATTCCCAGTGCAGCTGCACTAGCATTTTGTATAATTGCAGCTTGATATTGTGACACCAAAACTCAATCCCTTACCAATGAAACAGAACACACCATATGCCTTCTTAACAGCACTATCAGTGTGAACTTTCAGGCATCTATGTACATGGACTCCAAGATGCCTCTGCACATCCACACTACCAAGAATCTTTCTGTTGTCCCAGTACTCTGCCTTCTTGTTATTCTTCCCAAAGTGCATCACCTCTCATTTAGCTGCATTGAACTCCATTTGCCATCTTTCAGCCCGGTTCTGCAATTTATCCAAGTCCCCCTGCAAACTATAACATTCTTCCAAACTGTCCACTACTCCACCGACTTCAGTGTCATCTGCAAATTTACTAATCCATCCACTTATGCCTGCGTCTAAGTCATTTATAAAAATGACAAACACCAGTGGTCCCAAAACAGATCCTTGTGGCACACCACTAGTAACCGACTCCAGGCTGAATATTTTCCATCAAACACAGCTCGCTGCCTTCTTTCAGAAAGCCAGTTTCTAATGCAAACTGCTAAATCACTCTCAATCCCATGCCTCTGCATTTTCTCCAACAGCTGACCATGTGGAACCTTATCAAAGGCTTTATTGAAGTCCATGTATACCACATCAACTGCTCTACCTTCATTTATATGTTTGGTCATCTTCTCAAAAAACTCAATAAGGTTTGAGAGACACGACCTGCCCTTGACAAAACCATGTTGACTATCTGAAATCAAATTGTTGCTTGCTAGATGATTATAAATCTTATCTCTGATCATCCTTTCCAAAACCTTTCATACAACAGAAATAAGGGTCACTGGTCTATAATTACCTAGGTCATCTGTACTGCCCTTCTTGAACAAGGGCACAACATTTGCAATCCTCCAGTCCTCAGGTACTAAACCTGTAGACAATGAGGACTCAACTATCAAAGCCAAAGGCTCTGCCATCTCCTCCCTAGCTTCCCAGAGAATCCTTGGATAAATCCCATCCGGCCCAGGGGACTTGTCGATTTTCACTCCTTCTGGAATTGATAACACCTCTTCGTAACTAACCTAGATCTCTTCTAGTCTAATATCTCATACCTCATTCTTCTTCTGTACAATATTCTCCTTTTCCTGAGTGAAAACTGATGAGAAATGTTCATTTAACATGTCTCCATTCACCACATGGCCCACACTCAATTCCCCACTTCTGTTTTTGACAGTCCTTATTTCTACCCTAGTCATCCTTTTATTCCTCACATACCTATAGAAAGCTTTAAGGTTCTCCTTTATTCTATTTGCTAAAGACTGCTCGCGTCCTCTCTTTGCTCTTCTTAACTCTCTCTTTAAATCCTTCCTAGTTGATATGTAACTCTCCATCGCCTCATTTGAACCATCTTGTCTCATCAATACATCAGCCTCCTTCTTCCGCTTAACAAGAGATGCAATTTCTGTAGTGAACCACGGTTCCCTTACCTTATCACTTCCTCCCTGCCTGACAGGGACATACCTATCAAGGAGACACAATATCTGTTCCTTAAACCAACTCCACATTCCCATTGTCTGTATCCCCTGCATTTTGCTACCCCATTCTGTGCATCTTAGTTCTTGCCTAATCGCATTATAATTGCACTTGTCCCATCGATAACTCTTGCCCTGTGACATGTACCTATCCCTTTCCATTGCTAAACTAAATGTAACTGAATTATGGTCACTCTCTCCAAAGAGCTCACCTACAACTAAATCAAACACCTGGCCTGGTTCATTACCAAGCACCAGATCCAGTGTGGCCGTTTCTTTTGTCAGCCTTTTGACATACTGTGTCAGGAAACCCTCCTGTACACATTGGACAAAAACTGGTCCATCCGACTTACTAGAATTATAGCATTTCCAGTCAATGTTGGAGAAGTTAAAGTCCCCCATAATGACCACCCTGTTTCTTTCACTCCTAACCAGAATAATTTTGCCAATCTTCTCTTTACCTCCCTGGAACTCTGTGGAGGCCTATAAAAAACTCCAAGCAGTGTGACCTCTCCTCTCCTGTTTCTAGCCTCAGCGTACACTACCACAGTAGACGAGTCCTCGTCAAAAGTTCTTTCAGCCACTGTTATACTATCCTTGACTAACAAAGCCACTCCTCCCTCTCTTTTACCTCTTTGCCTGTTCTTAATGAAAGACGTAAATCCTGAAACCTGCAACATCCATTCCTCACCTTCCTCTATCCATGTCTCCAAAATGGCAATAGCATCGATGTTGCAGTTACCTATCCATGCTGCAAGCTCACCTACCTTTTTTCAGATACTTCTGGTATTGAAATCGACACACTTCAAACCAGCTTGCTGCCTGCCATCACATTCCTGTGATCATGAAATTCTGTCCCTGTCCCTCCCCTATTCTCATCCTCCTGTGCACTGCAATTACACCTCAGGTTCCCATCCCCCTGTTGAGCTAGTTTAAACGCACTTGAATAGCACCTGCAAATTTCCCACCCAGGATATTAGTACCCCTGTGGTTCAAGTGAAGACCGTTCTGTTTGTACAGGTCCAAACTTCCCCAGAATGAGTCCCAATTATCCAAGTACCTGAAACCCTCCCTCTTGCACCATCCTTACAGCCACATGTTCAGCTGATATCTCTCTCTCTATTCCTTGCCTTGCTATCACGTGACATGGGTAGCAAACCAGAGATAATAACTCTGTTTGTTCTAGTTCTCATCTTCCACCATAGCTCCCTGAAATCCTCCCTTACATCCCTATACCTCTTTCCACCTATGTTGTTGGTACTTATGTGGACCATGAATTGGGGCTGGTCACCCTCCCACTTCAGGACCACAAGGATATGATCTGAGATATCACAGACCCTGGCACCTGGGAGGCAACACACCAACGTTCATTCGTTCATCTCGTTCATCTCGTTTGTTCCCAACAAACCTATCTGAGCCTCTAACTATTGAGCCCCCAATGTCTAACACTCTCCTCCTTTCTCTCCATCCCTTCTGTGCAACAGCGATAGGCTCTGTGCCAGAGACCTGGGCCCCACTACATACCCTTGGTAAGTCGCTCCCCCCCAACAGTACCTAAAAGGGTATACATATTTTTCAGGGAACAACCACAGGAGATCCCTCCACTAACTGCTTTCTCCCCCGTCGAACAGTCACCCAGCTTTCTTCGTGCCTCGGAGTAACTACTTCCCTGTAACTCATCTATCACAGCCTCTGCCTCCCGGATGATCCGAAGTTCATCCAGCACCTGCTCCAGTTCCCTAACATGGTCTTGGAGGAGCGAGAGTTGGGTGCACTTCCTGCAGATGTACTTGTATGGGACACTAATAGCATCCCTCACCTCAAACATCATGCAGGAGGAACATTTCTCTCCCTGCACTGCCATCCTTGCTAGTCCCAAATCCTCAGTGTGAAGCCAGAACTATATCCCTACAATGACTGTGCAGTGGCCACTTCTACCCATGCTATAGTGGATAGATGCATCTGCAACAGACAGATTGGTGAGGTTGGGGTCGAGTAAGTTTTTGGCTTTTGCTCATCCCCTCACCACCTGTCGCCAACCCAATCCAGTCCTGGGGCTGTAGGAGCTGGCAAATGGGAGAGGAGTGGCATGACCGATCTAGTGTTGCTGATGAAATTGCAGTCCCCTGCTGGGAGCACATTCTGTGCTCTTGCCACCCTCAGTGCTTCATTCAACATGTCTTCAGCATGGAGGAATAATGCTTCATCAGTCAAGAAGGCATGATTTGGAGATGCCAGTGTTGGACTGGGGTGTACAAAGTTAAAAATCACACAACACCCAGTTATAGTCCAACAGGTTTAATTGGAAGCACACTAGCTTTCGGAGCGTCACTCCTTCATCAGGTGAGATTACCTGCTAAAGGAGTGCCACTCCGAAAGCTAGTGTACTTCCAATTAAACCTGTTGGACTATAACCTGGTGTTGTGTGATTTTCAATTCAGCCAAGAAGGGGGGATAATCAACAGAAAGATTCCTTGTCATGTCTCACCTGATGTGGTGAGATTTTATGGAGACCTGCGTCAATATTAAACAACCTTATGGCAACTCCTAAGAGGCCAATAAATGTGCAATTGTTGGGTTTAATTTCAGTTGAGTCAAGCAGTCACTAATTAACCTTATCACCAAGCATTTAATTGCAGAGTTGGCAAGATGGTGTTAAATGCTTCAGCAGGGCAAATTTCAATTACAGGGTTAATTACATTTCTATGGGTTTGGAGTCAAATTTAGGTCAGACCAAGAGGATTGTCACATTTTCTCCCCTGAATGCTGCTGGTCCACTGGTTGTGTTTTGCAAACTATCAACAATGGTCACACAGTCACCATGATGCTAGGTTTGATTGAATTCAAATTTCACCATGATGGGATTCAAACTCAGGTCCCGAGAACAGGGCCATGGATTAATAGCCCAGTATTAGAATCTGCACTGAGGCCATATTCATCTGAAACCAACTTTGCTGGGCTGGTCCTGTGTTTAGGATGCCTGAGTTCCAATTGCCAAAGCAAGTCATTTTCACTCAGCACAAGGAAAGCGTTTGACCGAGAGGAACACCACGGAAATGTTTCAAAGACTCCCAGAAGTCTTCCCTTGAGAAATACAACAGAAATGTCAATGCATGGGAGACCCTCCCTCAGAAGAATATGACATGGAGGAAGCTCTATTAGGATGGGACAAAATTCCTTGAGAACACCCGTTCGCAAGAAGAAGTATGGAAAAGGAAAGCGGAGATAGGAAATCTAAAAATTTCAAGGCCAAGGGCCAACTCCACCACCTGCCAGATATGTGATCAGAGATGCATCTCTGGAATTGGAATCATCTGCCACGTAAGGAGTTACAGAACCCAGAATCAATGCCAGGGAATTTTCTAGTTGGGCAATTATATTCATTAGCACGTGACTGCAACAACACCGCACTGCACGTCCCCTCCTTCATCCTGACTCATATGGGAATGGTGCCAAATCCCCTCTCGATTTCCATATTGTAAATGGTTTCCTGAATTGGCGTTCTATCCATCAATTTCTTTTTTTAAAAAAATGCCACTGTTCGTGTTCTTCCAAAACAACAAAACTTGACCATCATATCCTTGCCAGCTATTGAAATCGACCAAGGGAATTGACGGATATTGGATAGGGCAGGAAAGGCGAGTTGAGCTGAAAACCAGCAATTGTTTGCAGAAGACACTCGATAAGTGAAGCATTCGCCACAATATCCTATTTCTTCTATCGCTGTGCTAACTTGCTGCTATCTACGACCTCGAAAGCATGAAAACATTGCAAGCCGCATCACAGGAGAGGTTATTGAACACAGTATCAACTGTACAAGGAGATATTTAGGTAGGTGATCAAAGACCTTTTCGAACAGTTGAGTTTGAAGATGGCTTTCAGGAGAAATTCCACGTCTTTGGGTTGAGATAGCTGAAAGCAGAGCCCAAAAAGTCAGTTTCCAAGATGGGGGGGTTGTGGTGCTGGTGGCAGTCACAGAGTTAGGGAGAAGGGGTTTGGAGGAGACTACAAAGGTCGGGAACAGTGCACAGAGCAGGTATGAGGAAGCCATCATCAGGGATCTGTGAAAAACTCTGAGTAAACACTTATTTGTTTCCGGCATTTCTTTTTCAGTGTTTGTATTGATTCACAGTACTCTGGGAGTACGTCCACCACACAGACTGCAGAAGCACAGGTGCATTTACAGGCAAACAATAAATACTGATCTTTCCAGTGATATTCACACTCAGAAGCTGGCACCAACACCACAGCCAACTGGGAGTGAGCAATAATGTTTTTGGCCTTGACTTCAACACTCACACATCCTAAGAATAAACGCTGCTGAGTCTGTGTGTTTAGTCTTCTCTGTAAATGGAACTGTACAAGAAAAGACAACAAATCCATTCACAATATTCAACACAATAGGCCAGTCTCTCACCACCCTATTCATTTGGAAATCCATTGATTTCAAAACTACCAGATTTCAGACAGTGAAGATTTCCAAACAGTTCGTTTTGGTGAAATGAGGTATGTTAGTTCAGGTACCAGACATTGAGCACAAGATACAGAGTTAACTCTCATTCTTCCATATTGTGAATGGTTTCCTGAATGGTGTTTTATCCATCAATTTCTTTTTTAAAAAAAAATGCCACTGTTCGTGTTCTTCCAAAAAAACAAAACTTGACCATAATATCCTTGCCAGCTATTGAAATCGACCAAGGGAATTGACGGATATTGGATAGGGCAGGAAAGGCGAGTTGAAATAAAAACCAGCAATTGTTTGCAGAAGACACTCGATAAGTGAAGCATTCGCCACAATATCTTATTTCTTCTATTGCTGTGCTAACTTGCTGCTATCTACGACCTCGAAAGCATGAAAACCCTACCTATTTTAGTGACCCTGCTATAGACAGACACATCTCCTTGATCTCCATCTTTCACCATGACTGTCCTCTTGAAATGCACCAATTTTCTCTGTTCCACCATTGATATCTATATTTTAAGCTGAATTGGTGCAAAGTGAAATAATTCTTCAGAGGCCAGTGTTCCATCATCAATCATTCTTTATTTACAAATGCATAGCCATTGATTAAAGTACTACCTCAGGCAGCGTCAGGCACCAGAGTATCAGTATCCCTGCATTCACTCTTTGTTTGTCAGCCAGGGCTCCCTAATTGGACCAGATGAACAGCTCCAATCAAGGGACAATTCTATGAGGTCCAGCTGGCTGACCTTGTTACAATCACTACAGTAAGCACTAATGCCTTTCCTAAAACTCTCTGCATCCAAATCTCTCGATGTCATCCTTTCAGACACTTCTTAAGGCAGGTCACCAATCCTAATATCTCTTTACATGGGTTGAGTGTCCCAATTTTGTCAGCATATGTTCTTGTGGAAAAACTTTCAAAGCATCCTATTACTTTCAGGAATCTATACAAATGTAAGTTGTTGTGACACTATCACCTCAAGCATTCCCAGAGTACAGCCCACTCCAATCTCATGACAGCCCCCATAATAACATGACTTGAACTGAGACCCCAAATTTGCTCTCTCTTTTTCCCCTATAACCTCCATGGATGATGCATCTCGATGGTTTGTGTTGACATAGAGTTGCCAGAATTTGTAATATTTCTGATTGAACCTTTGGCTTGCTGGACTTTCTTGGAACCCCCTGAAAATGGAGAGGTGCTTGCTGCTTGTCCTTGAAAGGGTCAACTAACAGTGCAGGATAAGCTGCGCCGGTCAGTCTCGGTATCTTATAAGTTGTAAATGCGTTCACCCGAGTTTGTGCCCTAATTATTCTTAATATGAACAACATGCAGCTGAAGCAGTAACTTCAGCTTAAACTGAGGCTGACAGGAGACAATCATGAATCTCAGATGTGATGTAACTAGCTGCTAAGCTAAATATCATAAATCCATTTCCTGCTCGTCAAGAATGAGTCAGTTCTGCCGAAGATTTTGTGCAATCATTTTTCCCCATGTGGTATCAATAGGTTGAACTGATACCAGCAAATGCTGATAACGGTGAATCTACTCTAGGTATTCAGATGGTACCAGTACAAGCTGAAGCATAAAAGGTATCTACCAGTGATAGACACTTGTGTCTTCCACTTCAGAAGAGATTTGATCTGAAGATTTGATGCTACAGCTCATGTTTCCACTTCCAGCTGTTTAATATTGTTCCATTAGGCTCAAATGCAGTGCAGTGAGAGATGGATGAGTTGCTAATACAAGGTTTATTGTGTTGAGGGTGTGATGTGAGGGACTCGATTCATTCATTGCTGTCAACACAAGAACCGCCTGACAGCAAGCTCATTGAGGCTGGAATTTCTTCCTCTCATTCATGTCTGAGTGGCAGAGAATGAAAACAGGTTATAATAACTGGATAAAAGCAGAGTGAAGCTGAGCATTTTCTGTTAGACGTGTTTGATAAATCTATCTTCAATTCTGCTACTTTCACTTAGCTCATTCCACCTTCAACATCTGCTTCTCTGAATGTTTCTGTGATGATTGATGGGTGGCGCATAGGTCATCCAAAGTAACATTTCCAAATATGCAGATGATACAAAGCTAAGCAGGGATGTAGAGCAGTTTCAGGAGGATTTAGGCAGGCTTACTCACTGGGCACGATGGAGTACAGTATGAAAAATGTGAGGTTAGATCCACTTTGGCAGCAGGAAAGAAGAACATTTTTTAAATGCTGAGTAGTTAGAAAGTATAGTTGGGCAAAAAAAAACTCATCAATCAATCATTCAATGACAACAGCAAGCTATAAGGAATGCCAATGGAATGTTAGCCAGCATCAAAAGAAGTTTGGGAACAGGAATAGTGAAGTCTTGCGACAGTTGGGTAGGAGCTTGGTCAGACTGCGTTGAGTAGGTCTCCTTACTTCACAAAAGCTATTATTACCACATTGTGAGTACAATGGTGGGTCACTAGACTGGTATAATGATGGTACGACTGTCCTATGAAAAGACATTGGGAAGTCTAGGATTGCATTTTCTAGATTTTGATAGAATGAGAAATATTTTTATTAAAACCTATAACATATTTAAAGAGATGGACAGTAAAATACTTCCTTTGAAGGGGGCCCATAAACCATGGGACAGAATTTATAAACAGAGGAGCATGGTGCTATTTTAGACTATCCGTCAATCTTTGGAATTCTCTACCCCAGAGGGTTTTGGAATCTCAACCTTTGAGTATATTTAAAGGTGAGGTCAATAGATGTATGATTAACAATGGCTCAATGAGGTATGCGGCGGTGCTGGTAAAATGAGACCAAAACAGCATACAGTACTCTGCATGCAGTCTTATCAAGCTATACAACTGAAGTAAGACTTCACTACTCCTGTTCTCACCCCTCTTTTGATAAAGGCTAACACTACGTGGGCATTCCTAATAGCTTGCTGTTGGCCTTGAATGACTAAATGACAAGGAGACCCAGGCCTTTTTGCCCATCTATACTTCCTATCCATTTAGCATTTAAAAAATACTGTCAATAGGTACTAAATGGTGTGACTGGTTTGATGGCCTGAATGACTTACTTCTGTTCCTACATCTAGACCAGAATGAGCATTTGCCCTTTCATTTGAGAATATCTGAACTTGAGAAAGTCTAAAACGTTCCAAGGTTCTGTTCACCAAACTATTCACTGTCAAGATGAGGGAGGATCACATTGTCAGAGGTGCCATCATCTGGAAGAGTTGCCAAACCCAATCCGTATCCCATTCTGATCCTGAAGACTCTGGTTAAGCTGAACATTTTCATGTTTTTGACTTCAAAGTCTGACACAAATCTTGTAGCTGTTAAAAATATTGATGTGTTATTTAATTAGAAAATTAGCACATTTGTTTGATCTCTGCTCTTGGGAAGCAGTTTGATAAGTTTTTCTCTGTCAAAGGCACTACCCAAATGCATGGTTATGATCATTTTTGACTCACTACATTACCCTATAATTCACTGCTACATTAACAAATGAACAGAAGAGTAAATTTCCTCACTTGCTCATTCAGGGAAAATGGTAGACTCACATCGCTGGAAATACCCCATCAATTGTCCATTCACCTTTGTGTGTTTCCTTTATCCATTTCAGCTCTTTGTTGATTTTATCTTACCTTTTTAGAAATTGGTGTGATGTTTGACTTGGGCACAAGGTGTCAGTTTGAGGTGATGGGACAGTCGTGGCTATAAGATCAGTTTGAGGTGATGAAACAATATGAGAGAGTTTGTGCTCAGGGGTGCATTTGCAAGTGAGAGAGCTATTTGGTATCAGTTCAGTTTGAGGATAAAGGTTGCATTTGAAGGTTAGGGTTCATTTTGGGTTAGGGCACTTTGGCTGATGGGTTTGTCTAGGGTAAGTAACTAGTTCAGGAGAGATGAGCGAGTTCATAGAACAGGGTTAGTTTGCCATGAGGAGTCCATTTGGAGTTAAGGCTTGAGATGAGGTTCGATTTGAGGTTGACATGTAAGGTTACAGCAAAGGGGTCCGGTCGGGTTGAAGACATAACTGTGCAGTGAGTAAGCTTTGTTTTAAGGATGGGTTGCTGAAGAATGAAAGTTCCTTTTGAAGTAAGGATTCAGTTTGGTATGAGAGGGCAGTTATAGAGTCAAGTTGGGTCAGGGATCTGATTCCGAATAAACAGTCCATTTTAGATGAAAAGTGAGTTCTGAATGCAATGACAGTTTCAGGGGATATACAAGTTTGGGTGCAGGCCTCACTGTGGAGGTGCAGTGTTAAGTTATTGGGTGTGCAGCCATGTTTGAATGTAATGGATTCATTTTGGGAGATGATACATGGACAGTGTTAATTTGCAGTAAAGGATCAGTTGGTGGTAACTTTGAATGAATCATTTTGGGAGATGCTCTGGGAATGCTTGAAGTCTCAGGCGCAGGACTTGAACTGATGACCTTCTAAGTCAGACATGAGTGCATTACTGACTGAGCTATGGCTGTCACCAGATACTCAACTTAGCCTTCAAAAACTCTTTCAATATTCTCTGAAGCAGTTTATCATTGACTATTACGCAGAGCTCTGTCAATCATGGATAGCAACACGCTTCACAAATGAAATATTTACTGCATTCGTTGACAGGATGTCAAATGAGTGTTAATACCTCTTGAAATAAATAGGTCATCAAGATCAATAATTCAAAGACATGTCTCTTATTTCTGGCTGAAATCATTTAAAATATAAGTATCGGTGCTGAGCACATGCGATAGGCAGAATTGATGAAGGTTAGAGCACATGAAGTCTATTCAACCTACTCTGTCCTTACCACCATGAAGTGCTATCCAAATGCTAGGAAGGTTTTTTTTAACTTTGTGACTCTTTCAGATAGTGAATCCCACCAACTACTGAGTAAGAACATCTCACTGTAATTCTCTCTCAACCTCCTTCTAACTGCTTTCAATCCATGTCCTCTAAAGATATTACCCTATAATTGAAATTGGCTCATCCAATTAATTATATTTAGGTCCCTCTTAATTTTATACACTCAAATTAAGTCTCACCTCAACTTCTTCTATTTCAACGTAAACAATCCTAGCCCTTCCACAGTCAAGATGATGTAGACACCATGTGACTCCTTGTGAGCTCCCTCCAGCAGATGTAACACTAACATTTCTTATGACTGTTCTACACTTTCAAACTTAAATTCTCTAAGTTTCTTTTCAACCTATGATCTGTATGTCCTTGCTTACTGTGATCTGGCTGCACTGCTTATAAACAAAGATTTCACTGTACTTAGGTACGCATAACAATAAATAAAATGAACAAACTTCCCTCATTGTTAAAATTCCATTTTCATGACAGCATCCTTGTAAATTGTTGTCTCATTTTGCGTGCTAACACAGTGATCAGAATGTACATAATAGTCCAGCTGCAGTGTAACCAGTATCCTATAATTTCAAGCATTCCCTCCTTGCTCTTACATTCTATTTATCCACCGAGGAAAATGTGTGTCCTGTATGATAATTTAATCATCTTAACTACCTGCTCTGTTGCCATGAGGAATCTGTGGAGTTACAGTCCAGGATGCCTATGTTCCTCAGCCTTCCTTCTGAAGAAAACTTCCTAGTTTCACTCTTTTCAAAAGTGTTCATGTCTCTGCTTTCCTACCAAACTGCTCACATTTTTTATTTAGCACTGTATGTGGCTTGTATTTGCTCACTCATGTAACCTATCTCCATGTCTTTATAGCATTGTTGTCTCCTGCTCATAGTTTACTCCCCCATTTAGCTTTGCATGTGTGATGCATTTCACTCCATCCCTTTGTCTTTATCATTGATGTAGCTTCTCAACAGCGTGTAGTTCCTCACTGGTAACATTCTACCAACTCAAAATGTATCCATTCAATCCCACTCTCTGATTTTGGCCATTCACCAATCCTCAACCCATGCTAACATATTACCTGCAAGCCATGAACTCTGTTTTTCTGTAATAATCCGTCACGATTAGATTCCCTACAGTGTGGAAGAAGGCCCTTCGGCCCAACAAGTCCACACTGACCCTCCAAAGAGCAACCCACCCAGTCCTATTTCCCTACACCTAACACTTAGGGCAATTTAGCACTGGCCAATTTACATAACACACACATCTTTGGATTGTGGGATGAAACCGGAGCACCTGGAGGAAACCCACGCAGACATGGGGATAATGTGTAATCTCCACACAGACAGTTGCCTGAGGCAGGAATTGAACCGGGGTCCCTGGTGCTATGAGTCAGCAGTGCTAACCACTGAGCCACCGTGATGCCCTTGTAACACTTTGTTTTGAATATCCAAATGCATAACATTCACTGTTTTTCCCTTGGCTACTCTATTAGTTATAACCTCAAAAAGAGGCTCACATTAACTTCAGACACTTCTTCCTCTGAATACAATGGTTTGAAAACTTTAGCTTGGCCCTTCGCCCCTCTCTCATATTCCTATTATACAGGAATTGTAAATTTTTCTATTACTCTTTATAGCCCTCATGTTCACCAGAGTTGGTTATACTCTGTGTAATTATTTAGCAATTTCTTTTGTTTTAATTCTATATTTGCTCTTCTTGTAGCTGTCACATGAAGTTGATGCTGTTGATTGCAATATGGAGGCAGGGTGGGTAATTGAAAGATGCATATGTTTTCAGCGCATCTCAACTTATTGATGGAGAAGAGTATTTACTCTAGTGCAGAAGAAGCTGAAAGAGGTAATATTTGACATTTCTAAATGGTGAAGGATTGGATACAATATGATGATTAGAAGTGAAATGGATGGTCAGACTGGAGACTGCATTTCTCAGTTCCTCAGTGGCATAGCTTGTCAGAGTCAGCAGCAATTGATACAAGTAGAACATATGGTGAGCATGGGGTCACTGAGATCTGCTTTCTAATTCACAGAAAAATCCATATATCATGAATACACACTTCAAAAGTCAAAATCTAACCCAAATGATATTAAAAATGTATATAAATCACCCAGTCTGCATTGCACGATGTAATCTAATCCTCTAAAATACAGCTCAGCTCTTCCTGGTGACAGATTGTGGAGTGTCTGAGACTTGAAATGCCTGTTACTCTGGAAGTTACAAATTAATGGATGGACTCAATAGCTGAAGGAACCCTTCACAGAAGAGCTCAGACATAATGCAACAAAGTCATGGTCCTGTCGTGGAATAAAATATCAGAGCATCGCTCAAAAGAAAAAGATATGTCAACAACATCAAATGATACAGAGGACAGTTACCAAGGTGTTGCCTGGGCGAGAGAGTTTTAGTTACAAAGACAGATTGGATAGATTGTTTTCCTTGGAGCAGAGCACACTGTGGGAGGACATGATTGAGATAAATGCAATTATGAGGGACATAGAAAGGGTTGGAGCTTTTCCTCTCTGTGGAGGGTTCTATGACTAGGGGCATAGGTTTAAGGTAAGGGGGCAGGAGACTTAGAGAGGTTGTAAGAAAATATTTTCACCCAGAGGGAGTTGGAATCTGGAACTCACTGCCTACAAATGTGACAGAGGCACAATCACTCATAGCATTTCAGATGTATTTAGATGAACACTTGCAATGACAAAGTATATAGAAGAGATTTACTCATGTTGTTGTTGGGAATGGAGTGTTTGAGTTATGGGGAGAGGTTGGGTAGGCTGGGGCTTTTCTCGCTGGAGCATTGGAGATTATGGGGTGACCTTATAGAGTTCTATAAAATAATGAAAAGTAGGGACAGTGTGCATAGCAGGTGTTTATTCCCTAAGGTGGGGGGATTTCAAGACTAGTGGGCATATCTTTCAGGTGAGAGGAGAAAGATTTTAAAAAGACATGAACGGCAATTTTGTTTTAAAAGAGAACCACACAGGTTCATGTGTGGCATTAATTTACAGAGCAAATGGTGAATGCAGGTACAATAACAACATTTAAAATACACTTAAATAAGTACATGCATAAGAAATGTTTGGAGGAATATGGGCCAAGTGCAGGTAGGTGGGACAAATTTAGTTTGGGATTATGGTTTGTATGGACTGGGTGAATCCAGAGGGTCTTTTCCTGTTTTGCATGACAATGACTCTATTCAAAGCTATGAGCCATGAAAATGGGATTAGAATAGTCAGGTGGTTGTTTTTGACAGGCACAAATATGATGGGCCAAAGGGCCTTTTTTTCCTGTGTGGCAGATATCTATGATTTAAGACATCTTAAATACTCCAATTACCCAACAAACATTCAAATCCTAGTGATTCCTGATGTCAAGATGGGCATCTTGGCAAAAAAAATACATTCATGAAAGCGAAATAACTGGATCACCTTTTTTGCTACTTTTAGTTGTATTTATTATTAACTAATCAAATAATTGATGTGACCAGATATTTTAGTGCACTCTTCATCTGTTCCTTGAAGTTGGTCTGAGTCGTCACCTAAATAAATGTATTTGTGCAGCTGCTGAAATCAATGGGCACAAAAATATCTAAAGAATCATTATAATATTGGAGAACAATTCCTGCAATTGAATTATACAAGACATTTCTAGTACAGGAAAGCCACAGGATTATGAAGTGGAGAGATTTGGTGAAGAGTAATATACAGATGTTGTTTTGTGCTCCATTTCTGAGTGACTGTCGTTCTCTCTCTTACTGTGACCCCTGAGCCCTTTCTGGACTCCAATGGTCACTAAAACGTATCTGGCGGTCAGAGCATTGAGCAACAATTTTATGCAGAATGATAGAAATGGGGTTAAAATTAGTTAAGTGCCACCCAGTGTAATAACTTGGGCTTCCATTACAAAACCAGGCAACATTGTCAATTATCTTTCCAGATGCAAATCTAAAGAAGATGCAGATTTTTTTAAACCAAGTGAAATGCAGGTTATTGTTGGAACCATGGTTGTAGTTTTGTCATTGTAATATTTTCTTTTCAGTTTTTGGCAACAAATGGCTACAAATTGATCAGAGCTGGAAATGATATTAAACCAGACGGAACTGTCTGTGGCTACGCAAAGCCGGACACTGTTAACACTGCGCACAGGGGTGAGATGCAGCAAAGATAATAGGAAATAATAAGAACCTATCCATAACAGTGTGACCATACTGATAATGACCAGCAGATTCTCTATTGCCATGACTACCAGTTAGAAGGTGGTAGAGAGGCCATACTTCCCGTGGAGAGGATCAAAATTACCACTAAATCAACTGTAAAAGAGAGAAGAGAACAAATGACTGGAAATTACTAAAAAAAACTTTTCCCTTTGCCTCGCAGTTGAGGCTGCGTCATTAGAAAGTTTGTAAAGCATCTCAACTCCGAAAGCTAGTGCTTTGAAATAAACCTGTTGGATTATAGCCTGGGGTTTTGTGATTTTTAACTTTTTACACCACACCCCCCTCCCCCCTCCGTCCAACACCGGCATCTCAAAATCAAAACTTTAACCATAATGTTTAAGATTAGTAGAGGTCGGCAGGGTGTGAGCAACCAATCTATTTACTGCAAATACTTTATTGAGTCTTTCAGCTTCACATTAGAGCTGTTTCACTGGTCATGGTTTCTCAGCCTCAGGCAATATAATGTCTGGAATGGGGGGAGGCGAGGACACCTTCAAGGGAAAGGTGATTACACAAACATAAAAACCCTTGATACTTGCATCAAATATGCCATTTGCTCACAAAACTTTGCTACAAATGATGCGAACCCTGATTTTTAAAATCTCTTTCCTTTACATTACCCAGCATCCCAAGAACACTGTGCAGGTGAATCTGCCATTGATTTACACACTGACCAGTTGACTACCTGTTTTCATTGCTTATATTGTGGCATGGTCTACAGATTACACAAGATAATGATAACATGTTCAATAAAATATTGGGATTATTTTTAGGCAATCAGAATATAATTGAAATGCAATTAAATAATTATTAAACTTATATGGATCATTAAGTACACCACAATTAATGTATTTAATGTCTCCAAATTGTGAAAAGAAAAGGTTTTTGAGCAACTGAAGTTGATGTAAACTTCTTTGCAAAGACAATATAAGACCTGCAAGCTATCAAGAATAAAGATACAGACTGGACATTTTTTTTTAAGAAAAGAGAAAGCTGAGGGAAGAGCTACAAGATGCTTGTTAACATAATTATTAATATAATTATATAATTAATAATGTATCAATATAAGCTCATCACATATACATTACATAAAGCATGCAGGAGAAATGTCTTTAATTAAATAATGGTTAGAATGCAGAGTTCATTATTACTTAGAGCGGTTAAAACACATAACCCAGATTAATTTTAAGGACAATAGAGAAAGAACATGCTTTATAGAAACCAGTGGACAGTTAGGTTAATCAGGTTCCATGAAGTGGGGTTAAAGAAGGTTAGATAGAAGGAGAGAAATCAGTTGAAACAAATTAATTTATGACACAGAAATATTATTTGATACATATTTAAATTGAGTATCAATTAATTTCTTCATAACCTTGCACATATGGAGGTGATCTTATTCATTGATGCAGATCACTATTTCTTTCTTATTAACAATTTAATCATGTTCATATTTTAGTGACCCCATCACGATCTATGTTTTAATTGAAAGCCTGAATCTATGTTCTTCATCTTTATTTGTCTTTTCTTGAATGGGCATAATTCAGTCAGCAAATAGCAGACACATAGGTCACATGTGTCAAGAATCTGAAGCACAGATAATCACAAATCCATGAAACATCAATCTTTTACAGAAGTAGACAATTCAATATTCAGCCCTTGTAAGAGGAAAACACAACACTCGTGGCCCACATCGTCTCAAGATGATGTTGGGGAAACGGGATTAATCAGCATCAAAATAAATAAAGTATGCATACTCAGTGGTATACTCAGTGTCAGAACAGTTCATTCTCCAGAGACCTTTAATGTAATAATGGTGCTCTGAAGTTTATCTGTCACTAAACAGTTAACATCTACGTTTGCTGCTACAGTTCAGTAGTAAACAAAATCATTTCAATATGTTTCACTTTACTGCTTTTTCTCAAACACCTTCAACAATACAAATATTCCTCTTGGCCATTAATTATGTTAATTAAGCGTGGAAACAGCTTCATGTAATGGAGAGATCAGTCATCTAAAACAATGCTATAAAAATAGAGCCAATTTGTTTTACTCCAGTTACTGATGCAAATAGAGTACAGTTCTGCAGTGACAGATAACCTCAGTAATCCATGGTCACTGGAGTTAAGTGTTCACACTTCGATGAGTGACCCATACTCAGTCCAATTTCACATTGACAGAGACTCACAGTTAGAAATTCCCTGTTTGCAGGTTCCTTGTCCTGATGTCTCATTCAACGGTACACAATGTCTTACTAAAGGCAATAAAATGATAAGTCTGTAAGGCTGTGAGTTACAAATAGACTTGTTTTCAGTGGCTGTTGTGGAATGAAACTGCAGAGATAATTGAGGACATTTGACTGAACAAAATGATATCATAGATTGGGTGTCTGTATAATCCAATATCACAAGATCAGCATGTAATACTATCACTGATGAAAGAGTCAGTCTAGAGACCAGCTGATACAAAGATTTCTACAAGTTTTATGGTCATATTTACCAGGGAAGCTAATGAGAGCCAGAATTATATATTTCTCTGAAATTATAAAACATTTTCATACTTTTCTGCATAAAATAGTCTGTCCTTTCAATTCTAATCAGTCTCTCTGAATGACATTCTCAAAGCTTGTAATATCTACCCTGTGGGAAATCCACGTGTCATTGAATTTTCACCATTTTTCAACTTGGTTTCTCTACTTAAAAACAAACAAACAGACAACCAAGATAACTCCGTGTTGAATAAAATATATTTCATGCTGAGATTGAATTGGAGGACACTAAAGAGTGGATGCTTCTGATTACATTGATCAAATAAGGAAAATTTGAAGCTGTATTCTCTCAGTAATTATATTGATCATTCAAAATCATCAAGTTAATCTCTAAATCTCAAGCAGTTTCAGAGATCATTTTGTTCTGCTTTATTTATTATGCAATTACATTTCAAATTTGAAGGGCCCTCTCAGGGCTGCTGTACTGCACTGGGCTTCGTAGCTTCTCTCTTTCACTAAGGGTGTCCAGTTAGATGAATTCCACTTAATTTGTTTTGTCTATATATCATGCCATGTTCACAACAGACCTGACCACAGACAGGTTCATGAACTGTGAAAAGTATGGAAAAACTCAGGAGATCTGGCAGCATCCATGGAGAGAAAAGAACAGAGTTCACGGTTTGATTCAAATATCACTCTTCTTTGGAATAAAAATATAGTGCAGGCTTAGAGTTATATTGCACTGGCAAAGTTAACTTTTGTTTCTCTCTCCACAAATTCTGCTAGATTTGTTGAGATTCTTCAACATTTTCTGTTTTATTTCAGATCTCCAGCATACGCAAGATACAGCCTTTAAAGCTGAAGTTATACTGTTTGTTTAGCAGTCTTTTGGTTTTTCATCAAAACCTTAGCCATTAAAAAAAGGTTAGTTGATGATGGAACTTTTGCTGTAAGCAGCGGAGTAAACAAAGGTGATACAGTTATTAGCTAAATTACAGAGAAATAGATTAAAAATAGATTTGTATAAAATATGCTTATACGGATGAAAGGCACACTAGTATGTTGTTTCTGAAGTCCTGTTGCTTTTGAAGTTATTAATTAGAATGTGGAAACAAGCCCTTCAGACCAGCATTGAAAAATGTGGTGCTGGAAAAATACAGCAGGCCAGGCATCATCCGAGGAGCAGGAGAATCGACGTTTCAGGCATGAGCCCTTCTTCAGGAATGAGGCTGGTGAGCCAAGCGGGCTGAGATAAAAGGTAGGGGGGAAAGAATTTGGGGGAGGGGCGCTGGGAATACGATAGGTGTAAGGATGTGAGGGTGAGGGTGATAGGCCGGAGAGGGGGTGGGGGCGGAGAGATCGGGAAGAAGATTGTAGGCCAAGAGGGCGGTGCTGAATCTGAGGGTTGGGAGTGAGGTAAGGTGGGGGGAGGGGAAATGAGCAAGCTGGAGAAATCTACATTCATCCCGTGTGGTTGGAGGGCTCCTAGGCAGAAGATGAGGCGCTCTTCCTCCAGGCGTCGTGTGGCCAGGGTCTGGCGATGGAGGAGGCCAAGGACTTGCATGTCATTGGCGGAGTGGGAGAGGGAGTTACCAACCCAGACCCATTCCCCTATCACTCTACTTTTCCCCTTGACCAATCCACCTAACCGGCACGTCTTTGGACTGTGGGCGGAAACCGGAGCACCTGGAGGAAATGCACACAGACACAGGGAGAATGGGCAAACACAGACAGTCAGCCAAGGCTGGAATCAAACCTGGGTTCCTGGTGCTGTGAGGCAGCAGTGCTAGCCACTGAGCCAACGTGTCACCCCTTCAGCATGTTTGATGATTTCTTTTTCTGAAATGAAGGATTTGAAACTTCAAGTCAAGTTCAGCAGATGTGATAGATGTTGTAGTCGAACAGGTGGAGGTTGCTTGTCTCAGTAGATAGACTAGGCTTTCTGGGAGACAGAGAGAGAGAGCGCAGGTTTGTTGATCTTCATGAGGTCTCTCCACAAGTTGCATAATCTCTTTAAGCAAAACTGTGATGGATTTCAGAAAAATCCCTTTCCTCAAGCTCTTTTTGACTGAGAAATTTCTCTCCCGGTGCATGTGTCAGAGCCCTTTCTGAGAGTTCTATTTACAATGGTATCTGTCTTATTCGGTTTAAAAATTCAGATGACCACTTCATTAACTTTCCATGAATGATTGGTCTATAAAGCAAAAACAAATTAACCTGGATTTTGCTGGGGTGGAAGCACGGTGCAGAGTCCTTTCAATCTCAGAAGCTTTTGAATTTTCACATCTTTAAAAGGACCCACTGTGTTGTCCAAAGGACAAACCAATTCCAAATGACTCCCTTTGTGAGATGTCGTCATAGTCTAGTCTTTTTTCAAGTTTTAATGATACAATGTGGAACCCTTACTAATGTTGACATTTTTGCATAAATAGTAGCAAGTAGCTTGAGTCTCAATTAAAAACCTGTCTCTAATCTTGACCACTCTTAAAACCTGATTTCTGTGAAAGATCCTTTATTTTTCCTGAAACATTGACGAATTCCTACTTTCCCAGAATGATCTTTGCCACGTTTTCAACTGCATCCTCGTGCGTCCAGCTCCTATAAAAAGCAATGCTGCCAAAACAGCCAACTGCAAGAACCTTCACTTGACATTGGTTTAGTGCACGCTACTTCAAGTGAAAGATGTCTATACCTTTTTCTGTTAAATTTACTTGTGATTGTTATTTGTTTTCTTTCTTTTCTCTTCTTTCATTCTTGCATGTTTGTGTATGTGTGTGTGTGTGCACATGTGTGTATGTGTATATCCATGAGTCAGTGAGTGTGTCAGAGTTATGAAAATTTATCCTCCAGTTTGTACTTTTCCTTTAATCCTGAAGACAGTTTGTTATGGGTCATTAAATAAAGGGGTTTCATAAACAGAGGATTTGATGAGTGTGGGGTGAGAAGGGGGCAAAACCCACTTGGAAAGAGAGAAGAAATTAAACAGAACTTTAGCTATGTTATTGACAAAGACAAGGTCAATAAAATGATTCAACTCACCTCACATAAAAACAGAAAGTGCTTGGAGGAACTCAGCAGGTCTGGCTGCATCTGTGGAGAGAAAATAGAGTTAAAACTTTACTTATTTGAATACCACCTTTTTCCCAGCTGCAATCAGCTCCAAAATAACTCAGTTTTCTCTCCACAGATGCGACCAGACATGCTGACTTTCACCAGCAAGTTCTGTTTTTGTGTTTCAGATTTCCAGCATACCCAATTCTTTGTTTTGTCTTCGTCTACTTTAACAGTGCCTACGCTCAAATCACATTCCTATCCTCTGTCAACTTCAGCCCATCCAACCTTTGATAAATCAATGACTAATTTGCAACAGATCTTATTCACCCATGTTCCTTCATCTGCATTCTCTGTCAATATCTCAGTCTTTAAATTCCTATCTTCAGAATCAAATAATTCCATTACTTTGCCTCCCCTAACCTTTGCAACTTTTTATGTCGCTGTAACCTTTCCTTGCTGTACACCAGTTACATTGTGGAGCTCCGACAACTTTTTCTATCACTGTGCATTCCTCCAATCCCTAACCATCTGCAACATTCCAATTTTGTCCTTTTGTGTATTGTTCCCTCCCCAAACCACAGCCACATCCCAGATTTCAATAACTCTGCCACAGCTGGCTACACTTACAGAATTCCCTTACTAAACTCCATTGGCTTCTCTCTTCTTGCAAGACATTATTTCGAACCTACCTGTTTGATCACATTTTTTGTCACTTGTTCCATTGGCTACTTATGAGGTTTGGTGATGAATTTTCTTTCCTCATTCTTCCTGTGAATTACCTAGCAACATATTACTACCTCAAAGGTGCAGCATAGATGCAGGTCATTAGTCTTTTTATATTGGTACATCCATTGAGGGTAAGTGAGGATTTCAATTTAGTCTACATGAGATTTTGATCTCCCCATTAATGGCCACTGGGAGAAAAAGATGACTTTTTAATGTTCTAAATTATCATATTTGAGGAGACCTGCTTTCCTGAAGTTTGGCCTGTGAAAGAAAATGAGGAATACTTTTAAAATGATAACAAGATTAGATGCAATATGATTATTCAAAATCTGAGAGGATGGTCGACCTGGATAGCAAATGGAATATGGCTTGTTACAAAGGTTATCAAGTTCTGGGGTCCCTGAACAGAACAATGAAAGTTCTGCTCTATACATGGTCAAAAGTGCTGAAGTGCAGAGGTGAGGTGAGAGTGACAGCCCTTGATATCAAGGCCATGTACCACTGATTGTGGTAACAAGTAGTTTTAGTGAAACTGGAGTCAATAGGAACCAGGGAGAGAACTCCACTGGTTGGAGTCATACCTGGCACAAAGGAAAGTGGTTGTGTTGTTGGAGGTGAGTTATCTCAGCTCCAGGACTCTGCAGGAATTCCTCAAGGCATGTTGTTGGCTCAGCCATCTTCCGATGTTTAGTTATGATCTGATTTGATTTACCCTCATGTGCACCTAAGTGCAGTGCAAGCTTTGTTTGCGAGCAGTACAGGCAGACAGACTTTCCCTCCATCATCAGTTCTGAAGTGAGAATGTTTATCGATGATTGCCCTTCACTCAGAACCATTTGTAACATTTCAAATCCTGAAGCAGTCGGTGACCTAGAAGGCTAAGGTTTTCATGGTGGGTCATTACTAATATTTGCAGCCTCAAGTGCCAAGAATCTTCAGATCTTAGCCCCCTCCCCTTAAAATTCAATGAAATTATCACTGCTGAGTCCCCATTTTAAATATTGTGGGGGAACAGTTCTTTTATACAAAAAAGAACTGGATCAGGTTTATAACTTCAGGAGGTCACAAATTAGGTCAGAAGTTTAAAAAATGTGTCAAGTGACTCCTCCAAATTCTGTCCACTATTTGGATGGCTTGTGTCAGTGATGTGATTGAATACTCTCTCGCTGAATGAGTGAAATTCCAACAATGTTTATCCACAAAACGGCAAAAGTCACTTGACCAGCACCACATCCATTTCTTTACCAATGCATTCCCTCCATAAGCACACAGTGGCAACGGCTCATTCCCCACTCCTGACCTGGCCTGCAATTCTCTGTTCTTTTTAACCAGTGGGCTTACATGCCACCCTTCCATCTGTACGAGGATGGCAAATGAAACCCCATGAACACTAAGTCCAGTTGGTCACTCACATTCAATGCAATTCTGTAACCCCAGATACTCTCAGTAATTCCTACCCAACTTGAGAATTGCCTGAGTCTGATTCAGCTGCATACAAAATTCTACTGAATGCAATGCTTTGATCATAACGAAAGCCAGTAAGTGACCAACGGGTTTATTTTCATTCGAGGTAAGGAAATGAAATTGTAGAGAGTAATTCAGTATATTTGATAAAGTCGCTTCGTTGATCGAATATTTAATGCTGATTATGAGGTCAGCATATAGTATTACAGCTCGAAGCTAGAGACTGCAAAACACGCATAGCTTCACACAACTTCAATGGTTATCATCACTTACTCGGAACACCAGAACTGGGAAGAATCAAGGAGTATATATTCCTGATGCTGTGAACTGTTTCCATGGTTTTCTGTGTGAAATGATCCTTCCCTAGGTGCTGCAAGCAATCTCTCAAATTAAAGTTTGAGGCAATAGGTTCTCAGCGTCTTTAATTTATTCCCTGTGGGAACTCCATGGGAATATTGAGGTAATGCCATCATTCAACTTAGTTTAAGACCAAAGAGATTACAAGAGGCAGTGAGTTCCCTGTTGTGAAAGAATGTATTTGGGGTTGAGACTGAATTAGAAGACTGCAAATATTAAACAAATTTTGATCACATGAATTAACTAATTGAAATTGGTCGTTGCATACACCCAGCGGTGATGTTTACTCAAGTACCATCTCTAGATCACATACTGTTTTGGCAATTACTTCAAACTGCTGTGTTCATTGAGCAATTAAATTCCAAATTCGGAGTTCTCTCCCAGAACTGGGATACTGCAGTCTGGATTGTGGCTATCCACTTAAGTAATTGTGGGCATAAAGGTAAATCATTCCGTTCAAAAATTCATGTTGATGCAACCCCAAACTGGCACATTCCATCAAATCTATTCAGCACTTTATTGAATACAACCTCTTAAACTAATTCACAATCACAATAAAATTATCGTTAATTCTGTCATGTAATGTGTGCAACATTGTTGAGGCCAACAAGATTGTGCCTCTCTAAGTGCCTTTAAGAAGGTGATGGGTAAGCTGACCTCTTGAACTGCTGCAGTCTACTTGGTTTAAGTTCAGAAAGGAGTTCCAAGGTTTTGAAACAGCAACAGTGAATGATAATAATACTCTTCAAAGTTGGAAGAGGGTATGGGTTGCAGGGGAACATGAAAGTTGCTAAACGGCAACTTGTAGTACTTGTATCACCTTGAAGGCACTATGCATGCTCTTCACAACTCACAATCCCAGCCAATGTTGTGTTGTCAGTAAGCATTGGAAATATTGCATTCAATCCTTCAGCCATGTGATTAATATATTCATTATCATGAATTGTGGAGGTCCAAGCACTTATGCTTCTCCATTTGTCACTACTTGGAAAAAGACTCATTTCGTCCCTACTGTCTCATATCTGTCAAACAATTCTCAATCCATGTTAATATTTAACCTCAATCCCACGTTTTAATTTTGCCCACTAACTTCCTATAAGCTACCTTATTAAAAGCCTCTTGAAAATCTAAATGAACCACATCCACTGTTTCTTCCTTATCTATTCTACTAGTTACATATTCAAAAAACTCCAATTGATTTATTAGGCATGACGTACTTTTCATAAACCCATCATTGCTTTATCTAAACCTATTAATGTTTCCAATGTTCTGTTATTATGCCATGTCAGGTTAATTTTTTCAAGATAAAGAAGACCCAGCCTGTCAATTATTTTCTGAGATATACATGCATCCATTTATGGTAGCATCCCTTGTAAATCTTGTCCACACCTCTCAAGCCTGTATATATCCTATATGTAATATGGCAACCAGACTGGCATACAATCTAAGTGTGAGCTAACGAAGGTTCAAAACAGTTCTGAAGAAGGGTCACTGGGCCTCAAATGTTAATTCTGTTTTTTCTCTACAGATGCTACCTGACCTGCTGCATTTTTTCAGCAATCTTTGCTTTTGTTTCTGACTTCCAGCATCAACAGTTTTGTGGTTTATTTTTGTTAAAAACAAGTTGAGCAGATCATGCCGATAAATCTGTCCTTCAGAACTGGTATTTGACTTGCCTTTTTGTGTTGTAACTAAAATGTCCTGCAACTTGTAATGATTGGTTTATTTGTATTTTATTTCTCTCCCTCACATGGATTCACACCTTCCATGTAATCGAGTCATCGAGCCATAGGGTCATTCAGTGTGGAAACAGATCCTTCGGTCCAACCAGTCAATGCTGAACAACATCCCAAACTAAACTAGTCCCACCTGCTTGTTCCTGGCTCAAGTTCTTCCAAACCGTTCCTATTCATGTCCTTAACCAAATATTTTTTAAATATTGTAATTGAACCCAAATTCACCACATTCTCAGAAAGTTCATTCCATACACTAACCACTTTCTGTGTAAAAAAAAATCTGTCTCTCATCTTTTTTAAATCTCTCTCCTCTCACCTTAAAAACATGCCCTGTGGTCTTGAAATCCCCAATCCTTGGGAAAGAACAATGACCATTAACCCTATCTATATCCCTCATTACTTTCTGAACTTCCATTAGGTTGTCTCTCAACCTCTTACACTCTAGTGAAAAAAGTCTCAGCCTATCCAGCCTTTCTTGAGAACTCAAACTTTCCAGAAGAGGCCTGAACATGACATCCCAACTCCCGTGCTCAAAGGACTGAGCAACAAAGATAAGTGTGCCAAACACTTTTTTAACCACCCTGACTTTATGTGACACAAACTAAATGTAATAAAAATTTAGATCCTCACATTTATTTTTGTTGAAATGTATTTGCTGATTATTTACCCCTGACAATTTCATTATTGTCTTCCTGTAATTTGTTGCAGTCTTTCTCAGTGCTGACTAGATCCCTCAATTGAGCGTCAGCCATAAATTTAAGAATGGAGGTTTTGGTTCTATTTTCCAGACAATTAATATAAATTGTGCTGGTAAAGCAGCGGTCCCATCACTGATCCTAGTGGAACACTATTTTCCACCTTCTGCCACTCTGTATCCTCTGCCACTATTAATTCCCAGGTATTGCTTTGTACCTTGAAGTCAGCCAGTAATTCACTCTGCCCCTTGCCCACTGACCTCCCATTGTCTTTACTTGTTAGTTTGTCATAGGACACCTGAATGAAGGCCTTTTTAAAATCCAGAAAATCAAATCTATTCTATTACCAGTGTCTATTCTCTCCGCTACCTACTCAAAAAGTTCCATGTGTCTGGTCAAGGAAGATTTTCCCTTTTTAAATTTGTGCTGAACATTAATTATTGTATGCTAATACTTTGAGAATGTTCTTCCAATCTCTTCTTTGGTTGGGATTTCATTATTTTTCCTATTATTAATGTTAAACAGATTGGCCGATAATTGGTTGGATATATTCTGCCACCCTTCTTAAATATAGGAATTACATTAGCTATCCACCAATCCTCTGGCACTATGCTTTATTAAATATGAGTAGGATTACCTTTGCTGTCTTCCGCCTTGATTCTTTTAAATTAAGAGGATGCAATTCATCCATACTTGGAGATTTAGCTTGTCTGAATTTATAGAGTTTATTTAACACTTCCACCTTTTCAAATGATTAGATTTTTAAATAAGTAATGATCACATAACTCATCTCATCATTCTTAATTGTCACTCTATGTCTAACTTTCAGGTAAATACCAAAACCAAACAAATAATTCTTTATTGTTTCTGTCATCTCTCTGTCATAACATGCCTATCCTTTAATGGCACTATCCCTATCACAGTCTTCCCTCCTTTTAGGGATGTGCTTGAAAAATAGACTATATTTTAAAATTTGTGATCCTTAATAATGTAATTACTTAGTTCTTTGCCTTCCTAATTGTCTTTCAGACATTTCTACTAATGTCTTTGTATTCGTTCTTGCCATGCATTCCTCTGCAGCTCATGTACTTAATGTATGCAGCTCAGTTGTTCACTTATGTCCGCAGGGAGTGCATTCACTGAAGGTCTGTGTTGCCCCAACCCCCACCATAGCCTTGGAAAGGCTCTGATTCAGGGACAGTGGGTGAGGGTGATAATGAATAAATGCTTCAAACCATTGATCCCCGGTGCCTTCATGTGGGATTAGACACTGGAAATCTGGCAGGCAACAGTTTAACTTGTAAATTGGGTTAAATCATTGAGTTCCAGCATTAGAAAATATTTAATTTTCCAAGCTATCTCTTCAGGGCAGTGACTTGTCTGTTGCATTCCCCGATTCAGCTGAACTCAGAATGAGCTATAACTTTTCCCAGCCCATCAACCGTCAAAGCTAAAAATCTGACTTTATAATCTGGGTTTAGACATGGAGAAGTTTTAAACATTTTTTTTATCCCTTCCTTCTCTTGTTGTTTATTTAATGACGATTGTACTGATGTCCCACAGAACCTGTGACCTCTACATTTGCACCGCTCACTATCTGTGAGTTATTACTTTACTGGGTTCAATGGTCATTATTGGTGGAGTCGTACTGTTATGGATCAGCATCTACTGTTATTCACTTTCTTTCCTAGACATCAACACTGTCAATGTTGTCCTGTTTTATGCAGCCACAGGATGTCCTGTCTAGTTTGCTGTCACTTTCTCCTTTGATCAATGTGTGGTTATTTGTTGCCAGAAGCTGAAAACAAAGTATTACACTGAGGAAACTGTGGTTGTGATTCTCGCAACAACCTGCTCTGTTTTGAAGACATCTTATTTCGACCTTATATTCAAAGCTGCAGAGATAACTGACAGTGCTCTCTGGTTGTGTAATTTCAAGACAAGCCATTACATTGATCCTAATCTTTTTTTGAAAAAAATCATTCAGGAGACTTCGATATCACTGGCTGGGCCAGCATTTATTGCCCATTCCTAGTTGCCCTTGAAAAAGTGAATTGCCTTCTTGAACCACTGCAGTCCATTTGATGTATGGACACGCATAATGCCATGACAGAGGGAATTCCAGGATTTTGAGCTTGCGGCACTAAAAGAACAGCGGTATATTTACAAGTCAGAATGGTGCATGGTTTGGAATATTGTAATGACTCTGTATATATCTTTTGAGAAGAAGGATTTATATTGGTCGATTTCAGTTGCTGTACAAATGCATTCACATTTGGGGTGAAGTCCAAGTTCAGACAGTAATTGAAGATTGCGGTGAAATATCTGGTTACATCAATTATTCAATCAATTAATAAATAAACCAACTGACAGCAGCCCAGACATGGTTCCTAGCAGCTCAGCATTCATATTTATCCCGAGAATTCCATCAGCTGAATAATACCACAAATCACTGGGAATACTCTGTTGCTTTGGGAACAATCACTGTGTTTAGGGCTTCAGACTATTTCTGACTGATGCTCTCAAATTTCCTTCCAGGATTGGATGTCTAGTTTGTTGTGTTTGAACTGAGGCACTGCTGTAAAGGGTACTTCAAATATTTAGTGGAGACATTAATTTGCTTCTTCCAGAGTAACAGTCTCCTTCATTCTCAGTAAGGTAGAGCTGAATTGTTAATTAGAGAAGGTTACACACAATACATAACAATGTCAGGCCAGATGACTCAACTAGTCTGTGTTGGTAATTTTTCTCTTGACTTATTTCTACCTCTGTAAAGTCACCCAATGCTACCTCTATTTTGCTACTTCTGAACCTGACTATTCAAATATACTTCTGGATGCCTGCCCATCTTCCACCTTAGCTAATGCTAAACACTACTGTTGATAAACTAATGAGCTCCAAGTGCCATTCATTTATCAATCCTGCTCACTAATCTGGCACCATTCCATCTGCACAAACCTACACAGAGAAGCAATGATAAAGATTATCAGTTCCATTAAGCTTGCTACATCCAGTAAATAGTATAATCTCTCATTGCCATCCTCCAACCTCCTAATATATTGCGTCTTAGTGAAGGAAAAGAAGCTCATCCCTTCAGGAAAACCTCTGGAAAATTCCTCTCACACTCCACGAGACTCCAGCTATGAGACTTCACAGTCTAAATTAAACACTGATTAGCTGTTACTGGAAAGATTTTCTCAGGCATTCATCGAGTTCCCTTTGGAAATTGTTCGGTGAGCCCACACACATCATATACTGTGTCCATTTCTACCAGGAACTGATGAATCTGCAAGAAGTCATATCACCACCTACTGAGAGATATGGTCTATAGACTGACCCCGCCATTTAAATTTCAAATGACAAAGGATTGCACAATTTCACTGGTTCTTGTGCATCAATAAGTAGCGATGCACCAACAGCCTTGCATGGCTGGAGTCTAATATTCCTCATTTAGGCTCAGTGAACCCACCAAGACAACAACAACAACAGCAACTTACATTAATGCCACAAAGCAGAGTGAGGGATTCAATCATGCTAAAAGATAGGGCTCAGCAGAGAAATGTAAAGCTCAACAAAGAACATTGAAAGAGCTGCAAAACGTTAAATGGTCTGTTAAGATTTGAAGGAGAAGACTGAAATCTTTTACTAGTATATTCAGAGAAACAGAGTGTTCACGGGAATGATGGTCCCCTTTGCAGTTGTACTTTGGCTGGGTAGATAAAGGAGAAACAATGGACACTCAGTATTTAGATTGTTCAAAACATTCAGTAAAACACAAAAAAATTGGGATATAATTGCTGGCGTAATCCCCTCCCCCCATGGATCGTGGGGGATATACTAGCATGGATTGAGGATTGGTTAATGGATGGAAAACAGAGAGTAGGTGAAAATGGGCAGTTTTGAGTTGGAAAGCTGTTTTTCACCATTCTTTCATGGTGTGTCAGCATTCCTGGCCTGGGAAGCATTTATTGTCCAACTTTAATTGCCCTGGTGAGCATCATGGTGAGCTGCTTTCTTCAACAACTGCAGTCCCTAAGATGTAGGAATTCCCATTTGGGAAGAGAGAGTTCCAGGACTTTGATCCAATGCAAGTCACTACAAAGATCAGTGAAGGAGCTGCAGGTACTTACATTCTATGCCAATGAATTAGACAAAAAGACTGAGCGTGAAATTTTCTTTATCGTTTGGAAAACCAGGACAGAGCAATGGCAGGGGAATACTTTGTACTCAAGGGAATCTGGATGACATTGAACATGAAGCTCAGCAATAGGAGAAACTAAGATGGTAACAGCAAGAGAGTAAAGACTGATTGAGTGAGAGACAGTCAGCCTTAGAGCAACTTATTGCCAAGTGTAGCATTGGTTGGCTCAGGATGGGACTTCCACCACTTTCTCAGGAGGAATTCCCAGGTTGACTGATCAGATAACAATTAGCTCTGTGCTCCTAGCAGCACCAGAAGGGAACAGAGGCTAATGCTGGGGCTCGACTTATTCCCAACAAAGTGGAACTGATACTTCAGGTAAACTTCTTGGGTCCAGGTCGGCAGGTTCCTGTGAAGGGGGTGACGGGGTTGGAAATGGGTTTTAAAGGACACTGGGATTGTGATGGGGGGTGGTATGGCCAGGAGCTGACTACCTTTAAGCCTTAAACCTCCCAAATACAAGTGGTCTGCTTAATGCCATCAATGGCCCCACTAAACTTGAGGCTGACTGTGGGGATATACAGTCATAAAGTCATGGAGTTGTAGAGCACAGAAACAGATCCCTTGTTTCAATTCATTTGTGCCAATCAGATATCCTCATTTAATCGAGCCCCATTTGCCAGTATTTGGCCCATAGCCCTCTAAAGTTTTTCTATTGATGTACCCATCCAGATGCCTTTTCAATGTGGATACGCTTGTAGTTAAGACACCCACTTGATGTTGTGAGTCCTCCCATCTTTAAAATTACCACAGAGGGTGTGTAGAATCTAGACTATAATGTTAGGTTTGGGATGGAGTGAACATTTTAAGTTATAGTCAGGCTGGCTTTGCAGGAATGAAAGAAGTTAAAGCCCCTTTCTATTTGTGACACAAATACTAATTTTGAAGATTTACATGTAAGGGACATGAATAAGAAGTTTGTAGGTGATGTGAAAATGAGTTCTGCCAGGAACAAATCCAAAGACTTCAGGAAGATATTCAAGGCACTGGTCAGGCCACGTGTATTTCAAAGAAAATAACAAGAGGCAATTAGATTAGATTCTCTACAGTGTGGAAACAGGCCCTTCAGCCCAACAAATCCACATCAACTCTCCAAAGAGTAACCCACCCAGACTCATTTCCCTCTGACTAATGCACCTTACACTATGGGCAATTTAGCGTGATCAATTCACCTGACCTGCACATCTTTGGATAATAGGAGGAAACCGGAACACCCAGAGAAACCCACACAGACACAGCGAGAATGTGCAAACTCCACACAAGGCTGGAATTGAACCTGGGATCTGGGTGCTATGAGGCAGCAGTGCTAACCACTGTGCCACCGTGCCACCCAAAGGCAATGTCCCAGCTTGTTGGAGTTTTACCAGTGGGCGGCACGGTGGCACAGTGGTTAGCACTGCTGCCTCACAGCGCCAGAGACCCAGGTTCAATTCCCGCCTCAGGCGACTGACTGTGTGGAGTTTGCACGTTCTCCCCGTGTCTGTGTGGGTTTCCTCCGGGTGCTCCGGTTTCCTCCCGCAGTCCAAAGATGTGCAGGTCAGGTGAATTGGCCATGATAAATTGCACCTAGTGTTAGGTAAGGGGTAGATGTAGGGGTATGGGTGGGTTGCGCTTCGGCGGGGTGGTGTGGACTTGTTGGGCCGAAGGGCCTGTTTCCACACTGTAAGTAATCTAATCTAATCAATTTCTCTCTGCTGTGCGGAGTGGTTTTACCCACTTTCTGTCAGATTTCCAGCATCTGCAGTGTTTTGCTGTTCATTTGAGTGAAGAGAAAGGTCGTGTCATCTTTTCCATGCGACCTGTCCCTGGTGAGGTGCCATTTCTGTCAGAAATGCTCAGGGACTGAAATGACAGGAAAATACTGACAATGAGCTCCGAGCTCAGTGATAGGGAAAGGTTTCGTTTTTAAATTTCAAAAGCTAGCTTCACGAAGGGCCTTTAAAACAGAGCACGGAGGCCAGGCATTGAGTTAAACTTGTCAGCATCAAAACTGCTAAAGGTCAACAGTGAAGGTTGTTGTTTGATGTCATGACAAGCAATGAATATCAGAAACAAACTCTGACTTCTGTCGATTAACTTCACAATATTCACTCCATCTGTTCCCTGAACAAAGCACTCAGATTTTTTAATGGTTACTGGTCCTCAGTGCACTGTCATGAATCAGTGCCAGAAAATGTGTAAAATTGTGAGAAGTGTTTGTCAATGGTCTGACTTATTTTGGGGTTGGGGCCCTCTCACATGCACCTGCACACATCCAAGCAATGGGGAGTATTCCATCACACACTCGCCACACTAGGGGTGGGAAAAATTCTGAATTCATCATTATTCATGAATGAACATCCTATGAGGGGGTTAATGGTCACTTGCTCCTGAAGCTGCATTAACAGGATGGGACTTGTACACCAAGGAGCTGTCAGTCGTGGCTGAGTGGGTCATATTTCCATTGCTGAGATAGTGAGAGGCCATGGGTTTTATTCCAGTTCCAGAGAAGAGAGAAGAGAGAACCGAACCAAAGCAACGATGGAGTGGTGCACTGTCAGATGGTTAGTACTGAGAGAATGCTGCACTGTTGAGGGTCAGTACTGAGGTAGTATACATAGCTGGAGACACCATTTTTCAGGTGAATGATAAATCAAGGCCCTATCAATCCCTTTTAAGGAGTTGAACATGAACACTTGATTCATATTATTATGTGTCTGAGCCAAAACATATCCCTCATTCAATGTTGTTAAAGCAGATTGTCTGGGCAGGAGCATGATGCTGCTGACAGCAATTGTTGTAAACTAATTAACTGTCAGAATTCTTAAATTCATTGCAGTTGTTTTGAAATTATCTAAAACTGACACTGAGAAAGGTTCTGGTCAGTCAGTTGATCAAGAGTTACATTGAGTAGCCTGGTTTTAGGGAGTGTTAAAGGAAGAGGAAGTGGAGATAATTTTGGGACAACATTTTAGAGACTAGGCCCGAAGCAGCTGAAGAAACCCAACAGTGGAATATGGAAACTGGGGATGCTTGAAAGTATTTGAGAAGCACAGTAATTTCTGAGGGTTACTTGGATGCAGAGTTTACACAAATCAAGAGATATACATGGTCTGGAGGGGATTACAGTTCTAGAAAAGAGTGTAGGGCAAGTCGAGGTGACTGAGATTAAGGAGTGGGAGATATACAGTGTTTGCATAGATAGTGATGGGGTGGGGAGGTTTAAGGAGGTTACAGACATAGAGAGGGTAGAGAGGCTAGAGAAGGTTAAAGAGACAGAAACAGGTGTAGGCAATAGAGGAGGTTAGATATAGGGAGGGGTGGAGGGGCTTGAGGAGGTGTAAGACATAGGGGAGTAGTCTATCGGCTGGAGGAGTTTGCATAGAGGCCTTGAGGCACTGGTGGAGTTTAAAGAGTTGAGACTGGAGTATAGGCTAGAGAAGGTTAGGGAGGGACATGCCTTTGCAAGGGGCTACCAAGAGGGGTGGTTTGAGGGGCTGGAGGAGTTTGAGTGAGTTGGGTTTAGTGTAGAGGCTAGAGGTGATTAGGCAGATGCAGGGAATAGGGCTGGAGATGGTTTGAGAAATAGGGAGGGGCTTGAGGAGATTATAAATTCCCTCTCCTTGTAAAGGCTAGAAGGATTTCCAGAGATAGGGAGGTCTTGAGGAAATTAAGGAGTTGGGATTGGTGTAGAGGCTAGAGGAGGTTCGAGAGATTCAGGGTTGGACTTAGAACATAGAACATAGAAAAGTATAGCACAGAACAGGCCCTTTGGCTCACGATATTGTGCAGAGGCTTAATCCTAATGTAAAATATAGTAACTTAACCGACGCACCCCATGTGCATGTCCAGCAGTTGCTTAAATGTCCCAATGACTCTGCTTCCACCACCACAGCTAGCGATGCATTCCATGCATTCACAACACTCTGTGTAAATAACCTGCCTCTGATGTCTCCTTTATACTTTCCTCCTAATATCTGCAAACTATGACTCCTTGTACCAGTCAATCCTGCCCTGGGGAAAGGTCCCTGGCTATTAACTCTATCAATTCCACTCATTATTTTGTATACCTCGATCAGGTCTCCTCTCTTCCTCCTTCTCTTTAGAGAGAAAAGTCTGAGCTGATTCAACTTTTCTTCACAAGGCAAGACCTTCAGTCCAGGCAGCAACCTGGTAAACCTTCTTTGCACCATCTCCAAAGCCTCTGTATCTTTCCTATATTCGGGTGACCAGAACTGGACACAATATTCCAAGTGTCATCTCACCAGGGACTTGTAGAGCTGCAGCAAAACCTCACAGCTCTTAAACTCAATCCCCCTGTTAATGAAAGCCAAAACACCATATGCTTTCTTAACAACCCTATCCACTTGGGTGGTAACTTTGAGGGATCTATGTATTTGCACACTTAGATCCCTCTGTTCCTCCACACTATCAAGAATCCTGTCTTTAATCCTATGTTCAGCATTTGACATTGACCTTCCACAATGCATCACTTCACATTTATCCAGGTTGAATTCCATCTGCCATTTCTCAGCCCAGCTCTGCATCCTGTCCAAGTCGCGCTGCAGCCTGCAGTAGCTCTCTATACTATCAATGACATCTCCAACCTTTGTGTCATCTGCAAATTTACTTACCCACCCCTCAACCTCCTCATCCAAATCATTTATAAAAACTACAAAGAGCCCAGGCCCAAGAACAGAGCCCTGCAGGACCCCACTCAATATTGACCTCCAGGCAGAATACTTTCCATCTTCAACCACTCTCTGTCAGCCAGTCAATTCTGAATCCAGATAGCCAAACCTCCCCGTATCCCATACGTCCTTACTTTATGAATGAGCCTACCTTGGGGAACCTTATCAAATGCCTTGCTGAAGTCCATATACACCACATCCACTGCTCAACTGTCATTGACCTGTCTTGACACCTCCCCAAAGAACACAATAAGATTTGTGAGGCATGACCTGTCCCTCACAAAGCCATGCTGACTGCCTTTAATCACACTATGCTTTGCCAAATATTCATAAATCCTATCCCTCAGAATTCTTTCCAAAACTTTGCTGACCACAGACATAAGAATGACTGGTAAAGAGGAACAACATTCACCTCCTTCCAATCCTCTGGTACGACTCCTGTGAGAGTGAGGAGGCAAATATCCTCGCCAGCAGCTTAGCAACCTCCTTTCTCACTTCCCGGAGGAGCCTAGGATAAATCTGGTGTGGCCCTGTGGACTTATCAATCTTAATGTTTTCCAAAATTTCCAGCACATCATCTTCATCAATCTTGATCTGTTCATGACTGTATCCCTGCTCATGTAAGTTTTCATTTATAACAAGTTCCCTTTCCTTGGTGAAAACTGAAGCAAAAAACTCATTCAGGGCTTCCCCTATCTGATCAGAGTCCACGCATCAGTTCCCTCCGCTATCCCTGATCGGCCCTACCTTCTCCCTGATCATTCTCTTATTCCTCACGTATGAGTAAAATGCCTTTGGGTTCTCCCTAATCCTTCTTGCCAAGCATTTTTTGTGTCCCCTCCTGACTCTCCTCAGTCCAATTCTGAGCTCCTTTCTAACAAGCCTGTAATCCTCTAAAGCTGTGCTAGATCCTTGCTTCCTCCACCCTACGTAAGCTGCCTTCTTCCTTTTGACGAGAAGGTTCTCATCATCCAAGATTCCTTAATCTTACTCCTTCTTACCTGTCTCAGAGGAACAAATTCGTGCATCACTCGCAAAACTGCTCCTTTAATAGTCTCCACATATCTGCTGTGCTCTTTCGTGGAACAATTGCTCCCAGTCTGTACTTCTCAACTATTGTCTGATAGCATCATAATTTCCTTTTCCACAATTAAATATCTTCCCTCGGTAACTGCTCCTTTCACTCTCCAAGGCTATGCTACATGTGAGGCAGTTGTGATCACTTTTACCAAAGTGTTTTCCCACTGCGCGATCTGGCACCTGTCCTGGTTCATTGCCAAGCACCAGATCCAAAATGGCCTCTCCCCTTGTCGGTCTGTCTATATACTGAGTAAGGAAACCATCCTGAACACACCTGACAAAAACAGCTCCATCCAAATCATCTCCACTTAGGAGGTTCCAGTCGACATTGGGAAAGTTGAAATCACCCATAACAACAACCCTGCTACTTCTGCATTTTTCCAGAATGTGCCTGCCTATGAGATCTTCAATCTCTCTACTGCTATTAGGTGATGTGTAGAAACTCCCTAATGCAGTGGCTGTTCCCTTGCTGTTCCTAACTTCCATCCATACTGACTCAGTAGACAAACCTTCCTCAACAACCTTTGTTTCTGTACCTGTAATGCACTCTCTGATTAGCAATGCTGCACCCCCTCGTCTTTTTCCACCCTCCCTGTCTTTTTAAACATTCTAAACCCTGGAACATCAATCAACAATTCCTGCCCCAGTGAAACCCACGTCTCCGTTATGGCCACAACATTGTAGCCCCACGTACTGATCCATGCTTGTAGTTTGTCACTTATTTTGGACACTCCTTGAATTAAAGCAGACACACTTTAACTGACCCCTTTCTTTCATCACATGAGAGACTTTCCTGATAGATTCAATACTGCCCGATCTGCAACAGACCTCCTCTCAGACACATGGTTCCTGCCAAACTAGTTTAAACACTCCCGAATTACATGAGCTAATCTCCCACCTAGGACATTTGAGCCCCTTCAGTTCAGGTGCAACCCGTCCTTCATGTACAGATCCCACCTTCCCCAGAAGGTATCCCAATGGTCTAGGTATCTAAAGCCCTCCCTCCTGCACCAGCCTCGCAGCCACATGTTAAGCTGCATTCGCTGACTGTTCCTCATCTCACTATCTTGTGGCACTGGTAGCAAACCTGAGATCACTACTCTACTCATCCAGCTCTTCAGCTTCCAACCTAACTCTCTGTAGTCACTTTTCAGATCCTGAATCCCTTTCCTGGCTATATTCATTGGTGCCAATGTGTACCACTTATTTAGAGGAATAGGGAGGGTTTTAGGGGCGAGAGGAATTTACAAAGACACAGCAGCAGATTGGTGAAGAGGATTCTGAACTCTTGAACGAGCATTTCAAAATTAAGGTATTGCTGGACTGAGAGCCAAAGACAGAGTGTTGTGTGACTAGAATGTGCTTCTGCGTTTGGAGACTTCAAACCCTGTTATGTAAACCCACTAAGTACACGCAGACTTTCAAATCCAACAACCAAAGGGAAACAATTTCCCACAAACAATGATTCCAGTCCCAGTCAATGTGGGTTATTGCACTCGAAATGGAAAATCATTTGTTCTGAGCAGTAACCAAATGCTAAATCAGTCTAATAAATCTTTAAGGAATCTTTTAACCAAGTGTGGAAGGTTAAATTGTGATAAAGGTGCTTGGCGGAGAGTCTCAGAATCTGCTGAGTGATTTTACAAAATGTAATCATCCGAAGTATCAGATAAATGAGCTTTGATGGTAATTCTTTGAAACCAGAAAATATTTGACAGGAGTTCCAACAACAGGTAAGGAGGAGATGCTCTTGAGCAAGAAATAAATGATGATTAATGTCCCTGTCTAAGTCACAATCGACTGGAATATTTTCAGATCAATGTTTTTTTTCTATTTATTGCAGTAAAAGCTTTAAACTCTCAGTGGAAAATAAACTCAGCGCAACGCGACGGCGGATGGAGAAGTGGTTCACAAGCCATTAAATACTTAACAAGTGTAGGCGCTGTTATAATGTGGGAAACATTGCAGCCAGATTGAACAAACCAGGATCCCATGAATAGCAATGATTCATTAATGTTATTTGCCCCAGCACTCATACAAACTTCTGCTGTTCAGAAGTACGGAAAGCGAGATGGTCAACAAATTCTTCTCCGCCACGTGAAACTGTCGGAAAAACCTTTCATGGTCTCCTAGAATGTGCAAATTGGCCAGAAACCTCCCCCTTTTACCCCCATGGGAAAAGCCTCCAAGTACTGCAGAAGCCCTGTGCAGATTCTTCCCAAACACTGTCCTTCTCCTTGGGTTTCCAGGCAGGCATTGTCCACAGCAAGGGAAAGACAAGGTATTAGCGAGACAGGGAGAGGGAAGAGCAATAGGTGGAGCAAGGGGGGGAAAGAGATAGATAGAGAGAGGCAAGACTATTGAAGGCAATGAGTGCTGCATCACGTGATCTTTTGTTTTCAGACGAGACATTGAAGCCCTCTCGACTGGATATCAACTATTGTCACTCTGTCAACAATGAATTGGGGACTTCACCCCAGACATTCTGAGCAATATTTATGCTTCAAACAACAACAACACAAAGCAGGTTTTCTGGTCATTGTCACATTTTTGCTGCTTGTTCCAAAGGTCTTTCAATGTCGACAAATGCACTTTGCAAATGTCCTGAGGTGGCCAAATCTCAGTCCTTTTTCTTTGTCCCAAACTACAAACCTGGAATAATCGGCTGACAATAGAGAGGATGAATTATGAGGTGCTGCCCGAGTCCCGTGAGGAGACACAGAGTCCAATTTCCCCACTGACTGTCCATTCCTTTCTATGATCCAAATAAACCTGTTGGACTATCACCTGGTGTTGTATGATTTTTTAACTTTGTACACCCCAGTCCAAAACCGACACCTCAGTCGGCCTGGGTGACTGGGCGCGGGCTCAGACCTCAGCTGCAGTTTTCCTTCCCGGGAGATGGGGTGGGGTGGGGGGTTGGGGGATGGGATGGGGTGGGGTGGGGGGTTGGGGGATGGGGTGGGGTGGAGGGGAGGGGGGAGAGGGAGGGTTGGAGCGGCGCCGCAGTAAACGCTGCATCTGTCCTGCCGCTCTCCTCAGCTTTCCGGTGGCGCTGGAAGCGGCTCAGAGCAGCGGGCGGCCGTGGGCAGCGGTGAGCAGCGCGGTCAGCGAGAGCAGCGCCCGGTGCAAGGAGGGCTCCCGGGCCGATTGGGAGACGCAGCCTTCCGCTCCCTTCCTGCACTGGACTTTCTCACACAGGAGCCCGGTGTAGGGAGCGGGGCACCGGCACCTCCCGTTCTCCTCACACACACCTCCGTTCTCACACCGTGTTAGCAAGTTATCGCACACTCCCCCTGCGAGAGAGAGAAAACAAAACAAAATACACAATAAGGTCAGGCCGTTGAAAACTTGCCCACATTAAAGACTTACACTTTTACGGCAAGATTGTTATTAACGAGAACACACTGATGAATATAATAAAGAATAAGCAGTAAACTCCAGAAAATAAGAGAAAGGTCAGAAAGAAGTGGATTGACAAAGTTTTAAAGGTTTGGAAAAAGGTGGAATTCTTAAAATACGTCCAGGAGTGTTTTTCTTAAACGCCTACATGGTGAAAGGCCGATAAGAGATGCGTTAACACTGAACATAACAGTTTTAAGTTAGATTCCCTACGGTGTGGAAGCAGGCCCTTCGGCCCAACAAGTCCACACCGATCCTCCAAAGAGTAGCCCACCGCCTTCTGACAAATGCACCTAACAACTATGGACAATATAGCATGGCCAATTCACCTGGCCTGCATATCTTTGGAATGTGGCAAGAAAGGGCTGAAAATGTGTTGCTGGAAAAGCGCAGCAGGTCAGGCAGCATCCAAGGAACAGGAGAATCGATTTTTCGGGCATCAGCCCTTCTTCAGGAATGAGGAAAGTGTGTCCAGCAGGCTAAGATAAAGGTAGGGAGGAGGGACTTGGGGGAGGGGCGTTGGGAATGCGATAGGTGGAGGGAGGTCAAGGTGAGGGTGATAGGCCGGAGTGGGGTGGGGGCGGAGAGGTCAGGAAGAAAATTGCAGGTTAGGAAGGCGGTGCTGAGTTCGAGGGATTTGACTGAGACAAGGTGGGGGGAGGGGTAATGAGGAAACTGGAGAAATCTGAGTTCATCCTTTGTGGTTGGAGGGTTCCCAGGCGGAAGATGAGGCGCTCTTCCTCCAACCGTCGTGTTGCCATGGTCTGGCGATGGAGGAGTCCAAGGACCTGCATGTCTTTGGTGGAGTGGGAGGGGAAGTTGAAGTGTTGGGCTACGGGGTGGTTGAGTTGGTTGGTCCAGGTGTCCCAGAGGTGTTCTCCGAAACGTTCCGCAAGTAGGCGACCTGTCTCCCCAATATAGAGGAGGCCACATCGGGTGCAGCGGATGCAATAGACAATGTGTGTGGAGGTGCAGGTGAATTTGTGGTGGATATGGAAGTGTCCCTTGGGGCCTTGGAGGGAAGTAAGGGGGGAGGTGTGGCCGCAAATTTTGCATTTCTTGCGGTTGCAGGGGAAGGTGCCGGGAGTGGAGGTTGGGTTGGTGGGGGGTGTGGACCTGACGAGGGAGTCACGGAGGGAGTGGTCTTTTCGGAAACCAGAGTACCCAGAGTAAACCCACACAGACAAGGGGAGAATGTGCAAACTCCACACAGCCAGCCAGCAAGCCAGCCACCCTAGGGTGGGATTGAACCTATGATTCTGAGGTAGCCACTGGTAGAAGTGTCAGCAGGCGAGCATTTTGGAGATAGTGATCATAACTCGTTATGATGTAAGGTCGTGATGGAAGTGGTGAAACATGGACCAGAAGTAAATCTTTTGAATTGAGGGGAGGCTGATTTAATACAATAAAGGAGAATCTCGCCAAAGTGAAATGGGAGCAACAACTTGCAGGAAAATCTACACTGGACCAGTGGGAATCCTTCCAAAATGAAAATATTGAAAGTGCAGGGCCAATTGTGAAGATGAAAAGTGGGACCAAAAACTCCAGAGAATCCCTGTAGATGCTGAGGGCTCAGAAAATGGGGAGAGGTTACCCACAACGAAACATTGAAAGTGAAGAAGGAGTGTGAGAAAACATTGGTGGGTAATATTAAAAATGGCAAAACACCAGGTTTTAGTCCAACAGGTTTATTTTGAGGCACTAGCTTTCGGAGCACTGCTGCTCTGTTAGGTGGTTGTGGCAAACACGTTATGATGGAGCAGTACTCTGAAAACTAGTGCTTCCAAATAAAACTGTTGGACTATAACCTGGTGTTGTGTGATTTTTAAAATATGCCCACCCCAGTCCAACAGCAGCACCTCCAAGTCTTGGTGGGTAATATAAAGGAAAATATTTCATAAGTATATTGGGTAATAACCTGGGAAAGAATAGTGCCCATTAGGGGCCTAAGTGCCAGACAGTGGGTGGAGTAGGTGAGATTTTTAAATGGTTACATCTGTGTTCATCCGATAGAGAAGAATGATGTAGATATAGAAATCAGAGAAGAGGACTGTGATATGCTTGATCAACTGGATGCAAGTTTGCTCGCTGGGCTGGAAGGTACATTTTTAGATATTTCATCACCCTACGAGGTAACACCTTCAGTGGGCCTCCGGACAAAGCACTGCTGCTGATTCCTACTTTCTACTTATATGTTTGGGTTTCTTTAGGTTGGTGATGTCATTTCCTGTTCTTTGTCTCAGGGGGTGGTAGATGGGGTCTAAATCAATGTGCTTGTTGATAGAGTTCCGGTTGGAATGCCATGCTTTTAGGAATTTTCGTGTGTATCTCTGTATGGCTTGTCCTCGGATGGATGTGTTGTCCCAGTCGAAGTGGTGTCCTTCCTTATCTGTATGTAAGGATACTAGTGAGAGAGGATCATGTCATTTTGTGGCTAGTTGAAGCTTTTGTATCCTGCTAGATAGTTTTCTGCCTGTTTGTCCAATGTAGTGTTTGTTATAGTCCTTGCACGGTAATTTGTGTTTGTTCTTCTCAAAACTCGCTATGCTTGAACAAATTGCAATTGATAGGAAGGAGGTTATAGCTAGTTTAAGATTGTATAAATTGCCAGGCCCAGATGAAATGTATCCAGGCTGCTGTGGGAGGCAAGGGAAGAATCATATTAGTTTTCAGATCCTCTCGGGGCATAGGAGAGACACCACAGAACTGGAGGACACCTAATGTGATACCATTGTAGATAAGCAGAAGGCTGGAAGAACACAGCAAGCCAGACAGCATCAGGAGAAGTCAATGTTTCAGGTGTAACCCTTCTTCAGGACTCCTAAGGAAAGGCTTAGATGACAGTGTGTTAGTGATAGGCTGGTTATAAAAAAAAAATGACTTGTAGATTTAATCCTGAAAAAAAAGAGATGATGCACCTTGAGAGGACTAAAAGCGCAAACACACAATGAATGGCAGGACTCCGGGAAGTACAGAGAATTAGCTGTAATTCTCCATGAGCCAGTTTATTCAGGCAGTGAGACAACTGAAGGAAATGTTTATGACGCAAGTGAGATGAAACATTTGTGGTGGTGTCAGTGCAGGAGAGGGCCAATCAGTGGTTTTCAGTGAGTGAGTGGGAAGTGCAGGAATAATAAGTCATTCTGGAGGATGAGGTAAGGTGAGCTGTTGCATTAACATGGCGCATACAGTACAGTACTGAGAACTGCAGTTTGGGTGAGCCTTGATGACTTGGAAATGCAAAGGCAGAGGTAGTGCTGGCAAGTATGAGGCAGGTTGTGGATATAGGTGTGGATCTTTGTCGTGGTGGCCTGGGAAAAGGACAGGTTCCTTCTCCCTCCATGCCTTAGAGTCATAGAGTCACAAAGTCATGTAACAGACCCTTCATCTCAATTTATCCATTCCGACCACATTTCCTAAACTGGAACCATCCCATTTGCTGCATTTGGCTCACATCCCTCTAAACCCTTCCTAACCATGTGTCTATCCAATGTCTTTCAAATGTCATAATTGTACCTGCCACTACCACTTCTTCTAGCTGCTCATTCCATAAATGTACAACCATCTGTATGAAAAAGTTGCCACTCAAAGTCCCCCTTGAATCTTTTCCCTCTCACTTTAAAACCGTGCCCTGCGGAAAAGACCTTGTCTATTCCAGCTACCATCACCATTGTCCATGAAGCAGTCAGACAAACTTTCCCTTCCTCTGGGCCACTAGTCAAAGATTGAAATCGCAATACCCCAGTGCAAGGGGTATAGCTCCTGACTTGCAGTCTCTGAAGTGGTGTTGTTGTTGGGCTTGAAATATAGCACGGAGTAGGGGAAGCCAAAGGTTATGCGCAGTGGTGAGCATTTCCACCCTCTCTGGCTGTGCGATTCACAGTGAAAGGTGCCCAAAAGTACAATTGCATAATTAACGCTGTGATGGGCTGAGGATTGCAACAGAGATGCTGTTTTGAATCATGATGGACTGGGTGCCAGGAAGCTCACTGGGCAAACTGCTTTATCGGAAAATGAGAGAACTCTGCCAATATTTCTAGACTGAATTATGGCACTGCCCACCAGCTGAAAGAAATCTTTGTTTGATTTGTTGTCATGTATCATATGTGCACTACCTTTAAAGCAAATGTTTCAGAAGAAAATGTGCACTATATGTGGAAAATGTTGGCACTTAGAATGCGTTTGGACTTTCCAATTATGTTTGATGAATTACTACTTGGTGGACTCACGACTAAACAGAGTGAAGATTCTGAGGACAGGTCAGACAGAAAGCTACTGCAAGGAGACAATAAGATTGGTGACCAAAAAAACCTGGGTTTGAAGGAGCTGAGGTACAAACTGGATGTTTGAATGCATTCTCTTTCTTCTGAAAACTCCATCAAATTGTTTGAGAGATCTTACCTTGCTCTGAATTGGTGCCCTCAAGTGATGAAATACTTGGCCTTGTGTGAGTCAGCTTTGGGTCTGCTGCATGTATCAGGAGAGATCAGCAATATCAGTCACAGATGGAATACAATGCCTGACCTCAGTACAGCGTCTCTCACAGGGACACGCATACCCAAACATACAAGATAGACAGACATATTCATGGACAAACATATTCACTTACAGACACAAGGACAAAGATGTGCTCACACAGACAAACACAGGCACAGAAAAACAGGCAATGATCAATCAATCAATGAATCAAACTTGACACTGAGAAATCAGTGGCAATATTAGGGCAGATGATCAAAGCTCTGTGAGTGAAATTTGAAGGAATTTCTTTGAGCAGCTGAAACAGGTGAAGAGATTGTGAAGGTGACGGAGGGAATTTAAAGGTTTTGTGGCCAGGCCACACAGTCTCTAGATGTATTTCTGATCCCATGTCATACACTTTGTTGGTGTGATGAGTTAAGGTCATTTGCAGCTATAATTGTTCTCTGTCAGTATGTGAAGTCAGAGCCATCCTCAGTTATTGTGGCTCCTTCATGGTCAGTGTGTGGAGTTATGGTCACTTTGGGTATGAGTGGAGAGATATAGTCACTCCAATCAGTATTGGGGAATCAAGGCTAGTGCGGTGAGCTATGGTCACCCTGTCAGTATGTAGTGTTATGGGTCATTCTCAGAGTGGGTGTTGGTTTGAATGTTGAAGTGATGGATGGTTGCAAACAGGTGAAGCCTGGAAAACTCTTGGAAAAAATGTGAACAGAATTGATCAATTTTGCAGCCCTGAAGCTGGGATTGTAACAGGCTCCTTTTGGTCCTGGTGTCCAACTTTCTACAAAAGCTCCCCGACTTCATTTTCACTGTTATCACTACGATGGTTAAGAAGTCCTTTCTTCTGAGCAGAGACATACATCACATATCACAAATTCACTGCTCCATTACTCGAAGAAATTATATCAGATACAGGGTGGTCTCGTGGCTCAGTGGTTAGCAGTGCTGCCTCACAGTACCAGAGTCCTGGGTTTGATTCCAGCCTCAGGCAACTGTCTGTGTGGAGTTTGCACATTCTCCCCCTATATCTGCATGGGGGTTAGATGAATTCGCCATGCTAAAGTGTCCAAGTGCTCAGGGATGTGTGGATTAGGTGCATTGGTTAGGGTAAACATAGAATAATAGAGTAGGGGAATGGATCTGCGTGGGTTACTCTTTGGAGGGTTGGTGTGGATTTGTTGGGTCAAATAGCCTGTTTCCATACTATAGGGATTCTATGATTGAGATACATCAAATAAAGAGATTTCTGATCCCAGTGTCTATTAAGCTTCTTCTGTTCATCACAATCCCTGTCCACTCCTATACCTGTGACATAGTCACTCCCTGTTTATGCCTGTACCCAAAAGTGGAGGTGTAGTGGACAGTGAAGAAGGTTACCTCAGAGTACAACAGGATCTTGATCAAATGGGCCAATGGGCTGAGGAGTAGGAAATGGTGTTTTATTTGGATAAAAGTGAGGTGCTGTAGTTTGGAAAGGCAACCCAGGGCAGAACTAATGCACTTAATGGTAAAGTAATGATGTTGCCAGGGTTGAAGGGTTAGTAGGCTGGTGCTGTTTTCCCTGGAGCATCGGAGGCTGAGGGGTTACCTTGTAGAGGCATGGATCGGAAAAATAGACAATTTTCTCTGTGACAGGGGACTCCAGGAATAGAGGGCATAGGTTTAGAGTTAGAAGGGGAAAGATTTAAAAGGGTCCTAAGGGGCAACTTCTTCATGCAGAGAATGATGCATGTATGGAATGAGTTGCCAAAGGAAGTGGTAGAGCCTGGTACAATTACAACATTTAAAAGTCATCTGGATGGTTATATGAACAGGAAGAGGTTGGAGGCACATGGACCAAGTGCTGACAGATGGGATTAGATTAGGTCAGGATATATGGTCAGCATGGATGTGTTGGACCATAGGATCTGTTTCTGTGCTGTACATCTCTATGACTCTATGTCACACAGTCAATCTCTGTTCACCTGTACATTTGTCACAGTGTCACTCCCTGTTCACCTCTACACCTGTTACAGAGCCACTTTCTCTTCACTCTTACACCTAGAATCAGAGAATTTTGCAGGACAGGAGGCCATTAAACCCATTGTGTCTATACTGATTGCCAAAAGAGCTATCCACCTTGACCTACTCTCCAGTCCTATCTCTGTAATCCTCTAAATCCATTATATAACCAGCTGTCTTGTGGAATCCACCTCTGTCACTTTCCCAGGCAGTGCTCTCCAAAGGGAGAAAGTGAGGACTGCAAATGCTGAAGATGAGACAGTGTGGTGCTGAAAAAACACAGCCAGTCAGGCAGCATCCGAGGACCAGGAGAATCGATGTTTTGGGAACCTTCCTGATGAAGAGTTTATGCCAGAAATGTCGATTCTCCTGCTCCTTAGATGCTGCCTGACTGGCTGTGCTTTTCCAGCACCACACACTCGACAGTGCTCTCCAAATCTCACAACTCTGAGTAAAGAAGTTCCTCCATATCTCACTCCTAGCTCTCTTGCTGACAGTGTTGAAATTGTGACCCCTAGTCACTGACATACCAATTAGTGGAAACAGAATATCCTTCTTTACTCTGACAAAATTGTTCAAAATTCTGAACACCTCAATAAGGTCACCTCTTAGTCTTCTTTGCTCCAAGGCAAATAAGTTTGATTTCTCTAATCTTTTCTTGTATCAAAATCCCTCACTCATGCTGTCATTCTGGTAAATCTCCTTTGCAGTCACTCCTTTGCAGTGCCCACAACTGAACACAATACTGAAAATATGGTCTGACCAATGATTTGTGGGACTATAGTATCACTGTGCTTCTACTTACAAAGTATCACTATGACTCTATAAAACTTCTTAACTGTTTCAGCTTGACTGGTTACCTTCAGAGAATATGCACGTGAATCTTTCTACTCCTGTACTTCCCTCAAAGTTATACCAGTGAGCGTGTATTTTCTCTAAATGTTTCTTCTGTCAAAATGTATTATCTCGCATTGAATTTCATCTGCTGGGTGTCTGCACATTTGGACAACTTGTCAATGTTTCTTTGAAGTCGCCCAGTGTCATTCTCACTATGCTCCCTCACTTAGCTTCATCTGCAAATTTAAAGATTTTGCCCTCAACCCCCATTTATAAACTTATCATAAAATCAGATTAAGGATGGGTCTCAACCTGGGTCCCTGGAGAACATCACTTTCAATTTGTCTCCAATCTGAGAAATGCCCAGCTAAAGCAACATGGTTTCCCATCATTTAGCTAACTTCTAATCCATGTTGCCAATGACCCATCAATCCCAAACATTTCCAACTTGCTTATCAACCTGCCAAGTAGCACTGTATCAAATTCTTTCTGTAAATCCAAATGTACAACACCCACAGCATTAGCTTCATCCATGACCTGTGTCACCTTACCAAATAACTCATTTAAGTTTGTCTGACTTGACCTGCACTTGACAAAGCAATGTTGACTGTCTAGTATGAACTGATTTTTCTTGAACTGTATATTTATCTTATCCTGTATAATGACATCCATCAGATTTCCCATTACGGATGCCAAGTTGATTGATCTGTAGTGTCCTGGGTTAACCTTTGTCTCTTTCTTAAACAACAATCAGACCTTGGGTGCACAGTTCCCTGAATGTAGTGCCACAGGTAGACAGGGTGGTGAAGAAGGTGTTTGGCACACTTAACTTCACTGGTCAAACATTGAGTTGTAGGGGTTCAGATATCATGTTATAATTGTGCAGAACGTTGTTTAGGCCATATTTAGAATACTGTGTTCAATTCTGTTGCAAAGATGCTGTTAAACTTGAGAAGGTGCATGAAAAATTAACAAGGATGTTGTGGTTCTGTTCGCCGAGCTGGGATTTGTGTTGCAGATGTTTTGTCCCCTGTCTAGGTGCCATCCTAAGTGCTTGGGAGCCTCCTGTGAAGTGCTTCTGTGATGTTTCCTCCGGCATTTATAGTGGCTTGTCTCTGCCGCTTCCGGTTGTCAGTTCCAGCTGTCTGCTGCAGTGGCCAGTATATTGGGTACAGGTCGATGTGTTTGTTGATAGAATCTGTGGATGAGTGCCATGCCTCTAGGAATTCCCTGGCTGTTCTCTGTTTGGCTTGTCCTATAATAGTAGTGTTGTCCCAGTTGAACTCATGTTGCTTGTCACCTGTGTGTGTGGCTACTAAGGATAGCTGGTCGTGTCGTTTCGTGGCTAGTTGGTGTTCATGGATACGGATCATTAGCTGTCTGTTAGTTCGACTGGGACAACACTACTATTATAGGACAAGCCAAACAGAGAACAGCCAGGGAATTCCTAGAGGCATGGCACTCATCCACAGATTCTATCAACAAACACATTGACCTGGACCCAATATACCGGCCACTGCAGCAGACAGCTGGAACTGACAACCGGAAGCGGCAGAGACAAACCAGTATAAATGCCGGTGGAAACATCACAGAAGTGCTTCACAGGAGGCTCCCAAGCACTAAGGATGTCACCGAGACAGAGGATGAAACGTCTGCAACACAAGTTCCCAGCTCGGCGAACACAACCTCAACAACGAGCACCCAAGCTACAAACTTCTCACAAACTTTGATTAACAAGGATGTTGCCTTGACTGGAGGGTTTGAGTTACAGAAAGAGGCTGAATATAGACTGGGGAGTTTTTTCCCTGGAGTATCGGAGGCTGAGCGATGACCATAAAGAGGTTACAAAATCATGAGGGGCATGGATAGGGTGAATAGCCAAGGTTCTTTTCCTAGCATTGACACATGCAGAACTAGAGGGGATAGGTTTAAGGTAGAGGAGAAAGACTTATAAAAGGACTTGAGATGTAAGTTTTTAATGCAAAGGATGGTGCATGTCTGGAACAAGGTACCAGAGAAAGTGGTGGAGGTGGGTACAATTACAATCTGCATGGGGGTATGAATAGGAAGAGTTTAGAGGGATATGAGCCAAATGTTGGCAAATGGGACGAAGTCAGATTGGTACTCAGTCTTGTCAGTACGGATGACTTGAAGTGCAGAGTCTGTTTCCATGCTGTATGACTCTAGGACTCTATAGGGGTGTCACATTTGCAATTCTCAAGTCCTTAGGCACTATTCCTGTGTTACACCTGTCAGAGTCACTCCCTGTTCACTTCTATGCCTCTTACACAGTCACTTCCTATTCACTCCTACAACTGTGATACAGTCACTCCCTGCTCACTCCTATACTTCTTACACAATCACACCCTCTTCAATCCTCCACCTATTTCTCAGTCAGTAAGGGATGTGGGAAGTTTGAGGGCATCAGTTTGTTCCTGATATGGAAATGGGCTCGAGATCCAAGTCATATTTACAACTTACAGCCACTGATGTCATTGTCAGGGATACCTGGAGAGTGAAACAGAAACAAAAATAATTAGAAAGTTGAATGGTTAAGAATCTTTATTGATAAACCAAACAAATATAGCCAATATTGTAGAGTGTATATGAGGTTGAAGTTGACCTCTCAAATGCCCTGACAACCTCAGAGGGATCCATGAGGACAGCATGATCACTTTGGGCCTGTACTGGTTAGAGTATTGAAGAACGAGAGGTGACCTTTTCGAAACATAAACATTCTTAGAGGCCTTGACAGAAGAGATGTGGAGAGGTTGTTTCCCCTTGTGGGAGAGTCTGGAAGCAGAGGGCATTAACTCAGAGTGAGGGGTTGCATATTTAAGAAGTGTGGCAGATTTCATTCTCTGGCAGATGAGTGAATCTGTTGAATTCTTTACTGCAGAGGGGTGTTGAGGCCAGGGGTCATTGACTATATACAATGGTGAGATAGTTATTTTTGTGGGGAAATCAAGAGTAATGTGGAAAAGTGGGAAAGTAGTATCAAGGATGATCAGATCAGCCATGACCTCACTGAATGGTGGAACGTACTCAATGGGCTGAATGGCCTACCTTTGTCTGATGGCCACTGGTATTCACATGTGAAGCAGCATGCCCTCGGTGAGATGAGGTTGATTATAAGTGTGAGGTTAGTGGGTAAGCACATTATCATGAGATATGAATGATGCGTAAGTGCATTAGGTTAGCATTTCAGAGTGTCACAAAGAATGCTTGGCTGTTTAGTTGTGTCATTAGCTTTTTTTACAGATCTCTATGTATGTTATAAACAGCTGTCTCTCTGCTCTCTTTGTGTGTGTGTGTGTGTGTGTGTGTGTGTGTGTGTGTGTGTGTGTCTTCTCCGTAAGATTTCATCCCATTTAACCCATGCAACAATTTTGATCTCACCCTCATAATTTCACTTTGGTCACTATCTCTACATTACACTGACAGAGGGCTTTAAAATCAGGAAGATTCTGAATGAATAAATCAGGCTAAAATGTTTCCAGTGACAGGAATGGTCATTGGATAAACATATGGATGATAATGGAATAGTGTAAGTTAGATGGGCTTCAGATTGGTTTCACAGGTCGGCGCAATGTCGAGGGCCAAAGGGCCTGTACTTTTCTATGTTCTGTGAGAGTCGATAACCAGAGAAGCCAGATTAATTGTAGTTCATTACATAGACATCAGAATGAAGATTTATTTTGACACAGTGAGTTATGATTGATCTACAGTAAAAATGTTTGAAAGGGTGTGGAAGGAAATTGGATAATAGCTTTCAGAAGGGATTTAGAAAAATACTTGACAAAGGAAGCAATTGCAAGGCTGTCATGAAAGACCTTATTGAAGTTTATAACATAATAAGGAGTAGGGCTAGACCTAATGGCAGTTGTCTTTTCCCAAGGATGGGGGATCACAAGACTAGGGGGCATATTTTTAAGGTGAGAGGAGAGAGATTTTAAAAAAGACATGTGGGGCAACTTTTTCACACAGAGGATGGTTCTGGTGTGGAGTGCACTTCCTGAGGAAGTCATGGAGATGGGGACAATTACAACATTTAAAAGACATTTGGGTAAATACATAAATAGGAAAGATTTGGAGGGATATGGGCCAGGGGCAGGCAGGTGGGAATAGTTTAGTTTGGAATTATGTTCAGCATGGACTGGTTGGACCAAAGGGTCAGTTTCCATGCTGACACAATGAGGGGACGAGGACTTATTGCTGCCTCACAGCACCAGGGATCCAGATTCGATTCCAGCCTTGGGTCACTGTCTGTGTGGAGTTTGCAATTTATCCCTGTGTCTGCATGGGTTTCCTCCAGGTGCTCTGGTTTCCTCCCACAATCCAAAGATGTGCAGGTCAGGTGAATTGGTAATGCTAAATTGCCTGTAATGTTAGATGCATTAGAGTCAAAAATAGAGTGGTGCTGGAAAAGCACAGCAGGTCAGGCAGCATTCGAAGAGCAGGAAAATTGATGTTTCGAGCAAAAGCCCTTCATCAGGAATGAGGCTGGGAGCCTTGAGGCTGGAGACATAAATGGGGGGATAGGGCTGGGGAGAAGGTAGCTGAGAGTGCAATAAGTGTATGGAGGTGGGGTAAAGGTGATAGGTCAGAGGGAAGGGTTGAGTGGATGGGTGGGAAGGAAGATTGACAGGTGGGACAGGTCATGAAAATGGTGCTGAGCTGGAAAGTTGGAATTGAGGTAAGGGAAATGAGGAAACTGGTGAAGTCTACAGTGATGCCATGGGGTTGGAAGGTCCTAAGGCAGAAGATGAGGCGTTCTTCCTCTAGGCGTTGGATGGTGAGGGAGTGGCGATGGAGGAGGCCCAGGACCTGCTTGTCCTCAGCAGAGTGGGAGGGGGACTTGAAATGTTCGGCCATGGAGCGGTAGGGTTGATTGGTGTGGGTATCCTGGAAACGTTCTCTGAAGCGCTCTGCGAGAAAGTATCCAGTCTGCCCAATGTAGAGTAGATTGCATCGGGAGCAATGGATACAATAAATGACATGTATGGAAGTGCAGGTGAAACCTTGTTGGATGTGGAAGGCTCTTTTGGTGTTTTGGACAAAAGTGAGGGGGGAGGTGTGGGCGCAGGTTTTGCTATTCCTGCAGTGGCAGGAGAAGGTGCCAGGAGGGGAGGGTGGGTTGTTTGGGGGCGTGGACCTGACCAGGTAGTCACGGACGGAATGGTCTTTACGGAAAGTGGGTAAGGGTGATGACCGAAATACATGTCTGGTGGTGGGGTCTGTTTGGAGGTGGAGGAATTGTCGGCTAATGATGCGATTTATGCGAGGTTCGTGGGGTGGAAGGTGAGTAATAGGGGGTTTCTGTCCTTGTTGCAGTTGGAGGGGTGGGGTGCGATGGCGGAGGTGCGAGACACGGATGAGATGAGCTGGAGGGCATCTTCAACCACATGGAAGGGGAAATTGGGGTCTTTAAAGAAGGAGGCCATCTGGTGTGTTCTTGGTGGAACTGCTCCTCATAGGAGCAAATGCGGCGGAGCCGGTGGAATTGGGAATACGGGATGGCATTTTTGCAGGAGGTAGGATGGTTGGAGGTGTAATCCAGGGAGCTGTGGGAGTCAGTGGGTTTGTAAAAAATGTCAGTGTTAAGTTGGTCATCATTGATGGAGATGGAGAGGTTCAGGAAGGGGAGGTAGGTGTCAGAGATGATCCACGTGAATTTAAGGTCCGGGTGGAATGTGTTGGTGAAGTTGATGAACTGCTCAGCCTCCTCACAGGAGCATGAGGTGGCGCCAATGCAGTCATCAATGTAGCGGAGGAAGAGGTGAGGAGTGGTGCCGGTGTAACTACGGAAGATGGACTGTTCTACGTAGCCGACAAAGAGACAGGCATAGCTGGGGCCCATACGGGGGCCCATGGCTACCCCTTTGGTCTGGAGGAAGTCGGAGGATTCGAAGGAGATCTGGATTGTTAGGTGCACTCGTCAGGGGTAAATATAGGATGGGGGGAATGGGTCTGGGTGGGTTACTCTTCGGAGGGTTGGTTATGGACTTGTTGAGCGGAAGGTCCAGTTTCTGTACTGCAGGGAATCTAATCAACTATCAGAATCATGATGGGCTGAATGGTCTCTGACTGAGCTTTCTGATTCTGTAATTGTGAAAGTGCACACTCTAAGTCTCTGTTTACACATTAACATAATTACAAATGCCCACCGCATTGTGTTTGGAATTGATGCATTGCCGGAGGGAAAGGGCTGACAACGCGAAATATGAAGTGAAACTCTCCCTCCCCCACAGGTGCTAGACTGAGCCGGAGAGATGGTCATTACTCACAGACATTGGCCGTCCCTTTGGGGATGGGGAGGTACGAGCCCGCTCTCCACCGTCGGCCATGAAAACCTTTCTTGCATCGACCACAGTCCGGCCCCGTGGTGTTGTGCTCACACTCACAGCTCAGCTTCCCCTTCTTCATGACACAGTTGTTGGCGTGAAGGTTACACTTGCACCTGACAACACACAACAGCAAAGCTCCGGTCAGCTCTGTTTAAAAAAATAACCCAGAAGTCCGCTCCTCCTTCATCAACTTCACTCTGCAAACAGTCACATTTTTCATCCTGGGTAGTGTGTGTGTGAAATTCGCAGCTTTTGGTTGTCAAAGAGCAGCAGCAGCAAGGACAGGTTGGTTGAGAGCGAGAGATAGAGTTTACAATCAGCTCAGCCATCCTCAGACCTTTAAAGCAAGGACCTGTATTTATACAGGGCCTGCAACATCCGCACTTCATTGTTCGATGCCTGGCCAAAACTTTGGGATACCCTCAGGTTTCTGGAACTGCCAGGTTATTGTGTTTTTCCCTTAAAAATCATCATCACGCTTTGCATTTGTCTAGCACCTTTGATCAGTAATCCATAGCTTACTGTGAGAGTACAGAACAAGCTCTCATGGAATCCCTACAGTGTGGAAGAGACCATTCAGCCCATCACATCCACTGTCCAAGAGAGCATGGCACCCAGACCCATCCCACATTTCCCATCGCCTGCACACCTTTGGACTGTGGGGGGAAACCGAAGCACACGAAGGAAACCTACGTGGAGAACGTGCAAACTCCACACAGTCATCCCGAGGCTGGAATCAAATCCGGGTTCCTGGTGCCTGAAGCAGTGTTGCTAATCACTGAGCCACCACACCACCCATTAGTGGTCATGTCTTCAGCAATCTGGACCCTAAGATTTGGAATTACCTCTCTAATTCCAAGGCTCCCTCTTCTTTCCTTCGACTATCAAGACTTCCTTCTTTTGGCCAAGCTTTCAGACAATGCCCAATTCTGTGTCTAGGTATCACATTTTGCCTGGTTAAGATTCCCATGAAGCACTTCAGCCCATTTCACCACTGCAGGGGTGGTAAGGGCATTATCTAAATGCTGTTCAGTAAATTTGGAAAGGGTGAACCTTCTGCACAAACTCTCTGCAATGAAATAGGGTTACACAGGTGAAGCATGTATCCCCTGTTGGGGAGTTCACAAACCAGGGGTCATAGATTCAAGCCATATGGCAGAGGAATTAGAGGGGCATGAGGAAAAACATTACTACACAGAGATATTTGGAATTTGCAGCCTCACAGCACCAGGGACCCGAGTTCGATTCCCGCCTTGTGCGACTGTTTGTGTGGAGTTTGCACATTCTCCCCGTGTCTGCGTGGGTTTCCTTTCGGTATTCCAGTTTCCTCCCACAATCCAAAGATGTGCAGATCAGGTAGATTGGCCATGCTAAATTGCCCATAGTGTTAGGTGCATTAGTCAGAGGGAAATGGGTCTGTGTGAGTTACTCTTCAGAGGGTCAGCGTGGACTTGTTGGACCGAAGGGCCTGTTTCCACACTGTAGGGAATCTAATATAATCTAATCTCCTTTTGGTTGTAGAGGCAATGACCCTAAACTCTTTAAAACAAAACACCAGATCTGCACTTTACATCGCAATAAGCTGCAGGACTATGGGCTGTATGCAGATGATGGAATGAGAAAGGGCATCTGGATATCTTTGGGTTGGCATTGCTGAGATGAGCTGAATGGATCCATTCTGTGCTGTATCATTTCTTTTGTTCTGTGGCGCTAAATGTAGGAAAGCTGCCCATGAGTAACTCCAAGTTAGCAGAATCTAGCGAACAATCAAGTCAAGATATTAAAGAAAAAGCTGAAGGCTCTGTATCTGAACGTAAATAGCAACCATAACAAAGTAAATCAACTGATAGTGTACATTGAAGTAAATGAATATGATCTGATAGTTATGGAGGCAAGAGACCATAAGACATAGGAGTAAATGTATGGGCCATTTTACACATTGAGTCTTCTCAGCCATTGCTGATAAATTGCTCTATCCCATTCTCCCACCTTCTCCCCATAATCTTTGATCCCCTTAACAATCCCCTTATCTATCTCTGTTTTAAATATACTCAATGACCTGGCCTCCATGGCCTTCTGTGCCAATAAGTTCCAAAGATTCACCACTCTCTGGCTGATGGAGTTTCTCCTCATCTCCATTCTATAGGGTCTTCCCTTTACTCTAAGGCTGTGCCCTTGGGTCCTAGACTCTTATGCAAATAGAAATATTTTCCCAACATTCACTCTATCCAGACCATTCAGTATTCTGTAAGTTTCAATCAGATACCCCCCATCCTTCTAAATTCCATTGAGCATAGACCCAAAGTCCTCACATATTCCTGATGAAAGGCTCCTGCCGAAACGACAATTTTCCTGCTCCTCGGATGCCTCCTGACCTGCTGTGTATTTCCAGCACCACTCTAATCTCGACTCCTCACATGTTAAGCCTTGAATTCCTGGGATCACTCTCGTGAACCTTATCTGGACCCGCTCCTGGGCATGTACATCCTTCCTGACATATAGGACCCAAAATTGCTCATAACATCCTAAATGTGGTCTGACTGGAGCCTTAAAAAGCCTCAGAAGTACATCCCTGCTTTTACACTTTCATCCTCTCAAAATAAATGCCAACATTGTATTTGCTTTCCTAACTACTGACTCAACCTGCAAGTTAACCTTCAGAGAATCCTGCACGAGGTCAGCCAAGTCTTATTGCACTTCAGACATGGTTTTGGAAGATGGGAATTGGTTCTTGTTACATTACAGAGAAAGTAGAGCACTGTTTAATGAATCTCTGGTAAATGTTAAGTTTTGTTCTTACGTTTTTGCACACTGTACAAATTGGTGTTAAAGTTAATTAAATATGTAAAATGCAAGTAAGTAAATAATTGAATAATTAAAACCAATTAAAGATGGCAGGACAGCAGATGCAATAAGGCTGAAGCATTTGGGAGCTGCAGGTTGCCATTGTGATCCACGGCAAGAACATCTGCAGTAAATGCTTGAAATCCAAGCAGCTTGGCTCAGTGTTTATAATCTGGAGGCTGAACTATGGACATTACAGAGTATCAGGAAGAGGGAATGTCACCTGGATTTTTGCACTGGGAGGTAGTCACACCACTGGGGATAAGGTCTCCCGATTTGGTCAGGAATAGGAAGGTGTGACCGTGAGTGAGGCAAGTAACAAGAGAGAGGGCAGAGGTACAATCTCTGCAATTGCCCAATAGGTTTGAGATTCTCTCGCACCCCGCACTGCCCGGTTCTACCTCCTTCCCAAACACTGACCTCTACACCGCTGAAGCCAAATGCCAACTCGAGGACACCTCTTCCTACCGCCCCCTCGACCATGACCCCACCCTCCATCACCAAACCATCATCTCCCAGACCATACAGAACCTCATCACCTCAGGAGATCTCCTGCCCACAGCTTCAACCTCATAGTCCGGGAACCCCGCACTGCCTGGTTCTACCTCCTTCCCAAGATCCACAAGCCTGACCACCCTGGCCGACCCATTGTCTCAGCATGGTTGTGCCCCACTGAACTAATTTCTACCTACCTCGACACTGTCCTATCCCCCCTAGTCCAGGAACTCCCCACAGACGTTCGAGACACCACCCACGCCCTCCACCTCCTCCAAGACTTCCGTTTACCCGGCCCCCAACGCCTCATCTTCACCATGGATATCCAATCCCTCTACACCTCCATCCGCCATGACCAGGGCCTCCAAGCCCTCCATTTCTTCCTCTCCCGATGTCCTCAACAGTACCCTTCCACCAACACTCGTATTCATTTGGCCGAACTGGTCCTCAATCTTAACAATTTCTCCTTCGAATCCTCCCACTTCCTCCAGACCAAAGGAGTAGCCATGGGCACCCGTATGGGCCCCAGCTATGTCTGTCTCTTTGTTGGCTACGTAGAACAGTCGATCTTCCGTAATTACACCGGCACCACTGCCCACATCTTCCTCCGCTACATTGATGACCACATTGGCACCACCTCGTGCTCCTGCACGGAGGTTGAGCAATTCATCAACTTCACCAACACATTCCACCCTGACCTTAAGTTTACTAGACCATCTCTGACACCTCCCTCCCCTTACTGGACCTCTCCATTTCCATTAATGACGACCGACTTGACACCAACATTTTTTACAAACCCACCGATTCCCACAGATACCTGGATTACACCTCTTCCCACCTTACCTCCTGCAAAAATGCCATCCCATATTCCCAATTCCTCCACCTCCGCCGTATCTGCTCCCAGGAGGACCAGTTCCACCACAGAACACACCAGATGGCCTCCTTCTTTAGAGACCGCAATTTCCCTTCCTACGTGGTTAAAGATGCCCTCCAACGCATCTCGTCCACATCCCTCACCTCCACCCTCAGACCCTATCCCTCCAACCGTAACAAGGACAGAACTCCCCTGGTGCTCACCTTCCACCCCACCAATCTTCGCGTAAACCAAATCATCCGCCGACATTTCCGCCACCTCCAGGGACATATTTCCCTCCCCACCCCTTTCCACCTTCCGCAAAGACCGTTCCCTCCGTGACTACCTGGTCAGGTCCAGGCCCCCCTACAACCCACTCTCCCATCCTGGCACATTCCCCTGCCACCGCAGGAATTGCAAAACCTGCGCCCACACCTCCTCCCTCACCTCTATCCAAGGCCCTAAAGGAGCCTTCCACATCCATCAAAGTTTTACCTGCATATCCACCAATATCATTTATTGTATCCGTTGCTCCCAATGCGGTTTCCTCTACATTGGGGAGACTGGATGCCTCCTAGCAGATCACTTTAGGGAACATTCTGGGACACCCGCACCAACCAGCCACACCACCCTGTGGCCAAACATTTCAACTCCCCCTCCCACTCTGCTGAGGACATGGAGTCCTGGGCCTCCTTCACCGCTGCTCCCTCACCACCAGACGCCTGGAGGAAGAATGCCTCATCTTCCGCCTTGGAACACTACAACCCCAGGGCATCAATGTGGACTTCAACAGTTTCCTCATTTCCCCTTCCCCCACCTCACCCCAGTTCCAAACTTCCAGCTCAGCATGGCTTGTCCTACCTGCCTATCTTGTTTTCCACCTATCCACTCCACCCTCCCCCCGCCCGACCTATCACCTTCATCCCCTCCCCCACTCACCTATTGTACTCTATACTACTGTCTCCCCACCCTTCACCCTCCGCTCACTTATCTCTCCATGCTTCAGGCTCTCTGCCTGTCTTCCTGATGAAGGGTTTTTGCCCGAAATATCGATTTTACTGCTCCTCGGGTGCTGCCTGAACTGCTGTGCTCTTCCAGCACCACTCTCATCTAGACTCTGGTTTCCAGCATCTGCAGTCATTGTTTTTACCTTTGAGATTCTCTCAGCCTGTTGACTGAGAGTGGGGGTTGTCGTGAATGTGCAAACCGACTATCATGCTGTGGAACAGGATGACATTCAAGTGGAGGAATCAACCAGACCTGTAGTAGATGAGGTAATAACATAGTGAGGAACTTGACACCTTTCTATGCAGAGAGAGGGGGGTCATGATCCATGCAAATACCAGCAACACAGGTAGAATCAGGAAAGCGTTTCTGTATGGAAAGTATGAGGAGTGAGACACAAAGGAGACCATCAAAGGTTGTAATCCCTGAAGTATTGCCTGAGCTACTGCAAATTGGATTGGGGTCCCTAAAAGTAGGGAGATGAATATGTGGCTCAAAGACCTGTGCTGGAAAAATGGGTTCCAGTTTGTAGGCATCTGACACAGTACCAGGGAATCTGGGGGCTTAATCTTTAGATAGGCCAAACCTGCTGGGGCCAATATCACTGTGAACGACATAACTGGAGAAAGGGAGACAATTTCAGATTAAAAAGTATGGGCATGGCATAAAATGCAGAAAGATATTAAAGGTTAGAACCAAAACAGAAGTTGCTGGAAAAGCTCAGCAGGCCTGGCAGCATCTGTGGAGAGAAATCAGGGTCAACATTTCACATTGAGAGACCCTTCTTCAGAACTGGAGGGATGGAGTGAAGTTATGCAAGGAAAATAGTAATATGGGAAATCAGGATCGGAAAGTGGCAGGAATGGGCACAGAAGAAAAAGCTAAGGAATGCACCTCCAATAATCAAAAAAGATATTGCAAAGATGTTACAAGCTCTGCATCTGAATATAATTAGCAATCATAACAAAGTAAATATATTGTAAGTACATGCTGAAGTAAATGATTACTATCTGACAGGGGTGGAGACATGGCTTCTGGATGATGGGAATTGTGTCCTGAATATTGAGAGGTATGTAATATTCAAGGAATCAGGAAGCTAGGTGAAGCTGGACATGCAGCACTGCAGATGGAGATACCATTAATGGAGATGACCTTGGTTCAGGAGATCATGGTGGAGGATTGGTGTGAGTGGAGATGAGAAAGGGTTGGTGAAAGAATTTGGAGTGGGAGTGATCTACAGGCCACCTAACAGTAACCACAATGTGTGACACAATTCCCAAGAAGAAATAAATGTGAAGCCGCAGGTAGATAGGATAGTGAAGAAGTTGTTGGAATGCTTTCCTTTATTGGTCAGAGCACTGAGTATAGGAGTTGGGCGGTCATGTTGCAGCTTTACAGAACATTGGTTAGGACACTTTTGCAATAGTTTGTGCAATTACAGTCTCCTTCCCATCAGAAGGATGTTGTGAAACTTGAAAGGATTCAGAAAAGATTTAGAACATAGAACATAGAAAAGTACAGCACAGAACAGGCCCTTTGGCCCACAATGTTGTGCCGAGATTTAATCCTAATGTAAAATATAGCAACTTAACCTACGCACCCCTCAATTCACTGCTATCCATGTGCACGTGCAGCAGTCACTTAAATGTCCCCAAGGACATTTACAAGTACTTTGCGAGGGTTGAAGAATTCAAGATACAAGGAGAGGCTGAATAGGCTAGGGCTGTTTTCCCTGGAGCATTGGAGACTGGGGGGTGACTTTATAGAAGTTTATAAAATTATGAGGGCCATGGATATTACAAGATATTTTCCCTCGGGTGGGGGAGTCCAGAACTAGAGGGCATAGGTTTAGGGTGAGAGGGGAAAGATATAAAAGAGACCTCAGGGGCAACCTTTTTCACGCAGAGGGTGGTAAATGTATGGAATGAGCTGCCAGAGGAAGTGGTAGAGGCTCGTACAATTGCAACATTTAAAAGGCATCCGGATGGATATATGAATAGGAAGGGTTTGGAGGGATATGGGCCGGTTGCTGGCAGGTGGGACTAGATTGGGTTGGAATATCTGGTTGGCATGGACGAGTTGGACTGAATGGTCTGTTTCCGTGCTGTACATCTCTATAACTCTGACTATGTGGATAAGAAAGCTTAACATTTGGAAATGAACTGGCATTCTATGCTAGAGGGCAGATCAATAGAGGAAAGAGTGAGGACTGCAGATGCTGGAGATCAGAGCTGAAAAATGTGTTGCTGGAAAAGCGCAGCAGGTCAGGCAGCATCCAAGGAGCAGGAGAATCGATGTTTCGGGCATAAGCCCTTCTTCAGGATTCCTTCAGGCTTATGCCCGAAACGTCGATTCTCCTGCTCCTTGGATGCTGCCTGACCTGCTGTGCTTTTCCAGCAACACATTTTTCAGGCAGATCAATACAGACAGAGTTCAGAGTACTGTTTCAGAAAACTCAGTAAATTCCCACAGTGAAGTAAAGTTCTTCAGATAGGACCCAACATCCTTGGCTGACTAAACAAGTTAAGGAAAGCATCAATCATAGGAAAAAGCATACGAGAAGTCAGTTATGGTCAGCTGAATTGTCAGAAAATGAAGAGAAGCAGAGAATAGTTGAAGGGTTAATTGGATGGAAGAAATTCGTGTGTGAGAGTAAGTTAGCCAGGAGTGTCAAAATGGACACAAAAATGGAAAAAGATACATAAAGTCTCCTACAGTGTGAAAATAGGATTAATAGTAGATAATAAGGAAATTTGAGTAAAATTAATAAGTATGTGGTGAACAAGGCAGAATTAAATTACAAATGGATATGGATGAGTTAAGTGAATGGGCACGTATCTGACATATGGTATATAAAGTGGAAAAATATGAAGCTGTTGTCTTTGGCAGGTAGAATAAAATACCAGAGTATCACTTAAATGGAGAACGACTGCAGAATTCTGAGATGCAAAGGGATCTGGGTGTTCTGGTGCATGAATCAGAGAACATTAAGATGTCAGGACAACACATAACAAAGTATGGTAATGGGATGCAGTCCTATATTATGAGAGGAATTAACAAACAAGTCAGGACATATGCTCCATGGTACAGGAAATTGGTGTGACCACATCTGAAATGCTGTGTGCAGCTTTGGTCTTCGCGTTTAAGGAATGATATAAAATATTCAGCCCTGGAGCTTGGTGACCAGTCGTGTTCCACAGGGACCTGTTCTGGGACGAAAGTGTGTACTGCAGATGCTGGAGATCAGAGTCAAGATTAGAGTGGTGCTGGAAAAGCACAGAAGGTGAGGCAGCATCCGAGGAGCAGGAAAATCGACGTTTCGGGTAAAAGCCCTTCATCATTCCATGGCCTGATTCTTGATGAAGGGCTTTTGCCCAAAACATCAATTTTCCTGCTCGTCAGATACTGCCTGACCGACTATGCTTTTCCAGCACCACTCTAATCTTGAATATGTTCTGAGACCTCTGCTCTTTGTGGTTTTTATAAATGACTTGGATGAGGAAGTGGAAAGGTGGGTTTGTAAGTTTGCTAATGACATGAAGGTTGGTGGAGTTGTGGATAGTGTGGAGAGCTATTGTAGGTTGCAATGGGACATTGACAGGGTGCAGAGCTGGGCTGAGAAATGGCAGATGAAGTTCAGCTTTGAAAAGTGTGAGGTGTTTCATTTTGGAAGGTCAAATCTGAATGCAGATTACAGGGTTAATGGCAGGATTCATGGCAGTGTGGAGGAATAAAGGGATCTTGGGGTTAACGTCCATAGATCCCTCAAATTTGCCACCCAGGTTGATAGGATTGTTAAGAAGGCATATAGTGTGTTGGCTTTCATTATCGGGGGGACTGAGTTTAAGAGCAGCGAGGTTATGCTGCAGCTCTATAATACCCTGGTTAGACTATACTTGGTCAGTTCTGGTTGCCTCATTATAGGAAGGATATGGAAGTTTTAGACAGGGTGCAGAGGAAATTTACGAGGATGCTGCCTGGACTGGAGGGCATGTCTTATGAAGAGTGGTTGAGGGAGCTAGTGCTTTTCTCATTGGAGTGAAGGAAGCCAAGAGGTGACTTGATCGAGGTGTACAAGATGATGAGAGGCATGGATAGAGTGGACAGCCAAAAACTTTTTCCCAAAGCAAGAATGGCTATCATGAGGGGACATAATTTTAAGGTATTTGGAAGAAGGTATAGGGGAGATGGCAGAGGTAGATTCTTTACACAGAGAGTGCTGGATTCATTGAATGCACTGCCAGTGGTGGTAGTAGAGTCTGATACATTAGGGACATTTAAGTGACTCTTGGATATGCATAAGGACGATTGTAATATGTAGGGTATGTAGGTTAGTTTGATTTTAGAGTCGGATAAAGGGTTGGTACAACATCGAAGGCCGAAGGGTCTATACTGTGCTGTAATGTTCTATGTTCTAAATGGAGGTGGTTCAGAGGAGGTTACCAGATTATACCTGGAATGTTCAAATTGTTCTTGGTGGATAGGTTGGATAGGCTGGATTTGTTTCCACTGGAATTTAGAAGAAGGAAAGGTGACTTGATTGAATTGTACTAGATCATGAATGGGTCTTAAAATGGTGGATGTGGAAAGGTTGTTTTCTCTTGTGGGTCAATTCAGAACTGGGGGCAGGTGTCCATTTGAAAATCAGAGGTAGCTCTTTTAGGAAACAGAACAGAGAATTTTGTTTTTTTCCTCTCACCTAGTGCAACTTTAGCACTCTGCCTCAGAAGGCAGTGAAGGTGGGATTAGATTACTTACAGTGTGGAAACAGGCCCTTCGGTCCAACAAATCCACATCGACCCTCTGAAGAGCAACCCACTTATTTACCTAACACTACGGGCAATTTAGCATGGCCAATTCACCTAACCTGAACATTTTTTGGACTGTGGGAGGAAACCAGATCACCCGGAGGAAACCTATGCAGACACGGGGTGAATATGCAAACTCTACACAGACAGTTGCCGGAGGCGGGAATTGAACCCGGGTCTCTGGCGCTGGGAGGCAGCAGTGCTAACCCCTGTGCCACTGTGTTGCCCTTTAATTGTGTATTTTTAATGCAGAGTGGTAGATTTTTGTTGGGCAGGGAAATCATGGGTTATCGTGGATAGATGGGAACGTGGAATTCAAAACGGATAAACATAATCTTACTGAATGGTGAAGCAGTCTTGAGGGGCCCGAATGGCCTATTTCTACTCCTAATTTATTGTTTTGTATGTTCTTGTTAGAGATGGTCATTACCTGGCACTTATGTGCACAAACATTACTTGCTGCTTATCAGCCTCTGCCTGGATGTTGTGCAGGTATATCTTCATATGTAAGCAGACTACATCAGTATCTGAGCAGTCACAAACAGTGCTGAACATTGTGCAATCATCAGCGAACATCCCCACCTCTGACATTATCTTCGTGTATTCACTTTAAGTTATTGTCAAGGGAAAGCTTCAAATTCTGCAGATTTTACTATGCACATTTCACAATTCCCAGTTCTCCTAACGTTTTACTAAAGTAAGCAAAACCCAGACAGTTCCTTGGAGACACGTGAATGGCAGCGTAAACATTTTCCTGCTCCTGTTCTCTAATTAGTGTCTGAAGATTTGCTTGGACTGATAGCTCATGTGAGTCTCCCAAAAGCTGAGTGTAGAATAATCAGGCAACGCCTCCGAGTTATGGAGATTACGTGATGGGTGAATATGACCTCGCTGCATGACAGTGAATAGAGATTGAACAGAAAGGAAGTTTTCAGTCAGAACAGTGCACAACACCATGAATAGTTTTGACAGGGTAAAAAGGAGAAAAATGTTTCAAGTGGTACGAGGGTCAACCAATCAAGGACACGTGTTGAATTTGAATACAAAAGATCCGAGGGAAGATGAGGATTATTGTTTTCATTTGCTTTGAATATGCTGCCTGTCAGGGTGCTGGAAGTGAAGTCAATGGCACTTTTCAAATGGGTAAGTCAGATATTGGCTGGGCTGTGGTGAAAGAGAGCAGGGCAGTCGGATGAAATGGATAGATTTTTCAAGAGGTCAGCATTTGACATGATGAACTGAATGGTCCCATTTCTGTGCTGTCTGATTTTTCTTTAATCATGATGAGAACTGGGGGTGACTGTGTTGAGAGGAGAGGGACAGATCTGTTCACTCCATGTTGGTCAATTGACCGAACACAGGGGAAATTCACTTCGTCATGGTGAACCAGTCAACAGGAGTCTGATCACTCGCTGATTGTTTAGCATGCGAGTTGATGCCACATTGTGAATTTGGGTGTACGACAAACTGATTGTTGAGAATGCAAAGTTAAGAACTAAGTTCCGGCTTGGGTGTCAATGTAACACCATTTATTATTTGTTCATACTAAACACTGCTATGCATGGTTACCAGGCTCTGAACTTATAATTACATAATGTAAGAATAATTTACCTTTGTGTTGTCATGTCTATATGCTGTCAACACTCCTCATTCTATAGTCTTCTACCTTTGCATACATTGTAATATTTATATCCAGTGATGCATAGTTTGGCTTTTATTAGTCATGGGGTAGATTATAAGAGCAGAGATGTTGTGTTCTCTGCAGAGATTTAGATCAGATTCCGTGCAGTGTGGAAACAGGTTCTTCGGCCCAACAAGTCCACACCGACCCTCCGAAGAGTAAACCACCCAGTCCCATTTCCCTCTCACTAATGCACCTAACACTACGGGCAATTTAGTATGGCCAATTCACCTGACCTGCACATCTTTGGACTGTGGGAGGAAACCAGAGCACCCGGAGGCAACCCACGCAGACATGGGAAGAATGTGCAATCTCCACACAGACAGTTACCCGAGGCTGGAATCAAACCTGGGACCCTGGTGCTGTGAGGCAGCAGTGCTAACCACTGGGCCACTGTGCCATCATTAAGTTAGGCCACAGCTGTGTGTAGTCTGATCGCCAAATTATACAAAGGATGTGATTGCATTACAGGAGATGCAAAGGAAAATTCAGCAGGATATTAAAACAAAACAATGAACTGAGGTTGATGGAGATCTAAAACAAAAACAGAAATTGCTGGAGAAACTCAGCAGGTCTGGCAGCATATAGAGGATTAATGTTTGAGTCTAGTGGTTTTTCATCAGAACTGGGGGAGGTGATGGTCTACTGGTATTATCACTGGAGTGTTTATCCAGAGATGAAAAGTGTGGCACTGGAAAAGCACAACAGGACAGGCAGCATCCAAGGAGCCGTACAGATGATGTTTTGGACATAAGTCCTTCAATCAGCGACCCAGGTAATGTTCTGGAGACCTTGTGTTTGAATCCTGTTATGGCAGGTGGGGAAGTTTGAACTCAATAAAAATCAGGAATTAAGAGTTTAGTGATGACCATGAAACTATTATCGATTGTCTTTTAGGGAAGGAAACAGCCTTCCTTACCTGATCTGGCCTACATGTGGCTCCAGACCTACAGCAATTTGGTTGACTCTCAACTACCCTCTGGGCAATTAGGGACGTTCAATAAATGTTGACACAGGCAGTGACACCCTCAACCCGCGAATGAATAAAAAAGTGTTAGAAGGCTAGGAGCAATTGCCATTAGAATGGAAATGGAGCCCAGGGCAGAGAGTTATAAAAGGGAGATGAAAACAAGGATAATGAATAGCAGGCCAGGAAAGAAGAAAAGGGATAATCAGACCTAACAATGAGAGATTGGGTTAGCTGTGCTGAATGCAATCCATGCAATGTGATAATGGACCGAGGAGTACATGAGAATGGGTGACTCTGCTTAAAGCAACTCATGTCATAACAGGGCCAGGTATGGGGTGGGTAAAATACATGGAGGGATGGAATCTATCGCTATAGTTATTGAACTCGATGCTGAGTCCTAGAGGCTGCAGGGTTCCTGAGTGGAAAATGAGATATTGATCTTTGAACTCATGCTGAGGTTCGCTGGAACACTGCAGCAGAACTGAGACAGAGACGTTGGCCATGGCGGTGTGTTGAAGTGGCAGGCAACTGGTCATTTTTACAGACAGAGTGTAGGTGTTCCACAAAGCAGTATCCCAGCCTCTGTTTCATCTCCCCAATGTAGAGGAGAACCATGTTGTAAATTGGGTGAATAGAAAGCAGCTGTTCCCCTTCGGCGAAGGGTCAATAACAAGGGGACAGTAGGTGTAAGTGAAAGGCGGGAGATCAGAGGGGATTTGAGGAAAACCTTTTTCACCCAGAGGGTACAGGGGGTCTGGAAGGCACTGCCTAGGAGGCTAGCTGAGATCGGAAACCTCACTATCTTTAATATTCCTGGGTGAGAACTGGAAATGTCATAACATTCAAGGCAATGGATCTTGTTCAGGAAAGTGGATCTCGTGTTGGTCAAACGATATTGGTATGGGTGTAGATATGGTGGGCACTGTATTATATGGTTCTATTATTCTATGATTCTACGATAATTGCAAAGTTGCTTCAGTTTCCTGAATCTCTTGCACGCTAACACACAAACTCATCACCAAGGACAGGGGGAGCTCTCACAGGGCTGGTCTACACACATGGTTATGTAGCCTTTCAGGGAAGGTTTCTCAACTTGAGCAGGAGCAGCTGACAGTATTGAGCTGGTCAGGTGGAGGGATCCTCATCTATTGCTGTTGAACTGCTGCGTCACCGAGTGTTCACATCAATGTGTCAAGGAAGTACCGAGGGATGGGAGGCACAGTGGCTTAGTGCTTAGCACTGCTGCATCATAGCACCAGGGACGCAGGTTCGATTCCACCCTTGGGCAACTGTCTGTGTGGAGTTTGCACATTGTCTGCGTGTGATTCCTCCCACAGTCCAAAGATATGCAGGTTAGGTAGAATGGCCGTGTGAAGTTGGCCACAGTATCCAGGGGTATTCAGGCTAGGTGGATTAGCTTTGGGGATGCAGAGTTATAGGGATTGGTTAGGTGGGTGAGTCTGGGTGGGATGCTGTTCAGAGGGTCAATGGTGCAAGTAGCCTGCTTCTGCATGGTAGCATTTCCATAACCATCAGTGTCCAGCTATCTCCTGAGAGATGAGCAGGCAACTTGACCCCAGATGGCAAAATGTTTGTTTGCATGGAAAAAGTTAGCCCCAGTGCTTTACTTTACTATTTGTTAATGGGATGTGGGTATCACTGGCTGGGCCAGCATTTATTGCCCATCTCTAAATGCCCAAAGGGCAGTTAAGAGTCAACTACATTGCTGTGGGTCCGGAGTCACATGTGGGTCAGACCAAGTAAAGTCAGCAGATTTCCTTCCTTAAAGGGCCTCAGTAAACCCAGATGGATTTTTACAACAATTGAAGGGGGTTACATGTTCAACATGTGACATGCTATTAGTTAGAGATTCTTAATTTATAAATCATTTGCCTGGGTAGGATTTGGACCCATGTCCCAAGACCATGAGATCCGGGATTGGGATTACGAGGCCCGCAATATTGTTATTACATTACCGCCTCCTCCTAAAGGTGTTCCCCAGATGCCTTCCTTGCTAGTTCACCTCTAGATGTTGGCACCTTGGCAGCTCCCCAGATGTGGACCCTGACCCCGTGCTCCCTGGATGTGAACGTGGGCTGTGACCTTGCCCAGGAAGGACTGTGGAGCTCTCACCGGCCACGGATGTCCAGGTTGGAGATGGCATAGAAGTACTTGGAGAGATTGTGGGGGTCGACGCTGGTGGGTCCAGTGGCCGGCCGCAGCAGCCGGAGCCGCAGGTCAGTCAGGGTGAAGAAATCTCTCAGCTCCTTGGTGGTGTCCAGTTGGCCGTACAGTGAGGCCATGTCCCCAAAGCGGGGACCCCCGAACAGGGCCAGACGCTCCTGGATCTCGAAGCGAACCATCTTGTCCACCTTCCACACGTAGCCCCTGGAGTACTCCTCAGTGCAGATGATGTCCAGGACTGAGGCGGCCCTCAGATCCCGGGCCCTTCTCGGCTCCATCCCGAAGGAGTTGAGGCAGTCGGCTGCATAGAACTGATAGGGCTGCCAGCTCCGCCCATGGTCCAGGGACTTCTCCAGGACCATCTGCTCCGGCCGGCCAGACTCAAAGGTGATGATGATGTCTTCGGTCAGCTCGACGCTCTTCCCCCAGGACAGTGTGATGTTGACCAACAGGGGCTTGGGAAAGCTCCTCCAGGACACACTTTGCCAAAAGCTGGTGGGAATCCTGCCTTCGTCATCCAGCATCAGCTCGGGAGGGTGGGCCAGCTCAGGCGTGTGAGCATCACACTCATTGTTGCACATGTATGGGTTCTCCTGGAACAGAGAGGGGAACAGCATGGGTTAGACACAGAGTAAAGCTCCTCTACATTGTTCCTATTAAATACTCCCAGGACAGTTACAGTCCAGGATTAGGTACAGAGTAAAGCTCCCTCTACATTGTCCCTATCAAATGCACCCAGAGCAGTTACAGTCCAGGGTGACAGAAAGAGTAAAGTTCTCTTGACATTGTCCTATTAAATACACGTGGGCAGTTACAGTCCAGAAATGGAGTAAAGCTGTCTCTGCATTGTTCCTATCAAATACTCTGGGATAGACACAGCACGGGGTCAAATATAGAGTAATGCTTTATCTACATTGTTCCTATCCAATACTGCTGGGACAGGTATACACAGGGTTAGATGTAGAGCAAAGCTCCCTCTATACTCTCCCTATCAAATACTCCCAGAGCAGGTACAGCACAGGGCTAGATACAGAGTAGGCCTTCCTCCACATTGTCCCCATCAGGCACAGGGTTAGATAAACAGTAAAGGTCCCTTTACACTGTTCAGAACAGGTGCAGCATGGTTAGATACAGAGTAAAGCTTTCTCTATTCTTTAGAACTGAAAATAAAACTCCCTGAACACTGCCCCTATTTTGAAATAAGGAATATCCACAAACTTTAATAATCTCTGGGAGAAGTTTTTAATAAATCTGTCAGCGCTCAATCACACTGCACTCTGTGCAGGCCAGTCAGACAGCTGGATAATTATATCACTGTTGTGCTGAAGAATGATGTTCACTGTCTAACTAAAAATAGCTTCACATCACTAAAATATTTAAAGACATGAGTTATAAAACAGCACAAGATTTGGGAAACACATGATACTTGCTGAGAAGGCTGCAGGCAGCTGGAGAAATAGCAGGAATAATCGGACTAATGCGATAGGTCTTTTAAAAAGCGCATGAATTGTGGACTGAGTGATCTTGGGATCCCCACAGTGTGGACACAGGCTATTCAGTCCATTGCATCCAACTGACACTCCAAAGAGCATCACACCAGATCGACCCTATCCCTGGGACCCTACATTTCCTATGGCTAACCCACCTAGCCTGAGGGGCAGCATGGTGGCTCAGTGGGCGGCACTGCTGCCTCATAGCACCACGGGCCCGGGTTCGAGTCCTAACTTGGGTGACTGTCTGTGTGGAGTTTGCACGTTCTCACCGTGTCTGTGTGGGTTTCCTCCGGGTGCTCTGGTTTCCTCCCACAATCCAAAGATGTGCAGTTCAGGTGAATTGGCCATGTTAAATTGCCCATAGTCAGGGGTAAATATAGGGTAGGGGCATGGATCTGGGTGGGTTACTCTTCAGAGGGTCAGTGTGGACTTGTTGGGCTGAAGGGCTTGTTTCCATACTGTAGGGAATCTAATCTTACAATGGGGCAATTAAGCATGGCCAATCTACCTAACTCGCATATCTTTGGACTGTGGAGGGAAATTGAAGCACCTAACGGAAACACGTGCAGTTATGTGCAAACTCCACGCAAATAATCGCCCAAGGAATTGAACCCATGTCCCTGGCACGGGGAGGCAGCAGTGTTAACTATAGAGTCACCATGCCGTCCACTGTATTGTCTCATTCTTTGATTATGTGAGTATAATTTAGGATAGTTTATGACTCAGAAGGGAACTTGCACCTGCTCCTCTTGTAGTTTCAGGTTCAGAAGGGAGTACATTTGGGACGTCCTGTTGAAGGTTAGTTGTTGTTGTGAATCCCTGTAGATGGAACACACTGCAATCACAGTGCGCTGGCAATAGGAGTGGATTAGGAGGGAGTCTGTTGTACAGGGTACTTGTAGAATTGCTGCATGGATCCTGGTGACTGAAGACACAGCTGCTCTCCCGCACATCAGCAAAATTGAATAGGAATAACAACTCATTGCCACTTGTATTGATGAAAATACAGCGGGATGTGCACGAGTAGCCACAATTGGTTGGCATTTTAATTGCAAATATTGTAATAAGGCGTAATTTAGACCAAGTTAGGAGATAGTTCATCTTTTGTTCCCTCCATGGCTCCTGGGTTTCTGGCGTGGCTATGGGATGTCACCACTGAGGTTGCTCCTGAGGATGCCAGGGCAAGGATTTCTGGACTGGATCCACCGCACTGCTGCAGGCAGGCTCTTGCAACCACCTTCCTTCACCACAGTAAAGAAGAAAAGGTGAACTTTGATTAAAAAAAAGATAAATAAAGAAATAAACCAAAACATAAATAATGCGGCCGGTCAGGTGAGTGGATGTGTACCTGCACAGAGCCCGAATACCTCCTGCCCAGCCACCACCGCCATCTTAGAATTCCAAATCATCCCCACCTCCGTTGGCAAAGGATCACACAACTCGTGCTGTTCAGGTGGAATCATAGAATCCTTACAGTGTTGAAACACGCCATTTGGTCCAACAAGGAATGTGTATAAAGTGGATGTTTCTAGGCAATCACAGTTCCAGGTTTGCTGAGGTGCCTTAATGGCAAACCTGGTCAAATACTGCTTTGATATCAGGACAAGTCACTCTTACTGGTGTGTCACGAAAGGCGGGAATTGTCCGCAGTTTTGAGCCCCATATCTCAGGAAAGATGCACTGCCCCTGAAGCATGTTCAGTGGAGATTCACGAGAATGGTCCCAGGAATGAAAAGCTTAACATATGAGGAATGTTTGAGGGTTCTGGGTCTATAGTGTAATGGAAAATTAAGAAATTTTACATTTACTGTGAAATTTGAAAGAGAATGCCTTTCTAAAATTTAATGCTGTGCAGAGCTTTGTAAACAATACTTTGATGAGGTTTGCAGCCAGCTTGTCTCTGTTTGAACTTTGTAAACATTCAACTCGACCTCGCGACAGTCGAACTCAGCGAAAGCTGAAGAACTGTTATGTCCAAGACCAGGGGCTGAGAGAATAACGACTTGAGTTTTCCCAGTGTTTGCCCTTGAGAGCATGATAAGAAACAGTATATGACAAGTATCTGAACAATGCTCAGGTACCCCTTACACTGAGACATCTAGCTGAATGTAGTGGGTCAATTCTGCAGAATTTAAATAAAACTCCTTTATTTGCTCTTGCTAACAGTTGTGTCAAGTTGATTTAATTTCCATGACAATAGTCAATGGAGTTTAGAAGGTTGAGGGGTGTCTAATTGAAATCTACAGAATACTGAATGGCCTCGACAGAGTGGATGTCAGGAAGATGTTTCCATTGGTAGGATAGATGAGAACCTGAGGGCACAGCCTTAGAATAAAGATACATTAGAATAGTGATAAGGAGAAATTTCATCAGCCTGAGAGTGGTGAATCTATGGAATTTGTTGCCACAGAAAGCTGTAGAGGTCATGTCACTGATATAGACAGATTCTTGATTGTCAAGGGGATCAAGGGTTACAGGGAGAAAGTGGGAGAACGGGGTTGAGAAACTTATCAGCCAACATTGAATAGCAGAGCAGGACTCGATGGGCAGAATGGCCTATAACTGCACCTATATCTTATGGTCTTTTGGTATAAATATGGCAATGAACAGAGAGAGAAAATCAAGATGAATGAATCTACAATTGTCAGTGCATTGATTGAAGGCATTAACAAAAGCTGCTTAATGAGATCGGTTCCTGTTAATTCACTATGCTGATCGAATCGTGTGAATTGTAGTCACCTAATCCTTGAGCTGTGTAAGGTATGACAGAAGACTTGAACAGTACTGCTGTTATTTGCTCCAAAATTGCTGTCTTCTTGGTACATCATTAACAGCACTGTGCCCCAGCTCCAAGACTGCAGTTTCTAGATAATGATGCTTTTTAAGCAGTGCAGAATATTGAGGGCCAATCACTGGTGCGATGTCAGTGTGAAACTGCAGCGGGGGTGAAGTGAGACAGAGAGTGCTTCACTCTAACAACCCCTTGAGATTTTTCTTATTTCCAACCATATCGAGACACATTTCTCTGTGAGATTTCTTGTTTCTGGCTGCCTTATCACTGAACATCTGTCTTGGTACCTCCAGAATCAACCATTCCAGCACTCTGCTGGAGATATTCAGGGCCATTTATCACCTCAATGGTCTGTATTCTCTCTTTTCAAATCCTGTACCTCAACACCTCTTGTACTCACTGACCTACACTGGATCTCAGTCTGGCAACACTTCAACTTTGAATTTTTTTGTGCTTGTTTCTCAAATCCTTCCATAGCCTTACCTCACTCTCTCTTTCATCTCCTTCAGCCTACAACCCTCCGAGAATTTTATGGCCTCTACTTTAGGGTCTGCAGATTTCCCTGATTTAATTCGCTCCATCTCTAGTGGCTCTGCCCTCAGTTGTCTCAGGCCGAAGCTCTGAAAGTTCCACCTTAGATCTCTCACTCCCAATGTTGCATGGAAAAGTGTGGGGTCATGTCCTTTGGTAGGCAGCATAGAAGCATGGACTGTTTTCTAAATGGGGAGAAAATTCAGAAGTCTGAAGTGCAAAGAGACTTGGGAGTTCTAGTCCAGGATTCCCTCAACTTGCAGGTTGAGTCATTTGTTAGGAAGGCAAATATAATGTTGGCGTTTGTAATGACAGGACTTGAGTATAAAAGTTGGGATGTACTTCTGAGGCTCTATAAGGCTCTAGTCAAGCCACATTTGGAATAGGGCTCCATATCTCAGGAAGGATGTACTGTTCCTGGAGGTTCACAAGAATTGTCCCAGGAATCAAAAGCTTAACATATGAGGAACATTTGAGGACTCTGAATCTATACTTGTTGTCAATTAGAAGGATGAGGGGTGACCTAATTGAAACTTACAAAATACTGAATGGCCTGGACAGAGTAGACACTGGGAAGATGTTTCCATTGGTAGGTGAGATGAGGACCAGATGGCACAGTCTTCAAGTAAAAGGAAGACCTTTTAGAACGGAGATAAGGAGAAACTTCTTCGGCCAGAGAGTGGGGAATCTATGGAATTCAATGCCACAGAAGGCAGTGGAGGCCAAGTTATTGAGTGTATTTAAGATGGCGACAGATAAGTTCTTGATTATCAAGGAAATCAAAGGTTAAGGGGAGAAAGCGGGTGAATGAGGTTAAGAAAATTATCAGCCATGATTGAATGGCTGAGAATACTCAATGGGCTGAATGGCCTAATTTCTGCTCCTATGTCTTATGGTCTCTCCCTCCATCTCTTGCCTTCAGACACTTCCTAATGACCGTGCCTGAGACAGATTTTTGAGCACTGTCCTAAATTCGCCTTGTGCGATTCGGCATCAAAGGTTCATTGGATTTATTGACCAACGTAGCCCCTTGGGGTGCTTCATTAGGTTAAACGTGGAATAGAAATGTATGTTGTTGTTGCAACTTTAACCAAAGATTACAACACAGCATAGGGAGAGAGACACAATAGGTACCTGCTTTGTGTGAGACTTTATCAACTTGGGAATGGATGACACATAGTAATAGATCACACATTCCAGAGGCTGCTCCTGTCACTTTGAAGTCTTTAGCACAACATTTTGTCTCCCCCATCTTTGTTACCATCCACTCAGTCCTTGATGTTTATTTCAAAACTTTTAAGTGCTGTTATCTTGGATTTACAATATGTTGCCTCACTGAGATTCTGTCGAGGTTCTCAAGAAGTCAACATTGCTGTCAGCATGGTTCATTCCCCCGGCTAACAATATTCACCAACAGATTATTCGGGACAGATGAGAGAGCTTGCATAAAATTCAATCCCCCACGGAAACCTTTCACTTCCCAGCAGCAGGGAATCTAGCCCTTTGTCTGAGTTAGCTCACGTAAATGCCTCGGATAAGTCCCAAGCCACTTCACAGGAAACAGCCGGTAATGAGCCACTTGATATTAGGACGGCTGACCCAAAGGAGGGGATTACGAAGGAGGTTTTACGAGGGTCGGGTCAGGAGGGGGAAAGGCTAGAGTTGGTGGAGCTGGGGCTTGGTGGGGTGGATGGTGATGCAAAGCTGGAATCAGCTTTGCCTCATCCTGGGCTGGGAAGGCAACAATTTTCTTCCTGACCTTGCGTGAAATTTAAACTTTTAACTGAAAAACTTATTGCTTGAAGGTAAACAATAAACAGCCTCCTCATGAGACATTTGGACTCAGATTTCTGTCATGGCTAGACGCTTTCTGACCTGGCAAGAATAACAGAATCGAGTCAAAGTTTAAAGTCAAGCATAATGCTTCCCACCTTTGCAGAGGTGGGGGGATTCTATAGGTTCAGGCATGCTTGGGATGTCAAGCAGCTTTTAGAATAGAATTCCTACAGTTCAAGAACAGGCCTTTCGGCCCATCAAGTCTACACTGGCCCTTTGAAGAGCAGTCCACCCAGATCCATCCCATTCCAGTAACCTTGCCATTTTCCATGACCAATTCACCTAGCCTGCACAATCCTAGACATTTTAGAATGGCCAATCCACCTTAACCTGCACATCTTCAGATTGTGGGAGCAAACCAGAACAAGCCATCCAAGCAAACACAGGGAGAACCTGCAAACTCCACACAAACAGTTGCCCAAGTGTGGAATTGAACCCAGGTCCCTGGCGCTGTGCCACAGTCATGCTAACCACTGAGCCACTGTTCCACATTTCTCATGGAATTACTCAGCAGCTTTGACAGCAATAGTGGAGAGAAAGCAGAGTTAATATCTTGGGTATCAAGGACCCTTCTTTATGTTCTGAAGAAGAGTCACGGGATCTGAACCATTAACTCTGCTTTCTCTCCACAGGTGCTGCCAGACCTTCTGACTTTATTTTTCAGCAATTTCTGTTTTGGTTTCTGGTTTCCAGCATCCACAATTCTTTGTTTTTGTTTGGTTACCGTTTCTCATGAGCTGCTCAACAATCAAGTCTGTGCTTGTGAAAAGTTCAACATAGTGTCCAGTATGAGGACTGATTATGCAATTGGATAGCATTGGATAGATAATCCTGATTGTGACACTGGTAACTAGTTTTTGGATTCATTTCCCAGGGGACTGACCTGATCAACAAGACTCAACACTCTGATTTAAAATTTCAACAAACCACAGTGTTAAATGTCAGTGGTCATTAATTGGCAATTCCATACTAATCAAAGCTTTCTTTTCAATCCTCTCATGCAGTATAATTGCTGGTTTGCTTTTGGAATGTTTTTCTCACAAAATGTCCTGATGCATGCAATGCAAAATCAAAATAAAAAGCTTCTTTTTTCTCTCAACAATATTCAAAGTTTATTCTGCGATTTTATTTATTGAACAGACTGGTGAAGCCCTGAAGCATGCTTTCTTGTCAGCATTCCTCAGTAACTAGTAAACTTCCTCAGCCCTTCCCATGTGAACTCACTCGCTTCCCAATCTGGCCTGAGCACCGGACTGAAAATGGGGAGTTTGTGGTGTCATTTTTAAAGGAGCTATCTGGGCATTCCACTGTGAATGGAAATCAAGACCTTGTTACTTCTGAAATCTACGTTGAATGACATTGAGTTTACAACACAGAAATAGACCATTTGGCCCAACTGGTCCATGCTAGTATTCATGATCCACACAAGGGTGGCACGGTAGCTCAGTGGTTTAGTCAATGCTGCTTCACAACGCCAGGGACCCGAGCTAGATTCCAGCCGCGGGTGACTGCCCGTGTGGAGTTTGCATACTCTCCCCGTGTCTGGGTGGGCTTCCTCTGGGTGCTCCAGTTTCCTTCCACAGTCCAAAGATGTGCAGGTTTAGGTGGATTAGCCATGCTAAATTGCCCATAGTGTTCAAGGATGTGTCGGTTAGATGCATTAGTTAGGGGAATGTCGAGTAATATGGGAATGGGTCTGGGAGTGATACTTTTTGGGGGGTTGGTCTGGACTGGTTGGGCTAAATGGCCAGTTTCCACACTATCGGGATTCTCTTCCATGAAGTCTCCCCCAAACAGACCTCTGATCATATCAGTAAATCCTACTCTTTGTTTCTCCTCCATGTCTTTAGCTACATGCTTATTAATTGTATTTCTATTGCTGTCTCTATCACTTGCTCTGATAAAGAGTTTCATGTTATCATCACTCTCCGGGAAAATAATCTTGTTCTAATTTTCTGTTGCTTTAATGAGTGGCTATCTTATAATATCCTAGCTTTGGCCTTGCCCACAAATGGGAATTCTACATCTACCTAATCAAACTCTTTCATAACATTTTAACCTTCAATTTATTACACCACCTCAGCCTCTCCAGTCTGTATTTGTCAAACCTTCCCTGAGCTGATTTCAAGTCAGGGTAAGCCAGTCAGATACAGCAGCAGAGTATGCGTAAGATTGTTGCTGAATCAATCAGCCAGAAATCCATAGTTCAAATGCTGTTTGGGGAAGTTTTGCAATTCCATCTTGGATTTAAAAGTCTGTAAACGCCTATCGATTCCCAAATGGTTCACTCATGTCCTTTAGGAATGGAAACTTTTTGAAGGCTTTTGTTTTGTCAGGCGAAAGGCAAGCCTATCAGTCTGACATTTTCTCTGGTCTGACTCTCAGTGATAGAAATGTGATCTAATCCCTTTACATTTTGACAGGTCCCTTGCATAGGTCAGTGATGATTAACTACTGTCATCTTTCAATTGACACTGAGCTTGAAAGTTCACATTGGAATTTATCTCTCATTTTTTTATATGAGAGTATAAGTATATAGGAGGCACGGTTAGTGAGTTTGTCTCTGACACCAAAATTGGTAAAATGGACAGTGAAGAATGGTATCTATGATGATCAATTGGGTCAATGGGCTGAGAAGGGGCAGATGGAGTTTAATTTGGATAAATGTAAGGTTTTCGCATTTTGGTAAGATAAACAAGGACAAGACTGATGCAATTAATAGTCGGGATCTGAGTAATGTTGTAGAACAGAGACATCTCAGAGTTCAGGCACATAATTCTTTGAAATTTGCATCACAGGTAGACAGGATGGTTAAGAGGTTATTTAGCACACTTCCCTTCATTGCTCAGATCTTTGAGAAGAGAAGTTGGGACGTCATGTTGAGGTTGTACAGAATGTTGGTGAGGCCTCTTCTGGAATGCTGTGTGCATTTCTGGTCACCCTGTTAGAGGAAGGGTAATATTAAACTGGGGAGGGTTCAGACAAGATTTACCAGGATGTTGCTGGGATTGGAGGGTTTGAGATATGAAAATAAACTGGAAAGACTGACATTTTCTTTTCACTGGAGACTAAGGGGTAACCTTATTTATGAAATCATGAAGGGCAAAAAATAAGGTGAATGAAAAGGATCGTTTCCCTCTGATGGGGGAGTTCAAAACTGTGGGGCATATTTCTAAAGTGAGAGGGGAAAGATTTAAAAAGGACATGAGAGGCAACCTTTTTTCACAGAGCGTGGCTCATGTGTGGAATGAACTGCAAGAAATAATAGTGGATGCAGATACATTTAACAGCCATTTGGATAAGTACATGAACTTGAAAGGTTTAAAGGAGTACAGGCAGATAAGTACAGGGACTAGTTTAGTTTGGGATTGTGGATTAGTGGTGCTGGAAGAGCACAGCAGTTCAGGCAGCATCCAAGTAGCTTCGAAATCGACGTTTCGGGCAAAAGCCCTTCATAAGGAATAAAAGGGCTTTTGCCCGAAACGTCGATTTCGAAGCTACTTGAATGCTGCCTGAACTGCTGTGCTCTTCCAGCACCACTAATCCAGAATCTGGTTTCCAGCATCTGCAGTCATTGTTTTTACCTAGTTTGGGATTATGTTCAGTGTGGACTGGTTGGACCAAAGGATCTGTTTCTATGCTGTCTGACTCTATAACTCTATGTACATGTCTCCACCTTCCATCAATACCATTGATCCTTAATTCCCTTTTGAGGTGATCCACCAAGAGATTCCATTGTATGAAACCAGTGTTTCAAGGCAAAATTCTCGCAACACCTTCTCAGGATAACTGTGGACACAGGAATAAATGCCACTGAGAGCTCATGTCCTGAGAATGATTTTATTATTGGTAAGAGGCTTTATGTCAACATCTTGTAAGGGAGCTTGATGAGATTCTCTGTGCTGGAATTTAATTAGAAGGAAAATGAGCTGACAGATATGAATGCTTGTTTGAGTTAATGAAACCCAGAGCTCTGCACCTGATATTTATGTCTAAACATTTCAGGAATGAGAAGACCAGAGGGATATTTCAAATCCAAGAGCAGACTGGAGAAAGAATGAGAATATCCAGTACATCCCCACTCCCCCTGCAAGTCTTAAATCCTACGTTATTATCTGGACTCCATGTAAGATCAGTTCCAATAGGCCTTTCATTAAACACTGAACTCACCAATTTATTGCTTCCCCAATGGGTGACCTCTTGTAATTAAATGGCTCCAAGAAAGGGCATCCTTCCCAAACTAATCTCCCCCGTAGATCAGTCCCACTGATATTCACAGCTGTGAGCAGGGACTCAGATAGCCTGAAACTAGATTGAAACAAACACTAATCTCAATATCATTTCTGCTCCATCGCTAAGGTGTTTGGGAGCGTTTGGGATGTGTGGGTGGTAAATAAAAAGGAAGCTCATAATGAGAAATAAAATCCATCAATGATAGAACACAAGGAGTGTTTCTGAGGAATGAGAGTGAACGACACGTCTAGGAAAAAGAAAGAAGGAAAGAAAGAAAGAGAAACCAAAGAGGAAGATAAGAGAGAGACAGAGTGAGAAAGGAAATGGCAGATGGAAAGACGAATAGGAGTCATGAGGAGATAAAAGAATGGGAGGAATGGTTGACTTTTCTTGCATCTTTCAGTGCCTCACCATGTCTCAAAATGCTTCACAGCCTGTGCAGTATTTTTCAATACAGTCACGATGTCAAAAACACGCCAGCGAGTTTCCGCACAGCAAACCAACTTGATAATATTCAAATCATCCATTTTAGAAACTCAGAAAATAGGAGCAGAAGGAGGCCATTGGGCCCACTCTGCAATTCAACAAGGTCATGGCTGATCATCCATCTCAGTGCTGTCCTTTCTCTCCCTGTACTCTCGATGTCTTTTGCCTCTAGAAATCCACCTAATTTCTTTCCTAAATGTAGTAAGTGACTTGGCCTCCAATGTCATCTATAGTAGAGAATTCCATAAGGTTCATCAACCTCTGAGTGAAGAAATCTCTCTTTATCTCAGTCTGAAACGGCCCATCTCATATGCTGAGACTGTGATCACCTGGCCTCAGGAAACATCAGACTGCATCCAGTCTGTCCAACCTTAACACAACTTTATACAATCCAATGCGGTCCCTTCTGATTGTGCTGAACTCTATTGAATGCAGGGAGAATGTGAGGACTGCAGATGCTGGAGATCAGAGCTTAAAAATGTATTGCTGGAAAAGCGCAGCAAGTCAGGCAGCGTCAAAGGAGAAGGAGAATCGATGTTTCGGGCATAAGCCCTTCTTCAGGAATCCTTCTCCTTCTCCTTTGATTTTTAAGCTCTATTGAATGCAGGTTTAGTCAATCCAATCTCTCTTCATATGACATCCCTGCCATTCCAGCTATCAGTCTATTGAACCATCACTGAACTCCTTCAATGACAAAAATATATTTTCTTGGACCAAAATTGCACACAACATTTTGGTAACCAAGAACAGAAATTCCTGGAAAAGCTTAGCAAGTCTGGTGAGAAATCAGTTTGGATTTTGGCTGGAGTGCACCTTCCACAGAACTGGATGCAAAATGTTAACTCTGTCAGTGTGGCACTTCCCCAGTACTGATCCTCTGACAGTGCAGCACTTCCTAAGAACTGACCCTCTGACAGCGTTGCATTCTCTCTGTACTGATCGCCTGACAGTGCGGCACTCCCTCAGTACTGACCCTCTGACAGTGTGGCACTCCCTCTGTACTGACCCTCTGACAGTGCGGCACTCCCTCAGTACTGCCCCTCTGACAGTGCAGCACTCTCTCAGTACTGACCCTCTTACAGTGTGGCAATCCCTCAGTACTGACCCTCTGATAGCGCAGCATTCCCTCAGTGTTGACCCTCTGACAGTGCGGCACCCCTCAGTACTGACCCTATGAGAGTGCAGCACTCACTTAGAACTGACCCTCTGACAGTGCGGCACTCCTTCTGTACTGACCCTTTGACAGTACAGCACTCCTTTATTAGTGACAGTCTGATTGTATCGAACTCCTGTTGATTGTTACGAGGTCAGCCAAGTGAACCTCATAGAATATGAGGTCCATGATTGGGACTGTTAATCTGGTCTGATCAGGGAGCTCTGGCTGACAGGTAAGAATAGAGGTGTAACACATCATGTTCACTCTGAGAGGCTCTGATGGAGCTTGATCAGAGATATTCAGCTTCCAATTTAAATGAAGTGTGACTTGTTGACATGATACCGACGTCTGTGGAGTTATTTCAATAGCGGTGTGAGAAAAAACATGCTCCCAAAGAAATCACATGCAACATTGGTGGTTGAATTGAGGTAAGCATTTCTAGCATCCTGCCGTTATTTTGAAAGTTTGACTTGTTTAATCCTGCCATTAAGACTGCGTCTGGTATGTGGAAAGAGTGTATTATTTTCCCTGGGCAAATGACATTAGAGCAGATGAAAAATCAATGAGGAATCCCCCTGGCAGTTTGTATACCTGCAGCTTTTTTGGTTATTCGGAACCTAACTTTCTCTGAGGTATCAGGTAATAAAACCTTTCAAGAGTTGACCATTCAGTTAAGGAATACTATTATACCCATACCCCCAAGCGTCCTCTAATTCTGAGAAGTTGTCAGTTTTACTCGGCAATTTGAGAAACAGGGAAATCCCTCCTGGTATTTTTTATTAGGTTCAGATGATGGGTAGTGGGATGTGACTTTGGTTTAACCCTTAATGAGATGCCGAGAGACCATTTGGTCTGCGGGATTAAAGATGTACCATTATCTGAAGTCCAACTGTACGCCAAACTGTACTCCAAAGAGGCATTATCATGGAAAATGCAGCAAGTGGAGCGTATGAGTTGCAGGGTCTCCCTAAGGAAGTGGTCACCCTTGCCAGGCTGATGGAACTTGGGGAACACCACTGAGTGAAGGTAATTTGCGTAGCCTCACTCAGGACATACCTTGAATAGGAGGACTCTCAGTCTGCCCACAGCAAAACCTCAAAACAAAACCGAATCTCAGCCAAACAGTAAAAAATTTCTTCAGGATATGGGCTGGTAAGCCAGCGTAGTTGCTGCCGGTGTGCAGACTCAAGACAGCAACTGAGTCCCGTGAGATGAAATTGAATAAGAGCGTTCATAGACAGGTATCCGGGAAAGTGCACACTCTGGAAAGTCCACCAATGTCTTTACGGAAGTGAATTTGTAATAATAGTGGACAACAAGCCCCTGCTAGGTCAACTTAAAGAGGAGAAGGCAGTGCCAAAGCTTCAGACCAAATTCAGTGGTGCACTGTTATTCTAAGTACGTATAATTATAAGTTGGAACACCGCCTAGGAGCTGAAAAAGTGTTGCTAGAAAAGCGCAGCAGGAGGCCTAGGAGGCCAAGTGGCAAATGCGGATACATTGTGCCACCTCTTGCTGGAACAGTCCACAGTGGTTTTAAATTTTCTGGACATCCTTCCAGTCACAGCTGACAGATCCAGTCCTTGTAAAACTGAAACAGCTGCTGGTGATGGGAAAACCAAACAGCGTCACCACCAGAATTGAAACCTTTCTGGACCTGGCGAGGCCAGAGCACCATAGAGGACAGAATTTTATTATGGGGACAATGAGTGTTTGTCCCGAGCACAGGTCACTGCAGGCACTGGCTGAACTCCACCAGGGACATCCACGGGCTTTCAAAGTGAAAATGTTGAGGAGTTGCATCTGGTGGCCAGGACTGGATGGAGACATAGTGCAAAAGTACCCAGAGGACCAACAAGGAGAAAAATTACCACTGCCAGCTCCTCCATATTTGTGAGAACGATCGACTATGCAGGTGCTTTTATGGCTCAATGTTCTTAGTCATTGTGGAGCCCACTATAGCATTCATTCATCAAACACGGGGATGATGATGGAAAAACTGTACACATCTTTTGCAATACACAGACTCCTGGAAGTGTTGCTCACAGATAATGGGCCATCATTTACTAGCAGAGAATTTCCTGAAGCCAAATGGTATTTAATATATAAGGACAGCTCCATACCATGCATCATCCAATGGTCTGGCAGAAAGAGCCTTCCAAACTTTGAAGGTAGGCTCGAAGAAACAGGCTACACTTCACTCGATACCAAACTGTCCCAGTTCCTACTTGATTATAGGACTGTCCCTCACCCAACTACAGGCATAGTTCCAGCTGATTTACAAATGGGGAGAAGACTCTGCATCAGGTTAAAACTGATCTTCCCATACCTGGTGGGGGGTGGGGGGGGGTGGGTGGGGGGGGGGGGGGGGTGGTGGTGGGGGATGGTGGGGAGCGGCATGGGCACATGACAGTGAAATGGCTTCAGGACCATCAATGCTGGACACAAGACTCTGCGAAGCGAGAGAGACAGTCAACTTTGGGGGACAAAGTATATTGTAGGGCCCACAGGAATGGCCCTGTGGTTCCTACAATATACTTTGTAGGTAAAAGGTGTTTTCGATGCAGGGTCAGATCCAGTGATGTATAAAGTTCAGATCAGTGCGATGCTACTGATCAAGCACATGGACCATGTGAAAACTGCAAACTAGCAAAACATACCTGGCTCCTGGACAGCCTTTCTGACTATTCAGAAACCTGTGGAGTCTACCTCTCTGTCAAGCACTGAAGAAACTTCAGAATCTGAGGTGGACACAGCAGAATGCCGCTGCCTGAAGAAGAGAATAAGTTTCTTCGGAGACACATCCAAGAGGAGAGATACTTTGCCTTACACACCATTTGTATCAGAGGCAGAATTGGTGCTAAACACCCCACGAGGAGCTACAAAACAAAACACTGGTGTGTGTCCTCAGGCTCAGAGGGGGAGGGATGCAATGTTTGTTATGAGGTCAGCCTGATTTGATCTCATAGAATATGAGTTCCCTGATTGGGCCATTAATCTGGTCTAATCAGGGCAACGTGGCTAATAGATACGAAGAGAAATAAACAAGAGGTGTGTCTTTCACTGTGTTTCACACCTGCGCACACACACCATGGGTGCTGGGGAAAAATAAGCACTACCGCAGTTAGGCGGTAGTGTGGGGGAAATAAAAAGGAAAAAAAAAGGAGTGTTAAGGAAAAAAAAAAGAACAGATACGAAGAGGAGTGTTTGAGGTTCCGTTCACTCTGATGGAGCTGTGATCATTGTCAAAGACCCAGTAAACAAAGGGTGATTTGGTGAAAGGGTACCAGCCTCTGCAGAGTTATTTCGACTCCCTCAATATTAACCTTCTAACAGTGCGGCACTCCCTCAGTACTGACCCTGTGACAGCACAGCATTCCCTGTATACTGACCCTCAGACAGTGCGGCACTCTCTCAGTACTGACCCTCTGACAGTGCGGCACTCCCTCAGTACTGACTCTTTGACAGTGCGGCACTTCCTCAGTCCCGACCCTCAGACAGTGCGTCACTTCCTCAGTACCGATCCTCAGACAGTGTGGCACTCCCTCTGTACTGACCCTCTGACAGTACAGCACTCCCTCAATACTGACCCTCTGACAGTGCTGCACTTCCTCAGTACTGACCCTCAGACAGTGCGTCGCTCCCTCAGTACTGAACCTCTGACAGTGCGTCGCTCCCTCAGTACTGACCCTCAGACAGTGCGTCGCTCCCTCAGTACTGACCCTCTGACAGTGCGTCGCTCCCTCAGTACCGACCCTCAGACAGTGCGGCACTCCCTCAGCACTGATCCTCTGACAGTGTTACCCTCAATAATGTGCCGCAGCCTTTGCAGTGTAAAACTGAAAATTGAAAAATGAACCTTGTCTATATGTTTCTATCTGTGTTGACCATTTAAAATATATGTAAGTATTACAGTGAATGGAAAACAAAGAATGGTGGAAGAAGGAACCAAGACTCCTCATCATTCAAACTGGTCGATAAAAAAAAATCTATCCCTGATGACAGGGTCTGAGGTCAGTCAAGTCACTGTCACATCAGCCAATAAATAATTCTTGAAAAATTCTCTGACTAATTTGCTAAAGTGAACTGAACATTCCCATAGGAAACAGTGCAGTGAGGGAGGTCTGATCCAGGAATGAAGAGGTTTGTAGATTTGAAATGCAGCTCGGCTAACTGGGGTCTGTGGTCAGTGAGTGACATGTTGGTGAGAGTGCGTATCAATGGGGCGGGGGGAAATGTGTGGCCTCTGATTTACTCTACTTAAAGCTGCCCGTTCCAAACCTTCCACTTTCCATCTGAGTATCAAAATCTTAGTCACAGAAAAACAGACTGCGATATTACTGAGCAAATGTTTGGCTTGATCTGACTGACAATCCGTCTGCTCCTCAAACCTGCTTCAAACACATTCCTTCAAATGGGGGAAAATGATTGTACTGCACCGCATTAAAAGGAAAAACAACCAGTCCACTCGGCTGTTGGCTCTACAAAGTGATATTCGAATCCTTTTAAAATGATGTCCCTTGAAAGGGGAAAAGATGTCATTAAAAGGGAACTGAAATTGCTGTTATGGGGAGAGGTTTGGACAATTGGCAACTCCATTAAAAACATGTACGAAATCATCTCCTACATGCTGAGACTCTCTGAGTATCTGACAGAGGAATGTGTATTGATATGAATAATTCTGAGAGGACCTGGTTACTATCTCACGTGCTTGAGGATCTTGCTCTGCTTAAACTGACTGCCGCTTTTCCGACATTACAACTGAAACCAGATTTGAAAAGCGTTTAATTGGCTGTGAATAGCACTGGGACATGGTGAGGCTGTGAAAGGCTCGATAGAAATGCAAGTCTTTATTTTTAAAGTTGAGACCCAGAAACTCAACATTAACATTCACCAGCTGTCACGACTCACTTGGATTTTTATAATTGGTGCCGGGATTCAGAAATAATTGGCTGTCAGACCTTTAGCCGAGCAAGTCACAGACTGTGTTTCGACAGAAGTAGTGATGATCCTCCCTTTAAGTTGACAATGTGAGCAAACCTCACAACACATGTACTGAGTTCACTGAAACAAGGCTCAAACAATTCCAAACGGTTTCAAAGGAGATTTACTCAGTATTCTGAAGATTCAACACAAATCACAGAAGATTCAAAAATGAGAAATATGATTCCTTTGGGAAAGGAACGCTGAATTCAACTATAGACCCAGAGATTTTATTTCCACTGAGTACCCAGGTTTAATTTGCTGCAATGGGAAAACTGTCCAGCAATTTGAGATGATGGTAATGAGCGGGAATATGGCATCAGTTTCAAATAGGTTGATAGTCATAGAGTCATAGAGATGTACAGCACAGAAACTGACCCTTTGGTCCAACTTGTCCATGCTGACCAGACATCCTAACCTAACCTAGTCCCATTTGCCAGCACTTGCCCATATCCCTCTAAACCCTTCCTATTCATATATCCATCCAGATTCCGTTTAAATGTTGTAATTGTACCAGCCTTCACTACTTCCTCTGGCAGCTCATTCCATATGCTCAATATTCCCTGATTGAAAAAGTTGCTTTGGTCGATTTTATGTCTTTCCCCTCTCATCCTAAACTATGCCCTTTAGTTCTAGACTCCCCCAACCCCAGGGATAAGACCTTGTCTATTTACCCTATCCATGCCCCTCATGATTTTATAAACCTCCATAAGGTCACCCCTCAGCCTCCTACACTCCAGGGAAAACAGCCCCAGCCTATTCAGCCTCTCCTTATAGCTCAAATCCTCCAACCCTGGCAAGATCCTTGTAAATCTTTTCTGAACCCTTTCAAGTTTCACAGTATTCTTCCAATAGGAGGGACACGAGAATTGCACACGATATTCTCAAAGTGGCCAAGCCAATGTCCTGTACAACCGCAACATAATCTCCCAACTCCTATACTCAATGTCCAATAAAGGAAAGCATACCAAATGCCTTCTTCACTATCTTATTGAGCTGCGTCTTCACTTTCAGTGAACTATGAATCTGCACTCCAAGGTCTCTTTGTTCAGCAACACTCTTCAGGACCTTACCGTTAAATGTATAAATCCTGCTCTAATTTGTCTTTCCAAAATGCAGCACTGCACATCTATCTAAACTCCATCTGTCACTTTTTGGCCCATTGACCGATCTGATCAAGACCCCATTGTAATCTGAGGTAACCTTCTTCGCTGTCCACTACACCTCCAATTTTGATGTCACTTGCAAACTTATTAACTATATCTCCTATGTTCACATCCAAGTCACTTATATAAATGATAAAAAGTAGTGGATCCAGCAATGAAACTTGTGGCACACCTCTGCTCACAGGCCTCCAGTCTGAAAAGCAATCCTCCACCACTATCCTCTGTCTTCTACCTTCAAGCCAGTTCTGTATGCAATAGGCTTGTTCTCCATTGTTCCATGAGATCAAACCTTGCTAATCAGTCTATCATGAGGAACCTTGACGAACCACCTTACTGAAGTTAATTCAATAAGAAACATAGAAAATAGAAGCAGTAATAGGCCATTCAGCCCTTCTGGTCTGCTCTGCCATTCGATATGACCATGGCTGATCACCCTGTTCTGATTTTCTCCCTGTTACCTTTGTTCCCTTTCATACTAAGAACTATATATAACTCTGTGAACGCATTCAATGATTTGACCTCAGCCACTTTCATGTGGCACAGATTTCCACAGGCTCACCACGGTATAGTTGAAGAAATCTTCCCTGATCTCAGTTCTAAATAGCCTACCCCCATAGCCTTAGACTGTGACCCCTGGTTCTGGAACTCTGCAGTCATTTGTGTTTGCCCAACCTAGTCTTGTTAGAATTTTAGAGAGTTCTATGAAATCCCATCTCATTATTCTAAATTTCAGTGAAAAATAATCTCAACTGATCCAATCTCTATTCATGCATTAGTCTTTCCATGCCAGGAATCGATCAAAAATCACATGACAGTAGGTTATAATCTGATGGGTATATTTGAAGACATGAGCTTTCAGAACACTGCTTCTTCATCAGATCCGAGTGAAAGCAGAAGACCTTAAAAGGGTCATACAACTCATGTGAACGAATTGAACACACCTAAGATGGCTCTTAAAGTTTTAAACACACACACATACACACACACACACACACACACACAAACACACATACACACCTCCCCTGCCCCCTCTCACACACGCGCATGTACATATAAATCTGTGGGGTGAATTTGTATTTGCAGATATGTCATTCAAAAAGCGCACAATTTGTAGACAGGCAGGCAATGTGGTATTTTCTAAATTCCTACCTTAGAAATAAAACCAGTCTGACTCCACGTTAAGGCACAGACAGACTCCAGACAAGTCCTCATGCCTAAAATACATTGTCTGACTAGAGATGTCAAAGAACAAAGAAAATTTACAGCCCAGGAACAGGCCCTTCGGCCCTCCGAGCCTGAGCCGATCCAAATGTATGTCTAAACCTGTCGGTCAATTCCTAAGCATCTGTATCCCTCTGCTCCTCACCTACTCATGCATCTGTCCAGATGCATCTTAAATGAATCTACCATGCCTGCCTCTACCAGCTCTGCTGGCAACGCGTTCCAAATGCCCACCACCCTCTGTGTGAAGTACTTACTGTGTGTATTCCCCTTAAACTTTCCAACTCTCACCTTGAAAGCATGACCTGTCTTTATTGAATCCTTCACTGTGGGAAAAAGCTTGTCTCTATCCATCCTGTCTATACCCTTCATGATTTTGTAAATCTCAATCAGGTCCCCCTTCAATCTTCTTTTTTCTAGTGAAAATAAAGCTAACCTACTCAACCTCTCTTCATAGCTAGCACCTTCCATGCCAGACAACATCCTTGTAAACCTTCTCTGCACCCTCTCCAAAGCGTCCACATCTTTTTGGTAATGTGGCACTCAGAAATGTATTCTAAATGCAGTCGAACCAATGTCTTGTACAATTATAACAGCTCTTATACTCAATACCCCGTCCGATAAAGGCAAGCACACTATATGCCTTCTTTACCACTCTATCCACCTGTGCAGCAACCTTCAGGGTACAATGGACCTGCACTCCCAGATCTCTTTACCCCCCTTTTCCCAAGGCTCTTCCATTCATTGTATAATTCGCTCTAGAATTAGACTTGCCTAAATGCATCATCTCACATTTGTCTGGATTGAAAGCCATCTGCCACTTTTCCGCCCAACTCTCCAGTCTATGTATATCCTCCTGTATTCTCTGACAGTCCCTTATGCTTCCTGCCACTCCACCAATCTTTGTGTCATCTGCAAACTTGCTGATCATACCAACAGTGCCCTCTTCTAGATCATTTATGTATATTACAAACAATAGTGGCCCCAATACTGACCCCTGTGGAACACCACTGGTCACCTTTCTCCATTTCGAGAAACTCCCTTCAACTACTACTCTCTGTCTCCTGTTGCTCAACCAGTTCTTTATCCACCTAGCTAGAACACCCTGCAAACAATGTGACTTCACTTTCTCCATTATTTTACAATGGGGAACCTTATCAAACACCTGACTAAAGTCCATGTACATGACATCAACAGCCCTTCCTTCATCTAACAACTTGGTCACTTCCTCGAAGAACTCTATCAAGTTGGTAAGGCATGATCTCCCCTGCACAAAACCATGTTGCCCATCACCGATAAGCTCATTCCTTTCCAAATATAAATAGATCCTACCTCTCGTATCCTCTCCAGCAACTTCCCTTCCCCACTGACATCAGGCTCACTGGTCTGTAGTTACCCAGAATATACTTAATACCCTTCTTGTACAGGGGGACAACATGAGCAATCTTCCAATCCTCTGGCACCTCACCTGTATTTAAGGATGCCACAAAGATATCTGTCAGGGCCCCAGCTATTTCCTCTCTCGCCTCCTTCAGCAATCTGGGAGAGATCCCATCCGGTCCTGGGGATTTGTCCACCTTCATAACCTCTAGCATACCCAACACAGCTTCCCTACTTATGGCAATATGATCCAGACTCATCAAACTTCTATGTCTCATCTCAACATTCATCATGTTCCTCTCCTCAGTGAACACTGATGGAAGGTAATCATTCAGACTCTCACCCATTCTCTCAGGTTCAGCACACAGCCTTCCTTCATTATCTTTTAGTGGACCAATCCTTTCTCTAGTTACCCACTTGTTTCTTATTTAAGAATAAAATGCTTTGGAATTTTCCTTAATTCTGCTAGCTAAGGCTATTTCATGACCCCTTTTAGCCCACTTGATTCCTTGTTTAAGACTTGTCCTACTCTTTCGATATTCCTCCAGGATCCATTCTCTTCTTAGCTGCCTAGACCTTATGTACGCTTCCCTTTTCCTCTTGGCTAGTCGTACAATTTCTCCTGTCATCCACTGTTCACGAATCTTGCCCTTCCTATCCTTTGCCCTCAACAGGACAGCCTATCCTGCACTGCCATTAACCTATCTTTGAAAGCCTCCCGCATCTCAAATGTGGACTTCCCTTCAAATAGCTGTGTCCAATCCACATTTCCCAGCTCCTGCCCAATTTTGATATAATTGGCCTTGGCCCAGTTTACCATTCTTCCCTTAGAACCACTCTCTTCTTTCTCTACGAGTATTGTAAAATTTACAGAATTGTGGTCATTGTTCCCAAAGAAATCCCCCACCGCAACTTTGACCACTTTTCATGGCTCGTCCTCCAGTATCAGGTCCAATATGGCCCCTTCCCTCGTCGGACTATTGGCATACTGCTCTAGAAAACTCTCCTGGACGCTTTGTACAAATTCTACTCCATCCATACCTCTGACTCTAAATGTATACCAGTCAATGTTGGGAAAATTAAAATCTCCCATCACCACTAACCTATTGCCTCTACATCTATGCATAATCTGTTTACCTATTTGTTCTTCTACCTCACGCTAACTGTTGGGAGGTCTGTAATACAGCCCCAACAATGTAACTGTACCCTTTTATTTCTCAGCTCCACCCATAATGCCTCACTACCAAAGACCACCATAGTGTCCTCCTTTAGCACAGCCGTGATATCGTCCCTGACCAGCAATGCAACTCCACCCCCTCTTTTACTTCCCTCCCTGTCCTGTCTGAAGCGTCTGTATCCTAGAACATTCAGTTGCCAATCATCACGTCCTTCCTTCAACCAAGTCTCTGTGATGGCAATAATGTCATACTCCCAGGCACCAATCCAAGCCCTAAGTTCATCTGCCTTACACACTGTACACTTTGCATTAAAGTAGATGCATTTCAGGCCACCAGTTCTTCAGTGCTCATCTGCTCTCTGCCTATTCTTCTCTTTATTAGTGCTATCTTCATAATTCTTACAGTCTGCAGTCTCGACCTCGCTGCCTACTTGTTTTTTCTTCTGGTTCCCAGTCCCCTGCCACATTAGTTTAAAAGCTACCCACAGCAGGATCAAAAACTCCCCCAAGGACATTGGTTCTGGTCTGGTTCAGATGTAGACCATCCCTTTTGTAATAGTCCCACCTCCCCCAGAACCGGTCCCTATGTCCAACAAATCTGAACCCCTCCCTCCTACACCATCTCTCAAGCCACGTGTTCATCCTGCCTATTCTTTCATTTCTACCCTGGCTAGCACGTGGCACTGGTAGCAATCCTGAGATCACTACCTTTGAGGTCCTCCCCTTTAACTTCTCGCCTAGCTCCCTGAATTCTGCTTTCAGGACCTCATTTTACTTTCTATTTATATTGTTTGTGCCTTTACGCACCAGGACAACTGGCTGTTCACCCTCCCCTTTTAGAATGCTCTGCAGCCGATCAGTGACATCCCTGACCCGAGCACCTGGCAGGCAACAAACCATCCGGGAGCCCTGTTTTGTGCCACAGAACCGCTTATCTACTCCCCTCACAATAGAATCCCCTAGGACTATGGCCCTGCGAGTCTTTTGCCCGTCTTTCTGAACAGCAGAGCCCATCATGGTGCCATGATCCTGGCAACTGCTGCCCTCCCTTGGTCAGCGATCTCCCGGAACAGTATACAAAACGGTATACCTGTTTTGGAGGGAGATGACCACAGGGGACACCTGCACTGCCTTCCTCCTCTTTTTCTGTCTTTTGGTCACCCATTCACTGTCTCCCTCAGCAATCCTAACCTGCGGTGTGACCAGTTCACTAAGTGTGCTATCGACGACCTCCTCAGCATCGCGGATGCTCCACAGTGAGTCCATCCACAGCTCCAGAGCCGTCATGCGGGCAAACAACAGCTGCAGCTGGACATACGTCTTGCAAATGTAAGAGTCAGGAACGCCAGACAAGTTCCTAAGCTCCCACATCAAGTAAGAATCAAATGCTATGGGTCTGATGTTCCCTGCCATTGGAAGCTTAGCTTTATATGAACTAACTAAAACCAAACAATGCATTTAAATAAATGAAAAAGAAAGTGAAGAAATAAAGCCTTACCTTACAGAGTCTTTTTCTTCCGGTTAGGAGTGGGGGTGTGGGGGGGGGGGGGCAGGAGGGAAATACTACACGTGTAGTATCTCATGTTTAGCCACTGCCAAAGTATAAATTAATCCCTTACCTTCCTAGCAGCTTCACTCCTCCTTCTCTCCTCGCCGCTCTGGCAAAATGGAGACCCAACTCCTGAGTTAAGTCCCTTTTTATGCAGGAAACTTCACCCTTCCCGGCAGCCCTCGCTTCACTCCTCCTTCTCTCCTTGCTGCCTCCTTCATACTGATGGCACCTTAAATTATCTCAGGGCAGTGACTTGAAAGAAAGTCTGCAATTTGCACATTAATTAATCAAAGCCTGCACCTCCATGCTAGTTGACTGAAAATTTAAGAGCCATCTTAGGTATGTTCGATTTGTTTGCATGAGTTGTATGACCCTTTGATCTTTTCTTTATGAATTCCGTGTCTAATGTCTTCTGTCTAGCAACTGGTGAAGGACCAGTGCTCTGAAAGCTAGTGTTTTCAAATAAATCTGTTGGACTATAACCCGGTGTTGTGTGGGTTTTGACCTTATCCAACCCAAAACAATACCCGCACCTTCACATCATCCCAGGAATCAGTTCGGTAAACCTTCACTGCATTTCCTCCACAGTTTGACCATCCTTCCTCAGATAAGGAGACCAAAGCTGCGCATAATACTGAGGTGTGGTCTCACCAAAGCACTGGATTAGTGGTGCTGGAAGAGCACAGCAGTTCAGGCAGTATCCAAGGAGCTTTGAAATCGACGTTTCGGGCAAAAGCCCTTCATCAGGAATAAAGACAGTGAGCCTGAAGCGTGGAGAGATAAGCTAGAGGAGGGTGGGGGTGGGGAGAAAGTAGCATAGAGTACAATGGGTGAGTGGGGAAAGGGATGAAGGTGATAGGTCAGGGAGGAGAGGGTGGAGTGGATAGGTGGAAAAGGAGATAGGCAGGTAGGACAAGTCCGGTGAAGGAGGCCCAGGACCTCCATGTCCTCGGCAGAGTGGGAGGGGGAGTTGAAATGTTGGGCCACGGGGCGGTGTGGTCCCTGGGCTTGAAGTGTTCCGAGGCGGAAGGTGAGGCGTTCTTCCTCCAGGCGCCCCGTGGCCCAACATTTTAACTCCCCCTCCCACTCTGCCGAGGACATGGAGGTCCTGGGCCTCCTTGACCGCTGCTCCCTCACCACCAGACGCCTGGAGGAAGAACGCCTCATCTTCCGCCTCGGAACACTTCAACCCCAGGACATCAATATGGACTTCAACAGTTTCCTCATTTCTCCTTCCCCCACCTCACCCTAGTTCCAAATTTCCAGCTCAGCACTGTCCCCATGACTTATCTGGACCTGTCCTACCTGCCTATCTCCTTTTCCACCTATCCACTCCACCCTCTCCTCCCTGACCTATCACCTTCATCCCTTCCCCCACTCACCCATTGTACTCTATGCTACTTTCTCCCCACCCCCACCCTCCTCTAGCTGATCTCTCCACGCTTCAGGCTCACTGCCTTTATTCCTAATGAAGGGCTTTTGCCCGAATCGTCGATTTCGAAGCTCCTTGGATGCTGCCTGAACTGCTGTGCTCTTCCAGCACCACTAATCCAGAATCTGGTTTCCAGCATCTGCAGTCATTGTTTTTACCTCACCAAAGCCCTGTACAACTGCAGCAAGACATTCCTCCTGCTGTAATTTAATCCTCTCGCTATGAAGGCAAACATGCCATTTCCCTTCTTTCCCACTTGCTGTGCCCTCAGCTTACTTTCAGCTATCAGTGTATGAGGTCTTGTTACACCACCCCTTTCCAAATTCAAGTATTAATCTCCTTTCCTGTTGTTGCCACCAAAGTGGATAACCTCACATTTGTCTGCTTTATACTGAAACTGCTAGACATTTCCCCAATTACTCAACTTGTCCAAATCACACTGAAGGGTTTCTGCATCCTCCTCACAATGCAGCTTCAGTGTTGGCTGCAAAGTCGGAGATATAGTTCCTGCATCTAAATTATTAATGTATACTGTGAATAGCTGAGGTGCTTGGACCATTCCCTGCAGTACCCCACTAGTCGCTGCTTGTCACATAGGTCAAATTATTTGTAGCCCCACCAAAATGTACTGGGTCACAGGTAAAACTTGACCCATAACTGTCACAAAACCAGACAAACAAACACTTCCAGGGTACCGGGTACAGTGAGACACATTGTGGCCCCGAAATGAGTCACTATGACTTAAAGTATGATGCACCGAGATGGGACACATGAGTACAGTAATGCAGAATGTGACACTAAGTGACAGAGGGAGAGAGGGAGAGAGAGAATTGGAACACTGGTCAGTGAGACACAGGATGGAATATACTTTGTGCAGAGACTGTGGCTCGAATTGGTTGGAGAGCAGGAGGTAGAAATAGTGGCTGGGGGCATTTTGTTCTACAAGGTCCTTCCAAGGCAAGCCACATTGATAGGCATTCGGTACGCAATCAGCGTACTTGATATTGGATGCCTCCTGAAAGCCAGCGCTATACCCATCTTCTATCTAACCTAATTCCCCAAACTTAGTGGTAACCATTCTCCACCCCACTCACTGAAAATTCTCTTTTCCACCTATGGCTGGAATACACCTTCCCCATGAACACCATCCTGCTTACTTACCTAAGTCCAGGAGTCATTTGTGAGGGTTATGGAGAATTTCTGGCATTCGCCATTGCTCCCAATGACCCCCACTGCTGGCATTGGACAGCTGCTAGTTCCATCTATCTGGCAGCTCCTTTGGACTGGAATTTCCACCAGACCGGCTGTTGATCAGGTGGAAGGCCGGTCTACCCAGCTGACTGCATTTAAGTAGCAGGAGAGCGGCGTAACTTGGGTTTCCCACTCGTTCTCCAACTGGTTAGAGAAGATCCTTTGCACAAACTGTATTTGTGCAAATTTTCTTTGAACAATGACATTGTCCCAGCAGATCAGGACTTGGATGAGGAAAAATAGGGGAAATAAGTCACTGTGGCAAGTAGTCAACAGGAGGGCATAGCTTCCACCATGTTGGAATATTTATGCAAGAATAAATATTAGGTCCTTGTGATGATGGGAAGGAAATAATCAAGGGTGTACAAATCAAATGAAAAGAAATCAGACTGCCAGTAATAGTCTGCATATGGAGCTCATAGAATGCTTTCAAGTCAGTTTTTTTTAGAGTAGCATACTCTGAAAGAGAGAAGATTATACTATGTTGGTATTGTGTAATGAAACAGGATTAATTAATGGTCTCAGAGTAAAGGCACCCCTCAGTAACAGTGGCTACAATGTGATTGAGTTTTGCATTCAGTTTGAAAGGGACAATGTAGGGTTTAAGATTAGTATTTTAAGCTTAAATAAGGGCAACCATCTGGAAATGAAAGCTGTGCCAGCTGAAGTGAACTGTGATATGAGGCTTGGGGGGGCAGGTCAGTACATACACAGTGGCATATATTTAAGGAGATATTGCAGAGAAAGTATATTTCTATTGTGATGAACAGTTATAAAGGGAGAAGGGAGGAGTTAGGGAAAGCATCAATTTTGAGATAGCAACTGACACAGTGAGTAGTCAGGGTATGGACCACACTGCTTGGAAATGTGGTGGAGGCAGATTCAATTGAGGCATTCAGGAGGGCACTGGATAGTGTTTGGATAGCAATAGTGTGAAGGGAGATGGGGAAAAGGCAAGAGATGAGTTAGTAGATCCAGTGCAAACATGATAGGCTGGATGCATCCTAACAATTCTGTAATTCTTAGAATCCCTACAATGTGGAAGCAGGCCATTTGGCCCATTGAATCCACACTGCCCCTCTGAAGAGCATCCCACTCAGACCCACCTCCCCAACCAATCCCTGTAACCTTGCATTTCCTGTGGCTAATCCACACATCTTTGGACTATGGGAGGAAACACAGACAGTTGCCCGAGGTTGGAATCGAACCTGGCTCCCTGTCGTTATGAAATAGCAATGCTGACCACTGAGCCACCATGCTGCCCATTCTGAGATACAACCACACAATAATGAGTGGCAGGTCAGATAATTGCTCAGAACATAAAGGATGGTACAAAGTGCAAGTTAAATCAGGAAGAAGCAGATCTAAAGGAAATTAGCTAGGAGCTTAAAAATAATACAGATAGCAAAAAGTTCTGCTGGTATTTAAAAATAAGTGTAAATTGCTCCTCCAGAAAGCAAGACTGGGGAGTTAATAATAGATAATAAGGAAAGGTTGGATGAATTGAGCAAATATTTTGCACTTGTATTTCACTATAGTGGATCTAAAAACTCTCCAGTAATAGCTTTCAAGCAGGATTTGGAAGGAAGAAAAGAGGCTAAAATCAGGAATATATAGGCCATGATTAGCTTGATATCAGTCGTGGGAAGAAAGAGGTTATAGCTCTGCATTTAGAAAATCTCTAGATAATCAGGAAATATTGGCATAGTTTTGTGGAATGAAAATGATGTTTAAACAATTCATTAGCATTCTTTGAAGGAGTAGCATTGCTTTTTATAGAGACAAAGTGATAAGGTGCCACATCAAAAGGTTTTGTGGAAATTAAAAGCTCATGGTGCAGGGGGTAACATATTGAAAAGAAGGTTGCCTAGTTGGCAGAAAACAGTGAGAACGGATCTGGATCCTTGTCAGATCGGCAATCCCTCAGGGCCTAAGCTGTGGCTTTAACTTTTTCTACTTTCTGCCAACGAGGAGTCGACGACATGGTAGCTAAATTTACAGATGACGCCAAGATGAGAAAGAAAGAGGGTTGTGAACAAAATATAAGGAGTCTGCAGATAGGGTATGGATATGTCAAGTGAGCAAATATCAAACAAATACAGTGTAATGTTAGGAAATTTCTGAAGTTTTCACCTTGGCAAGAGGAATGGGGCAGCAAAGTATTACTTGAAGGGAGAACGGCTGCAGAATTTTGAGCTCCAGACAGGTCTTGTTGTTCTAGTGCATGTGCCAGAAAAAAATTAGTATGCAGGTACAGTACCTAATCAAGGAGGCTAATAGAATCCTAACCTTTATTACTGCAGCAGTTGTATGTAAAAGTAAACGTGTTATGCTCCAGTAATACAGGGCATCTGTGAGACCACATCTTGAATATTTCTCCTTATTTAAGAAATGAAGTAAATATGTTGGTGGTTCAGAGGAAGTTTATTAGATTGATAACTGGAATGAGTGGATTGTTTTCTGAAGATAGTTTGGACAGGCTAGTCTTTTTCCAACTGGAACTTAGAAGATTGAGGGATGACTCAATTGAAGTGTTTAAGAGGTCTTGACAAGTTGGACCTGGAAATAATGTTTCTCTTGTGGATGAGTCTTGAAGTAGGAGGTTAGAGCTTTAACATTAGGGATCAGTCTTTTTGGAACTGAAATGGGGAGATTTCATTCTTCAAAGAGATTTGTAGACTTCGGAACTTCCTACCTCAGAAGGCAGGGGAAGCTGGGTCATAGAATAATTTTAAGGCAGAGGTAAATAGACTCGGAGAAAGTGAGGACTGCAGATGCTGGAGAGTCAGAGTCAAAAGTAAACTCTTGTTAGATAAGAGAATCAAAGGCCACTGTGGTGTTGAGAATGTGGATTTCAAAATGTAACAGATCAGCCAAAATCCTATTCAATGACAGGGCAGGCTCAAGGAACTGAATGGTCTCACTGTGCTTCTATTTCTTTGATCATATGTTCCACACTGTGTTGTACTGTACCCAGTTTACCATCTGTCTCTAGGTCGCACCGTGTTGCACTTGCCGAGTGCTCCATCTCTCTCTCTCTCTGTCAAACAGATTTTGTGGCATTGGACCCAGTGTTCCATCTGTCTCTGGATCACACTGTGTTTCACTGTATTCAGTGTCCTCACTCTCTCTGTGTCACATTGTAACCAGTGTTCCATCTCTCTTTGCGTGACACCATGTTTTACTGTATCCAGTGCCCTATATCTCTCTCTGGGTCACACTGTGTCTCACTATATACAGTGCCCTATCTCTCTCTGGGTCATACTGTAAACAATGTTCCATCTCTTTCTGGGCCACACTATGTCTCACTGTATCCAAATGTTCTATCTCTCACTGGCTCAGACTTGATAATCTTTTAAATGACAAGTAAATGAAAATCAAACTCTTGAGTATCTTTATATCCAGTGTTCTATCTCTCTCTGGGTCACATTGCATATCTCCATGTGCAGTTTTTCATCTATCTCTTGGTCACATTACATCTGTGTCATTACATCCAGTGTCCCATTTCCTTTGTACAGTGAGGAATCCATTCTGTACACTGTATTCCAGATGTTGCCAATCTATCATTTTATGCAGAGTCACAGTGAGTTTAATTACTAGCCTGAGATGCACTCAGATCAATGAACAAATTGACACTAGGGTGGAATTGGATGTGAATAGTTTGAACTGGTGCCAGAGATTAATCAAATTGGGGATTACAGAATCAGCAGAATATTCCACTTACAATGTTGAGATCGATGGGAATTAAGTGACGCCTTTTAGTCTGGAAGAAAAAAAAGAAAATGATCATCTCCTCTCCATCAGCAAAACTGTCCACTTCCACCATCACAGCATTCGCAAGTGTCTCCCCCTGTGTTAGCTGATCTACTGCTGACATCGTCCCCTCTACTTTTCACTATTCCAATTCTTTCCTGGTTGATCTCTCTGAATATGGAACTTCTCAAGATTCAAATTTATATCTTTGTGTTCACATTTTATCATAGTTCTTTGTCTCTGTATTCTCAATTTCCAAAATCTCTGTAAGGCATTCCTGCTGATCTTGTATTGCTTTCTTGAACATCTCCAGAACTGTATGGTGAACAGATCTGTCCTAAAACATCCCCACATTTTCTCTGAGTTCTCCTCCTTCAAGACTCTGTACAACACTGACTTCTTTAACCAGGTTATTGCTCATACATCATAATACCTCACGGGGTTCAATGGAAAATCGCTATCTGGTTCACTCCTATATTATTAGATGTCTTGCTATGTTGAAAGTACTATATAAATATAAGTAGCTGTGGTGATTGGAAATGATTATTGAAGATGCCAGAGCGACAGTGTGAATTCATACAGTCCTGCATCACTTGTTCCCATTTATCTACTTACTCGATACTCCCAGCATCTTTTAACTATTCAGGTTAAACCACCTCTTTGATCATTGAGTATCTCATTTCAATCAGTTGAAAGGGCAGTTCAGAGTGAACTATATTCCTGTGCATCTGGGTTTACATATAGCCCAGAGTGAGTAAGGATTGTGAAATAGATTTTGCTTTATGACAATCTGGTAGTTCCATGATCACCGTCACTGATATTATGCTTTCATTCCAGGGTTATTTAAATAGCTGAAATTAAACTCCCCAGCTGCTCCATGGAATTTGAACTCATGTCTGTGGTCATTAGACAAGATGTCTGGATTATTAGTTCCAAAGCATAACCACTATGCTACCATTACTGATCTCTAATTTATATTTATATTTCATCTAATTTGCAGTTAGAAAAATCTATTGAAATGTAAAGTAGATTAAGTTCATTCCATTTCATTCTGACTCAAACATTCAATTGATAAATTAATCTGCGGTTTTGCTGTTTTCATGAAAAGCTGAGAGGGGCAGCTACACTTACATTGGATTTTGTTTATTAAACGGTAATAGTGACTGGCTACTTGTTTCCTTCCTTGTATTTGTGAGTGAGTGTACCGGAATTGTGTTGAAGGGAATGAGAGATAAGAGCAGTGTGACAGGTTGATAACTCGATCTGTGAACTTTTGCCAGTGCTATCGAGGGAACATGCAGAGTTTCTGTTGAAATGTGCTGCCTGTTGAGATAAGGTGGTAAAAAGGAGATCAATAATGGGACTGGTCAACAGCAAGACTCACAATATCTCCCTCAGTCCAGCTCAAAGGTCATTGTGAGACTGGAACATTCTCTCTGATTACTGCTCCAGTAACATAATTCTTACACCACTGTCCCTACCCCCAGCATATTATATCATCACAGCATCTCTACAGGAATTAGCATCTTTGTACTGACGTCACAGCCACAGTCTGAATGCATTCTCACCCTGGAGTCTTTCCGTCTCACTCACCCACTCACACTGAATACGGAATCAGAGACGCAAAATTCAGGAGATGGAACAGATTGGGAAAGAAGGAAAAAGGGTATGTGTCAAAAAACAGCTACAGAATTTTTAAAAAATATTATGGGATAAAGGTCTCAAAATTTGGATAAGTCTTTCAGTCACTAACTGGCCTATTAAACCCCAATGGGGCAGACAGAATGCCAGTATGTCACCCTCAAGAAATATCATTTTAAACAGATGATCTGAACATTACATTGTTGCTCTCTCTGAGATTGTGCTGTGTGTGCACTGGTTGATGGGTGTGTTTTGTGCATTACAAAGTGACCACAGCTCAAGGAGTATGTAATTGACTGTGAAGTACTTTGGGGTACCCTGAAACAGTAATAGAGAGTCTGGTCTCACTGGATCCAGCCAATGTTTTAGACCTATTTTTGACATGGCAATATATAGAACAGTTGTAAGTTTTACTTCAAAGACCTACATGATAGTTAAACCAGATTACTAATTAACCTGCATAAGAATTCCCTCTGACAAACTACACAACCTGTACTAAAAGATCCAGTTCAACTATTGCTGAAACATGTGGCTGATTATTAATTCAGGGCTTTTCCCCTCTAACAGTAATGACAAAACCAATTATCCGGAGGAAATGATTAAAGTAATGACAGGAAAATTATTACTTAGAAACAATTGTGAATTTACATCTCAATGACTTTATTGCAGGATAGTTTATAGGGCTGAAATCCCATCAAATCATTTGGTCAGACACTGTGAGATTGCAACATCTACAAGAATCCAGTACCATGTGTTTTGGCTGATGTCTGAACTTCATCAAATGAAATGTTTCACAGAAGCCCTGAAGAGAGTGCACATTATAAAGATCAGTGAGCAGAAACAGAATTGGTCTGATTCCCCACTCGAGACATCATTTTAGTCTCTTCAGACTCTCCATACAAACTGAATGTCCTCATCCTTGGAACTGTTACAGTAAGTGGCCTCAGTAACCTCTTCAAGACCATAAAACTATAAGCCACAGGAACAGATCTCGACCATTCGGCCCATCAAGTCTGCTCCTTTATTCAGTGAGATCATTACTGACCTGAAGATTCTTCCTGCTTTTTCCCCACAGCCTTTAATTCCCATACTGATTAACAGTCTGTCTGTCTCAACCTTGAATATACTTAATCACCCAACCCTAAGAGGTTGTGGTAAAACATTCCACACATTTGGCATGAAAAAATTCTCCTAATCTCAGTACTAATTAGGCAACCCCTTAATCTGAGATTATTCTCTCTGTCCCCAAATCTCCCAGAAGGTGTAGCAACTTCTCCACATCTGCTCTGAAAAACCTCCTAAAAATTCATAGATTTCAATAAGGTCTCCTCTCATTCGTCAAAACTCCAATGTGTACAGGCATAAGAAAATCCCTCAATACTGGGAATCAACTGAGTCAACCTTCTCTGAACTGCCTGCCATGTCATTATCTTACTTTAGCAAGTGACCAAAGGTGTTCACAGTGTTGTAGATGTGATTGGATTTGTGTCTTACACAGTTTCAGAAAGACCTCCCTCCTGTTGCACTCCATTCCCTATTAAATAAAGGCCAACCTTCTATTTGTTTTCCCTAATGCCTGCTTAACTTGGACATTGTCTTTTTGTAATTCACGGATGAGAACCCACATGTCCCTCTGTGCTGTGCTTTCTGCAGTTCCTACCTCCCTTTAACTAACGTTCAGTTTTTCTCTTACTCCTGACAAAATGTATAACCTCATAATAACTCACATTATACTTAATCTGCCAAGTGTGTTTTCACTCACTCAACCATGTCCCACCATAGAGTCTTTGTATCATCTAAACTGCTTACCCTCCCAACTAATTTTATGTCATCCGTAAAGTTGAAAATAGTACATTCACTTCTACCATCTAAGTAATTGTTATTTATTGCGGAAAATAAGAGCCTTAGTGCTGATCTTTGTGGCACTCCATTAGTTGTAGCTTGCTATTCTTAGATTAACTCTGTCTTCTGTTAGTTAGGCACTCTTCTCTTCACACTATTGTGCTACACCCAATACAGTGGATTATGTTATTAAGTACCCTCATGCGTGGTATGTTCCCAAGCACCTTGTGGAAATCCAACTCTTTTATAATACTGATTCCCTTTTATCTATCCTGTATATTACCTCCTCAAATAATTCAAACAAATGAGTTCCTCTTCAAACAGCCATGCTGACTCTGCCTGATTATATTATGTGGTTCTGAATATGGTACTATTGCATCCTTTATAATAGACTCCAATATTTTTCCAATGGCAGATGTTAAGCTAATTCCCTCCCTCCCTTTTCAAATAAGGACAGTCTGCGATGGCAGTTTTCCAGTCATCTGGGACTTTTTCAAAATATTAGGATTCTCACAATATTATTACCAACATACTCATTATCTCTGTAGCTGCTTCCTTTAAAATCCTATTATACCAACCCTCAGGTCCAGGGGGCTTATTGACATTTCAACCTTTAGTTCCTCTATATTCCCCTCATACTTCAATTATTCTATTTTTGTCATCTTTTGTTGGCTTTTAAAACTTTCCCAATTCTTCAGTTCATTGCTAATCTTTGCCAAGTTCACTTTTGTTCCTTAACTTTCTTTCCTTATGAATCTTCACTTTCTCAGTTAGCAACGGTTGGTTTATCGACTTTCTGAATCCCGCTTCCGTGCTCAGCTATTTCTATGCGATGAGCCATGAGCTACTTTAATAAATGTCTGCCACTGTCCCTCAACTGTCTTTTCAGCTACACAATTTTCCTCATCCACCCCAGCGAACTCTGCCTTCATCCTTTCGTAATTAACTTTTGTTAAGCTCAGCACCATGTTTCCAACCCAAATTTCTCACTCTCAGACTGAGTGCTAAATTCCACCATGTTATGCACACTGTTCCCAAGGGGGGAAATCCTTACCTCTGAGATAATTGATTAAACCTCCCTCATTACACACCACTACATCCAAATGTTTGGATACACAATGTATTGTTTGAGGAAATGGTGATGATTACACTTTATCAATTCTTTCTTGTAGTTCTCTCTGCAATTTGATTTTCCCAATCTACAATAAGATTAAAGTCAATCATGATTAATGTATTGCCTCTTTGCATCCCCTAGTAATACTGTACCAAACTTTTATCATATTGTACATATTTTGTCTTGGGTCTATCTACTGATTTAAAGGTTTTTAAATCACTGATTCCTTGATTTTGTATTCCATGCATCTGGTAATGAATCCAATGTCAGAGTGCAAACAAAATTCACTTTGACAGAAGCCATTCAGTGAGCCTCTATTCACAGTACCACACACAACAGAGGCTGCTTCAGAAAAGGTTGTACTCACCAGAGTGCAGTACATCTCGGGGGTCTCTCCACACGTGCTGTTGGGGGGATCCAGACTGATCTTCAGGAACCTGGTGAGCAGGGTGGTCTCAGGTTGGCAGGCCATGTAATCCCAACTCATCCCTTGGTCCCAGTGGACCCGGGTCTTACACAGGTCATAGTGTCCCCAGGATGGGAAGTGCTGTGCAGAGAGAGACAGGGTCACATAGAGGGCATGAAGGGGCAGCAGGCTGGATAGATGCATCACTCCGACTGGGCCCCACTTAGAGACAGGGGAATCTCAGTCGTTCTGGGGGTGATTTAGGATGTAACCACTCTCACTGAGTCCTCTATTAGAAAGGGGTGACCTCAATCCATTGGGGAGTAATTCAAGAGACCATTTAATAAGTTCACTCAGACAAGAGCTTATTTCAGTCTGTCCATATATTCCAAGAGTTCAAATTCCAGTTGTTTTTCCTTATGTTTGCATTAATGTCTGGGTTTTGGATTCTAACTGTTATTCCCCAATGTTGGTGTCAATATCCTGGATGTTAGAACATTGGTTGCTTTTCTCAGTGTTGATTTATGTATTCCAGTTGCTTGGTTTCCAGCTGTTTTTTTCTCCCCCAACATTGGTGTTAGTCATCCAGATGTTCGGATTCCAGTTATTTATTTCAGTTGCTGCAGCTGATATTCCAGGTGTTACAATTCCAGCCACACATACCAGTGTTAGTGCAGATGTTCTGGGACTTGGGATTTGGGCTGTCTTTCCCAGCTGTTTACTGTGTCAGGCAGATGATCAGTCAGTACTTGAAACCAAGGTCGTGACTGCTGCCTGACCAGACACTGTTTCCCATAGATCATCTCTTCCTCTGTTCCCTGTTAGGAAAGAAATCAAATCAATGGATTTCAGAACAGGTAGCGCAGACCGTCGACCTTTACTTAATCAACCTCAGACTTTGTCTCCCAGTAGCAGTGGTGTTGCACAGAAATAATATGATTCACAGCAGCCAGTGAGAGGAGACTGAAAGACATAGATCAAGATCCCAAATGAGACAAAAGGCCAATATGTCTGTTTTATTCAATGATGTTGATTTGGATAAATCCTGTTGCTCTTCAACATACTGGCTGGGGTATCATTTACATCAGCTTGAGAGAGAAAGAAGTTTTAGTCTCAGCTGAAAGATTTCACAGTTGACAATGCAATTCTCCCTCAATTCTACATCTAACAGTGCAGTGCCTGCTCAACACTGACCACTTGAATTTGCATAGTTTTTCCGTAGAAACACAGAGTATAGGAGAAGGAGAAGGTCATTCTGCCCTGTGGGCCGACTTGGTCATTCAATATGATCACGACTGACCATCCATGTCAGCACCCTGATGCCACTTTCTACCCAACACCTTTGCTCCATTTAGTCTTAAGAACTACATCTACATCCTTCCTCACAGTCTTTAATGTTTTGGCCTCAACAGATTCCTGAAGCAGTTTCCAGAGGCCTCCTGACAGTGCAGCACTCCCTCAGAACTGATTCACTGACTGTACCACACTCCCTCAGCACTGATAGTCTGACAGTGTGGCACTCCCTCAGTACTGACCATCTGAGAGTGCAGCACTCCCTCAGTACTGACCCCCTGACAGTGCACTCCCTCAGTACTGGCCTTCTGACAGTGTGGCACTGCCTCAGTACTGACCCTCTGATAGTGCAGCACTCCCTCAGTACTGACCCCCTGACAGTGCGGCATTCCCTCAGTACTGACACTCTGACAGTGCAGCACTCCCTCAGTACTGACATTCTGACAGTGCAGCACTCCCTCAGAACTGATTCACTGACTGTACCAAACTCCCTCAGCACTGATTAGTCTGACAGTGCAACATTCCCTCAGTACTGACCCTCTGACAGTGCGGTACTCCCTCAGTACTGACCCTCTGACAGTGCGGCTCTCCCTCAGAACTGATTCACTGACTGTACCGCACTTCCTCGGCACTAATAGTCTGACAGTGCAGCATTCCCTCAGTATTGACCCTCTGACAGTGCAGTACTCCCTCAGTACTGACCCTCTGACAGTGCAGCATTCCCTCAGTATTGACCCTCTGACAGTGCAGTACTCCCTCAGTACTGACCCTCTGACAGTGTACTCCCTCAGTACTGACCTTCTGACAGTGTGGCACTGCCTCAGTACTGACCTTTTGACAGTGCAGCACTCCCTGAGTACTGACACTCTGACAGTGCAGCACTCCCTCAGAACTGATTCACTGACTGTACCATACTCCCTCAGCACTGATAGTCTGACAGTGCAGCACTCCCTCAGTACTGACCCTCTGACAGTGTGGCACTCCCTCAGTACTGACCATCTGACAGTGCAACACTTCCTCAATACTGACCCTCTGACAGTGCAGCACTCCATCAGTACTGACCCTCTGACAGTGCAACACTCCCTCAATACTGACCCTCTCTCAGTGCATAGACTCATAGAGAAGGACAACATGGAAACAGACCCTTTGGTCTAACTCATCCATGCCGACTAGATATTCCCAACCCAATCTAGTCCCACTTGCCAGCACCTGGCCCATATCCCTCCAAACCTTTCCTATTCATGTATCCATGTAGATGACTTTTAAATGTTGCAACTGTTCCAGCCTCCACTACTTCCTCTGGCAGATCATTCCATACACGTACTACCCTCCACGTGAAAGAGTTCCCCTTAGGTCTCTTTTGTATCTTTTCACTCTCACGCTACACCCATGCCCTCTCATTCTCGACTCTCCCACCCCAGGGAAAAGACATTGTCTATTTACCCTATCCATGCCCCTCATGATTCTAGAAACCTCTAGAAGGTCACCCCTAAGCCTCTGACGTTCCAGTGAAAAAAGCCCCAGCCTATTCAACCTCTCTCTATAGCCCAAATCCTCCATCCCTGGCAACATCCTTGTAAATCTTTTCTGAACCCTTTCAAGATTCACAATATCAGAATTGCACATAATATTCCAAAGGTGGCCTAATTAATGTCCTGTACAGCTGCAAAATGACCTCCCAACTCCTGTACTCAATGCTCTGATCAATAAAAGAAAGCATACCAAATGCCTTCTTCACTATCCTATCGACATCTCTTTGTTCAGAAACGCTCCCTGCGACCTTACCATTAAGTGGTAAGATTAAATCATGCTAAGATTTCCTTTCCCAAAATGCAGCACCTCACATTTATCTAAATTAAACTCCATCTACCACTTTTCAGCCCACGTACTGACCCTCTGATAGTGATCCACTCCTTCAGTACTCACCCTCTGACAATGCAGCACTCCCTCTGTATTGACCCTCTGACAGTGCACTCCCTCAGTATCGACCCTCTGACAGTTCAGCACTTCTTGAGTTTGATCTCTTTGACACTGCAACAATCACTGTCTCTCTCTTTCCCTCTTAGTGCAGCACTTCCTCAGTACTGTCAGTTTGGATTTTGCCTTTGAATCTGTTTTGGGATTAAATCAAATCTTTCGGGACCTATCAGGAGAAACTGCAAAAAAAAATACTGTTCTCTTTCCTCAATCATTTCTCCTCAACGTCAGCAATAATCCACACTGGAATAGAAAAATTCTCAGTTTGATTTGAAAAACGTTTGGTGACCCAACCCACAGCCTATATTGCAACATAAGGTGTTACTCTGAGCTGTAAATAATATGCAGATTAGTAACTCAGATATTTATACCACATTCTTGAGAATAATACTACAAGATATGATAAATTTCTTCACCATAAGCAGAAATAGTCTCTGAATTTCTCATTTCCTCCAGCGCAATTCTACTCCCCTTCGCCATAATCGTCACAATCCACAGTCACTGTCTGTCTCACGACGTCACTGCTGCAGACCCCCACAACACACACGCTCACCTTCTCCAGTCAAACTGTTCTCACCCACTCACTATTTCCAAATGCCTCAACATGTACCCACCATCTCCAAAGTTTTGCATATATTCTTACCATCTCCACTCAAACTGCTGGCACTCACTCACCATCTCCAGTTAAACACCTCAACACGCTCTCACCAACTACACGCAAACCCCAACACACACTCAGTATCTCTCGCTTAAATATCCAATATCAGCTCGTGCTTAAATAGCATCTTTAACATAATGAAAAGGTCTCAAGGCTCCTCCCGTCAGTGCGATCTGACAATAATCGAGCCTTCGACGGAGATATCAGGATGTAGCCCAAATGTGCCTTTTCTGGAATGTTTGTTGGAGGTGTCAGAGCTTAAGAGACATCAGGCGTGGGGAGGACATTGCAGGGTTTCGTGCTGAGTCTGCTGCAAGCAGAACCTCAAATAGTGGAGAGATATGAATGAACATGGAAAGGCAGACAGCAGAACTTAGAGATTGGGAGGGTAGTAGGTCAAGAGGAGTTTACTGATATAGGACGGAGAGCAAGTACCGGTAGATGTGACTAAAATAAAGAGAGTCGTAGGTGCTGGAGGAGGTTGAAGAGATACAGCGAGGTGCAGGCACTGGTGGGGATAGAGGGCGGGTCAAGGTATTGGTCCTGGTTTACGCTGATGGGGAGTAGTGTACTGTCTAAAGGCAGGGAGAGTTGAAGGGCTGGAGGTGGTTGCAAGGATGGGGTGTAGGGTTGGAAGAGGTTACAGAGCAGGGGGAGGATGTAAATGCTGAAGCAGTCTGCAGAAATGGGAGAGCGTTGGGCCTAGATATTGTCGATTCCAGACATCATTGGTGTTTGATGTGGTTGTGATATTTTCTGCCTAGTTCAGTGGAGATTTCTTATTAGTTTCACCTTAACTTCACAGAGTGCCGATCAATATAAATAATTTCACCTTCAGAGCAGGCTAATTGGATTTGACGTTATAGACAGTTTCAAGCTGAGGGCCGTTTTAATCTTGCCCAGTTTGTGCTTCGGCAATGTCCGCTTATTTAATGCCCTCACACTGATTTCAACATTAAATGAAATGTTGGGGAGAGTTAATTTGATGCCAGACAGGAGCATTAAATACCCGACAGCAAAGTTGAACAATTCCAAAATCTGGCTGTTCATCAAAAACTCATTTCCAGTAACGCTGATTTATGGCTTGTGTAATTCGGCTGTTTGTGTTTTCAGGGATATTTCATTATTAACCGTCAAATGGAGAAAGTTTCCCCAGGGTCTGGAATTGGTTCTTCAAGTTGGACAATGAATGACTGAGTGAACGTCAGCACTGTCCAAGTCTGGGTGCGGTTCCAGAGTAAGACCGGCAGGAGGCACTGTTATGTTCCAGCTCCCACTGGGAGAGGCGAGTAGGAGGTACTTTTCAGTGTCCTCACCCAAGGGGGAATAGGAATTGAGGTGTTGAGTTTTGGAAAAAGTCAGTATCGGGGAAGCAGCATAAATCAGCCTGCATTGCACATGCACATGCGCTCATATACAACACATCTGTACAGACTGCATACACCTGGTATTGCATGAGCATAAATTTCCTTTGGGAAATTAGTATCGGTAAGATGAAAACTGTTACTTGTGACCCTGCCACAATCTCATTCCATCGCCTTGAACCCATCTCTCCAGAATAACTGTCTGAGCTTCAACCAAACTCCCAACAAACGTTGCCTCTTAGTTGACTCTATAGTAAGTTTCATACCCCCGTTCCTTGCAGTTGGTTAGCTTTGCTTAGTGCGATGCAGGGGTAACTGCATGGATTAATCACTCCACAACCCAAACTCTGGGACTGTGCTTTGCAAATCCCGCTGGGCCCGCTCGTAGACTTTACATCAATCAGTTAAAATCAGGGTTTTTTTTAAAAAGAAAAAAAAAAGCTGACCTCAGTAAAAATTGCTTTGGAGCCGTCAGCAATCGCTACAATAAGCAATCTGTTTCACTACTGTTTTGGAAATCTGCCATCCTTACCTGGCATGAGCCATTTGTGACTCCAGACCACATAGTAATGTGGTTGATCTGAAATGCTGAGCAAGCCATTTAATTCAGAAGAAATTAAGGACTGGCCTGGTCAATAGCGCTTGCGTCCCATGGAATGATATTTTAAAAAAAAGACTAGCAGGTTGTTGTATAACAACATTGTTCATCGATAAATTATTGCAGGATATTCCTTACCCTACCGTAAAATCTCCATATCCACACCAGTGCTTTCCGGTTGTTGGAGTGGTTAAGGGGGTTGGCTAGTGGTGGAAACGGGAGTTGAAAGCTGAGGAAGAGGTATGGAAAAGACAGGCTTTTCAGCTTCAGTTCCAACTGGGCCCCAGGAAGTGGCCCAGTCGGTCACACCCATCAATGGGTGGAGGGGAGGGGTAACCCTGAGATAGAAGGGGTCTTTTGAAACGTCACCATTATATCCAAACCTTACCACAACGTCATGGATAGCAGAACCCAGACGTTCGATGGGGGTTAGGACGTGCAGTTTGGAGGCTTTGACCTTCATAATTCCCATGTTTTCTTCAAGGTCAGTTATTGGATTTATCACACCTCTCAAATGTCATGAACCAGAGTGAAAGGTCGAAAAAAAAGACCTTCGATTGCGGGAAGACATCTCCTATAATTCTCAAATCTTCCATACAATTCCCAAATATCCTGTACAATTCTCAAATCTCCTATTCGATTCCCAGTCTCCCATAGATTTCGCAACTCTCCACTCAATTCCCAAATCTGCCATACAATTCTCAAACCTCCCCTCCAACACTCGACTCTCCCAACATTTCCGAAACCAGCCCCACAATTCCCAACCCTCCTGTACAACTCCCAAGTCTCCCATACAATTCCCCAAATCCCCATACAATTCTTAAGTATCCCGCACGACTTTCAACTCTCCACACCCCCCCCCCCCCCCACCAAAACAAAAATGCAAAGAACGGTGAATGCTGGAAGTCAGAAACAAAATCAGAAATGGCTGGAAAATTCAGCAGGTCCAGCACCATCTGTGGAAAGGGAGCAGAGTTCAAGTTTCAGTTCCAGTGACTTCTTCAGAACTGGACCCGAAACATTAACTCTGCTTTCTATCCACAGACACGACCAAACCTGCTGAGTTTGCCCTGCAATTTCTAATTTTGTTCTCAACTCTGCCCTACAGTTCTCAACTCTCCAATACAATTCCGAAATCTCCCATACGATTCGCAAATCACCCATTGAATTTTCAGATCTTCTGCACAATTTTAAAATCTCCCATACGATTCATGAATCTCCTGTGCAGTACCTGTTATCCTCAGACTCAATGGTTTAGACGCCTCTCCTTCAGTCGGCGCGTCGCTGCTAAACTACAATCTTACTCTCCCAATCTGCCAGCCTCCAGTCGAATCCACTCGGGAATTTGCCACTGCTCCCACTGGGACAAGTGTCTTAATGCCAGGGTAGTCTGGGGAGACCAGAGCTCCGGGGACAGGGGGAGAGAATGAATGGGGGGCGTGAAGAGCAGAGTTAGTAAAGAGTTTGGGCAGGATGATATCCTGGGACAGACTTTTATCCCGGCACCAGCTCCGGATGCTCAGATATCGAGTTGGGGGATCTCTTTAGCGGCATCCGAGGGGATTTAGCGGAGGAAGGGGCTTTTGCGGACAGTGAGGCGGGGCCGCCTCATCGTGGGGAGGGAGGGTGAGGGGGACTGGATCCCGGGTCCACAGAAGGGATCAAGGGAGAAGAATTCAAGTCCTAGGACATTACAACGTTATGGGAGAGTTTTGGGCAGAGACAGAGGGGGAGAGACGGGGGTGGGGAAGGGAAAGAGCGCGGGTTGGGAGGGGAGGGAATGAGAGAGATACAGAGAGATACAATGAAGTGGAGGCGGGACGAGGCAGTGGGGAGGGGAGCAGAAAAGGGAAAGAGGGAGGAATATTCGAGGAGACAGTAGGAGGGAGAGGTGGGAGAGAGGGATTGATAGAGTTGAGGGGGCGTGAAGGAAGAGTGAGAAGGAGGGGACGGAAGGAAGGAAAGGGAGAGGGACAGCTGAGGGAAGAAGGAATGAGAGAAACAGGGGATATGGGGAGAGAGTGAGGATGAAATAGAGAGAATAAGTAACGAAGGGAGAAAGGGGTCGTGGGAGTTGGAGAGAAACGCGGGGATAGAGAGTTGTCAAGAAGAGAAAGAAATCCAAAAAGAGAAAACAAAGTAATGTCGGACAGACAGTTGGGGATGGTGAGAGAAAAGAGCGTGAAATGGAATAAAGCGAGGGATAGCGAGAGACGGGATCAGGGGGATTCGGGAGAAAGAGGTTGAAATAGAGAACAAAGGGAGTTAAAGGGATTTGGAAAGGAATTAGGGAAATTAGGAACTGGTCCTGAAGCCGGAGATTTACGGATTGGGCAGTAAAATGTGAATCCCAGAGAGTTACAGGAGCAACCCCAACTGAGGAATCCGCATGGTCCTAAAGGCTGGCGCTAAACTAATAATCTCTCAGCACCTCTGCCCGAATCACTAATCTTTACCGCCCAGTGTGCGTTCCACAGTGATTTACACAAGAAAACAACATCCGAAATGAGAAGTAATTACAGTCTGAGCACTACGGAGAAGAGGAGCTCCACCTCCCACCATTTGATTGGAGTTATGAAGGCAAGACCGGAAATTTAAACAGAAGGGGCGGGGAGGAGGGGAATCTGAAGAAAGGTCACTGAACCCGAGTCAGTGACTCTGCTTTCTCTCTGCACAGATATTGCCAGACCTGTTGCGTTTCTGCAGCACTGTCTGAGCGCGTTTGCCTTTTTCTAGGTCACACCTCATTGTCTCGTTGAGTTACAGTTAAGGACAGTAGATTAACCATCTCCAGTCCGCGCAGAGTCAGACACAAGTCTGTGCACTGAGAACAAAGTAGACAGGCATGAGCCTGGAAGAACACAGCAAGCCAGGCAGCATCAGGAGGTGGAGAAGTGGGCGTTTCGGGCGTAACCCTTCTTCGGGGGACTGTTTAAGAACAAAATAGCGCGAATGTTGGAATGTCTGATCGAGAGCTGAAAATGTGTTGCTGGAAAAGATCAGGCAGGATCCATGGAGCAGGAGAATTGACGTTTCGGGCATGAGCCCTTCTTCAGGAGATACCTTTCTCCTAGAAGATACTGATCTCCAGCATCTGCAGTCCTCACTTTCTCCATGTCTGATCTAGATAAAGGAGAAAGAGCCGGAGAAACTCTGGAAACTGTGGAGAGAGAAACAGAGTGAACGTTTCGACAAACCATTGTCGATTGTCGTGGGGGAGGGAGGGGGCTCATCTGGTTCACAAATATCCTTGAGGGAAGGAAACTGCCATCCTTACCCGGTCTGGCCTACACGTGACTCCAGACCCACATCCATGCGGTTGACTCTTAACTGCCCTCTGGGCCATCAGAGACGGGCAATAAATGCTGGCGCAGCCAGCGATGCCCACATCCTGTGAATGAACGAATTAACAAGTCCCGAATGTCTCTTTTCAGAACAAGAGATGTTGGACTGGTTTAATTCCGTTTCTCTCCACCCCCTTCATCCCACAGAGAGTGTCTGGTACATGCTCAGCACGACTCTGTACAATCCAGTTTAATTCGTTGAGAGAGAGAGAAACAAAGACCAACCAAAGAGAGACAGACACAGAGACATGGAAGTAAATAAAGACAAAACAGAAGAGGTTAGAAAAGCCGAGAGTCAATATTTCATACCGAGGTCAGGCAGCGTCTGTTTTCTTGGAAAGCAGTTAAAAGAAATTTGTAATCGCGGGATGTAAAAGGTCCGAACGGAACTCTGCTCCCCTCTTTACAATGTACAGGAGACAGCCGTAAATCTGTCAGCTTTTACAAACCCCAGCACCACCAGCAGCAATGATTCGGGATTTGTTGGAATGGTAGAAAGAGCTCTGTGAACCTATTTTGGATTCAATGTTTAAAACAAAAAGATATCTGAAGACAAAGAAAGCGATTTCAGGTGGAACGAGCTTGGAAATGGTTCGCTGCGCTGTCACTGAAAGCAAACGGAAAAGGTTTCCGAGCTCCTCCAACGCCTCGGCGCAGATCTGCTCGTTAAAGGGCGCTATATCAATGCAATGTCTTGCTGTCCACACGGACTGTCTACATAATTTGGAGGTGCCGGTGTTGGAATGGGATGGACAAATTTAAAAATCACACAACACCAGGTTATAGTCCAAACCTGATATAAACCTGTTGTACTATAAACTGGTGTTGTGTGATTTTTAACTTTGTTCACCGATTGTGATGCTTCACTGATCTTGGGCTGCAGGAGTCTCTCGTCACCAGAAGCTATCCCCACCACCTCCCCCTCCCTCCCTCTCTCTCTGTCGCTGTGTGTGTCTCTCACTCACCGGCTGTTTCTGAAGGGGGTTTCCTACCCCGGGTTACTGCAATCTCCGATTGAACACAGCCAGCTCCATTTTGAAGCTCCCAATTGGAGGCCGCCTTGATGCGCTGAGAGCCCGTGTGTGTGTGTGTGTGTGTCACTGGAGACGGGCCGAAAGTTCCCTCCTCCCCAGAGCTCGGCGCATCCACACCTCCCAGACCCAGAGCAGCAGCAGCGTCGGCGCTGAGTGAATCACACGAAGGCAGCGCTCCCCGGCAGGCTGGGGAGAGGACATCACTTTCGCTCATAGGAAATGCTGAGGCTGGGGAAAACTCTGCCCACACACACACACACACACTTGGGGTTGTGGGGAATGCAGGAGACAGGGATCCGGGCAGTGTGGAGAAGTGAATAAATCAGCAAGTCAGACTCCCTACACAGTGGAAACAGGCCATTCGACCCACTGACTCTCCGGAGAGCATCCCACCCAGACTCACCCTATCCCAGTAACCCTGCGTTGCCCATGACTCATCCACCTGACCCCCCCAACGCATCCCTGAACACAGCAGGGCAATTTAGCATGGATCTATCTACCTAACCTTTGGACTGAGGAAGAAAACCGGAGCGCCGAGAGGAAACCTACGTAGACACAGGGGAGAATGTGCAAACTCCACATAGACAGTCGCCCGAGGCTGGAATCGAACCTGTGAGGCAGCAGCGCTAACCACTGAGCTACCGCGCAGCCCCAAACTCCCCCTCCCACTCACCGCCCCTTTTTTTTGTTGCAGTGTACCTTCTTTCAGTGATGGGTGAGAGACAGAGTGTGTGTGTTATGGGGAACAAAGGAGGCGGAGATGGCCTATCCACCCAGATACCCGTGTGGTGTGTGTACGTTTGATTATAGGGTCGCGTACATCAGTCCTCGGGCCCCCCACCCCCCGCTTCGTTTTAAACATCCCAGGATTCTGTGAGCACTTTTTAAAAAGTTTAATCGGTTGCTTGGACTGACGGAATTGGTTCCGTCTGTGATTCTGTCTTGGTGAAGGGTTATGCCCAAACCGGCGACTTCTCTTGTTCCTGAGATGATGTGATTTTTCCAGTCCCACACTTCAACGACTCTGACTTCTTCTGCACCTGCAGTCCTCACTGTCTCCGTCTGTGATTCCCCTCAAGGTCGAATATCCAGGTGCAGTCTGACGGGTGAATGATGTCCATCGACACAGCGGAATTTGAAGTCGGCTTCACTTAATTGCCCGCCTTCCAGGGCACCGAGAGTTTCGCTCTGAGCGGGAGGCAGATGTGAGACCAGCCCGTCTCTCTTACTGTCGTGAAAGACAGAAAGATCTTTCATTTCTCTAGCGCCTTTCGTACGCCCGCAGGACCGGTCCAAGCATTCACAAACAGTGAAGCATAATTGAAGCACAGTTGTTATTGCACGCGTGCCACCTCTCCTGTGCATTATACCATCCCTTACTCACTGTGGGGTACTATCCGTTCTTGCCCGCAGTTATGTAAGAGTCCAGTTTCATTTTCCTGATTGCCTTAACTCTACCAATCACTTCATCTCTGATTTTATTCCCCACAGTCCCACTGGACTCAAGTCTAAAATGGTGAATTTATATTCCAGAATATATCAAATCACATCATTATCCGGTCTGCTACATTTATCTCAACCATAATATTTTAATATTATACTAATTGCTCAGGGAACACCATACAGTCGATTGGTTGAGTAACATTTAAGTCTAAAGGTAACTGTTAGCGAGCTGCCAAATGGGAGATAAATATTGGTCTGAAGACACAGCAGAGATCTTTGCTGCTCTTCATCAAAATAGTGACAATGGAATATTTAAGACATTTGAAATGGTCGATGGGGTATTGATCTAACGCTCATCCAAATGATTGTATAGTGTAGCATACCCTCAGTACTCACTGTCCCACAGTGCAACATTCCCCCAATACTGACGCTCCGACAGAGCGGCACTTCCTCAGCACTGACCCTCTAATAGTGCAGCACTCCTTCAGTACAGACCTCTGACAGTACAACGATCCCCCAGTAGTGAGCCTTTGACCGTGTCAAAGGGTCAGTTAGACTCAAAACGTCAGCTCTTGTATCTCCTTACAGATGCTGCCAGACCTGTGAGATTTTCCAGCATTTTCTCTTTTGATTTTGACACTCCCTCAATACTGACTCTCTGAAAATACGGCAGTCCTTCAATACTGACTCTGACAGTACGGCACTTTCTCAGTAGTGACCATTTGATAGTGCAGTACTCCCTCAGTGCTGACCGTCTGACAATGCAGCACTTTCTCACTACTAACCATCTGACAGTGCAACACTTCTTCAGTACTTACTCTCTGACAGTGCAACGCTCCCCCAGTACTGAATCCTCTGATGGTGTGGCACTCCATCAGTAATGACTCTCTGTCAATGCTGCACTCCCTCAGTACTGAACATCTGACAGTGCAGCACTCCCTCAGTACTGACCCTCTGACAATGTGGCACTCTCCCAATAGTAACCCTCAGTTCAGACACTCTGACAGTGCAACACTCCTCCAGTACTGACCCTCTGATCATGCAACACTCCCTCAGCACTGATCCTTTGACAGTGCAGCAATCCCTCAGTACTGACCCTCTGACAGTGTGACTTTCTCCCAATACTGACAATCTGACAATGCAGCACTCCCTCATTACTTCACTTGGAATGATGGCTGAATCATAGCTGAGGCCTGTGAACTGGGACTTGAACCCACATTCTTTACATTCTGAGATAACACTGCTACATGTACTAAGGCAAAGCTAAGACCTTCAACAGATCATTTTTCACCCACCCATTAAACTGAATATTGGATTTGTGTGTAAGATATTTGTGATTAGATTCCCTACCATGTGGAAACAGGCCCTTCGGCCCAACCAGTCCACACCGACCCTCTGAAAAGTAACACACCCAGACCCATTTTTCTCTGACTAACGCCCATAACACTATGGCAATTTACCTGACCTGCACATCTTTGGACTGTGGGAAGAAACTGCAGCACTTGGAGGAAACCCACGCAGACATGGGAAGAATGTGCAAACTCCACAGACAGTCTCCCAAGGCTGGAATCAAACCTGGGACCCTGGTGCTATGAGGCAGCAGTACTAACCACTGAGCCACCATGCCACTCCTGTAGACTGATCAAAGATTCTCACACACTCCCTCCCTTGATGTTGGAATATAGTCAATTTATCTGGTGTTAGTAGAATCATTTCTATATTCATCGTCAATTGGGAATCAGAACCAATTATTTCATACCATTATCATAATGTGATAATTTTTTCAATGTTTTGAGCACTTTAAGCATTCATTCTTGGAACCCAAGCATCACTGGCCAGGACAGTGTCACTAGACTTCCTTTATTCATCTGTGGGATGGCGGCATTACTGGCAGGCTGGCATTTATTGCCCATCCCTAGTTGCCCCTTTGAGAAGGTGATGGTGAGCTGCCTTCTTGAACCACTGTAGTCCACCTGCTGTGGATTGGTCCACAATGCTCTTAGGGAGGGAATTCCAGGATTTTGACCCAGTGACAGTGAAGGAACAGCAATATATTTCCAAGTGAGGATGGTGAGTGTCTTGGAGGGGAACTTGCATTAGTGGTGTTCCCATGTATCTGCTGCCCTTGTCCTTCTAGATGGAAGTGGGTGTGGGTTTGGAAGGGGCTGCCTCAGGATCTTTGCTGATTTTCTGCAGTGCATCTTGTATGAGGGTCGATGGTGGAGGAAGTCAATGCTTGTCGATGCTTGTGGCTGTTTGCATCACCATTTTCTCTTGATAGATGCTGCTGGACATGGTGAGTTTTCCAGCAACTTGTGTTCGTATTCCTGACAGCGTTGACCGCTCTTTGGCATGACAAGATTGTTTATTCCTTCAACTGGACTAAGTTTGCTCACCATTATCCCCCGAGATGGTGGTGGTTGGGAGGGGAGGATGGGGGTGCTAATGACGGTAGAATTTCACAAAGTACCTCACAGGTGTATTAATGTCATAAGGTAGAAACCACTGACGGCCAGTGTGTGAACAGTAAGATACCATCAACATCAATGATTTAAAGATCATTAATCTGATTTTGGTGGCTTTTGAAATACCTTGGAATCAGTGGACACAGAATGGTATGGTTTTCGCTTTATCCTGTGACAGGAAATGGGGCTAGTCAGGCTTTCCTGCCTCTGGGTACATTGTAACATCACCAGCCAAGAGACTGGATGAGGAGAGGGGCAACTGAGGGAATGGACCCCTGATGACATTGTCTCCCAGTGAAGCAAGGGAGGTGCCACAGAATTAGGAATGTGGCTCTTCCACAGCAGTGGACAGGATTATCACTTGAGGCAGTGGTGAATGTTGGCAGCTGAATGCCACCATTCACAAACTGACAGAAGTTTGCAGAGTCCTCTCTGCATTGCTTGCCTTCTCAATCTACATTTATGCCCATCACTCAGTCTTCATCTTTTTTTTTCTGCTCTGCCTCTCTGTCCACTCTTCCCTTTCTTCTTCTATTTCCATCTATCTCTCACTCTCACCCTTCCCCTTGCCCCACTGCCTTACTCTGTCCCTCCCTTTGTTTCCTCAACTCTCCCCCTATTTTTGCTTAGTCACTGTCTGTCTCCCATTCTGATTTTTCCTCCATCCTTCTCTCTTCTCCCTTATTGTAAAAATAATCTTTTTATTCATGTATTTTGTGTAAACTAAACAAAGTGGTGGTTTGAAATTGCCTGCTGCCTCGTAATGGACAATTTCAGTTCCTCCGTTTTAAAAATGGATCCATTCGCCTGTTGTCATCTCTTCTCCAGCACAAAGTTCTGCTGTTCATTCAATTCAATGTTCAGCGGAACACTGCCCTCAGATCAGTAGGGGGCAGCGGTGCCACTCAGGGGACAGTACCACCACTGCAACAGACAGTATTTTGTGTCAAAAAAATCCCCAAACTGTGACAGATGCAATTACAAAAATCATTCTTCAACTGCTCACTGATGTGACGATTATGTGGAAACTGAAAATCACAGAACTATGCAGGACAGAAGCCATTCAGTCCATTATGTTAGAATGTTGAAGCAATCAGTACTGTGTCCCACCCTTCCCCATTTTCCCACATCCCTGCAAATCCTTTCCTCTCCGAGTATTTGTTTGATTCCCTTTTGGACGATAATGTTAAGTGAGCTTTCAAGGACATGTTCATCTGCGGGAAGGGTTCCCCTTTCATTACTCCATTAAAATATTTCAACAAGTTGATTACATCTTCTTCATATCTATTCTACTCTTGTTTGTCAGATTATCAGATAACTGTTTCTGGGAGCATTTATGTTGTATCTTATGCCTAGCTTAATCTGTCATTGTTGGCTCCTGATGATTTTTAATATTTGGATCAACCCTTCACAAAAACAGTAGACCTAACTCAGGAAGAGACAAAAAAACTGTAGATGCTGTAATCCAAGCTAGACAAGCAGCAGGCAGGAAGCCAGGCAGCATCAGGAGGTGGAAAAGTCAATGTTTTGGGTGTGACCCTTCTTCAGAACTGGTTGTGGGTGTAAGAGGAGCTGCAGATAAAGGTGATGGGGTGGCAGGGTGGTGAAGTGGGGATAGGTGAAAACAGGTAGAGGGTACAACCTATTGGATGATGGGAAGAATGAATCTGGTTGGTCACCGGTAGGAAGGGTCAATGAGAACAATAGAAGGGAGGGGAGGGGTTAGGAAGGGAGTTGGGAGATGGGAAGGGAGGTTACTTCAAATTGGAGAACTCAATATCGAGTCCTTCGTGCTGTCGGCTGCCCTGGTGGAGAATGAGCTATTGTTCATCCAATTTTTAGTTTGATTCATCGTGGCATTGAAGGAGGACTAATTCCTCCCATCGACCAACCAGGTCACACTGTTCTGAAGTTGAAGGCGTGTACTGTACCTTTAGGAGAGAGTGAATGCTGTTTTGCATGAGGGCTTACTAGCACCTGTCATATGCCTAGCTAACAGTCACAGAGTGTACTGGAAAATTGAAAATACATAGTATTTAGCTGTGAAATAGATACCTGAGTTCGTTCATGTTTTGACAACAATTTGAATTTAGCCAATCAGTTTAATTTATGCCCCAGGATACTAAAACCCAACTGTATTTGAATTTATTGTTTTACAATATAGGGTAAATTGCCCCTGCTAATTTAAACTCTTGACGTGAAAAATAGATTGGTTTTCATTTTCCACCAATTTGTCCTGAAATAAGGATAGAGGTATACAAAATTATGAGGGGCATGGATAGGATAAATCGACCAAGCCTTTTCCCTGGGGTTTGGGGAGTCCAGAACTAGAGGTCATAGGTTTAGGGTGAGAGGGGAAAGATATAAAAGAGACCAAAGGGGCAACTTTTTCCACACAGAGGATGGTACATGTATGGAATGAGCTGCCAGAGGATGAGATGGAGGCTGGTACAATTGCAACATTTAAGAGGCATTTGGATGGGTATATGAATAGGAAGGGTTTGGAGGGATATGGGCCAGGTGCTGGTAGGTGGGACTAGATTGGGTTGGGATATCTGGTTGGCATGGACAGGTTGGACCAAAGGGTCTGTTTCCATGCTGTACATCTCTATGACTCTATCTCTTTGTCCTGTGGATGATGCACCCTTGGTTCCTACATGCAGTGAATAAGACTGGATTGTGTTACAACTTAGGGAACCCCCTGCTAATTTAAACCAGAAACACTGAAAAGATTACAATCTGTTAAAATTTGAGAGGCAAAGAACTATTCCAAAAGTCACTATTTAAAGTAAAAATTAACAATTTTATTTTTTTAAAGTCTAACAGAGAACAATTAACTAGTAACTATTCACAACTCCTTTCTTGAACCTATCTTTTACTTACCCATCTATAATAATTGTTTGATAAAACCCTGATTAAGATTTACCAAAAAATTCAAACTTCAAAATCAGTCGAATCTTCTCTTTGTCTCTTTCTCTGTAAATTTGCTCTCCAACTCGGTGCCGATGTTTTTTTCTGTGCAAACCCCTCCTCCAGACAGGTACCTCTCAGAGAGTTCTTACGAGAAGCGTACAGCTGTTGGTCTTTTGGCAGTTTTCTCTCAAGTGTTCAATTTTTTTCCAGTTTTATACTTGGAAACATTGGATCGTTTCATTGGTTTTCAATATTGTCAAAATACCAAATTCAAACTTGATTAGAGGTCGGTCTCATGAGGCCAAATTTAAACTGATTGGCCGAATTTGAACTGTTTTTGTCTCATAGCAACCCAGCCAGTGCCAGCTGTTCTGACCAAGCATTACATTGTTACCTTGTTCCATATACTCTGTGCCTCCTTAAGGCCTTGCTAGCTTTCAATTCTCTTAAAGGTACAGTACCCCCTACACCTTCATAACAATTGTTTTTGCCAGCCTTGAACCAATTAGGTAATTTGATGTTTGGGGTATAAAAAACACAGGCATTTTGAAAGTCCGACAGAGAGAAAGTAAGACTGCCATTCAAAAACACTCTCTATCAAGCATATCTTTGTCATATGACACATCTTTGCAGTCAAAGGCAGAAGGTGACCCAGAGAGATCTTCAGCCGAAAGAAGAAGGATACCAGAGATGACAGCCATTGTGTGGCTTTGAAATTAAGTTGATTTAATTTCAATATGGGTTTTTATTGCAACAGTACATTTTTATACAGCTGGAGGCAGGTAACAAGCAGTTAAGAGAAAGTGGGGCTTAGAGTTGTGAATAGAGTTGTTTAATTTTAACTTTTCAAGTGAAAGAGTAAATTGATACTATTTTTCTTTAAATAGTGGAATTTGGGATTTCTCTTTCACTCATACTTTAACATACTATGGGGCGAGTTGAGCTTTTCTGGGCGTTTGATTTAATTAGCAGAAGGGCTCACCGGCGTGTCGTAACAGTGCCCTCTCCCTATCCCCACCTCACTACCCTGCTTCCCCCCATCCCTGTTATCTGCAGCTTCTCTTACACCCATCCCCAGTCCTGAAGAAAGGTCACACTTGAAACATTGACTTCTCCACCACCTGATGCTGCCTGACTTACTGTGTTCTTCCAACCTCCTACTCTGGGGGCAAGTTGAACCTGTGACATTTTGGTCCAGGAGAAAGTGAGGTCTGCAGGTGCTGAAGAATTGAAAAGTGTGGTGCTGGTAACGCACAGCAGATCAGGCAGCATCCGGGGAGCTGGAGAATTGATGCTTCAGACCTAAGCCCTTCATCAGGAATGTGGTGGGGTGGGGTGGGGGGGCAGTGGGGGTGGGGGGGTGAGGTGAGCAGTGGTGGGGGGAAGGGGGCTGAAAGATAACTATTTTGCACCAGGCATGTGAACAATCTGACTGCATGCCACGTTCCTAAAAATGTGCAGGGTCGCTATTACCAAGTCACCACACAACCAACTACTAATTAGGCCTGAACCTGCTTTGTTTCCATGCTCAAATATTTGCAGATTAGTAAAGTCACAGGCTTGATAGTTGGTGTTGACTTGATCTGTAATCTGTGTTTATTGAAACATTCCAGACAAAACAGGGAGAATTTCTCCTGAAGCATTGTGAGGATTAAATTAACTAATTCACAGGGTTGCATATACAGAGGACAGACAGCACAGTCTGAGGGGATGGATCTCACCCCGTGTATAGTGGGGACAGACAGTTCAAGCTGAGGGAATGAATCTCACTCAAAACAACACAGAAAACAGCAAAACATTCCCCAGGCACAATAACAGGAGAGGAGACAAACTTGACTCTGAGAGAGCTTTATTAGATTCGGGGGAGTGTTTAACAATATTATCACAAGTGTTCCAGTATCCATAGCGACAAACAATTCAGCACTGCTCCATTGAATTCAACTGATGATATTTTTCCCAGCATAGGGAGTAGAAGCTGCAACCTAATTCACACCCTTCAGGTATGCAAAGTGAGCTCTTCAGCCTAACTTGCATGTTGAAGATTTGCCCCTGATGCTAAAAGCATCCTGCCAGAACAAAAAGAAGCCAATAGGCACATTGAGTCTGCACCAATTCTCTGAAGTCCATCCTGCCCAGATTCACTCCACATTTACCATGGTTAACCCACCTGGCCTGCACACTATGGGCAATTTAGCATGGCCAATCCACCTAACTTGTTCATCTTTGGACTGTGGGAGGAAACCAGAGTGCCTGAAACAAACCCCCGCAGACATGGTGGGGGGGGGGGGGGGGGGGGGGGGGGGGGGGGGTGGTGGGGGGGAGGGGAATGTGCAAATTCCACACAAACAGTCACCCAATGCAAGGCTCAAACCCAGGTCCTTGGTGCTGTGAGGCAGCAGTGCTAACCACTGAGCCACCCAAATGCTTTGTTCAGTTTCAAGAACTCAATGTTAACAGGATTTTAAAATATCACACTGCCACAGCAACCAATTCAACAATTACTGCTCTTTCTCCACAGTCTGTTTAATAATTCAATTACATTACAAAAATATTATCATGGAATCATTGAATGACAGAGCTAGAAGGAGATCATTTGATGATCCTGCCTATGCCAGTCAGAAAGGCTGAAATTAGTCCCACATTCTGTAATTTTAACTATAACTTAAAAAAATATAGCTTTATAAATTGTCCCATTCCATTTTGAAAGTTACGACTGATCTCCTTACACTGCCTTTTCAGGCAGCCTGATACAAATTATGGCAATTAACTGCACAGAAACAATTCTTAGTCTCTCACTCTGGAGCAGAGAGTTTGAGTTGTAGGGATAAGCTGGGACTTTTGTCGCTGGAACACAGGAGGTTGAGAGATGACTTTATAAATCATGAGAAGTATGGCTAAGGTGAATAGCAGGTCTCGTGTCCCTAAACTGGTGGACCTCAAGATGAGCAGGCATATTTTTAAGGTGAGAGGAGAAAGACATGCGAAGCAATTTTGTTTTACACAGAGAGTAGCTCGTATGGGAATGAACATCCAGAGGCAATGGTGGATGCAGATACAGTTAAAGCATTTATTAGATATATACTTGAATAATAACTGTTTGGAGGGATAATTTATTTCTCTCAGTGGATGGTGAACTCAATGCCTGAAGGGATGCTTGAGTCAGAAACACTCATAACTTTTAAGCAGTGTTTACTAATTAACTTGCAATGCCATAGCCTCCAGGGCTATGGGCCAAACATAGCAGGTGGGGCTAGTTTAGTTTGGGATTATGGTCAGCATGGATTGGTTGGAGTCTGTTTCTGCACTGTATGGCTCTATGAATTTGTGACTCTAATTTTTATTTTGTCAATCATCTTTAATCTGTGCCCCCTGGCAACTGACCCTCTGCCACTGGAAACTGTTTCTACTTATTTTTGCTGTGTACTTTAAAACGAGATGAGATTATAATTACAAATCAACACTTAGATGTCAGGTGGATGATTCTGTCCAACCCTGGGAGCTGCACTTTATGAAGAGGCTACAAATGAGATTTATAAGATTGGAACCAGGAATATGGGACTTCAATTAGTATGGAAAGACTGAAAACACTGAGCTGATGTCTTAGAAACCCTACAATATGGGATCAGGCCATTCAGTCCAGAGCAACTCTCTAAAGACCATCCCTTAAACCCTGCATTTCCTATGTCTAATCCACCTTATTTACACATTCCCCGGACACCGTGGGCAATTTAGCATGGCCAGTCCACCTGAACTACACATTGTTGGACTGTGGGAGGAAACCGGAACACCTGGAGGGGATCCACAAGGAGAATATGCAAACTCCACAGCCCAGTGCAGTAGAGAGATTGCTCTCATGGGTGGGGTCCCTGGCTGTATGAAGCAGCAGTGCTAACCACTGAGCAGAGAAGGTAAAGAAGAGATTTAACAGAGGTGCTCAAAATCATGAGGAATTCTTTGTAAAAGTCAAGAAAAACAATGTGTAGCAGCACAAGAGTCAGTAAGCAAAGGACACCGCGATGAATACTCTCCTAATATGCTGTATCATTCTAAGGTTCTAAGTTTCCATTACAATTGTATCACCTTACAATTACATTATGTAACATTTCACCAACTTGCAAACCTAAAAGATTACAATGGAGATAAAAAACAATTTTGCTTATACGCAGAATTATAAATAAAAAGTTCTTTCCTGTGAGTGGCCGATTTCAGTCATTAGAAGTAATGCTGAGATCTTACTCAGAAAATAAACCCAGGCATGCAATTTCATATTTCTCAATGCAGTTAACATTACAGTAAATTCATGCACAGAGTAACTGTGGGCTTCATCTCTGGCTCACTTCAAACTTCTGCTCTTCTGTGGCAATTGTTTTATCCTTTACACAAAGCTTCTGATTGAGGTCCATTGGTTAAACATGAAGATTCTGGACAGAGCTGGAAATGGTCATCATCCTTCAAGCCTCTGGCCTAGACTTTGGGTGAAATAAGATCCGAAAAGTAAGGTTCTTATTGGGCCTGTCACTGTGACTCTGAGACCCTTACCTGAACAAGTCAATTTGGTTTTATAAGATTCAAAGGAAGTCATCATGGTCAAACTGATCAGATGACTCTGACATCGGTAAGAAAGAAAACAACACTCTATAAAGTCATCATGTTAAGAGAGAGAGGTCTTTGAGATTCCATTGGAAATTTGCTTTTGATAAACTATCATACACAGTAGTACGCAAAGGATTGTCACACAAGATTTAGAATTGGATGCCCTTACACAGTGAAATGGAGCAAGAACTCTCAGGACAATGAATACAGATACCCATAGCCCGAGTTACTCCAGACTAATATTTTATGGTGAAGGTAGCAGTATTAGTTGAAAGAGAAAGATAAAGCATAGCAGCAGCAAGAGATAAATTCTTGAAATTAAAGATGGCCACAATGGAGTAGGCAGCATCCAGGCTTTTGAGCCTGGGGCTTGTTCATTCATAGAATCCCTACAGTGTGGAAACAGGCTATTTGGCCCAACAAGTTCACACTGACCCTCTGAAGAGAAACCCATCCAGAAACATTCCCCTACCCTATTACTCCACATTTACCCCTGACTAACGTACCTGACCTATACATCCCTGAACACTATGGACAGTTTAGCATGGCCAATTCACCTAAGATGCACATCTTTGGACTGTAGGAGGATACAGGAACCCCCAGAGGAAAACCATGCAGAGAATGTGCAAACTCCACACAGAGAGTCACCCTAGACTGGAATCAAACCCAAATTGCTGGTGCTGTGAGGTAGCAGTGCTAACCACTGATCCACCGTGCCACGCTGTCTAATTTCCTTTTTTTTCACAATTCTTTCAGGCTATTTCCTCTTTTCAAAATTTTTTAGGACATTTTTCCAATCTCTTCTGGAGAGAGCTCAGTGGTAGAGGTAGTGGAGACGATGGCATTAGGATACAGGGTGTGGCAGTGACTGGGGTGAGCGGGACTTTGACACATGGCAGCAAAGCAGCTGGAGACTCTGGACAGATAGTCTGAAGGGTGGTTGGTGGAGAATGGCTGGTGAGCCAGGATAGCTTTGAGGGCCACAGCGGTGGAGAGGGTGGTCCCATGGAGATTGCAGGCCCAGTGTGGGGGAAAGGGTGCTTTCATGGGGAGTGCAGGACCAGTGTTAGGGAAGAGAGTGCTCTTGTGGGGAGTGCAGGCCCAGTGTGGGGGAGGGGAGAGTGCTCTCATGAGGAGCGTAAGCCCAGTGTGGGGGAAGAGGCTGCTCTCATGGGGTGTGCATGCCCAATATGGGGGAAAGAGTTTCCTCTAATGAGGGAGTACTGGCCCAGTGTTGGGGAAGACTGTGCTCTCATGGGGAGTGCAAGACCACTATGGGGGGAGATGGTGTTCTCGTGGAGAGTGCAGGCCCAGTGTGGGGGAAAGAGTGCTGTAATAGGGAATTGCAGGCCCAGTATGGGGGAGAGGTGCTCTAATGGGGGTTTGCAGGCCCAGTGTTGGGTGAGACTGCACTCATGGGGGAGTGCAGGTGCAGTATTGGGGGAGAGTGCTCTCATGAGGAGTGCAGGCCCAGTGTTAGGGGAGATTTGAGAAGGCAATAGTTTCAAATTGAGGCCAGAATTGGGAGTTCTCAAAACTCCAAATTGAGTGCTATGGAACAGTTCCAGGCTTATCAATGAAGGGGCAACACCATAAAGTCAATCTGTTTTGATGTGCTTTATGTCCAGTAACTGAAGTTGCTCATGTACGATAAATCATGAAAGGAATTACTAAGTAGAATGATGCACTCAATGCATACATTACCACCACAAGTAATTCTTGATAGAATAGGCGAGAATTGATCAATGATATCAGCACTCAGGAAAATAATGGAAGATATTGTAATGGTTTTGCATTGTCATGCAGGATGCTTTGGGTGCAGAGCTTTGAAGATAAATTATTTAGAATCTGTATAGTTTTTGATGTGAACGATGGGGATGCATTTGACATTTTTTAATGCAAATAAGATGCAATGACAGAACAGGGAATTGCTGAGCTGGCAGAAATGACGGCTCCAAATCAATCAGTTCTGTGTGGATATATCTGGGATTCTTCTGACACAGTTGGATGGGTAGATGTCAAAATGTGACCCACCCGAGAGATGGATCAAATGCCGACCAAATTGGAATCATTGCAATTGAACAAATTAGGTTATACCCGATGTATGATATACCCTAAACAGAATCATGAGGGAGGGAAGCTGAGTGGTCTAAGTGTGGCCAGGTAGGGCAATTTGGAAAATATATTACATCAACACTGCCTCAAAAACAATGACAAGGTCTTGCAAAAGGAAACTTTTCAGAGAAATGAGATTCATACAACTGAGGGAAAGCGCAACCATTTAAAAATCCATAACAAAATGTGAAGACTGCATTCATAATTGAGTTCACAACCAGTTTAAAATATTCTAGACTATCATCATGAAGGTACACAGCTTTAACATAGAACTTAAACTCGACATTGCAGTAGCTGTTTCCATGCTGTCAAATATTTTGCAATGGCTGAGGTCTGTGGAGTTAAACCAGCAAGTATAAAACTCCAAGATTTGGAGGAGGGTGCAAGTAATGTGGGTAAATTAACACAAAAGCTTCAGGATAGAGGGCAAAATACCATCGATACATGACATCTGTCAAGAAATCAGAAGACCTCACTATTGAGCAGAAGTACATGTATTTCTTTCAGTCTCATCGAGAGAGTGAATACAATACTTCAGAATGAAAATAGGAGAGAAAATTCAGCAAGAATTTCCAAAACTATTCAAAGGATTAGGCAACTTGAAGCAGGAGTATCATATTAACCTGAAAGAAGATCTAAACACATTTGCTAGACTGCTCCCAGGAAGATTCTAATCCTTTGATGGGAAAAATAAAAACCTTAGTTAGAAAGAAATGGGATGATAATGCCAGTGACAGGGCTGACACAATGGTGCTGAGGCCTCATAACTGTTCCCAAGATAAATAGAGAATTAATGTGGATTCCTCAGTTTAAGATTAGATTACCTACAGTGTGGAAACAGGCCCTTCAGCCCAACAAGTCCATACCAACCCTCCGAAGAGCAACCGACTCCACATTCACCCCTGACTAATGCACCTAACACAACAGGTAATTTAGCACAGCCAATTCACGTAACCTGCACATCTTTGGACTGAGGGAAGAAACCAGAGCACCCGCATGCAGACACAAGGAGAACATGCAAACTCCACGCAGATAGTTGCCCGAGGTGAGAATTGAACCCAGGTCTCTGGCGCTGTGAGGCAGCAGTGCTAACCACTGAGCCACCATGCCACCCCTTTAAGCTAAAGAATTAGCAGGGAAATCCAATCAATTTGATCAGTCAATGATAGCTTTGCAAAATTGGCAAGATGGATTTCTTTTCTCAAAACTAGATGAACTAAGGTGTTCTGGCATATACACCTACATCTAGGCTGAGATGGTTGAATAAATCTAATACATGATTTGTCTGTATCGTTTCAACCATCCACCATGGAAATCACCTCTCAACCAGGAGAGTTTCCAAAGGACAATGTCGTGATATCTGGAAGGGAAACTGTGAACCATTCATCATATGAACAACATCCTAATTTACGACAAAGTAAAGAAGGAATATCTCGGTTAAAAACAATGACTGCAGATGCTGGAAACCAGATTCTGGATTAGTGGTGCTGGAAGAGCACAGCAGTTCAGGCAGCATCCAAGTAGATTTGAAATCGACGTTTCGGGCAAAAGCCCTTATGAAGGGCTTTTGCCCGAAACATCAATTTCGAAGTGACTTGGATGCTGTCCTGAACTGCTGTGCTCTTCCAGCACCACTAATAAAGAAGGAATATGACCAGAGGATCAATGATCTAAAAGGCATGACAACACCTTACACGAAATGATAAATATCAATTCTCTAGAATGACCATTACATTTCTAAAATACATGATGCAAGAACGATGAATTGAAAAGAGTCTAAAAAACAGAAGACCATTAATGAATATCTGGTATCAAAGTGTGTAAATGATGTACAGCATTTCTTAGGAATGCGAGTCAAGTGGAAGTTTTTATCTCAACCTATCATGTAGTACATGACCTGTAGGAGATATTTTGAAGGAAGAATAACAACTCTACTGGAGTCAAGAACAGACTGCAGCTTTGAAAATGATCACAGAGAAGTTACTTTCTACAATGTTTAACACATGACAATCCAGTCTTATTCACTGCAGGTCGAAGCCAAAGATGTACCATCCACAGGACAAAGGGATGTCCTTATTTGAGGACAAGTTGGTGGAACATGAAAACCAATCTACTTTATATCAAGGGTTTTGATGGAGAATGAGCATAAATATGAAACCATGGAGAAAGAAAGCTTCACAGACAAACAGAAATACTGAGTCAGAATGGAACACGAGCCTTGTTCAATATTACTTACATTGATAAAAAAAGTCTAAAAAATCTTCAATCTTAAAATAATGAGACATGACTGTATAGCAGTTTATATTCTGTGGAAGGTACAAACATATACACTCTTGAGGCAGCAATGATTTGAGCAGAGTAAAAAGATTTCATTCTCAACAAGGAAGCAAAGTTCTATTCACAGTTACAATCAACACTTTCTCAGCAACTGTGAGCAAAATTTGTGCAACACAAAAATCTGACAAGGAGCTCACAAAGGACAGACATCTCTCTCCTGTTGGAATATAACCTAGCAGGCCAAGTCTTGATAAAGCACCATAGAATAAAACTAGGACAGCATAGCGGCTCAGTGGCTCACTGCTGCCTCATAGTGCCAGGGACTTGGGTTCAATTCCACCTTGGGTGACTGTCTGTGTAGAGTTTGCATATTCTCCATGTATCTGTGTGGATTTCCTCCCACAGTCTGAAGATGGGCAGGTTAGGTGGTTTGGCCATGTTAAGCTGCCCACAGTTCCCAGGGATGTGCAGGCAAGGTGGGTTAGCTATGGGAAATGTGGAGTTATTGGGAAATGGTAGGGGTAAGGGTGGGATGCTCCTCAGAGGGTTGGTGTGGATGTGATAGGCCAAATGGCCTTTTTCCACACTATATTGATTCTATAAAACTATACTTGACAGTCATGGAGGATGTAGTGGTTCACAATCTTAGGCTATTTATACTAAGATTGGCGAAAAGAAATGTTGTACAAACTTCATGGGGAGCATCTCGATATTAAGAAATGCATAACAAATGGTCAACAGTAGGTATGGTGGCCATGTATCTTGAAATGCATACATAATTATATTTTGTCATACCTAATGGCTACAAAATCCATAAGACCATAAGAACTAGAAACAGGAGGAGGCCACTCAGCCTCTTGAGCCTGCTCTACCATTCAATAAGATAATGGCTGGTCTGACATTCCTCAAACCACTTTCCTATGTTTTCCCCATTGCCCTTGATCCCCCTTCTTCAATTGTGTCATTGAGATTTCTGGAAAGGTCATGGGAAAAGCTACCAACAGATTTCTTTGATTTTAGAGAGAAGATTAATTTGTGCCCAAGTGACTATTATCCACGATGGATTGAACGGGGGACACTTCAACCAAGTACAGCAGATTCAGTGGCCTGAGTGATGAGAAGAATCTTTGCAAGGTACGATTTTCCTGAAGAATTAATATCAGACGAAGGACTTCAATTCATGAATGAAGATTTGATGAGGCTCAGTTTGGTGGCAAGCGAATCAAATAAATGTCAAGATCTCCAATTCATCCTCATTCGAATGGACAAACAGAAAAAGCCAAGACTGTGAAGTCACTCACGCACAATATTCCAGCCCGGGAGTGAGCTCTGCCTATTTCCAGGGCCATATCATTGACTAGTGGGTGCTTGCCAGTGGGGTGGAAGGGAAACAAGTTGAGAACACAGCCAGAAGCCAAAAATAACCTCTCAAGACCACAGAAAGATAAAACTCTGAAAGAAGCACCACAGCAAACATCTGCAGAGTCGGTCCAATTCTAGATAAAGGGAGAGAATTCTGCTGCCTTGAAGCCTGGATACAGTGTCTGGCTGAGGGACATGAAGTCAGAAACTGCAATCATCAGCCAAAACTAATCAGCTGAGATCTTATATTGCCAGAGTACCTGAAAGGATATTTCAGAGGAACAGGAAGGTTATGATCTTACTGAAGCCAAGAAATTATGGAGTGTGGGGCTACCATATTTCCACTACATGATACAGTTTACAGAGTCAGTCCAACTATTCCAGACATCATCGCTTTGTTGTTGAACTCAAGTGAACCAAAATTAGGGTGTCCAGTCAGAATTCTAGACCGCTTTCAGCTGTGTGATTCAGACTCGGGGGGAGTGGGGGTTGGGAGGGGAATGGGTTTCACTTGTAGTGGTGATAGTAATATTGATAAATGTGTTGATAAAGTTTGTGGTGATTTTAATGGCGACAAAGCTATGAAAGTAAGTAGAAGGAAAATAGATCAAGTGGAGAGAAACTTGGGGGGAAATGCAGGTTCATGAAGTTTGTGTTAAGCATGATGCTGCATTAGCCATATGATTTTCACATCTGTAAGATAAACTATCCGTCTTGAATAAATATGTGAAGGGAGAGTTATTAGATACTACACTAGAGAGCTATATTTGATAACCTACTGAGTATATACATAAGCAAAGGAATGTCACTGTACATAAGAAGTTGAAGAGTCTTACTTCATGATAAAGAACAAGTAGCATTAAAGACAGTGTATAAGCAGATATACACAGCCGAGATACGACAGACTGGTATCTCAAGATGCAGGTAGCAACATTGGCTTCAAGTACAAGATAAAGTATCTTGGAGTGCCGTTTAAAACACTATTTTATCCATTAAAATGAACCATGTAATAACACTGACAGGATAATGTTACATGGCTGAGCACTGATTAGAGGCTGCAGAGCGTGTCTGGAGTTTGGAATGAACATACTTTGCACAATCTTTCTTCCCCCAGTTGACGTATGATTCCATTTTCTCCTGTGAATATATTTCAATGTTCAGCCGCTTTTTGTGTGAGCTGATTACATTCTCCAGTATGGTTTATGAATAAATCCACTTCCAATCATCATTCCGTGGCTGATTGTAGACACCTTAGGGAATGAGTGGTGTGCTGGAATCATTCAAATATACAGAACAGAAATTACGGAAAAGAAGCAGGCCATTCAGCACAAGTGGCTTATGCTCCTCATGAATGCCCTCCCATCCCTCTTTATTTCACCCATCAGCATATCTTTTTAGTCCTTTGCCCCTCATGATTTTTTAATACAGCTTCCCCTTAAGTATTTCTATTTTACTCATGCAAGCTAGTCCCTGTGGTAATGAATTCTGCATTGTCTGCTCTCTAAGTAAGATGTGTCACCTGAAATCTAGTTTGGCTTATTAGCAATTGCTATATTCTTAATAGGTTTGGCTTCTTCCCGTTCCTATTGTTCCCATAAATGGTGGAACAGGCTTGAGGGGCTGAATGGCCTCTACAAGACCATAAGACATAGGAGCAGAAAATAGGCCACTCAGCCCATCGAGCCAGCTCTGCCAATCAATCACGCCTCCTGATATTCCTGTGTTGGAAGGAGCTGGTACCTGGAGGTTTGATGTTGTTGAAAGAGTCAGTAAGTGCCTTGTGCTGTCTCAATAAAGCAACAATTAATGGGGCTGAGCGCATTGTTGATGAAATATGTCATGAGCAGCTTCAGTCTGAGACAGACTCACAGATGTGTAGAAATACTAAGATGAAGGTTACTGGAGCTTTCTCTCCTTTTGTGTGTGCGTGTGTGGGTGCCCATGTGTGATTATATAATGGTTCGCAGACACCGAATCGATCAGTAAAAGACAATGTTGTTTCTGACAATGCCTGATCCACGGCTCATTAGTGAATATTGATTTACAACCAGTGCGTTGGGTGATTGCACTGCTCCAGTTAGAATTAATAATGATGGTTAATGTCTACTTCCGTTTTTGTTACATGCTATGAATTCATTGTTAGGGTTAATATTCAGTACCTTTCTCTTACATGCCATTAATCATTAGTTCAGACCAGCTGGAAGATTATGTCCAATGCCACAGACCAGTGTACAAAGGATAGCAGATTTTTTGAGAGGGTGAAGAGGTAACTGGGTGCAGGCAGTTCAGTTAATGTGGAGAGACTGGAGAAGCTGGGATAGCTTTCTTGACAGCAGAGATATTTAATGGAAGATTTAATTGAGATGTTCAAAATTATTAAGGAGTAAATATGGAGAAATTGTTTCCGGATGGTAACAAGCTCAGTAACCAGAGGATAGAGATTGAATCTAATTAGCAAAAGGAGCAGAAGAGACACAAAGCACACAGTGAGCTATTGTGATCAGCTGAAAAGGATGCCAAACACAGTCTGATGATGACATTTTGAAAGCGAATGCGAGGGGCTGTTGTGGCGCACTGGTAGCGTCCCTACCTCTGATCCAGAAGAAACTGGGTTCAAGTCCCATCTACTCGAGCGGTGTGTAATGCTGTTTCTAAACATGATTACTGAAAGAGAATTAGAGGGGTTTTTGTGGGGCAGTGGTCACGTCCCTACCTCTGAGCCAGGCAGCGCAGGTTAAAATCTTACCTGCTCCAGGGTTGTGTTGTAACATCTTTAACAAGTTGATTGCAAAATATCTGAAAGAGAACAGGGGTTGAGGAGTGGGCTCCTGTGGTTCAGTGGTGGTATCCCTACTTCTGAACTGGGAGGCCTCAGCTCAGTTTCAGAGGTGTGTCATAACATCTCTGAGCTGGATTAACATAGAAAATACCTGAAAGACAAGTCAGATAACTTTTGGAAAAGACCAGGACTTGAGAAGAAGGATCTGAAGGGCAAGTGGTTGGGATCAAAAGGATAGCTGTTTCATACAGGAACAATGGGCCGAACTGCCTGTACCTCTGCTGTCTGAGTCCATGTTTCTATTAAACTACCCAGGCGCTGACAGCAGTAAGGCGATGTTTGTGAATCAAATCACTGATAATTCAATTTCTCCTGCGATCGACCTTTTATTTTCCTCAGTGAGTGAGTGCAAGATCTTTAATATTTTTGTCACAACTTTCCCTTTAATAATTGGGAGAAATTATTGCTGGTTTCTGCCTTCTTTCACAGTTTCTAATGACCCTTTCCATTATTTAACAGCCAGCATGAGTTTTGCGGTTTATTTACGGGAGACTGTTATCTCAGGCTGGTATTATGGTCTGGGCGACGATTACCTGCTCAGAGACTGTGTCAGCCCAGGATTAATAGCTTCACAGATTCCATTCGGTCTCTTAGGTTTCCCAACACAAGAGTCACCGCGCAGAAAAAGTGCAATAAATATGACAAAGAGCTATCTGACATTTTAACCACAGATACATTTCTATTCACTTGAGTGTCAGAAAGTGAAGGGTTTCAGCTGAAAACGACAGACTGGGGAATTTTGTGAAGTTTGTGAATTTAAGGCAATCCTCTCTCATTTAAAAAAAATGAAAGGCTTGCATTTTCTTTATACAGAGCCATGTAGCGATGACGAGGAAACAAAGTGCTATTGGTGTGGTGATATGGGAAGCATGGCAGTCAATTTGTGCACAGCAAGATCCCACTAACAACATCAGAGCATGGGAATAGGGGGAGGCCATTCATCTCTGATGAAATTCGCTTTACTCATGCACAGGATGAAGCTGTCACAGCCTAAACCAGTATTTATTGCCCATTCCTAATTGACCAGAGGGCAGTTGAGAGTCCACCACACATTGCTGTGGGTCTGGAGTTACATCCAGGTCAGAGCAGGTAAGGCTGGCAGTTTCATTCCCTCAGGGATATCAGCAAACCAGATGGGGCTTTCTGACAATTGGCAATGGATTCATGGTCATCATTAGACTCTTAATTCCAGATTTTTATTGAATTCAATTTTCACCATCTGCTATGGTAGGATGTGAAACTAGGTCCCCAGAACATTACTTGGGACTCTTGATTAACTGTCCAGTGATAAAGCCATTACCTCCCCTCAGCAATTTGTTCATTGCTGACCTGCCGTCTAATTCCATTTAATAACCTTTGTCCTGTAATGCATAAAATACACAGAAAATAAGATGATATCAGTCTGGGTTTTGAATTGTCCAGTTGACTCAAAATATTTAGCTTTCTCTGTTCCTAAGACTGGCCTTAAAACCTATATATGAATATATGAAATAGAATCAGAAGTAGACCAAATTTAAAAAAAAAATTAGTGACTTCAGATGCTGGAAATCAGAAACAATTAACTAAAGTTGCTAAAAAAGCTCGGTAGCATCCGTGGAGAGAAACCCAAGTTAACGTTAACCTGGTGCAGAGTCTTCTCCCCATCAGCACCTCTGCTGGAGCTATCCCTGTCGTTGCATGAGGGGCAGTCCTATACTCAACAGGGCAGTGTGGTATTGAGAGAAAGTAAGGACAGCAAATGCTGGAGTTCAGAGTCGAGAGCGTAGTGTTGGAAAAGCACAGCAAGTCAGGCAGCATCCGAACAACAGGAGTATTGACGTTTCAGGCATAAGCCCTTCATCAGGCTTATGCCTGAAAAGTTGACTTTCCTGCTCCTTGGATGCTGCCTGACTTGCTGTGCTTTTCCAGAACTACCCTCTCAAGCTCGGTATTGAGTGAAACTTGTAAACTGCTTCTTTTTGGCTCTTTCCCACTAGACCATTGGACAATGGATGGTATGGGGCTGTCCTTATATGCCAAATGCCATTTAACTTTAGGAAATATTCAAATTCATTGCAGGTAGGTAATTCCGATTATCTGTGACCAATTCTTCTGGGAATCTGCTTATTGCAAGTGAACATTGAAGCTTTTCAATCAACATCCCTGCGCCTGACAAATGAACTCTGTGTTCGTCCATCCACAATGTCTGGGAACACAGAGCCCATGAACGGACTGGCATACTCGACATTTAACTGAGTCTAGGGTTTACTCGGCCATTCCCATGAATGTGGGGAGCTGCTGGTGGTAAGCCTTGCCCTTGTTGGTACTTTGGGTACTGTCCCACTAATACAACGATGTTGGTATCCAATCCTGGCCACCAGACAGACCTGCTCACCAACATCTTCATGTTTGAAATCCCTGAATGAGCCTGATGGAATTAAGTCAGTACCTGACAGTGACCTTTACTTGGGACCGTCACATTTGCTCCCCATCCTCTACGGTGATCTGGTCTCACCAGGTATATAAAGGCTTCATTTCTGGTTGTGAATACCCTTTTACTTTCCCCATCACCACCTGCTGTTTTAGTTTTGTCAGGATGGTATCCTTTTGTTCCCACAGTTGGATATTGTCAGCGGTGACTGGAAGGGTGTCTAGAAAGTTTAAATGATTCTTCCAGCGGTTGTATGACGGATGGTTCAGTGGTTAGCACTGAATGCGAGAGACATGAGTTTGCTTCCAGCCTCAGACGACTGTCTGTGTGGAGTTTGCACATTCTCTCTGTGTCTGCATGGGTTTCCTCCAGGCACTCTGGATTCCTTCTCCAGTCCAAAAATGTGCAGGTCAGGGTGAATTGGCCATGCTAAATTACCTGTAGCGTTCAGGGATGTGTAAGGTTAGATGCATTAACCAGGGTAAATGTGGAGTAAGAGTGTAGGGGAATGGGCCTGGCTGAGATACTCTTCAAAGGGTCAGTGTTAACTTGTTGGGCCAAAGGGCCTGTTTCCACATTGTAGGGATTCTATTTTTGGCAGTGGGGGAAGGGGTTGCGGTTCAAGGCCACATGTCTTCATCAACAGTGTTCCAACTTGTAATTGTATGAATTGAAAATAAGGGCCCACTGTCAAATTCAACCTGAAACTACAGGCAGTATGGCCTTGTCTTCTTTAAGTAACTCTAAAAGGGGTTTGTCGTCCACTACTGTTGGCATTGGTGAAAATTTCTCACACCAAAAATGACCACCAAATCTTCGTTGAGACACCAGGTGTATTTGTATTCAGCATTAGCTAAAATCTGGGAAGCATACGGTGTCGGGAATTCGTTTCCTTTGGGCCACTGGTTAGCCAACACTAACCGGATATCGGGAGGAATCACATGTCAGCACTACATCTCACATGGTGTTGTAGTGGGCAAACACCTTAGATGATGATAGCTGCTTTTTCACTTTCCTAAAGGCTACTTCTTGGTGACACGACTATTTCCACGTCTGACCCTTTTTCAACATGAGTGTAAGGATTGCAAAATGGAGGCCAGGTTACATATGAATTTTCCATAATAATTCACCAATCCGAAGAAAGACCTAAACTCCAGCATGGACATGGGAACTGGGGCACCTTTGATCATCCTCAGTTTATCTTCCAACAGGCGTAAGCCCAATCTCCTCTACACTGGGGAGACTGTACACCTCCTCGCAGAGTGCTTCAGGGAACATCTCCGGGACACCCACAACAATCACCCCACCCTCTGTGGCCCAACATTTCAACTCCTCCTCCCACTCTGACGAGGACATGCAGGTCTTAGACCTCCTCTACCATCGCTCCCTGACCACCCGACGCCTCGAGGAAGAACGCCTCATCTTCCGCCTTGGAAAACTTCAACCCCCAGGGCATCAATGTGGACTTCACCAGTTTCCTCATTTCCCCTCCCACCACCTTACCCCAGTTCCACCCTTCCAGCTCAGCATTGTCCTCATGACCTGTCCTACCTGCCAATCTTCCTTCCCACCTATATGCTCCACCTTCCTCTCTGACCTATCACCTGCATCCCCACCCCCATTCACCTATTGTACTCTTTGCTACGTTCTCCCCAGTCCTACACACCGCCCCCCCCCCCCTCACCCCCATTTATCTCTCCACCCTGGAGGCTTCCTACCTCTATTCCTGATGAAGGGATTTTGCCCGAAACGTCAATTTTCCTGCTCCTCAGATGCTGCCTGACCTGCTGTGCTTTTCCAGCACCACTCTGATGTAAGCCCAATCTTGTTGACTCTGTTGACCAAGTAGGTCAGTTGGGGTGGCTGTATGATACATTGTCCCTTCTAAGGTGACTGCCCAAGTGGGAGAAACATTTAAGCACTATGTCCAAGTCTTCCAAGTGTTTATTGGTCTTCCCTGTTATTAGCACGTCATCCGGATAAATGGCAAACCAGGGTAGGCCTTATAAAATATTTTTGCCTGCTGGTAAAAGGCACAGTCCGAAGGTGCCCCGAATGGCTGTCTTGTATATTGGTATAAACTCTTATGGGTATTAAATGTCGCATACGTCAGGTAGGTGTGGCTCATATCCAGCTTCGTGAAGGACAGGCTGCCTGTCAGCATTGCATGCAAGTCCTCTATGCAAGGCATTGGGTATTCATCCAGCTGTGAGAAGCAAATTACAGTTGCTTCAAATCCCTAAAAAGGAGAACTAAACCGTCAGGCTTCACAATCAGTATGACCGGTGCTGCTCATTCTGCGAACTATGCTGGTTTGAAGGTTCTTTCGTTTTCCAAGCCTCCTGATTTCTGCCTCTACTTTTGTCTGTAAGGCATATGGCATTGGGCAGGCCTTGCAGAATTGCAGCATTGCTTCCTGGTCAACATATAAGTTTGCCTTGGCTCCTTTGCTTGTCCGGAGCCCTTCCTAAAAAGCTTCCAGGACATCACTCAGGCAGCCATTTTGTAATTGATCAATGTTGAGCCAATGAAGGTGAATCATTCTCAACCAATTCAGGCCCAATAGGCTTCGGCTACAATAAGTGGTAACTGCATTAAACTTCTTTTAGAATCACAGAGTCATAGGGCTCATGAGATATCCTAAATTAATGTAGTGCCATTTGCCAGCATTTGACCCAGATCCCTTTAAGCCCTTCTTATTCATATACCCATCCCGGTGTTGTTTTAATGTTGTAATTGTACCAGGCTGCATCACGTCTTCTATCAGCTCATTCCATACACACACACCACCCTCTGGGTGAAAACGTTGCCCACTTTTAATCTTTCTGCTCTCACCTAAAACCTCTGCCCTTTAGTTTTTGACTTCCCCACCCGGGGAAAAGACCTTGTCTATTCAACCAATCCATGTTCCTCATGATTTTATTAATCTCAATAAGTTCATCCCTCAACCTCCGACGCTGCATAGAAAACAGCTCCAGACTACTCAGCTTCTCCTTATAGCTCAAACCCTCCAGCCCTGGCAACATCCTTGTAAATCTTTCTGGACCCTTTCAAATTTGACAACATTCTTCCCATAGCAAGGAGACCAGAATTGCACACAGTATTCCAAAAGTGGCCTAACCGATGATCTTTGCATAGGAGACCGGAACAGAAGTCATACATACCCTTAATCTGTAACGGTTCCCCTGTATATGTTTTCAGTCTAGCTGAGGTCTTGCACAAACTTAAGGGTTAGAATCAAGAGCATCTCTTGATAAAGAAACGTTCTGAAATCACTGATACAGCTGCACAGGTAATGACCTCCATGGGAAAAGGGTGACCATTTAAGCAGACATTTATTTTGACTAGTTCTGGTTTGGATGTTGCTAAGCAATGTAACTGTTCCAAATCATCTGTAGGTGGGACTTTCCAGGATGTGTATTCTAAATGTCAGCCTGTGAGTTCTCTCACTCAAGTCAGACGTCACAGGACTTCATTCTTGTCTCGAGTCCACATTCTGGCAGCAACTGCAGTGGCTTGCTGGCCCAGAACTTGAAGAAGATTATGACCATTTGACTAAGGCTTGACTTTGCTTTGGGGTTTTGCTGTGGCCTGACCTAGAGGCCCCCTGCTCAGGTTATGTCATGTATGAGGCTATATGGTTGCCTACATTCAAGGTGCTCCCCTGACTCAGTTGGACAAGTGAGGCTGCCCACTTCCATTGATATACCCTGTAACTCATAAGCTCCACTTGCCGCACTTTCTGATGATAAAGCTAGTTGTAGTGCCTGTTTGAAGGCCAATTAGGCTTCAGCTAATCAGTGCTTTTGCATGGTTATGTCATTAATCTCATATGCCAAATGGTCGCTCGGAATCTCATTCAGGATAATCCAAAATCACAAGCCTCTGCCAGTTATCTTAACCTCATCAAAAGTTTCAATATGGATTCCCTCATTTCTCAAACAGCTGAATCAAATTGATAGCATCTAAGAATTAGAGGAGGCCTGGTGTTGTAATATTCCTTCAATAAATCCATCAACTCTTGAACAGTTTTAGTATCTGATGCCTCAGAGAAAGTTAGGCTCCAAATAACCAGCATGATGGCTCACAGTGCCATGGACCCAGTTCAATTCCAGCCTTGGGTGACTGATATGTGGAGTTTGCATATTCTCCCCGTGTCTGCATGGGTTTCCACCAGGCACTTGGGTTTCCTCCCACAGTTCAAAAAACCTTCAGTTTAGGTGACTTGGCTATGCTAAATTGCCCATAGTGTTCAGGAATATGTAGGTTAGGTGCATAAGTCGGGGGTAATAGGTCTGGGTGGGTTACTCTGTGGAGGGTTGGATGTGGACTTGTTGGGCTGAAGGGCCTGTTCCCACTATGTAGGAATTCTAATTCTAAGAACCAAAACCACTGTGAGTCTGGACACAGGCAGAAAAATCAATCATTGCTTTTCACCTGTTCCAGTGTCATTTGCCCAGGAAAAAGTAATACATTCTTTCCACATGCTGGGCCCAGCTATTGATGGCAGGGTCAAATGATTCAATCTTCCCAAATAAAGGCATTATGCCAGAAATGCTTGCCCCAACTCAAAGATGATTGTTGTGAACAAAGTTTCTTCAGGAGTGGACTGTTCACTCTTGCCACTACTGAAATAACTCAGTGGAGGCTGGAATCCCATCACTAAGTCACCCTTTATTTACACATGGTGAGTGCATGGACTCTGACCAGTTAGCTCAGAGCCAATCTCCTTGAGTGAGGAGAATGCTTTTTGTGTATCTGTCAGCCAGGGCTCCCAGATAGGTCCAAATTAACAGTCCCCATCAGGGAACTGGTACCCAATGACATCCACCTGGTTAACCTTGCTCTAATCACAACAGGAATGAAAAGAGTTATAAGAAAAACATAGAATAATGGTAATTGAGGAAAAAGAAAAGCAGATGAAAATGGAAAATGAGGAGACAGAAAAAAAAAACAATTGGAGAGGGAGAGAAAAAGGAAGTTTACTAGAAGAAACTTGAAATTCAAAGAGATAGGAAGCTTAGGGAACATCAGAGAATATAAAAAGAACTGAATTAGGAAGGAAAGCAGAGATGATATCTCGGTCAATTACTCTGATTCCAATGAGGATTTGATTTAACCAAGAAACTAAGCTTGCTGCCTGATTTAATGAGGATGAGGTTGATATATATTTTACCTCATTTGAGGAGGTAGCTGGACAGATGAAGTGGCCAATAGATGTTTGGACTTTATTGTAACAGAATATTTTGACAGGTATAGCTCTGACTGCGTACTCCATTTTGTCAGAAGAATGATCAACAGAAAGCAAAGCTTTCAAAAAGGTCATACACAGTTGGGGAATTGTGGAATGGAGAAGCTGTAGCAAGAGCGTTAGAATCAGAGAGGAAGATAAAGAGACTAAGAAACAGACAGATGGTTTGTAGATACAGTTATTCAGTACAGTATTCTAAACAGTAACTGAAAAGGTCCCATCTTATTATTGGAACAAACTTTTACAATTGTCCCACAAAAATTGTCAGATTACTTAGGAATTAACAAAATCCAGGTTAGAATATTTAAATATGTGTATTGTCCAGGATTGTGTAAAGTTGTGGTTAGGTTTTGCCAGGCATGTGACACATTTCAACGCCCTCGAGTAAACTTGTATCTTTAATATCAATACCATTTTTTGAAGAACCATTGAGCAGGGCCATCATTGATGGCACAGCGTCCCTATCTAAAACAATTCCAGATGTTTCGACAAGATTTCATTGAAGTTATGCCTGCAGAGAAGCAGTATTGTAAATGTGGCAACGAAAAACGTCATTGAATTGTTTACAACATATGGATTACCCAAAAAAATACAACAGACCAAGCGTTCAATATTATGCCACATTTATTCAAAGAAATTATGTCCTGTTTGTGAATAAAACAATTTACAACTTCGGCTTATCACTCTCAATCTCAAGGTATATTGGAACACTGGCAACAAACTTTGAGGAACGTAATGAGAACTCATTATCAAGACTGTCTCAATAATTGGGATAAAGAATTTCTTTTGTTATTATTTGCAATTCAGAGTGTTTCAAATGAGTCCACAAAGTTTTGTCCTTTTGAACTAAATTATGGACAAAAGGCGAGAGGGCTACTTACATCAATTAAAGGGAAATTGATGAATCAAAGTTCCAGAACTTCAACGAGAAGCATGTAAGGTCAATAAAAAACATTTGAAGGGTGGATATCAAATAATTAAAAACCAGACCAGAAAAGATGGCCTAGGAATTTGTAGCTAGCAAAAAAGTATTAATGTTGTTAGCTGTTTCCATGGAACTATTGAAAACAAGGTACACTGATTGTATCAACCCAGAAAGAAACTCACTTCTATGAATTATGAAATCAGTACATCTGACACAAAAATGTTTTGGTCAATCACAATGGTTTTAACCATGAGTGTGTCAAGTTAATATGATAAAGAGATATTATGACAGGGATAGTCAGGACAGACAGAAGTGTACTTCTGGTAGTGAAAACAATCAGGAATGAAATTGAAATATCAGAACAATTGGAGAATGAATTTGAAATGATAAATACAAAAGGCTACACTCCAGCAATTAAACTGGATGATACAGGTGTGCAAAAAATTTACACAGCATCTATTTTATATTCCAGAAAACTTTTGAAATGAATTACAAAGGTTATTAGAGAATCATAAATCAATTTGTCTGAAGTGGTCAGGAAAACTGTTTTGGCTACTCAAGATGTAGATGTAGGGGCTGCATTACTTATAAAACAATCTCATTACAGACTCAATCCAGAAAGAGTAGCTCAAAGGAAGAAAGAGATTAAGTTCATGATGGACAATGACAGTATTGAACCGAGTCATTGTAACTGGAGCTAACGATCGTGAAAGTGCCAAAATGGGATGGTTGGCAAAATTCTGGATTGATTATTGCAAAATCAACATGGTAACAAAAGTGGACACATATCTGATTCCAAGATTGGAGTTTTATATTGAACAAATTGGACACGCATGACTTGTCAAAAAAAATTGACTTGCTAAAAGGATATTGGCAAACTCTGTTGACTGAGAGAGCTAAAGAAATATCGGCTTTTGTAATAATGTATGGTCTTTAGTAATGCTAAGGCACACTGCATGCAATGAAAAATGCATCAGCAATTTTCCAATGATTAACCAAGAAAGTTATTGAATGGCTATCTGACTCTTGTTTAGATCTACAGTTTGATTTCTATTTTTAGCCAAACTTGGGAAGAACAATTACACCACAGAATAATTTTATCAGCTGCACAAAGCCAATTGAATAATAAATCTAGTTAAGAGTGAATTTACCAAAGCCAAACTGATATATTTGGGCTATACTCCGAGACAAGAACAAGTAGCAATGACAGAAGGGTAAGTAAGGTCTATTTTGGACTCGCCCATGCCCGACACATTTTGTGTTAAGTTGGCATGAGTGGATTTTACTGCAAAATTACTTTAGATTTCAGTGATGTTTGCAGATGATACCAACATTTGTAGTGTAGTGGACAGCGAAGAAGGCTATCTCAAAGTACAACAGGACCTTGATCAGATGGGCCAATGGCCGATGGGTTGAAGAGTGGCAGATGGAGTTGATTTAGATAAATGTGAGGTGTTGCATTTTGGTGAGGCAAATCAGGGCAAGACTTATACACTTAATGGAAGGTCCTGGGGAGTGTTGTTGAACAAAAAGACCTAAGGGTGCAGGTTCACCGTTCCTTGAATGTAGAGTCACAGGTGAACAGGTTAGTGAAAAGGTGTTTGGTACACTTGCCTTTACTGGTTTGTGCATTGAAGAGAGGAGTTGGGAAGTCATATTGCAGCTGTACAGGACATTGGTGAGACCACTTTTGGAATCCTGCATTTAGTTCTGGTCTCCCTGTTATAGGAAGGATGCTGATAAACTTGAGAAGGGCAGAAAATATTTACAAGAATATTATCAGGGTTGGAGGGTTTGAGCTATAGGGAGAGGCTGAATAGGCTGAGGCTATTTTCCCTGGAGTGTCAGAGACTGAGGGATGATCTTATTGAGGTCAATTAAAAAATCGTGAGGGGTATGGATAGGGTAAGCAGCCAAGGTCTTTTTCTCAGAATAGGGGATCCAAAACTAGATGGCAGAGGTTTAAGGTGAGAGGGAAAAGATTTAAAAGGGACCTAAGGGGCAACTTTTTCACACAGCGTGTGGTGTGTGAATGGAATAACTGCCAGACGAAATGGTGGAGGCTGGTACAATTACAACATTGAAATACCATCTGGATGGGTACATGATTAGGAAAGTTGAAAGGAAAACGGGCCAAATGCTGGCAAATGCGACTGGATTAATTTGGTTGGCATGGACAAGTTGAACCAATGGCTCTGCTTCCATGCTGTAAAACACTATGACTCTAATACTATCACTTAAACTAACTTGTCGAAATACAGTGGAACATTTGAATGAATGCAGGAGTGCAAGAATGCCTGTGAAAACCTGGAAGCTGTGCTGAAAACTGCACCAGTTTTAGCTGATCTGAATTACGAGAAGCCATTCGAATAAGCTGTCAGTGCCATCGACATTGGTGTGGGGACTGGTTTACCGATGAGATTCAGACTAAACAGCATGTCAGTTCTTTATCATTCTTCAGAGAAGCTGACCACAAGTCAGCAAGAATATTCGATGGTTGAAAAGGCATCACTGGGCTGAACATTATGTTTTTCTGCCTTAACGTGAGCTGCTTCAAGTCTTTGTGAGCAAATCTTGATACACTGAAAATACAGAGAAAAGTAGCCATTTGGCCCTTTGAGCCTGCTCCATCATTCAATGCTTCAAGAAATCCTTTTTTTGTATCACATCCTTAATAGTTATTGATCTCCACCTTTTCTTTACAACATAGAAAAATAGGAGCCAGAATAGGCCATTTTGCCCTGCTTTTGCAATTTAATATGATAGTGGCTGACTATTCAATTGTTCCCATTTCCCCCTTATACCCATTGATCCCATTTGCATGAAGAAACACATCTTTCTCTTTCTTGAAAACATTCAATGTTTTGGTCTCAGTCACTTTCTGTGGCAGAGAATTCCAAAGGGTCACCAATCTCTGGGTGAAGACATTTCTCCTCATTACAATCCTAAATAGTTGACCTCACATCCTTCGACTGTGACCCCTGGTTTTGAACATCCGGAATGTCCTTCCTGCATTTACCTTGTCTAATGCTGCTAGAAATTTAGGAGTTTCTTTGAGGTCCTCCCTCATTCTTCTTAAGCTCCGTGTCCATAGTCTGAACCAATCCAGTCTCTTTTCCAATCTCAGTCTTGCCCTCCCAGGGGTCAGTCTGGTAAACCTCCACTGCGCTTCTTCCATAGCCATAACATCCTGCACACAATATTCCAGGTGTGGTCTCACCAAGATTTCTCATTGCTTCTTACCAAACCCACCTCATTTATTAACAACTCTCATCTCTATGGCATTCCCCTTGTCTACCTTCATCTTACCATGTGCTATTCCTGGAATAACCCATTATTATGCGGTATCCATGGAAAGACCCTCATCCCTTGACATACACACCATATCTAAAGACTGCAGACAAGCATCGGTTGCTCAGAAGCGTCCCTCACTGGCAGCATAATGGCACGGCAGTCACAAAGTCATTCTGCTCATAGCACATAGCCAGCATGGTTGATTCTCCCTCACACATGCAACACCTTTTTGTCACCATAGAAGGTCTTGAATCACCAGGCCACATAATTTACTTGTCCTCAGCTTCCACAAGACTCTCCATCTTACAAGGATTATGAGTTATAAGGAGAGGCTGGATGGGTTGAAATTTATTTTCCCTAGAGTGTAGGAGGCTGAAGGGATGACTTTAGAGAAGTTTATAAAACCATGAGGGGCAAGGTCTTTTCCCCAGAATGGGGCTGTGCAAAACTAGCGGGTATAGGTTTAGGGTGAGAGGGGAGAGATTTAAAAGAAACCTGAAGGGCACTTTTTTCACGCAGAGGATGCTGTGTATATGGAACGAGCTGCCAAAGGAAGTGTTAGCAGTGTGTACAATTCCAACTTTAAAAGACATTTGGACAGTTATATGGAGAAGAAAGGTTTAGAAGGATAAAGGCCAAATGCAGGCAAGTGGGACTAGTTCAGTTTAGGAAATTTGGTTGGCATGGACCAGTGAGCTGAAGGGCCTGTTTCTGTGCATATAACTCTACGGTATCTTCTTATTTTCCAGGGGAGGACCATCACAAATAGGTAAGCCATTGAATTAGTCTCTCATGTCACCCTCATCTTTAAAAGCCTGATGAATGACCAGACAGATGCTGACAGTCTGGTGCTGCTGTTCACTGTTCCTGATTTTTGCCCAGGACATTTAGAACAGGAAGACATCAATGCACCACTGTATGGGCACAGACCTGGAAGTCTTGCTGAGGGGGGTGGTGCAAATATGAGACTCTCTCTTCCCCCAGGACCAGCAGTGGAGAGCACCACACCAGACCTTGCCAGCTTGGTCCGAGTTTGCCACCCTGATTAAAGTCATTCAGTCAGCATTAGTGACATGATCTTATCTCTGTTATCTCTCATTCACTCTGTCTCTGCTTCCCTACCCACTTCCCAATAAGTGGTAGAAGTGAGTAAAATTACAGCATTTAAAAGACATTTGGACAGGTACATAGATGAGGAAAGGTTTTTAAGGATATGAGCCAAACACAGGCAAATAGGAACTATTCAATTTATGAAATCTATTTGGCAAGGACGAGTTGAGCTGAAGGGTCTGTTTCCGTGCTGTATGTCTCAAAGCCTCTATGTTCCCCTTGACTGAGACCTGATGTCAATGACAACATGCTTCCATCGTTTGTATCTGTTTTAAATGGCCAGGCAGCACATACTCGAAATGAGCCTCCATTTCTGCCTGAGAGCGAAACATGAAAACAGCAAGGCCATGCAAGGGAGGGATTCAGTTAGATTCCAGGTAGGGTCAAAGGAAGTGAGTTGTATCATTTTGAGAGAAGAATCTGTAGATGTAGTCCAGTGCTGCGTATGTGCCCTCGAATGTAAAGCATCTTTGTTGCAGAATTACAATGCTAGTTGGCAGTGCTGCCAATTGCACAGTGTGGAAAATTGTCCTGAAAGTGGACAGGAGATGTGCCAGGAGGGTTCTTCCAGGCTCGCATACATTAGATTCCAGTGCCTTGTCAATGTGAGAGGTATGAGGCCAGTGCCTGTAGAACATGCCCTGGGAAATGGGTGCCAGGTGTCCAACACAGAGGTCATTCAGCGTAGGCAGTGAGTCCAGTTTGCCAAGTTGCCAGGTTGTGCTTTCTCCCTACCTAACTTGCTTGGCGTGGTTGAGAAGCTAGAAAGCTGAATATTAGTCAGACAAATTAGGCCACTAACCAGGCTTAACAAACAATAAAGCACCTTAATCGGCAACTAGCTACTGGTCAATGCTTGTTACTCTATCGCTTATGGAAAGCATGAAACTTGGTGTGAGATGCTCCTGTACCTTGCTGAACTTCTTGTCTGATTCTGTCACACTTCTTGCCATCAACCATGTCTCTCAGAACACCTGCAAAATGATATTTTATGAAGCTTACCATCACCTCCTGTCCGATGTTGAACATTCAAGGTGGAACTTATCTGAATCTCATTTACAAGATAATGACAGAACAACGAGCTTCTTCTCCCATGGCAGAGTAAGAAATAACTCCTAATGCAGAAAGTATTTAGGAAAGGCAGACATTTACCTCAGTGATCACGCTTCCACTCCCTGCTCTCATATCTCTGTGGCTCAGTTTGCATCTGACGCTCCCCCCATGAAGTACCTTGGGTCGATTTCCCAGGATAAAGGCACAAATCATTTTTGCTTCACCTTATCTTTCAATTGAATTCTGCTCAGAAACAATATAATCTGCGAGAGATGGCAATAAACAGACCAAAAACTACCTGAGTCGAAAATTCCTGGGCCAAGGTTATATGTGATTCATCCTCTTTTTCCGTTCAATCTTTCGGCAGAGATATTCATTTCATTCCTTCTTTATTTCAATCTGCTCGAGGATTGAGGCTCAGATTATGTTCGCATAACCCTGTATTCCATTTCATTTCCTTTAATCCTTATTATACGTTATCCCAGACTCACTGAAGAAATATCAAATGACAATAAACCTGGCAGACTGTCAGTGTCCATCGTTGCAGTGTCAAGAGGAGACTGCGAACTCTCCCGAAAATGCTCAACATTCATCGGAAAAGGGAGTTATTCAGCCTCTCAAAACTGTTCCATATTTAAATGAGCATATGTGCAGGACAGCATCAGTAATCTCCTTTAAACTTTTCCAACATTCAGCCTTTCCATCATGGCTGACCTGTGTTCTAACTCCACTATTTTGGCTGGCCGGCCCTTAAGTCAGTTTGGATACAGAAACTGCATCACCTTAAGATTTAGCATTATGAATTGAGCTGACATACTGTTCCTGGTGGGAAAGATGTCCATTTTTCTACCATTCTTCGTGAGAAGAAGCATTTCTGTACTCCTCCCTCACCTTGAGTGGCCTGGCTCTGATTTTTTTGGTTCTGTCCCCTATGTCCCAGACCCTGTCACACAGCGACTGCTGTTTCTCTCTAGCAGAATGATCATTGTAAAGTGCTGCTGGAGACTGATGTTAGCTCCCAGTCTCCCTGCTGACTCTGTTTACGAAGGTCTCCTCGTTAATGAGTTCTCAAATCACTGGCATGCAATCCTTTAGTTTCATCAATTCCACGAATAGACTCAGCAGAGGATGGATTTTCTCTGAGAGATTGGATAGGCTGAATGAGCACACATTTGTGTCCCAGTCACTGAAACTGGTTTCATTTATTAGCCTCATTTACACTACGCTGACCCTCGATCCTGACTCTTGGCTAATTAAGCTGTGAGGACAAAATAGCAGCTTCCAGATAACAGAAACATTAAACTCTGTGTCCGGAACATTTACAGGAATAAATAGCCGAGTTTCCTCCGTGACCGAAGTATTAAATTGTCATCACTTCTGAATATGCGTTCTGTAATCTGAGCAGACACTGGAGAGAGAAGAGAGCTTTGTTTCTGTGTGTACAAAGAACGTTATCATCCTCAGTGTACAAACCTTGACAATGGGAGCCTTTGTACTGAGATTGATGCAGCATCGATTGTTGGGGAGGGAGAGGTTTTTGATCTCAGGCAGTTTGTTGAAAGGGGTCCCTGCAGAATCAAAATCTGAAGCAAAAAAGAAACAAAACATTTGCATTTCCATAACACCTTTCACCACCTCAAGATATTTTGCAGCCGATGATGGGCTTTTGAAGTATAGTTACTCCAATCAATTGAGAAACAGTAGACCATATCAAGTTCAAATTTGAGACGCATTCAGGATGGGTCTGAACTTGCCCCAAGCACAACCCCACTGTCAGTGCTGACTAACCAACTTTGGTCCCATGTTAAATTCAGTCTTGATTTTCAAATTCTCATCCTTCTGTTCAAATTGCTGGAATGGCCTCATGACCGCGCTATTTCAATCTCCCCCAACCCATTACCCTCTGAGACCTCTATTGTGGAGAAGCCAAAGGAAGACCAGGGAACTGAGGAGTTAAAAGAAAAATATCCTGGATTCTTTTTAATGGTTCCATCATTAGTGAATTTGTCTTTAGCTGCCTGAAACTGAAGATCCAGAGTTTCCTAAGAAATGGTGCTTCCTTCATCTCCTTCAAGCTATTCATTCAAGCCTCCTACTTTAGTTAAACTCCTGCCTTTAGTTAAGGTGAAGGTCATTGCTTCAGTACTGGAGGTCAACGTGCCAAGTGGGGAGGACCCCAGTCTTCATCATCCACAATTACATCAATGGAACCAGAAAGGGAGATTCTTTTGAAAGATTTTGAGCATTTAGGAGCTGGACCGAAAGCAAAACTCTCAGGTGATACACTCTGAATCAATGTCTAAGCCACGGGTAAGCTGGATCAGGGTAAATTATAGAAGTGTAGTGTTGGAAAAGCACAGCCGGTTAGGCAGTATCTGAGGAGCAGGAGAGTCGACATTTCAAACATAAGCTCTTCATCAGGAATGCCTATTGAAGAGTTGATGCTCAAAACGTCACCTGACCGGCTGTGCTTGTCCAGCACCACACTTTTTGACTCTGATCTCCAGCATCTGTAGCCCTCATTTTCTCCTCAGGATACATTATGTCAAGGAGTTAAATGTGTGACTTAAAGATCAGAGTGGGGAGATATGAATATCAGTTCATGGGGCACTGATGCTAATACTGGGTTGGAAGGGAGCTGATCCAATTAGGCAGGCTTCACTTGATCCATGCTTGGAGCCAGTGGTCTTGGCAAATTGAATAATTCAGCCTGTGGAGAGGACTTTAAATAAGTTGGGTGAAGGGAGGTGCTCAGGAATGGTGTACATATAGACTTACAAAGTAAAAGGATTGGAGTCAACTGCTTTGATTGTGATATGCAAGGAAGGACATAGTATCCAAGTCTAAGAAAGCAGCAACAAATAGGGTAAACAGGAATAAAGAATGGTGGAAAGACAAGCCGAATAGCCCTTTGCTTGTCTGTGTGCAATATTTTCCATAAAATAAAGGAATTAATGGCACAAATAAAGGTTAATGGATGCAGTCTTATCGTCATGATGGAGATATGGTCATAAGGAGATCAAAACTGAACATTCATGTATTTGAAAGGGCAGGTGATGGGTTGGATGTGTCAGTGCAGGTTGGAATCATACAATAGCAAAAAATGATTGAGGATCAGGCAATGTAGTGTCTATACGGGTGTAAGTAAGCAATAACAAGAAGAAGAAGACACAGTTGGGTGTAGTTTAAAGGCCCCTTAACAGTAGGTGCACAGTGGAACCGAGAATTAATCACACATAATAAGAGTATGTAAAAAAAAGCAGCACATTAATCTTCATGTAAAGGGGGGAAATTAAATTGACAAAGGCAGTATGAGAAAAAAAATTATAGAGCCAATTTGGGGCAGTTTTCTGGAATTATAGATCCAACAAGGAATCAGGCTATTGTGGATCTGGTAATGTGTAAAGAGGCAGGTTTGATAAATGATCTCAAAGTACGATATCCCCCGAGAGAAGAGTGACCATAGCATAGTAGAAATTAGCATTCAAGTTGAGAGTCAGAACTTTGAGTTGAAAAATAAAACTGAACAAAATATAAAGAAATATATTTACACAACGGGACAATGGTTGAGTTGGCTGGAGTGGACTGGGAAAAATGTTGAATTGGAAAGATGGTTGAGGAACAAGGGCAGATTTAAAAAAAACGTTTATGACTCGCAGCAAAGCTACACCCCAGTGAGGAAGAAGGACTCAAAGAAGGGGATAAACAGAACAGGGTGAACTAAGTAAGTTAAATATAATGTGGTGCTGGAAAAGCATAGCAGGTCAGGCAGCATCCGAGGAGCAGAAGAATTGACAATTCAAGCAAGAGCCCTTCATCAGGAATGGGTGACATGTTGGGTCAGTGGTCAGTGGTTAGCACTGCTGCCTCACAGTGCCAGGGACCCAGGTTCGATACCAGCATCGGGTGACTGTCTGTGTGGAGTTTGCACATTTTCCTTGTGTTTGCGTGGGTTTCCTCAGGGTGCTCCGGTTTCTTCCCATAGTCCAAAGATGTGCCGGTTGGGGTGGATTGGCTAGACTAAATTGCCCATAGTGTTAGTTTGTATGCTAGCATAGTGTTAAGTGCATTAGTCAGAGGAAAATAGGTCTGGGTGGATTACTCTTTGGAGGGTCAATGTGGTCAAGCTGGGCCAAAGGGACTGTTTCCACACTGTAGGGAATCTAATCTAATCAATTTAAAAGAAACAGAAAAGATGAATGGAACAGCATTTGGAGGGCTGAACAGCCTGCTCCCAATTCCACACATTCCTCCCTGTTTGCTGCCCCGGTTATATTGTGATTGGATATAGGGATGAAAGCGAAAAAAAATTACAGGGGTATGGGTAACTACATAAGCGTTGTATTGATTCTTTAAAACACAGGGAAAATGGGCTGAATGGCCTGATTCAGTGCTGCAGAATTCCATGACGTTTTGTCCTGACCTTTAAACATTTGTACCTGCTCATCCCTCAGAATGTATCGTTCGAGTGAAAATAAGTTCATTCTCATTTATATCTTCCCTCAGTATTTTCCATACATGAATCAGTTTTGTGTTAAGTGAGAGAGTACGATGTGGGCAAATCTCACCGGGAGCCACCTTTAAAGAGCAGGAACGGAGATAAACGATACCAGAGGTGAGGAGCTGCTCATTATTTGTCTCTGTCTCTGTGACAGAGCTGAATTATTCATCGGGTACCTGGTTCACGCTGAGAGTCACATTGAAACTGGTTCAGATCTTTCACAAAGCATTGATAATCCTCCAGCAGTGGAAGGCTTCATTCAATATCATTTAAATAATGAATAATCGACTGGATTTTGTGCCCTAAACAAAGAGGAAAGAATTAATCAGGGCAGAAATGTAACTCGACATCCAGGTTAGAATCATAGAAAGTTGTTTCACAGTAGGAGGCCATATGACCCATCCTGTCAGTACTGATTGGCTGAAAGAGCTCTTCAATTAGCCATATTTGCCCATACTTATCCCACATTTAATATTTATCCAATTACTGGTTGAAAATTATTATCAAACATGTATTCATCATTCTTTCAAGCAACATATTTGAGATCATATTACTCACTGGGTAAAGAAAAATGTTTTGCTTGTATTGCCTTTGGGTCCAATTACCTAAACCTGTGTTCTCTAATTCCTTCAGATAGCGGAAATAGTTGATGCTTATTTACTTTATTGAACCTCTTCTGATTATGAAAATCCCCACCAGACTTCCACTTCAACTGCTCTGTTCTAAGGTGGAATATTGCAGATTCTTGCCACATTAACTGAAGTTCCTCATTCCTGGCACCATTCTTGTAAATCTCCTTTGCACCTTCTTCAAGAACTGATATTTTGTCTAAAATGCAGTGACTAGACTCCTCCAGCTGGGATCCAAACAGGTTCATGTGCCTCGGTCCTGCAACTGGAGGGTTTAAACACTTGTCATAGAGTTCTTGTATTATTAAAACACAATTATCTAACACCGCTGAAGTACCTGGATTCTATTTAGTTGAAGCAAACTGCTGTATTTATTTACAGTTAGGCAAACATATACAGATATAGTAATGTCCAGACACAGCCTGTGCCTAGACCCCAACAGTGCAGAATGCTCACTTCCATTTTGATCTCCTTGAGTTACATCACTCAAGGTGGTAAAGGTGGTAAATCAAAAGGTGTGGTTCCACCACTGTTACTTTACAAAGTCACCTTAAAAGACTGCATCCTCTTTGAATTTAAAATGATAACTCCAGGAATGAGAGAGACCTTGCTTTTAAACAGGAGATACTGCACAGCCCCAGGATAGCATGGGTCAAAGGGGAATTTAGAAGTAATGGTGTTTTCTCATAAAACTACAGTCCCTGCCCTTCCAGGACGGTGGGAGGGGTGGGTTTGGGAGGTGTTATCAAATAAATTGTATCCACTGCCAAGTGGGTACAGCGAATGCTGTAAAAGGGATGTACTTCAGACACGTAATGCTACTAATGGAAGCATGCCTGTTTAAAATGGTAGATGGGCTATCAATCACAGCGATTGCACAGAGGATGTCATCACCTCACAAACACATGTAAACATTCTCCTTTCGAATTGGGCTTTGACTAGTGACTGAGTCAATCCAGCCTCACCTAGCCTCACTTCGTATTCCCCAATGAGATTCACTTGACTTCTTAGAGAAACAAATTCTGAAGCTCATGCGTTTTTATCTTCCAGCTCGGTTTTGACAAAGAGAATCTATTTCCGGAGACAAACTATGGAGGCTGAAAGTTAAGCCTGCAATGTGCAGTGATTTAGTGAAGGTGATTGTGAGCTGATCTCTCTCTGAGACAGGCCAGTGCTGCTTAATTTAAGATACTTACAGATTATGTTCACAACACAATTGATCAGACCAGAGCTCGGTCAAGGCATTGATGGGAAATGTTTTCAGTGGAAGGGGAAATGACCACCGTCTTTGTTTGAGACTCTGACAATATAGAAGGCAAGCTGATGAGAAATCTCTCAGATGTTTTGTCCAAATTGTATTACCCAGATGGGAAGTTCATTGCTGCAACTCTGGGTCAAACAAAATTGCATTGGGTGAATGATCGGTCCCTCATTTCATTCCTTCAGTCCACCTGCATCACGAGCGATTTTACAAAAATACAAATGCAACGACAACCACATGCCTTCTGGAGACCTAAGGTCATAATCCAGAACAACAGAGCTGGGTTGCAGCATTAGGTTTAGAAGTTTAGATTTTGATTTAAATTATATTGTCACAGGAAGAGGAAAAGGGGACAGAGTCAACATGCTCTGATGGCATCTGAATACACAAGGGACAGGATTGAAAACAGAAGCAGAAATAAAAAAAACAACCAAAAGGACACCTAGATCCCTTCACTATAATGTCATTGCTTTCACTTTCAGGTACATCCTCGAACCTCGCGGCCATCACTGAAACCATGTCAACGTTATTCAACAAAATCTTGCCTGAACCGACATCGTCACTGCCATGAGGCTGCTCTGGGCCAATTTCGGGAATGCAGTTGGCACTAAGGATGTGGGGTCCCAACGTGGGATTTGACTGGACGTTGGGCCCTCCATACCGAGGCAGCCGATGCCTCGTTCTGGTTTACACTGCTATCGCTGCCACCTCCTGTGACTGCCGTTTTAGCGCAGGAATGCGCCACTGCTGGCACTCAGGAAGCGGGCCCTTCCTGCTGCTGCCGGCACTCTGGCAAGGGGCTGCTGCTGCCATGGCCTACACTGCAGAATGGGTACCCTTCCTCATGCTGCCGAGACTCAGGACGGGGTCAGCTACAGTTAACAAAATGTCAAGGATGTACAGTCCTGACAGGGGCACTGTAACTACTGGAGTGCCAACATTGAGGGAGTGCTGCCCTGTCAGAGGGTCAATGCTGAGGATGTGCTGCAATGTCAGAGGATCAGTATTGAGGGCATGCAGCACTTTCAGAGGGTCAGTACTGAGGGAGTGCTACACTGTTAGAGGATTAGTAATGAGGGAGTGCCGCACTGTCAGAGGGTCAGTAATGAGGGAGGTCCACAATGTTAGATCGTCAGTGCTGAGGGAATGCCACACTGTCAGACGGTAAGTGCTGAAGGAGTGCCACACTGTCAGAGGATCAGGACAGAGTTTTGCACAGTCAGATAGTCAGTACTGAGGGGGTTTCGCAAGAAAGGAGGGTCAGTATTGAAGGAGTGCTGCACTGTCAGATAGTCAATACAGAGAGAGTGCAGCACTGTCATTGTGTCAGTACTGAGGGAATGCTGGACAATCAGAGGGTCAGTACTGAGGGAGTACTGCACTGTCAGGGGGCCAGTACTGAGGGAAAGGTGCACTGTTAGAGGGTCAGCACTGAGGGAGGACTGCACTGTGAGAGGGTCAGTATTGAGGGGAAGCCACACTGTCAGAGTGTCAGTACTGAGGGAATACCGCACTGTCAAAGAGTTCAATACAGACATTGAGCCACACTGTCAGAGGATCAGTATTGAGGGAGTGCTGCTCTGTCAGAGAGTCAGTACTGAGGGAGTGTTGCAGTATCAGAGGTTCAGCACTGATGAAGTGCCGCACTGTCAGAGGGTCAGTACTGAGGGAGTGCCGCACTGTCGAAGGACCAGTACTGAGCGAGTGTTGCACCGTCAGAGGGTCAGTACTGAGGGAATGCTGTACTGTCAGAGGATCAGTGCTGAGGGAGTGCCACACTGTTAGACAGTCAATACTGAGGGTATGCGGCACTCTCGTTGTGTCAGTACTGAGGGAGTGCTGCACGATCAGAGGGTCACTACTGAGAGAGGGCTGCATCACCAGAGGGTCAGTGCTGAGGGAGCATTGCACTGTCAGGGGGTCAGTACTGAGGGAATCCCATGCACTTAGAGGGTCAGGACTGAAGGAGGACTGCACTGTGAGAGGGTCAGAATTGAGGGTGAGCCACACTGTCAAGGGGTCAGTACTAAGCGAGTGTTGCACTGTCAGAGGGTCAGTACAGATAGAGAGCCACTCTGTCAGAGGGTCAGTACTGAGGGAGCGTTGCACTGTCAGAGGGTCAGTACTGAGGGAGTGTTGCACTGTCAGAGGGTCAGTACTGAGGGAGTGTTCCACTGTGAAAGGGTCATTACTGAGGGAATGATGCACTGATGGAGGGTCAGTACTGAGGGAGTGCAGCATTGTCAGAGGGTCAGTACTGAGGAAGTGCCATGCTGTGGAAGGATCAGTACTGTGGGATGCAGCTACGATGGAGGGTCAGTACTGAGGAAATGTTGCACTGTCAGAAGGTCAGTGCTGAGGGAATGCAACCCTGTCCGACGGTCAGAACTGAGGCAACGTCACTGTCAGATGGTCAGTATTGAAGAGAGTGCCGCACTGTCAGATGTTCAGTTCTGAGGGAGTGCCACACTGTGAGAGGTTCAGTATTGAGGGAGTGCTACACTCTCAGAGTGTCAGTATTGATGGACTGCTGCGCTGTTAGAGGGTCAGTACTAAGGGAGTGCTGCACTGTCAGTCATCAATACTGAGGGAGTGCAGCTCTGTATTTGTGTTAGTACTGGAGGGTTTGCTGCACTGTCAGAGGGTCAGTTCTGAGTAAGTATTGCACTACCAGAGTATCAGTACCAAGGAAGTGCTGCACTGTCAGAGGGTCAGTACTGAGAGAGTGCTGTACTGTCAGATGGTCAGTACTGAGGGAGTGTTGCAGTTTCAAAGTGTCAGTATTGAGGGAGTGCAGCACCGCTGGAGGGTCAGGACTGAGGGAATGTTGCACTGAGTATCAGTACTAAGGGAGTGCCATACTGTCAGAGGGTCAGTCTTGAGGGATTTCAGCACTGTCAGAAGGTCAGTACTGAGAGACTGCTGCAGTCAGATGTTCAGTACTGAGAGAGTGCTGCACTGTCAGAGGGTCCGTACTGAGGGAATGTTGCAGTATCAAAGTGTCAGTATTGAGGGAGTGCAGCACTGATGGAGGGTCAGGACTGAGGGAATGTTTCACTGAGTATCAGTACTAAGGGAGTGCCATACTGTCAGAGGGTCAGTCTTGAGGGATTTCAGCACTGTCAGAGGGTCAGTACTGAGAGACTGCTGCAGTCAGATGTTCAGTACTGAGAGAGTGCTGCACTGTCAGAGGGTCAGTAATGAGGGAGGTCCACAATGTTAGATCGTCAGTGCTGAGGGAATGCCACACTGTCAGACGGTAAGTGCTGAAGGAGTGCCACACTGTCAGAGGATCAGGACAGAGTTTTGCACAGTCAGATAGTCAGTACTGAGGGGGTTTCGCAAGAAAGGAGGGTCAGTATTGAAGGAGTGCTGCACTGTCAGATAGTCAATACAGAGAGAGTGCAGCACTGTCATTGTGTCAGTACTGAGGGAATGCTGGACAATCAGAGGGTCAGTACTGAGGGAGTACTGCACTGTCAGGGGGCCAGTACTGAGGGAAAGGTGCACTGTTAGAGGGTCAGCACTGAGGGAGGACTGCACTGTGAGAGGGTCAGTATTGAGGGGAAGCCACACTGTCAGAGTGTCAGTACTGAGGGAATACCGCACTGTCAAAGAGTTCAATACAGACATTGAGCCACACTGTCAGAGGATCAGTATTGAGGGAGTGCTGCTCTGTCAGAGAGTCAGTACTGAGGGAGTGTTGCAGTATCAGAGGTTCAGCACTGATGAAGTGCCGCACTGTCAGAGGGTCAGTACTGAGGGAGTGCCGCACTGTCGAAGGACCAGTACTGAGCGAGTGTTGCACCGTCAGAGGGTCAGTACTGAGGGAATGCTGTACTGTCAGAGGATCAGTGCTGAGGGAGTGCCACACTGTTAGACAGTCAATACTGAGGGTATGCGGCACTCTCGTTGTGTCAGTACTGAGGGAGTGCTGCACGATCAGAGGGTCACTACTGAGAGAGGGCTGCATCACCAGAGGGTCAGTGCTGAGGGAGCATTGCACTGTCAGGGGGTCAGTACTGAGGGAATCCCATGCACTTAGAGGGTCAGGACTGAAGGAGGACTGCACTGTGAGAGGGTCAGAATTGAGGGTGAGCCACACTGTCAAGGGGTCAGTACTAAGCGAGTGTTGCACTGTCAGAGGGTCAGTACAGATAGAGAGCCACTCTGTCAGAGGGTCAGTACTGAGGGAGCGTTGCACTGTCAGAGGGTCAGTACTGAGGGAGTGTTGCACTGTCAGAGGGTCAGTACTGAGGGAGTGTTCCACTGTGAAAGGGTCATTACTGAGGGAATGATGCACTGATGGAGGGTCAATACTGAGGGAGTGCAGCATTGTCAGAGGGTCAGTACTGAGGAAGTGCCATGCTGTGGAAGGATCAGTACTGTGGGATGCAGCTACGATGGAGGGTCAGTACTGAGGAAATGTTGCACTGTCAGAAGGTCAGTGCTGAGGGAATGCAACCCTGTCCGACGGTCAGAACTGAGGCAACGTCACTGTCAGATGGTCAGTATTGAAGAGAGTGCCGCACTGTCAGATGTTCAGTTCTGAGGGAGTGCCACACTGTGAGAGGTTCAGTATTGAGGGAGTGCTACACTCTCAGAGTGTCAGTATTGATGGACTGCTGCGCTGTTAGAGGGTCAGTACTAAGGGAGTGCTGCACTGTCAGTCATCAATACTGAGGGAGTGCAGCTCTGTATTTGTGTTAGTACTGGAGGGTTTGCTGCACTGTCAGAGGGTCAGTTCTGAGTAAGTATTGCACTACCAGAGTATCAGTACCAAGGAAGTGCTGCACTGTCAGAGGGTCAGTACTGAGAGAGTGCTGTACTGTCAGATGGTCAGTACTGAGGGAGTGTTGCAGTTTCAAAGTGTCAGTATTGAGGGAGTGCAGCACCGCTGGAGGGTCAGGACTGAGGGAATGTTGCACTGAGTATCAGTACTAAGGGAGTGCCATACTGTCAGAGGGTCAGTCTTGAGGGATTTCAGCACTGTCAGAAGGTCAGTACTGAGAGACTGCTGCAGTCAGATGTTCAGTACTGAGAGAGTGCTGCACTGTCAGAGGGTCCGTACTGAGGGAATGTTGCAGTATCAAAGTGTCAGTATTGAGGGAGTGCAGCACTGATGGAGGGTCAGGACTGAGGGAATGTTTCACTGAGTATCAGTACTAAGGGAGTGCCATACTGTCAGAGGGTCAGTCTTGAGGGATTTCAGCACTGTCAGAGGGTCAGTACTGAGAGACTGCTGCAGTCAGATGTTCAGTACTGAGAGAGTGCTGCACTGTCAGAGGGTCAGTACTGAGGGAATGTTGAAGTTTCAAAGTGTCAGTATTGAGGGAGTGCAGCACCGATGGAGGGTCAGGACTGAGGGAGTGCCGCACTGTCAGAGGGTCAGTACTAAGAGAGTGCCATACTGTCAGAGGGTCAATATTGAGGGATTTCAGCACTGTCAGTGGGTCAATACTGAGGGTGTGTCTCACTGTTAGAGGGTCAGTGCTGAGGGAGTTTTGCGCTGTCGGAGGGTCATTGCTGAGGTAGTATCTCACTTTCAGAATTACATTGCTGAGGAAGTGCTGCAATGTCAGACAGTCAGTACTGAGTCTGTTCAGCACGATCAGAGGGTCAGCACTGAGGGAGTGCAGCATTGTCAGATGGTCAGTAATGATGGTGTGTCTCACTCTCAGATGGTCAGTGCTGAGGAAGTGCTGCACTGTCAGACAGCCAATATTGAGGGAATGTGGCTCTGTCGTTGTGTCAGTACTGTGGGAGTACTGCATCGTCAGAGGGTCAGTGCTGCGTGAGTGTTTCACTGTCAGAAAGTCAGTACTGAGGAAGTGCCGCACTATCAGAGGGTCTGAACTGAGGGAGTACCACACTGTTGGAGGGTCTGAATTGAGGGAGTTCTGCATTGTCAGAGGATCAGTATTGAGGGAGTGTTGCACTGTGAGAGGTTCAGTATTGAGAGAGTGCCTCTCTGTCAGTCGGTCAGTACTGAGGGAGTGCCACATTATGTGAGGGTCAGTAAGTGTCAGTGCCGCACTGTTAGAGAGTCAGTACTGAGGGAGTGCTGCACTGTCAGAGAGTCAGTACTGAGCGAGTGCAGCACTGTCAGAGGGTCAGCACTGAGGGAGTGGCAAACTGTCAGATGGTCAGTGCTGAGGGAGTACCGCACTGTCAGAGGGTCAGTCCTGAGGAAGTATCACACTGTCAATATCAGGGGAGCGTCGCACTGTCAGAGGGTCAGTACTGAGAGTCTGTTGCACTGTCACAGGTTCAGAACTGAGGGAAAGTAGCTGTGTCAGAGTGTCAGTACTGAGGGAGTGCCGATCTGTCAGAGGGTCAGTCCTGATGGAATGCCGCACAGTCAGAGGGTCAGTACTGAAGGACTGCCTCATTGTCAGAGTGTCAGTACTGAGGGAGTGCCGCACTTTCAGAGAATCAGTAGAGAGAGTGCCGCATTGTCAGAGGCTCTATACTGATGGACTGCAGCACTATCAGATGGTCAGCAATGAGGCAGTGCCACACAGTGAAAGGATCAGTAATGAGGGAGTGTAGCACTTCAGAGGGTCAGTATTAAGGGAGTGCTGCACTGTCAGAAAGTCAGTACTGAGGGAGTGCCGCACTGTTAGAGGGTCAGTACTGAGGGAGTGCCGCACTGTCAGAGGGTCAGTACTGAGGGAGTGCTGCACTGTCAGAAAGTCAGTACTGAGGGAGTGCCGCACTGTCAGAGGGTCAGTACTGAGGGAGTGCCGTACTGTCAGAGGGTCAGTACTGAGGGAGTGCCTCACTGTCAAAGGGTTATACTGAGGGAGTGTTGCACTGACAGAGTATCAGTCCCTAGAGAGTGTCGCACTGTCAGACTGTCAGTACTGAGTGAGTGCTGCACTGTCAGAGGGTCATAGAGTCATAGAGTCAGAGAGATGTATAGCACTGAAACGGACCCTTCGGTCCAACCTATCCATGCCGACCAGATATCCCAACCCAATCTAGTCCCACCTGCCAGCACCCGGCCCATATCCCTCTAAACCCTTTCTATTCATATACCCATCCAAATGTCTTCTAAATGTTGCAATTTTACCAGCCCCAGCCCATTCCACACATGCATCACCCTCTGTGCAAAAAACTTGCCCCTTAGATCTCTTTTATATCTTTCCCCTCTCACCCTAAATCTATGCCTTCTAGTTCTGGACTCCCCGACCCCAGGGAAAAGTCCTTGTCTATTTAACCTATCCATGCTCCTCATGATTTTAGATAACTCTGTAAGGTCACCTCTCACTGTCTGATGCTCCAGGGTGAAAGCCCCAACCTATTCAACCTCTCCCTATAGCTCAAATCCTCCAACCCTGGCAACATCCTTGTGAATCTTTTCTGAACACTTTCAAGTTTCACAACATCCTTCAGATAGGAGAGAGACCAGAAATGCATGCAGTATTCCAAAAGTGGCCTAACCAATGCCCTGTGCAGCCACAACATGACGTCCCAACCCCTGTACTCAATACATTGACCAGTAAAGGAAAGCATACCAAATGCCTTATTCACTATCCTATCTACCTGTGACTCTACTTTCAAGGAGCTATGAACTTGCACTCCAAGGTCTCTTACAGGACCATGCCATTAGGTGTATAGGTCCTGCAAAGATTTGCTTTCCCAATATGCACCACCTTACATTTATCTAAATTAAACTCCATCTGCCAATCCTGACCTATTGGCTCATCTGATCAAGATTCCATTGTAATCCGAAGTAATCTTCTTTGCTGTCCACTACACCTCCAATTTTAAATGCAACACTATCTGAGAGTCAGTACTGAGGGATTACCTCACTGTTAGAGGGTCAGTACTGAGTGAGTGCAGCACTTTCAGACGGTTGGATCAGAGAGAGTGGCACACTGTCAGGTGGTCAGTGCTGAGGGAATGCTGCACTGTCAGAGGCTCAGGACTGAGGGAGTGCTACACTGCCAGAAGGTCAGTATTGAGGGAGTGTTGTACTCTCAGAGGGTCCGCTCTGAGAGCATATTGCACTGCCAGTGTCCATAATGAGGGAGTGCTGCACTGTCGGAGGGTCAGTGCTGAGGGAGTGTTGCGCGTCAGAGTGTCAGGACTGAGGGTGTGCCACTCTGTCAGATTGTCAGTACTGAGGGAGTGCTGCACTGTCAGAGGGTCAGTACTGAGGGAGTGCTGCACTGTCAGAGGGTCAGTACTGAGGGAGTGCCTCACTCTCAGCAGGTTAGTTCTGAGTGAGTATCACACTGTCACATGTTTAGCACTGAGAGAGAGTCAAACTGTTAGAGGAACAGTGCCGAATGCATGTCGCACTGTCAGGGGGCCAGTGCTGAAGGACTGCTGCATTGTAAGAGGGCCTGTACTGAGGGAGTGTCACAATGTCAGAGGGTCAGTACTGAGGGAGTATCGCATCTTCGAGGGCCACTGCTGAATGGCGGAATGTGACACTGTTAGAGGGTCAGTAATAAAGGACTGTAGCACCATCAGAGGGTCAGTACTGAGGGAGAGCAGCACTGTTTGAGAGTCAGCACTGAGGGAGTGGAACACTGTCAGATGGTCACTGTTGAGGGAGTACCGCATTGTCAGACAGACAGCACTGAGGGACTGTTGCACTGTCAAAGGTTCAGTGTTGAAGGAGTGCCACATTGTCAGAGGGTCAGTACTGAGGGGATGCCTCACTGTCAGAGGTTTAGAACTGAGAGAGTGCTGTACTGTCAGAGAGTCAGTACTGAAGAAATGTTGCACTGTTGGAGGGTCAGTGCTGAGGGAGTATTGCACTTCAGAGGGTCAGTATTGAAAGAATGTAACACTGTCAATGGGTCAGTACTGAGGGAGTGCCACTCTGTCAGTGTCAGGACTGAGGGAGTGCAGCAATGTCAGAGGGTCAGTACTGTGGGAGTGCCTCATTCTGAGAGGGTTAGTTCTGAGAGAGTATTGCACTGACAAGGTTTAATACTGAAGGAGTGTTGAACTGTCAAAGTGTCAGTACCGAGGAAGTGTTGCACTGTCAGAGGGCCTGTGCTGAAGGACAGCCGCACTGGTAGAGGGCCAGTTCCGATGGAGTGCTTCACTGTCAGAGCATCAGGACTGAGGGAATGGCGCACTGTCAGACGGTCAGAACTGAGTAAATGCAACACTGTCAGAGGGTCAGTACTGAGGGGGTTGGGCGCTGTCAGAGTGTAAGTACTGAGGGAGTGCAGCACTATCAGAGGTTCAGTGCTGAGGAAGTACCACACTGTAAGACTATCAGTAGAGAGGGATTTCAGCACTGTCAGAGGGTTAATGCTGAGGTAGTGTTGCACTGTCAGAGGGTCAGTACTGAGGGAGTGCCACACTGTTGGACGGTCAGCACTGAGGGAATGCAATACTGTCACAGGGTCAGTACCAAGGGAGTGCTGCGCTGTCAGAGGTCAGTGCTGAGGGAGTTCAGCCCTGTCAGAGGGTCAGTACTGAGGGAGTGTTGCACTGTCAGAGGGTCAGTACTGAGGGAGTGTTCCACTGTGAAAGGGTCATCACTGAGGGAATGATGCACTGATGGAGGGTCAGTACTGAGGGAGTGCAGCATTGTCAGAGGGTCAGTACTGAGGAAGTGCCATGCTGTGGATGGATCAGTACTGTGGGATGCAGCTACGATGGAGGGTCAGTACTGAGGAAATGTTGCACTGTCAGAAGGTCAGTGCTGAGGGAATGCAACCCTGTCCGACGGTCAGAACTGAGGCAACGTCACTGTCAGATGGTCAGTATTGAAGAGAGTGCCGCACTGTCAGATGTTCAGTTCTGAGGGAGTGCCGCACTGTGAGAGGTTCAATATTGAGGGAGTGCTACACTCTCAGAGTGTCAGTATTGATGGACTGCTGCGCTGTTAGAGGGTCAGTACTAAGGGAGTGCTGCACTGTCAGTCATCAATACTGAGGGAGTGCAGCTCTGTATTTGTGTTCGTACTGGAGGGTTTGCTGCACTGTCAGAGGGTCAGTTCTGAGTAAGTATTGCACTACCAGAGTATCAGTACCAAGGAAGTGCTGCACTGTCAGAGGGTCAGTACTGAGAGAGTGCTGTACTGTCAGATGGTCAGTACTGAGGGAGTGTTGCAGTTTCAAAGTGTCAGTATTGAGGGAGTGCTTCACTGTCAGAGGATCAGCAGACAATAGACAGTAGACAATAGGTGCAGGAGTAGGCCATTCTGCCCTTCGAGCCTGCACCGCCATTCATTATGATCATGGATGATCATCTCAATCACTATCCTGTTCCTGCCTTATCTCCATAACCCTTGATTCCACTATCCTTGAGAGCTCTATCCAACTCTTTCTTAAATGAATCCAGAGACTGGGCCTCCACTGCCCCCTGGGGCAGAGCATTACACACACCCAACACTCTCTGGGTGAAGAAGTTTCTTCTCATCTCTGTCCTAAATGGCCAACCCATTATTTTTAAGCTGTGTCCTCTGGTTCGGGACTCACCCATCAGCAGAAACCTGTTTCCTGCCTCCACAGTGTCCAATCCTTTTAATATCTTATGCGTCTCAATCAGATCCCCTCTCAGTCTTCTAAACTCAAGGGTATCCAAGCCCAGTTGCTCCAATCTTTCAACATAAGATAGTCTCGCCATTCCAGGAATTGACCTCATGAACCTACACTGCACTCCCTCAATAGCCAGAATGTCTTTCCTCAAATTTGGACACCAGAACTGCACACAATATTCCAGATGCGGTCTCACCAGGGCCACGTACTGCTGCAGAAGAACTTCTTTGCTTCTATACTCAATCCTTCTTGTTATGAAGGCCAGCATGCTATTAGCTTTCTTCACTACCTGCTGTACCTGCATGCTTGCCTTCATTGACTGGTGTACAAGAACACCAAGATCTCTTTGTACTGCCCATTTATCTAACTTGACTCCATTGAGGTAGTAATCTGCCTCCCTGTTCTTGCCACCAAAGTGGATAACCATATATTTATCCACACTAAACTGCATCTGCCATGCATCTGTCCACTCACCTAAGCTGTCCAGGTCACCCTATAATATCCTAACACCCTCCTCACATTTCACCCTGCCACTCAAATTTGCTAATGTTACTATTAATACCATCTTCTATATCATTAATGTATATTGTAAAAAGCTGCGGTCCTAGCACTGATCCCTGCGGTACCCCACTGGTCACCGCCTGCCATTCCGAAAGGGAGCCGTTTATCAGTTCTCTTTGTTTCCTGTCAGCCAACCAATTTTCAATCCAAGTCAGTACTTTGCCCCCAATACCATGCACCCTAATTTTGCTCGCTAACCTCCTATGTGGGACTTTATCAAAGGCTTTCTGAAAGTCCAGGTACACTACATCCACTGGATCTCCCTTGTCCATCTTCAGAGTTACATTCTCAAAAAATTCCAGAAGATTAGTCAAGTATGATTTCCCCTTCATAAATCCATGCTGACTCTGACCTATCCTGTTACTGCTATCCAGATGTGTTGTAATTTCATCCTTTATAATTGACTCCATCATCTTTCCTACCACTGAGTTCAGACTAACTGGTCTATAATTTCCTGCTTTCTCTCTCGCTCCTTTCTTAAAATGTGGTACAACATTAGCCACCCTCCAATCCGCAGGAACTGATCCTGAATCTATCGAACTCTGGAAAATAATCACCAACGCATCCACGATTTCTCGAGCCACCTCCTTCAGTACTCTGGGATGTAGACCATCAGGCCCTGGGGACTTATCAGCCTTCAGACCTAACAGTCTCTCCAACACCAATTCGTGGCAAATATAACTTCCCTTCAGTTCAGGTCCTCCAGCTACTGTTACCTCTGGGAGATTGCTTGTGTCTTCGCCAGTGAACACAGATCTGAAGTACTAATTCAACTCTTCTGCCATTTCTTTGTTCCCCGTAATATATTCCCCTGTTTCTGTCTTCAAGGACTGATGGAGTGCCACACTGTCGGACGGGCAGTACTGAGGGAATGCAACACTGTCACAGGGTCAGTACTGAGGGATTCCCGAGCTGTTAGAGTATAAGTGTAGAGGGAGTGCAGCACTGTCAGAGGTTCAGTGCTGATGGAGAACTGCACGGTCAGAACAGTGAGTACTGAGGGATTTCTGCACTGTCAGAGGGTTAGTACTGTGGAGGTGTTGCACTGTCAGAGGGTCATGCTGAGGTATCACACTGTCAGAGTGTCTTTGTTGAGGGAGTGCCATCATGACAGAGGGTCAGGTCTGTGGGAGTGCCTCAGTGGCATACTTTTAGCACTGAGCAAATGTTGCACTGTCGGAGTATCAGTACTGTGGGAGGGTCGTACTGCCAAAGGGTCAGTGCTGAGGGCATATGGCACTGTCAGAGGGCCAGTGCTGAAGGAGTACTGCACTATAAGATACTCAGTACTGAGGGAGTGTCGCAATGTCTGTTGGTCAGTACTGAGTAACTGCCACAGTTATAGAGGCCCAGTGCTGAGGGGATGCCTCAATGTTGGAGATTCAATACTGAGGGACTGCTGCTGTGTTAGAGGGTCAGTACTGAGGGAGTGCTGCACTGTCGGAGGGTCAGTGCTGAGGGAGATTTGCACTGTCAGATGGTCAGTACTGACCGAGTGCTGCACTGTCAGAGGGCCAGAATTGAGGGAGTGCTGCACCGTCAAAGATTCAGTGTTTCAGGAGTGCCACACAGCCAGTGTGCCAGTGCTGATGGACTGTTGCACTGTCAGAGGGTCAGTACTAAGGAGCGTTGCACTGCCAGACGGTCAGTACTGAGGGAGTGCAGCAATATCTGAGTGACAGTACTGTGGGGGTGCCTCACTCCAGAGAGTTACTTCTGAGGAGTATCGCACTGTCAGAGGTTTAACACGTAGGGAGTGTCAAAATGTCCAAATGTCAGTACTGAGGGACCGTCGCACTGTCAGAGGTCCAGTGCTGAGGAACTGCTGCACTGATTGAGGGCCAGTACTGAGGGAGTGCTTCACTGTCAGCGGATCAGGACTGATGAGTGCCGCACTGTCGGTTGGTCAGTAATGAGGGAATGCAACACAGTAACAGGGTCAATACTGAGAGAGTGCCGTGCTGTCACTGTGTAAGTGTTGAGGGAGTGCAACACTGTCAGCGGTTCAGTGCTGACGGAGAACTACACTGTCAGAGAGTCAGTACTGAGGGATTTCTGCACTGTCAGAGGGTTAGTACTGTGGAGGTGTCGCACTGTCGGAGGTTCAGTAATGAGGGAGTGCTGCACTGTCAGATGGTCAGTTCTGAGGTATTATTGCACTGTCAGATTGTCATTGCTGAGGGAGTGCTGTCATGTCAAAGGTTCAGTGCTGAGGGAGTGCCTCAATGGCAGAGGTTTAGCACTGAGGAAGTGTCGCACTGTCAGAGTGTCAGTACTGGGTGACTGCCGCACTTTCAGAGGCTCAGTGTTGAGGGTTTGCTGCACTGTCAGAGAGCCAGTGCTAAAGGAGTACTGCACTGTAAGCGGGTCAGTGTTGAGAGAGTGTTGCAATGTCAGTGGGTTAGTACTGAGGGAGTGCTGCACTGCCAGAGGGTCAGTACTCAGGGAGTGCCACACTGTCAGAGGTTCAGTACTGAGGGAGTGCCGCAATGTCAGAGGATCAATACTGAGTGAGTGCTGAGCAATTGGAGGGCAGAACTGAGGGAGTGCTGCACTGTCTGAGGTTCAGTACTGATGGAGCACCGCACTGTCAGAGGGTCAGTACTGAGGGAGTGTCGCAATGCCAGTGAGTCAGAACTCAGTGAGTGATGAGGGCTAGTACTGAGGGGGTGCGGCAAGATTGCAGGTTCGATACTGAGGGAGTGCCTCACTGTCATTGTGTCAGTACTGAGGGAGTGTTGCACTGTCAAAGAGTCAGTGCTGAGGGAGTGTTGCTCTGTCAGAGGGTCAGTACTGAGATAGTGTCTCACTGTCAGAGATTCAGCACTGAGAGAGTGCCGCACTGTCAGTTGGTTAGTACTGAGGGAGTGCCGCACTACTGGAGGGTCATAACTGAGAGAGTGCTGCACTGTCAAAGGTTCAGTGTTTCAGGAGTGCCACAGAGTCAACGGGTCAGTGCTGATGGAGTGTTACACTGTCAGAAGTTCTATACTGAAGGAGCATTGCTATGTCAGAGGATCAGTACTGAGAGAGTGCAGCAATGTCAGAGGGTTGGTACTGTGGGAGTGTCTCACTCTCAGAGGGTTAGTTCGGAGGGAGTGCTGATCGGTCAGAGGTTTAACACTGAGGGAGTGTCGAACTGTCAGAGCGTCAATAGTGAGGGTGTGCTGCACTGTCGGAGTGTCTGTATTGAGAGAGTGTTGCGCTGTCAGAGGGTTAGTACTGAGGGAATGGAACACTGTCAGAAGGTCAGTATTGAGGGACTGCAGCAATGTTAGAGAGTCAATACTCTGGGAGTGCCTCACCCTCAGAGGGAGTATCGCACTGTCAGAGGTTTAACACTGAGGGAGTGTCACACTGTCAGAGGGCCAGTGCTGAATGACTGTCACACTGATAGAGGGCCAGTACTGAAGGAGTGCCGCAATGTCAGAATGTAAGTATTGAGGGAGTGCAGCACTGTCAAAGGTTCAGTGCTGACAGAGAACCACACTGTCAGAGGGTCAGTGCTGAGGGAGTGTCGCACTGTCAGAAGGTTAGTACTGAGGAGGTGTCGCACTATCAGAGGATCAGCACTGAGGGAGTGTTGCACTGTCAGAGTGTCATTGCTGAAGGAGTGCCGTCATGTCAGAGGGTCAGTACTGTGAGATTGCCTCACTGGCAGAGGTTTGACACTGAGGAAGTGTCGGAGTGTCAGTACTGTAGGAGTGTTGCACTGTCAGAGGGTCGGTGTTGAGGGTGTGCTTCACTGTCAGAGGGCCAGTGCTGAAGCAGTACTGTACTGTAAGAGGGTCAGTACTGAGGGAGTGTCACAATGCCAGTGGGTCAGTACTGACTGACTGCTGCACTTATAGAGGGCCAGTACTGAGTAGGTGCCGCAAGGTTCAATACTGAGCGAGTTTTGCACTCTCAGAGGGTCAGTACAGAGGGAGTGCGGCAATGTCAGAGGGTCAGTACTGAGGGAGTGCCGCACTGTCAGAGGGCCAGTACTGAGGTAGTGCTGTACTGTCAGATGTTCGGTTTTGAGGAAGTGCCACACTGTTACAGGGTCAGTACTGAGGGAGTGTTGCACTGCCTGAGTGTTCGTGCAAAGGGAGTGTTGCACTGTCAGTGGTTCAGTATAGAGGGAGTGCTGCACTGTCAGTTGGTCAGTACTGAGGGAATGCAACACTGCCACAAGGTCAGCACTGAGGGATTCCCGTGCTGTCAGAGTGTAAGTGTCGAGGAATGCAGCACTGTCAGAGATTCAGTGCTGATAGAGATCCGCACTGCCAGTCAGTACTGAGGGATTTCAACACTGTCAGAGGGTTTGTACTGAGGTGTCGCACTGTCAGATGGTCAGTTCTGAGGTATTATTGCACTGTCAGAGTGTCATTGCTGAGGGAGTGCTGTCATGTCAGAGGTTCAGTACTGAGGAAGTGCCTGAAAGGCAGAGGTTTAGCACTGAGGATGTGTCGCACAGTCAGAGTGTCAGTACTGGGGGAGTCGCACTTTCAGAGGCTCAGTGCTGAGGGTTTATTGCACTGTCAGAGAGCCAGTGCTAAAGGACTACTGCACTGTAAGAGGGACAGTGTTGAGGGAGTGTTGCAATGTCAGTGGGTTATTACTGAGTGATTGCCGCAGTTATAGAGGGCCAGTAGTGAGGGGGTGCCACAATGTTGAAGGTTCAATACTGAGGGAGTACTGGACTGTCATTCTGTCAGTACTGCTGCACTGTTGTGTCAGTATTGAGTGCTGCACTGTCAGAGCATCAGTGCTGAGGGAGCGTTGTACTGTCAGAGGGTCAGTATTGAGGGAGTGCCGCACTGTCAGAGGGTCAGTACTGAGGGAAAGTTGCACTGTCAGAGGTTCAGTCTTGACGGAGTGCCGCACTGTCACTTGGTCAGTACTGAATGAGTGCCACATTATTGGAGAGTCAGAACTGAGAGAGTGCTGCACTGTCAGAGATTCAGTACTGAGGGAGCACCACACTGTCAGAGGGTCAGTACTGAGGGAGCACCACACTGTCAGAGGGTCAGTACTGTGGGAGTGCCTCACTGGTAGAGGTTTAGCACTGAGGAAGTGTCGCAATGTCAGGGTGTCAGTGCTGAAGGATTATTGTGCTGTAAGAGGGTCAGTACTGAAGGAGTGTTGCAATGTCAGTGTGTCAGTACTGGGTGACTGCCGCACTTGTAGAGGGCCAGTACTTGAGGGGGTGTCACAAAGTTGAAGGTTCAATACTGAAAGAGTGTTGCACTGTTGTTGTGTCAGTGCTGAGGGAGTGCTGCACTGCCAGAGGGTCAATACTCAGGGAGTGCCACACTGTCAGAGGTTCAGTACTGAGGGAGTGCCGCAATGTCAGAGGATCAATACTGAGTGAGTGCTGAACAATTGGAGGGCAGAACTGAGGGTGTGCTGCACTGTCAGAGGTTCAGTACTGATGGAGCACCGCACTGTCAGAGGGTCAGTACTGAGGGAGTGTCGCAATGCCAGTGAGTCAGAACTCAGTGAGTGACGCACTTATAGAGGGCCAGTACTGAAGGGGTGCGGCAAGATTGGAGGTTCGATACTGAGGGAGTGCCTCACTGACGTTGTATCAGTACTGAGGGAGTGTTGCACTGTCAAAGAGTCAGTGCTGAGGGAGTGTTGCTCTGTCAGAGGGTCAGTACTGAGGGAGTGTTGCACTGTCAGAGATTCAGCATTGAGAGAGTGCTGCACTGTCAGTTGGTTAGTACTGAGGGAGTGCCACACTACTGGAGGGTCATAACTGAGAGAGTGCTGCACTGTCAAAGGTTCAGTGTTTCAGGAGTGCCTCACTGACGTTGTGTCAGTACTTGAGGGAGTGTTGCACTGTCAAAGAATCAGTGCTGATGGACTGCTGCACTGTCAGAGGTTCTATACTTAAGGAGCGCTGCTATGCCATAGCATCAGTACTGAGAGGGTGCAGCAATGTCAGAGGGTCGGTACTGTGGGAGTGTCTCACTCTCAGAGGGTTAGTTCAGAGGGAGTGTTGAACTGTCAGAGCGTCGATACTGAGGGTGTGCTGCACTGTCGGAGGGTCAGTGTGAGGGAGTGCCGCACTGTCAGAGAGTCAGTACTGAGGAAGTGCTGCACTGTCGGAATGTCAGTATTGAGGTAGTGTTGAGCTGTCAGAGGATTAGTACTGAGGAAATGGAACACTGTCCGAGGGTCAGTATTGAGGGAGTGCAGCAACGTTAGAGAGTCAATACTCTGGGAGTGCCTGACCCTCAGAGGGAGTATCGCACTGTCAGAGGTTTAAACTGAACGAGTGTCAAACTGTCAGAGTGTCAGTGCTGAGGGAGTATCACACTGTCAGAGGGCCAGTGCTGAATGACTGTCACACTGATAGAGGGCCAGTACTGAAGGAGTGCCGCAATGTCAGAATGTAAGTATTGAGGGAGTGCAGCACTGTCAAAGGTTCAGTGCTGACAGAGAACCGCACTGTCTGAGGGTCAGTACTGAGGGAGTGCCGCACTTTCAGAGGTTTCGTACTGAGGAAGTGTCGCACTGTCAGAGGATCAGCACTGAGGGAATGTTGCACTGTCAGAGTGTCATTGCTGAGGGAGTGCCGTCATGTCAGAGTCAATACTGTGAGTGCTCACTGGCAGAGGTTTGACACTGAGGAAGTGTCAGAGTGTCAGTACTGTTGGAGTGTCGCACTGTCAAAGGGTCAGTGTTGAGGGTGTGCCTCACTGTCAGAGGACCAGTGCTGAAGGAGTACTGTACTGTAAGACGGTCAGTACTGAGGGAGTGTCGCAATGCCAGTGGGTCAGTACTGACTGACTGCTGCACTAATAGAGGGCCAGTACTGAGTGGGTGCTGCACTGTCAGAGGGTCAGTATTAAGTGAGTGCTGCACTGTCAGAGGTTCGGTATTGAGGGAGTGCCGCACTGTCAGAGGGTCAGTACTGAGGGAGTGTTGCACTGCCAGAGTGTTAGTACGAAGGGAGTGCTGCACTGTCAGAGGTTCGGTATTGAGGGAGTGCCGCACTGTCAGAGGGTCAGTACTGAGGGAGTGTTGCACTGCCAGAGTGTTAGTACTAAGGGAGTGTTGCACTGTCAGAGGTTCAGTATTGAGAGACTGCCGCACTGTCACTTGGCCAGTTCTGAGGGAATTCATCACTACCACAGGGTAAGCATTGAGGGATTGGCGTGCTGTCAGAGTGTAAGTATTGAGGAATGCAGCACTGTCAGAGATTCAGTGCTGATGGAGAACCGCACTGTCAGACAGTCAGTACTGAGGGATCTCAGCACTGTCAGAGGGTTTGTACTGAAGAGGTGTCGCACTGTCAGTGCTGAGGGAGTGCTGCACTGTCAGAGTGTCATTGCTGAGGGAGTGCCGTCATGTCAGAGGGTCGGTACTATGGGAGTGCCTCAGTGGTAGAGTTTTAGCACTGAGGAAGTGTTGCACTGTCAGAGTATCAGTACTATGGGAGTGTCGTACTGTCAGAGGGCTAGTGCTGAAGGAGTACTGCACTACAAGAAGGTCAGTACTGAAAGAGTGTCGCAATGTCAGTGGGTCAGTACTGAGGCATCACAGTACTGTAAAAGGTTCAGGAATGAGGGAATGCAGGACTGTAATATGGTTAGTAGTGAGGGACTGTAGCATGTCAGAGTTAGTCCTGAGGGAGTGTTGGACTGTCAGAGGGTCAGGATTGAGTGAGCGCCGCACTGTGAGAGGGTCAGTACTGAGGGAGTGCCACACTGTCAGAGGGTTAATACTGAGGGAGTACTGCACTGTTAGAGGATCAGTATTGAGGGAGTGTCGCACTGTTAGACAGTCAGTACTGAGAGAGTGCTGCATCATCAGAGGGTCAGTGCTGAGAGAGCATTGCACTGTCGGGGGTCAGTACTGAGGGAATGCTGTACTCTTAGAGGGTCAGCACTGAGGGAGGACTGCGCCGTGAGAGGGTCAGTATTGAGGGAGTGCCCAATAATTAGAGGGTCAGTACTGAGGGAGTGCCTTACTGTCAGAGGGTCAGTCCTGAGGGAGTACAGCACTTTGAGAGGATCAGTACCGAGGAAGTGCTGCACTGTCAGGGGGTCATACTGAGGGAATATTGCATTGTCAGAGGGTCAATTCTGAAAGCGTGCAGCACTGTGAGAAGGTTAATACTGAAGGAGTGCCGTACTGTCAGATGGTGAGTTCTGAGGGAGTGCTGTACTGTTTGAGGGTCGGTACTGTGGACTGTTGTACTGTCAAAGGGTCAGTACTGATGGAGTGCTGCACTCCCAGAGGGTCACTACTGATAGAGTTTCGCACTGACGGTGTCCTGCATTGTCAGAATGTCAGTACTGAGGGAGTGCTGCACTGTCATAGGGTCAGTACTGAGGGAGCGCCGCATTATGAGCGGGTCAGTACTGAGGGAGTTTAGCACTGTCAAACATTCAGTATTGAGGGTGTGCCACACTGTCAACCGTTAGTACTGAGCGAGTAGCACACTGTCAGAGGAGCAGCACTGAGGGATTGTCATACTGTCAGATGATCAGTGCTGAGGGAATGCCATACTGTTAGAGGGTGAGCACAGAGGGACTCCTGCATTGTCAAAGCACCTTTACTGAGGGTGTGCTGCATTGTCATAAGGTTCGTACTGAGGGAGTGCCGCACTGTTAAATGGTCAGTACTGAGGGATTGCTGCACTGTCAGAAAGTCAGTACTGAGGGACTGCCATGCTGTTGGAGGGTCAGTGCTGAGGGAATGTTGCACTGCTCGAGGGTCAGTACTGAGGGACTCTCGCACTTTCTGAGAATCAGTACTGAGAGAGTGTCGGTCTGTCAGAAAGTCAGTACTGAGGGAGTGCCGTACTGTCAGAGGCTCAGTACTGAGGGACTACAGGATTTTCAGGTGGAAATTTCTGATCGGAGGATGTACTGTTGGATTTCCAACTAAGAGATGTTGCCGTACTGACAGAGAGACTTCAATACCGAGTTGCTGCACTGAGGCTATTTTATATTGTTGGAGGGACTGTGCTGGGGGTCTGTTGCATTGACAGAGGTCTGCATTGATGAAGGGCAGCACTGAGGGATTGCTGCTTTACCAGCTGAATAACACTGAGTGAGTGCTGCACTGAGGAAGTGTAATGTTGTCAGAGGGGCAAGTGCTGAGTGAATGCTGTACTGAAGGAGTGCTGCATTTTTGAGAGATCAGTAATGAGGACATGCTGTGCTCTTGATGCGTCAGCTCTCAAGAGGAGCTGCACTCAATGAAGAGCAGAAATATTTATCCCTCAACTAAATAACAATGACATCGGCATTGCTGAAGCTTATTCTCCACCCCAAGAAGCTGGTCCTGGGTTGTCTGCTTGAACCAATGGTCGATAGTTCAACAGAACTGAGTGTCTCACTTGACCATGTCACGGGATAGTTAAGGGTCAACTGCATTGGGGTTGTTTTGGAGTGATATTGACTGGGCAAGAACTGCTGGTTTCCTTTACTGAAGGATATTAATGAAGCAATTGAGCTTTTACGACAATCCCAGAGGTCCACCGTCACTTGTGCTGAAACCTAATTTTTATTTCCAGCGTTTTTAATCTGAATTCTAAATTCTCAAATGGCCCAAGGGAGATTTGAAGTCTTATTCTCTGTATTTATTAAATCCTGCCGTAGATTACTCGCCCGTTATACGTGACTGTCCTTGATAGTAAAATACAATTGCAAAGCCTTATGAAATCTTGGTCTTTATTGGAGGGGTTGATCTGTAAAATGGGGGAATTTAGGATTCACTTCTACTGATTGGCTTTCTCTGTAATTTCTCTTGTTGCTGTGCAGACCCCTGTGGTCAGTGTGTGGCAGAAGCTTTTGGAAGCAACATCTAGAGACGCTGATTGATTTCTGTGGAAGTTCGCAGCATCTGTGTTGGAGGGCTGCATATCTCAGAGAGGACATTGGTACAGAGTCAATATCAAACTCAACTTGGACTAGTTGCATTCAGTCCTGGACAATACACCTTAGGAAGGTGAGACTGGCCTTGATATCTCACACTGCATATTCACTAGAAAGGCTTAAATTATTAGGACAGACCATCTAGGCATTGTTTGCGCTCAAATAGGCAGCAGACTCAGAACTTTTCCTGTGGGATATAGATCAGTTGCAGATATGTGTGGAGAAATGACAAGTGGAGTTTAATCCAGGTAAGTGTGAGGTGCTCCACTTTGGGAGATCAAATGTTAAGAAATAATGTACAGTTAATGGCAGAACCCAGAATAGTATTGATGTACAGAGAGATCTTGGGGTTCAAGGCCATAGTTCCCTGAAAGTGGCCACTAAAGTAGACAGTGTGATAAAGAAGGCGTATGGCATGCTTGCTTTTATTAGTTGGGGAACTGAGTGCAAGAGTCAGGATGTCACGTTGCAGCTTTATAAGATTTTGGTTAGGCCACACTTCGAATATTGTGTTCAATTCTGGTCACCACTGAACAGGAAGGATATGGAGACTTTGGAGAGGGTGCAGAAGAGATTCACCAGGATGCTGCTTAGATTAGAGGGTAAGAGTTATAAGGTGAGACTAGAAAAACTCAGGTTGTTTTCTCTAGAGCAGCAGAGGGCAGACTTGATAGAAGTTATGAGATGCATAGATAGTGTTGACGGTCAGAATATTTTGCCCAAAGTTGAAATGTATACTACGAGGGGGCATACATTTAAGGTGAGAGGGGGTAAAGCTCAAAGGAGATATGAGAGGCAAGTTTTTTTACACAGAGAGTGGTAGGAGCCTGGAACTGGATGCCAGGGGTGGTGGTGGAGGCAAATACAATAAGGGCATTTAAGGGACTTTTAGATAAACATATGCATATGCAAGGAATAGAGCGATATGGACCAAGGACAGGTAGAAGGGATTAGCTTAATTTGGGGTCATGTTTGGCGCAACATCGTGGGCTGAAGGACCTATTCCTGTGTTGTAATGTTCTATATTCTATGCTCTATATTCTGTGTTCTATCAAACTTTTTAAGACAGAGGTAGATAGATTCTTGATCACTAAGGGGATAAAGCATTATCGAGAGTTATGCAGGAATTGAGATTAAAATCAGACCAGCCATGATCATATTGAATATCCAAGGAGACTCGAAGAGCTGAATGGCCCACTCCTTTGCATTTGCAAGATAACAGAGAGAGATATACTGCTTTCCCTGGTGGACGGAGTCTGGAACAAGGGAAGGTAACTTGAAATGAAAGCTTGGCTTATTCAGGGGGTGATTTCCGGAAGCAGTTCTGCACACAAAAGGGCAATGGAAATCTAGAACTCTCGCTACAAGTCTCAAGCAACGGAGCTTTAGTTTTCGAGACTGAGATCGATCAGGTTTTATTGATGAAGTGTTTTGAGGAGTCTGGCTCAAGCTGGGCAAATGGAAATGAGATTCCTCAGTCAGATTTATTGGTGTGGGAGCTATTAGCAGGGAGTGGGAGGCTATGGCTCTGTGGTAACATCTCTTGGTTACTAACTCAGGGCGGTCAGACTAATATTCCGAGGGTCTGGTCTCAACTCCTTCTACGATAGATGATGGGTTTTGAATTCGGTTAAATACGTTGAAAAAAAAAAGTCAATATTTGGAAGTATAAAGGTCGTCTAACGATGGCTGTCAATTTCTGGAGCTGCCAAATCTGCCATCCTTACCTGATCTGACTCCAGCCACACAGCTATATGTTTGACTTGAGCTTCTCACTGAAATAGTCCAGCAAGTCACTCAGTTCAAGGGCAGTAGATGCTGTCCCCGCCTGTGACAGCAACGTCGCATGAATTAATTAAATAACAAGATTGGTGATGCAGACTAAATGGCCTTCGCCTGTCCCTTTGGTTTCTGTCTCCGTTGCCATCTCTCTGCATCTGAAGTAGGGTCAAGCTTTCTATTTATTTTCAAAAAAAAAATTCACAAACAGTTTGCGTTCGGTGGCTGTCTGCTGCTGTGTGAGCCTTGAAGGGTCACGCTGAGTGTAATTAATTCTTCCTAACAGTGAGGTGAATTTTTAATTAACAGACTCATTAAAACAATTCTGACCTCTCCGGAGTTACGTCAAGTCAGCACAATGGGTCCAGCAGACAATCCCCCCACCACCCCACCAACTTTAAACCGTTTTGTATGAAACCAAGAAACTCGGCAAATAAAAAAGCAATCACAAATCCAATACAGTCTTCACTTCAGGACAATGGCTTGAAATCAGACACCTCACTGGAGAAATGGCTCTAATTATACACTGGAGTGGATAATGAGAGTGTTGGCAGATTGTGAGCTCCACATATTCCTTTGGGCACTCGCTGAATAATTACTGGGACAAGATCAAATGAGGAAGATTACAAGGATGTCACAGGCACCAGGATTGAAGAGAAATGGAGCGTCCTCAACAAAACATGACTCAGAGAGGAATGTGGGGTGAACTTGTTCCCATGCCCCTGCTGCAGGTGGGGTTGGGGAAGGTGTTGTCCAAGGAGACGTGGAGGTTTCTGCAGTGTAGACTGTAGGTGCTTCGTGTTACAGTCACAGTGCATCAACAGTGGAAGCAGTTGGGGACTAAGATTGGGGAGGGAGCAAGAGGCAGGGCTAGTCAGTGTTGAAGGTGGTGGATGGAACAGATCGGGCCACAGAGAGGCAGGGGCTCACTAACACCCTGAGCCTATCCTTTTATGATGTCCTGCCGCACTGTACAATTTTGTTCCAGGTGGTGAATTGGTTCGGCATTGGCTTGGGTGACACCCTCCCTGCCCGATGGTGCTGCCTGGGTTGTCATTTGCTGTGTTTGGCAGAGCTGAAAACCCGCTTTGGGGCTCCAGCACCATGAAAATCTAATGCCACTTGACTCCCTCCACCAAACCCCCCACCCCCGCATGCCACAAACCCCCACTCACTCCCTGTGTGCCATCGATGCCAACCTATGACACCTGCTGCCCTCCAGCCATTTGTCATGACCCTCATTCCAACATGCTGACTACTTTAATTCATCAACCACTCACCCTTCTTAGTCACCTGCTCTGAACCGATCAGTTCTGTGCACTCTGGGCACCAGGCAAAAGAGTTACCAAGATAGAATTTAAATGAAGTCAGCACCTCACTTAAGTGGCCAGTCTCCATTGAGAAGTTGCATTCAGAGAAAGTTCTAATCTTTGGCCATCCCAGAATGGGCAGCATGGTGGCTTAGTCATCAGCACTGCTGCCTCACTGTGCCTGGGACCCAGATTTGATTCCAGCCTCGGGTGACCATCTGTCCTGAGTTTGCACATTCTCCCTGTGTCTGGGTGGGCTTCCTCTGGGTGCTCCAGTTTCCTCCCACAGTCCAAAGGTGTACAAATTAGGGTAGATTGGCCATGCTAAATTTTGCATAGTATGTTGGTTAGGTGCATCAGTCAGGGTAAATGTAGAGTAATAGGGTAGAGGGAATTAGTCTAGGTGGGTTAGTCTGCGGAGGGTTGCTGTGGACTTGTTGGGTCAAATGGCCTGTTTCCATACTGTAGGGATTCTCTGAAATGGGAAGTGCTCTGTCAAGGGAGGGACCACTAGTCCAGGCTACTTCTGTGATTGTCACCAAGTCAGACAGTACTGGCAGGTTGAAACTCTGGGGTAAGATGTTTACAGTGGGACTAGGTGTGTCTGTTTAATGTGGGACGGGGAAGGAGTGTTTGACGTCTGGTTGAAGGTCAGCATTTCATGTGAATTTGGAAGGTTCTGTGCTAATGTGCAATGGGAGTGGGTGTTTATGCTGGGATTGGGAGTGAATATTTAATATTAAGGGTGGAAGTGGATTTTTAAGGCAGCCGAGGGAGACAGTGTTAAATCCAGAGATTAGAGCTTTTGTGTATCGTGGTTGTTTCAATTTAGGATAATACTTACTGTTCCAGGTGGTGGAGGGTGGACGACCTTTAATGTGGGACTGGGTGTTTGATGTTTAATGCGGAGGTAAGACTGAAATTTATCAACCTTACTAGCTTAAAATTTAAACAAAATCCATCCGTTAATTGTCAATCATTCTTATTTATTTGTGTCTTCTCCACGACGATACCTCTATGAATCCAATAGTCCAGTGGCAAATAAATGTGCCATTTCCTATAATTGTCAGTTTTCTTGCGAATTGCTATTCTTGTGAATTGTCCTGATAAGTGCAAACCAAAAAAATTCAACTAGTGTTTATTTTCAGCAAAATGGCAATATTGTTCAGAGTCAGAATGCTATGAGGTTTGCAGAGAAGCCTGTCAGTGGTAGCCTTGCACTCTGTCTGCTACCCTTTTTTGAATGGACCTCTTACGTTAGTGCTGGTCTCTCTCTCTCTCTCTCTCTCTCTCTCTCTCTGCACTTTCTCTGCAGCTGTAACACTGCATTTTACACTTTATTCTGCCACACTGATGCACTTTACATGTTAGGATCTGCCTGTCTAACACACAAAACAACACTTTTCACTGTATCTCGTTATATGCTAGAACACTAAATCAAACTCAAACTCAGACCTCTATTGGTTAGTAAATATCATGAATTTTGGAGGCATCATCAAAGGAGAATTGATGAGCTGTTGCTTTGAAGCCTGTGGATCTTCAGTTTATTGCTGAGGATGCCTGAGCTATCTCTGTTATCTGCATTACCTATTGTTTATTGGGACTGCTTCTCCAGTAATGGAAACTCTTCCAGCTTTTACAACCACATCCTGGCATAGAGTAAATCCATGTTTGCTCTGGAATTACTCCATGTTCACTGATTCCAGATAATGAGCATAGGGGTTGGGAGGTCATGTTGAGGCTGTGCAGGACATTGGTTAGGGCATTTTTAGAGTCCTACATGCAATTCTGTTTTCACTGCTGTAGGAAGGATGTTGTGGAACTTGAAAGTGTTCAGAAAAGGTTTACAAGGATGTTGCCAGCATTAAAGAGTTTGAGCTATAAGGAGAGACTGGATAGATTAGGGCTATTTTCCCTGGAGCATTGGAGGCTGAGGGCTGACCTTATAGAGGTTTGTAAAATCATGAGGGGCATGAATAGGGTAAATAGACAAGGTCTTTTCCCTGGGGTGGAGGAGTCAAAAACCAGAGGGCATAGGTTTAGAGTGAGAGGGGAAAGATATCAAAGGGACCTCAGCGGCAACTATTTCATGTAGACGTTGGTGCATGTATGGAATCAGCTGCCAGAGGAAGTGTTTGAGGCTGGCACAATGCAGTATTTAAAAGGCATCTAGATGGCTTTATGAATAGGAAGGGTATAGAGGGATATGGATCAAATGCTGGCAAGTGGGACTAGATTAGTTTAGTTGGCTTGGACCAAAGTATTTGTTTCAGTGTTGTACATCTCTATGACTCTATATTGGTGGTTTGGGATTTTAGATTAGATTAGATTCCCTACACTGTGGAAACAGGCCCTTCGGCCCAACAAATCCACACTGCCCCTCTGAAGAGTAACTCACACAGACCCATTTCCCTCTGACTAATGCACCTAGCACTATGGGCAATTTAGCATGGCCAATTCACCTGCACATCTTTGGACTGTGGGAGGAAACTGGAGCACCCAGAGGTAACCCATGCAGGCACGGGACGAATATCCACACTCCACTCCGAGGCTGGAATCGAACCTGGGACCCTGGTGCTGTGAGGCAACTGTGCTAACCACTGAGCCACCGTGCCACCAAGCTGCTTGGCACAAGTTGGTTGACATCATTTCACAATAAATTACAATACTGACCCCACTCCAGTTATACTCTCTTCCATCCTCTTCCATCAGGCAGAAGATTAAAAGTTTGAAAACACATGCTGACAGATAAAAAAAAAGTCTTCCCCACTGTCAACAGACAAGTGAATGGACCTCTCATATATTAGAGTTGATCTTTCTCTGCACCTTTTTCTTTTATGGTAACACGATATTCTGCATTCTATTCTTTTAGCCTGATGTACTTGTTTAAGGTAAGATTTGTCTGAATAGCATGCAATACAATACTTTTCATTGTATCTCAGTACATGTAACAAGAATAAATCAAATCAAAAATCAAACTTTGAAAATTCTCCATTCTCTGTGAGGCATTTTGGGATGTCCTCAGGTCACGAAAGGTGCAATCATTACTCTGTGCACTTTTTGTCTTCTTCACCTTCAGTCACAAGGTTGAATCTCTATCATTAAGTCTCAGACTGATCCAGACATGCGGTGTGGAAGATCTCAGTGATGGAGCACTTTGGGAACCATGAGCCCAAAATTATCTCAAACACAATCTACTCACCATTTAATTTTGATTTGATTTGATTTATTACTGTCACATTTTCCTAGGTACAGTAAAAGTTTTTGTCGTACATGCAGTACAGGCAGGTCATGTCATATAAAGTACATCAGAGTAATAGAACAGAGCCAGAAATAGTGTCATGGCTGCAGAGAAGCTGCACAAAGAGTGAGATAACCATTAAATTTAAAATTTGAGATATCCATTCAGAAGTCTAAAAGCAGGGCTAGCACTGCTGTCTCATAGCGCCAGGGTCCCGGATTCGATTCCAGCCTCAGGCAACTGTGTGGAGTTTGCACATCCTCCTTGTGTCTGCATTGGTTTCCTCCAGGTGCTCTGGTTTCCTCCCACAGTCCACAAATTGCAGGTTGGGTGAGTGCTTCCTGCTGAATTGCCCTTAGCATCCAGGGATGTGCAGGCTACGTGGGTTGGCCATGGGAATGCAGGGTTACAGAAAATAAGGTAGGGGGATGAGTCTGGGTGCTGGATTAGTGGTGCTGGAAGAGCACAGCAGTTCAGGCAGCATCCAAGGAGCAGCAAAATCGACGTTTCGGTCAAAAGCCCTTTGTCAGGAATTCCTGATGAAGGGCTTTTGCCCAAAACATTGATTTCGCTTCTCCTTGGATGCTACCTGAACTGCTGTGCTCTTCCAGCACCACTAATCCAGAATCTGGTTTCCAGCATCTGCAGTCATTGTTTTTACCTGGATGAGTCTGGGTGGGCTGCTGTTCAGGAGTATCAGTATGGAGCTGATGGGTCAAGCGGCCTGTCTGCACACCATAGGGATTCGATAATTTTATGATTCTAAGAGTGGGGAAGAAGCTATTCTTGAATCTGTATCTTTTGTATCTTCTACCCAATGGAAAAGGTTAAAAGAGATGTTGTGAGAGGGGTCTTTGATGATGTTGGCAGCCTTCCTGATTCAGCGACAAGTAAAGATAGAGTCAATGGATGGAAAGCTGGTTTATGTGATGGACTGGGCTATGTTCACAGTCCTCTGTACTTCCTCATGGTCATGGGCAGAGCAGTTGCCATACCAAACTGTGATGCATCTGGATAGGGTGCTTTCTATGGTGCACCTACAAAGATTGGTAAGTGTCTCCAACTACTCTGGCACCTAAAGAGTTACTTCCTGGGAGAAATCTCTTCAATTTACATGAGTTTACAAAACAACCTCCACTATCTCCCAGGGGACCACTGGCTGAGTGAAATCTTTTGTGTTTTTTCTTATCAGATCAGCTTTGAAGCTGTCCCCTTCAAGCGCAGGCCACGTCCTCTGGGTGTTCTGTTCTGGGTAAGGTGAGACATCTGGTCATGGCCAACATTATCCAGTCTCATTATAATGTTCAGAAACAGCATGCGTGAAAGTCACAAACAGCCGAGAGTCTCAGACATGTAAAGGGTCAAGGATGTTCTGTGTGACCAACACTGCAATCAGAACCAATCAAATCAAAGCCACGGGATAAAATGAGCAAAGCACCACCAGAACAGGAAAATAACAGAGTGAATATCACTGAAACGGTGAGACAGACGTTTCTAAATGTTCATCCAGTCCCTGGGCCTCGGTTAGCACAAAATGTCCCTGGTCTGTAAATAACTCAAAAAATAAATCAGTCTGAGGATAAGAAATATGAAATGATTGGAATTCAAGTGGAAACAATTCCACCTTATGAAAATTTATACAGGAGACATCAGGAGCAGATATAAATAATGAATTGCGAATTGTGTGCAGAGTGCTGGGTTTGTTTGACCTTCACATCAGTGCTGCAGCAACTGAAGATTTCTCAAAAACCGTCCCTTGAAGCCTCCGCCTGTGTTTCTTCAATCGTCAATTTCTGGCACCACTCAGGATTCAGATCCTGAAATCACAACCGGGAGTTCTTTGAAGAGATAACTGACATGTGGTGCTCAGAGCGTAAGAATTGCATTTCGATAGCGTCCCCTCACAAAGTACTTCACAGTCAATGAAGTAATCTTGTTTTTCAATATGGATTTATTGTGTTCATGTATGAAATTGTGCAGCTGATCTCTACAAAGCAAGATCTCAGAAATAAAAATGATATGACAGGAATACAATCACTTGCTATAGTTATGGCACCTTAGACATAAATATGAGCAGCACATTAGGGAGGGTTCCCTTGTACTTCTTCAAAATATTGTCATGGATCTTATAACTAACTACCAGGGAAGAGGGGCACGGATTCCAATCCCCTTTCAGAAGATGATCTCTCCAAAACCACAACGCTCCCTGTATACTGCTTTTCTTAAATACTGAGTTTAATCAGGTCAGGCCCAAATACTGCAACGCTGTCTCAAAGCTCACCGGTTGACTGTTCAAGTCTTCAATTCTGACCCTCCAACAGTGCAACATTCATTTACGGTTGCCTTCCTCACAGTAATGCACTCACTCTGTGATGTCTCTGTAACAGTGAGCATTCCCTCAGTGACTAATATTTGGACAGTACTGACCCTTTGACAGTGCAGCACTCCCTCAATATTGACCACCTATCAGTTCAGCACTCACTCACTACTGATTCTCTGTCAGTGCTGTACTCCCTCAATACTGACCCTCCAGCATCTGCAGTCCTCACTTTCTCCTCTAACAGTGCGGCACTTCCTCAGTACTGACACTCAGATAGTGCTACACTCCCTCAGCACTGACCCTTTGACAATGTGGCACTCCCTCAGTACTGACCCTCTGACAGTGCAATAATCCCTCAGAACTGATCCTCCATCAGTGCAACATTCCCTCAGTACTGATCCTCCATCAGTGCAACATTCCCTCAGTACTGATTCTCTGACAGTGCAACCTCCCACAGTACTGATCCTCTGACATTGCAGGACTAGTATTGCTTTAGTTCAGACTTAATTCTGGTCTCAACAATAATTAAGCAGTCTCTGTAAAAATGACAATTAGCTCATCACTTTTGTTCATTAATCTCCTTTAGGGAAGGAAATATATCATTCTTAAATAACAAACAGCTAGCTCCAATCCCACACAAACGTAATGTATTATGGTTTCGCTCTAAAGTCTTTGAGTGAGACACTCCGCTAGATCAAACCCACAATTAGTGGGTCAAAACGTTCTTGCAGAATGTTCTCAGAGTGTCTGTGGATTGCCTTGTGAGTAATACCCATATGCTGCAGACATATTTCATGGGTGGAAAAGTGTCCCCTTAGCTCTGTGCACAGATTTTTAGATACTCTCCCTGAGTTTGCTGAAAATGACAGAAGTTGCCTAAATTCGCAAGTCCTGACCTGGACCACAGCATATCTCAGAGCAGAAATGAAATTGGCTCAGCGTGTATACACACACAGTTCCCAGACTGCAGTTGTTGGTTGAAATGGCTGTTTTCACTGAAACCCAATTTTGGTAATCCTGCTGGCTGAAACCAGAAGTGTGCAAAACCATCCCTGTTCTCTTACTAATGTGTTCCTTTTGTGTAGGTAGAGTACTCCCTTGTGAAGCAGGGATATGCCTGTGGATATGCTCTGAGGACGTATTGGAGCTGGGGCCAAATGTTTTTGAGTGGCAGAATGTTGGCAATGTTTTGAATCATAAGGTCCCTACAGTGCAGAAAGAGGCCATTCAGCCCATTGAGCCTATACTGACCATCCAAAGAGTATCCCACCCAGACCCAGTCACCCATCCTATCCCTGTAGCACCACATTTCCCATAACCAATCTACCTAGCCGACACACCTTTAGACAGTGGGAGGAAACCACAGCACCCAGAGGAAACCCGTGCTAAACATGCATACTCCATACTGGCAGTCATCCAATGCTGGAATGGAACACAAGTCCTGGACGCTGTCAGGCAGCAGTGCTAATCACTGAGCCATCACGCCACCCCACTAACACTGAGCCACCATTTGTTAGATTTATGTTGGGAAGGTGGTTCAGGTTCTTTTTGTGAACCGTCATTTAATGTTCTGGGGAGAGGAAGTTGGTGGTCATGTGCCATTTGGGATTATTAATTGTGGAGAAGATTGTGCAAATAAGGCTAACAATCATCGTGGTCATGTTAAATCTGTGAAAGGTCTGTCAAGAAGTGTTAAGAACTGTCAAGAAGCATCAAACCATATCAAGGCCTGGCCCAATCTGCTGAAGGAGTGTAGACTGTAGAATAGGACCTCAACTACTGGAGCTTTTATTTTTTTCTCCTTGATGTACATACATATGTTTCGGTACCAGTTGAGTCAGCTTGACTATTGAAGGGTGCTATGTGGAAGTCCGCACTAAATTAACGCAAGGGATACAAGACATCATGCTGGAGGTGTAGAGGGTAGCATAGGAACATGAAAGGCTATGGGGAATGGATAAAAAGAATTTGGGTTGGCATGAAGGGGGCAAGGGAGTGTATGGCAGTGATTGGAAAGGGAGTTGTGAAGAAGCTGAGAAGGATGAGGGCTGGATGAGTTTGTAAAAAAAAATGTCATCGTCTCGTTTACTTTTCAGGACACAAGGTCACTGGCAACATCCTCAGATCTTCCTGGGGAGGCCTGCTTAACTTCCAACACAGTCCACCACCTGGGACTGAAAAAGAGGATGTGTTTTTATAACCCGCGTTCACGGAGCTGGAAATCTTGCAGCTTCTGCACAACTTACCCAGAAATAAAAACAAGCGCATTTCTCCCTGTTTAATGGGACAATAAACCTGCTCCCGCCCACACACCGATGGGAAAATTGAGGGAATCAAGGATAATGAAGATTAGTGACTGCTAGTCGCCTAAGTACCGGAATTTTTATAATCAATGAGGGTCAGAGAATGTCACACATGAAATAAAATAATATTTAAACACCATTAGATAAAATCTCAGCACTGAAATAGAGCTTCATTAAATTAAACGACCTGTTTTAATCGTGATTTAGTGAGGTTTAATTTGACTAATTTATACAATAATGTCTTAAGGGGCAGAAGCTGTTCTGCTGCATCTTTTTTTAATAAATCGCACTGAAATCCATGAACTACATTATGCCATCATTGAATTCCTGTAATTATTTTGTTCTGATCATTATTCCACTGAAAAGCTACTGCATTTTTAATAACGATCGATTCATTTATTGTCCCACTCCTGAATCAGCAGGTGGAAACCAAATGCATTCAAAGGCTGATTTCAAGCTCAATGGACTAATTGATGAAACATTGAGAGATCAGGGAGCCTCGATCCATGAAAAGACAAACACTGTGTCTTCCATGGTTCAGTGATAGCTACCTCCGTCAATAGGCAATTTTTGAGAAATTGTGACACAGTTTCTCATCTTAAATGAACGAGCACAGGACTGTCACAGAGCGTATAGTGAGGGAGTGCCGCACTGTCAGAGAGTCATTACTGAGAGAGCACCGCACATACAGAGGGTCAGTACTGAGGGAATGTTGCACTGTCAAAGGGTCAGTACTGAGGGAGTGCCGCACTGTCAGAGGGTCAGTACTGAGGGAGTGCCGCACTGTCAGAGGGTCAGTACTGAGGCAGTGTTGCACTGTCAAGGGTAAGTATTGAGGGAGCACTGCAGTGTCAGAGATTCAGCATTGAGGGCATACTGCTCTGTCAGAGGATCAGCTCTGAGGGAGTACTACTCCATTCTCAAGGGGGCGGGGGAGCAGCCAGAAGTCTTTGTGCACATTGGCACAAATGACATAAGGAGAGATAGGGATATGGTCCTGTGGAATGATTATAGAGAGCTAGGAAAAATATTAAAAACCAGGACCTCGAATGTTGGTAGTTTCTGCATTATTTCCACTGCCACTTGCGAGTGAGGGTAAGAACAGGAAGATATGGCAAATGAAAACGTGCATAAAGAATTGGTGAAGGGGGCAGGGATTCTGATTCTTAGATCATTGAGATCTTTTATGAGGCAGAAGTGACTTTTTCCAGAGGAACGTGTTGGATCTGAACTGGAGGGGTACTAATATCCTAGTGGGCAGATTTACTTGTGCCACAAGGGAGGGTTTAAACTAGATTGGCAAGATGGTGGGGTCTTCAACACCAGGGGACAAGTGCAAAGCTTGAAGGAGATACAGTAACCAGAAATAGAAAGTTGAAGCGACACGTCAGGCTAGAACACAACAGAGAGTTAGGAATGCCTGAAGATTCAAATTGCACTTATTTCAATGGCAAGAAGTCTTACAGGTCAGGTTGATGAACTTAGGGCATGGATAGGTACTTGGGACTGGTATGTTATAGCCATTACAGGGACATGGCTAAGGGAGGGACAGGACTGGCAGCTTAATGTGCCAGGGTACAGGTGCTTTAGGCAAGACAGAAGTGATGGAAGGAGGCAAGGAGGAGTTGCATTTTTGATGAAGGCAAGTATGACATCAGTAGACCAGCTGAACTAATTGAGGGATCATCCAGTGAGGCTTTGCAGGTGGAGATAAGGAATAAGAAGGGGATGATGAGGTTATTGGGGTTGTACTACATACCGCCAAATAGTCAACAGAAATTAGAGGAACAAATATGCAGAGAGATTGGGAGACTTGCAGGAGCAATAGAGTTGTCATAGTAGGAGATCTTAATTTTCCTCATATAGACTGGGACTGTCCCAAAGAGAAAATGCTGGAAACTCTCAGCAGGTCTGGCAGCATCTGTAAGGAAAGGAAAGAGCTGACGTTCCAAGTCTAACTGACCCTTTGTGAAAGCTAAAATAAGGGAGGAATAAGGAGGTATTTGTACTAGGCTGAGAGAAGGTGAGTCATGGTTCCAGAAGCAAAAGTAGCAATAAAGAGGTGATAATGACAGCGCATAGAGAGATTATAGGGAGATTGGGAGCTGTGAATGACCAAGGCTGAAGCCAGCGCTATATGACAAATATGTGGGGGATGGGTGAAACAGAGGCAAAATGGAAAACAGGAGAGAAGGGTAGTAAAGGGGGAAGAGGAGAGGAAAAAAGTGATGAGAGAGTGGGGGGCAAGAGAAAGAGAGACAATCATGAAATAAGAGGTACAGACAGTGAAAAAATATTTAAAAATTAAAATAAAATGAAATAAAATAAAACAGAGGGGTTGAGATGGGATAATCAACTGAAGTTGTTGAATTCAATGTTGAGGCTGTAACGTGCCTAGTCAGAAGATGAGATGCTGTTCCTCCAGTTTGAGTTGAGCTTCACTGAAACATTGCAACAGGCCAAGGACAGACATGTGGGCATGGGACCAGGATTGTGTGTTGAAGTGGCAAGTCACAGGAAGGTCCAGGACCTGCTTGTGTACAGACCGAAGGTGCTCAGCAAAGAAATCACCCAGTCGGCGTTTTGTCTCTCTGATATAGAGGAGACCACATTGGGAGCAACGAATGCAATAGACCAAATTGAAAGAGGTACAAGTGAAACGCTGCTTAATCTGAAATGAGTGTTTGGGGCCTTGGATGGTGAGCATGGAAGAGGTAAAGGGGCAGGTGTTGCACCTTCTGCGATTGCATGGGAAGGTGCAGTGTGTGATGGGAGACGTGTTGGGCGTGATGGAGGAGTGGACGAGGAAGTCCCGGAGGGAACGATCTCTGCGGAATGCAGACAGGGGGAGGGAAGGGAAGTGTTTAGTGGTGGTGTTGTGTTGGAGTTGGCGAAAATGGCGGAGGATTATTCTTTGCATGTGAAGTCTTGTGGGGTGAAAGGTGAAAACAAGGGGGACCCTATCCTTGTTCTGGGAGGGGAGGGAGGGGGTGAGGGTCATGGTGCAAGAGATGGGCCGCTCGCTGTCGAGAAACCTGTCAAGGCCCCAAATACTCATTTCAGATTAAGCAGCGTTTCACTTATACCTCTTTCAATTCGGTCTATTGCATTCGTTGCTCCCAATGTGGTCTCCTCTATATCGGAGAGACAAAATACCGACAGGGTTATCGCATTGCTGAGCACCTTCAGTCTGTACACAATCAGGTCCTGGACCTTCCCGTGGCTTGCCACTTCAACACACTGCTCCCATGCCCACATGTCTGTCCTTGGCCTGCTGCAATGTTCCAGTGAAGCTCAACGTAAACTGGAGGAACAGCATTTCATCTTCGGACTAGGCACGCTACAGCCTGCTGGTCTCAACACTGAATTTAACAACTTCAGTTGATTATCCCATCTCGACCCTCTGTTTTCATTCTGCTCCGTAATTTTGTTCCGCTTATTTTATTTATTTTTAATATATTTTTTCATGGTTCTGTACCTCTTATTTCTTGATTGCCTCTCTTTCTCTTGCTCCCCACTCTCTCATCACCTTTTTTGTCTCCTCTTCACCCTTTGCTACCCTTCTCTTCTGTTTTCCATTTGCCTCTGTTTCACCCATCACCCCATCCCCCACATATTTGTCATATAGCATTGGCTTCAGCCTTGGTCATTCACAGTTCCCAATCTTTTTACAATCTCTCTATGCACTGTCATTATCACCTCTTTATTGCTACCTTTGCTTCTGGAGCCATGGCTCACCTTCTCTCAGCATAGTATAAATACCTCCTTATTTCTCCCGTTTTTTAGCTTTGACAAAGGGCCAGTTAGACTTGAAACGCCAGCTGTTTCTTCTCCTTACACATGCTGCCAGACCTGCTGAGATTTTCCAGCATTTTCTCTTTTGGTTTCAGATTCCAGCATCCGCAGTAATTTGCTTTTATGGAAAGGGACAAAACTGGTCCACCAGTTCAAGTTCTTGGGACAAGGTGAATTTTGAGGAATTAACAGGAGCTTGCATGGGTTGATTGGAGTAGTTTGTTTGCACACAAAGTGACCCCTGGCAAGTGGGAAGCCTTTAAAAGTGAGATAGCTAGAGTTCAATGTCTATATGTTCCTGTGAGAGCAAAAGGCAAGGTTAGTAGGAAAAGGGGACCCTGGATGACAAGGGATATCAAAGCTTTGACCAGAAAAATGAAGGAGGCATGACTAAGGAGGCAGCTGGGATCAAGGGAATCCCTGGAGGTGTATAGCAGATACAGAATTTTACTGACAAAGCAAATCAGGAAGGTGAAAAGGGGACACAAGGTAGCCTTGTCTGAGAAGATTAGGGTGAATCCAAAGACATTCTTTAAGTATATTAAGAGAAAAAAAAACTAGTGAGAGAATAGGACACCTCAAGGACAAAAATGCTCATGTATGCATACAGGTGGACGAGGCCCTCAATGAGTATTTTTCCATTGTGGTTACCGTGGAGAAAGACATGAAGACTTGGGAACTTGGGGAGGTTAGTGGTGATATCTTGGGGACAGTCCATATCACAGTTGAGGAGGCATTGGACATATTAGAAAGCATAAAGGGAGATAAATCTCCTAGTCCTGACCAGATATATCCTAGAACTCGACAAGATGCTAGAGATGAAATTGCAGGGGCCCCTGGCTGATATATTTGCATCATTGTTAGCCACAGATGAGGCCCCAGAAGACTGGAGGGTAATGAATGTTGTGCCCTTCTTCAATAAGGGCTATAAAGAAGAACCTAGGAACTACAGAACAGTAAGCCTAGCATCTGTGGTAGGTTAGTTAATTGAGAACATTCTGAGGGATAAGATATACATGCATTTGGAAAGTCAGGGCTTGATTAGGTGTAGTCAGCATTGCCTTGCGCATGGGAGATCATGCCTCATAAATTTGTTCTATGATGAAGTGACCAGGAAGATTGATGGTGGCAGGGTGGTAGACACAATGTATGTGTGTTTCAGTGAGGCTTTTGATACCGTTCCATATAGTCAGCTGCTCTGGAAAGTTAGGTTGAATGGGGGAGCTGGCAAATTGAATACACAGTTGGCTTGATGGTAAGAAGCAGAGGGTAGTAGAGGAAAGATGCTTGTTGGACTGGAGGCCTGTGACTAGTGGCGTGCCTCAGGGGTCAATGCTGAGCCGATTGCTGTTTGCTGCCTGTATCAATGATTTGCATGAGAATGTACAAGGCATGATTTGCAAGTTTGGAAATGACACTTAAATAGGCAGTATCATGGACAGTGATGAAGGTTGTCAGAAGTTGCAGCAGGATCTTGCTCAGCTGGGGAAGTGGGCCGATAAATGGCATAGAATCATTGAATCTCTACAGTGTGGAAACTGGCCATTTGGCCCAACAAGTCCACACTGAACCTCCAAAGAGTAACCCACCTAGACCAATGCCCATACCCTATTACTCTACATTTACCCTTAACTAATGCAACTAATCTATACATCCCTGAATATGTGGGGAATTTAGCATAGCCAATTCACCTAGCCTGCACATCTTTAGATTGTGGGAGGAAACCAGAGCACCCAAAGGAAACCCATGCAGACACAGGGAGAATGTGCAAACTCCACACAGGCACCTGAGGCTGGAATCAAACCTGGATCCCTGGCACCATGAAGCAGTAATGCTAACCACTGAGCCATTGTGCCACAAATAGAGTTTAATATCAATGTCTTGCATTTGGGAAAGTCAAGTCAAGGTTGGAGTTTCATGGTGAATATTAGGGCCGTAAGGATTGTAATGGAACAGAGGGACCTTGGACTGCAGGTGCACGGTTCTCTGAAACTGGAGTCACAGGTAGACAGGACAATGAAGCTGGCACACTGGCCTTTATCTGTCAGGACACTGAGTATAGAAGTTGGGAAGTTATGTGACAGTTGTACAGGACATTGGTGAGGCCACACTTGGAGTATTGTGTTCAGCTTTGTTCACCCTATAACAGTAAGGATGTTATTAAACTTGAAAGAGTGCAGAAGAAATTTACAAGGATGTTGCTAGGACTGAAGGGACTGACTTATAGGGAGAGGTTGGACAAGCGGAAGCTTTTGTAAGAGACTGGGGGGGGGGGGATCATAAAGAAGTGTATAAGATCATGAGAGGCATGGATAAAGTGAATGCATTCAGTCTTTTTCCCAGGGTTGGGGAATCGAGGATTAGAGGGCATCAGTTTAAGGTTAGGAGAGGAAGAATAAATGGGAACCTGAGGGGTAATCTTTTACACAAGGGTGGTACACATATGGAATGAGCTGCCAGTGGAAGTGGTTGAGGCGGGCACATTAACAATATTTAAAAGGCATTTGGACAAATACATGGATAAGAAATGTTCAGAAAGATATGGGCCAAGTGCAGGAAAATGGGGTTAGCATGGATGAACAGTTGGTCAGCATGGGCCAGTTTGCACCAAATGGCCTGTCTCCATGCTGTAGCACTCTATGACTTTATGACTTTATGTTATGTCAGAGTGCCAGGACTGAAGGAGTACTGCAATGCCAGACATTCAGTACTGAGGGAGTGCTGCATTGTTGAAGGGTCAGTACTGAGGGAGACCGCACTGTCAGAGGGTCAGTACTGAGGGAGTACCACACTGGTCAAGGGTTAGTACTGAAGGAGACCGCACTGTCAGAGAGTCAGTACCGAGAGAGTGCTGCACTGTTGAAGGGTCAATACTGAGGGAGTGTAGCACTGTCAGTGTGGTGGAGAAGAGGATGTCCTGCACAATCAATGATAATATTGATAAAGAGTTGCATTCTCAGTGGATAGAATCTGAGAAGATTGTCTTCCAACAATATAACCATCTTCCTTTGCATGCTGTGTGTTTTCTCCTTGACTGTCATTGACTTCCATTTTGCTAATGCTCTTTGCTGCCTTACTTGGCAAAAATGTTTCCTTTATGTCACTGGGCATCACTTTCACCCCATAGTTATTCTGTTCTGGTTTCGACTAAGGCTGTTAATGAGGTCAGGAGTTGAGTCACTCCTGCAGAACTCGAATTGAATGTCAGTGAACAGGCCATTGCGATGATCGCAGGTACCCGGGTTTGGTGGCAAATTGTCAGACTGTATCTGTTCTGCTGTTTGTGAACAGGACATACCTGGACAATTGTTCACATTTTCAAGTCTGCTGGAACAGCTTTCCTCATGGCGCAGTATGTCCTCAAGCACAAGTCTTGGTCACTGGCATTGGAATCTTGCCTTTGCCCATAACCTTTTAGTCTGTCCACTAAATATTCTGGTGGAACAACGCTCCCACTTCCTGACGTTGCCAAAGGCTTATTGGTCAGTCTACAACTCTATGTTTCATGATGAAGGATCTCATTCTCAGCATCCTTTCCGTCAAGGTTTCAGCTTCCTCTCTGTGACCTGAAAAAGGCGCCAGGAATTTATTATCAGAGCACATTCAGTCAGGGTGATTAATTAAAGATTAATTTCAGCTCGATTCCCCAGTCACTGAGGTTTATCCTGGAAATACTGGGCAGATTGTTCAATTTCCACATGAGGAATGGAATGAAATTATGTCGCAGTCCGACTCAAATTTCACTTAGTTGATGTGTAACATTGGAACAATTGCTGTACTGTGTCTTCAAGTGCCTGTGGGTGACAACGCAAACTTTAAGATTGTAACAGCACGTTATCCCCAGTTTAGCTTTAAATGTTCCAACTGTGGATTGGAAGCTTTTGGTTCAATTTGTACTCTGGAGAATTGAGCATTTAGTCTAAAGGCAGTACGGTGGAAAGTATTCTACTTTTGGAGAAACAGGACTGAGAGAGACGCAGTTTAGAAGTGATAATGCTGAAGGACTTCTGCAATTAACAAGGGACAGTAGAAAGGGGGAGCTGCACTGTTGGCAGAGCAGTACTGAATTTTCCATGGGTCTATCCAGAGGGAGTGCAGTATCGGTGGAGGCGCAGCATTGGAATTGCTGCACGATTGGAGGGGAGAATACTCACTGGGCGCTGCACTATTTTGAGGACAATCGTGAGGATGTATTGCACTGTCAAAAAAAATTACCGGGAATAGTCTTTCAGATGCGTTGTTAAAATAAGGTTCCACCTATTTTCTCAGTCGGATGTGACCCATATGTTAGTGAAGACGCATTTTTGTTAGTTATACTTCAAGCCACGCCTCTGATGTAGCCAGATTGAAAGTTGTAGCATGACTGAATGTGGGATCTTGCTGTTCACAAATTGACTGCTGTGTTTCCTGCTTCACAATACTGACATACAGGGAAGAGTGGCCTGAAGCAGCATTGCAGTGAAGCAGTCCGAGAGGAGTGTCAGAGTGACATTGGTAAGAGGAAGCAGCTAATTAGGTGCGTACATTTGTTTGAGAATTTATACTATTTTCAGGAACGAAAGCGGAAGGCAGATTATTACTTGAACAGTGATAGATTGGAAAAGGGTAATATGCAACGAGACCTGGGTGTCCTTGTGCAGCTTTCTTCCAAAGTAAGCCTGCAGGTGCAATCGGCATAGAAGGTAAATGTTATGTTGGCTTTTATAGCAAGAGGGTTTGAGTAGCAGAGGAGGACTGTCTTGCTGCGACTGCATGGAGTGAGACCACTTCTGGAGTATTACGTGCAGTTTTGGTCTCCTTATCTGAGGAAGGATGCTCTGGCTATGGAGAGAGTGCAAGAAAGTTTTTCAGATTGATTGTTGGGATAGCAGGAATAATGTATGAAGAGAGACTGGATCAGTTAGGACTACTCACTGGAGTTTAGAAGAATGAGGGTGCACCTCACAGAAACCTATGAAATATGAACAGGACCAGTAAGGTCAAATGCAGGGTGGATGTTCCTGATGACCAATGGTCACAGCTTAAGATTAGATTTGATTCCCTACAGTGTGGAAACATGCCCTTCGACCCAACCAGTCCACACCGACCCTCCAAAGACCAACCCACCCAGACCCATTTCCCAAGCACAATGGACAATTTAGCATGGCCAATTCACCTTTGGACTGTGGGTGGAAACCAGAGCACCCGGAGGAAACCCACACTGACAAGTGGAGAATGTGCAAACTCCACACAGACAGTCATCCGAGGCTGGAATCAAACCTGGGACCCTGGTACTGAGCCACCATGCCGCCCCAAAGGATATGTGATTGTGATGAGGAGAAATGGCTTCATCCAAAGAGTGTTAGCCTGTGGAATTCTTTGCTCTGAAAGTCTTTGAGATCAAAATGTTGAATGTTTTCAAGAAGGAATTGGGTATAGTTCTTGGGGCTAAAGGGAGCAAAGGGAATGGAGAGAATGAGAGAGCAGGATACTGAGTTGGATAATTAGCCATGATCATATTGAGTATCAGAGCAGTCCTAGAGGGGTGAGTGGCCTACTCTTGCTCCCATTTCTAGGTTTCTCCTCCAGCTGGATCAGAATCGCTGATTTGTGAAGGATTAACATAACTTCCATTTATTTATTTAGAAAGAGAAAGATCTTTCAGCTAAAGTGAATCATCTGCTTTACAGTAAACATAAAATTGCTCTCCTGGCATAAAATACTGGCAGAATTTTCTGTTCCCCAGACTGGGAATCACTCACTTATTTTCACTGGCTGCTACATTGCTTCAAGTCTAGGATCATTTCCCTTGTATTAAATTAAAGATAAACTGTATCCTACAACATGTAACTCTCTCACACTAATTAACCCCCAATTAAAGCTTAAATAATTCGATCTCTCTCTGGATTCAATGTTGTAAATCTCAGTCAGTCTAAAGTGATGGTAAATACAGATTCTCTTTCCCCGTCCTTCCCACATTCTCTAAAACCGACCATTTGTGAGGAGATCAATAATGCTCTCAACGTCTCAATAACATCACGTTACTTAATGGACCCTTTCCGACAACATTAAAGAGGAGAGCAGATCTCCAGTTAAGCACTGCCACCACTTTAGTTACAGAAAATCTCTGAACTTGTTTCCTCAAAAAGATTGCATTGAACAGCCAGCTGATTATGCTTTGGATCCATGTCTGTCATGGCTCAGTGAGCAGCAACACTTAGTTCGGAATCATACGTTCAAGTCCCACCCAGACACTGGAAGACATACTCCAGGCTGCCATTCTGGTGCAGTGCTGTAGGAGTGCAGGACATTTGGAAAAGCACCAATGTACAGGAACTGCTGGAGAAACTCAGCAGGTCTGGCATCATCTGTCGAGAGAGGTTCACTTTGGTTAGGTCGCAGATGGAACAGGGTGTGTAGTTTGATCGCCACACTATTGGAAGGATGTGACTGTCCTGGAGAGGGTACAGAGGAGATTCACCAGATTGTTGCCTTGATAAGAAATCTCAGTTATGAGGAAAGGCTGGGTTTGTTTTCCTTGAAGCGGAGGGGGAGATTCTGCTTGAGAAATATGAAATTGTAAGGCATAGACAAAGTCAATCTGAGAATCCATTACCTGTGGCAGATGTACCTCAGACCAGAGGGTATCAGTTTCACGAGAAAAGTCTGTGAAGACTTTTTAAGAGGTCTGTGAAAATTTCTTTTCAACCAGAGAGTGGTAGAAATATTGAATGTGCTGTCTGAGACAGTGGTGGAGGCAGGTACTCTCACAACATTTAAGAAGTACTGGATGAGCATTTAAAATGCTGGGGCACGGTAGTTTATGGATCAAGTAGAGGTAAACAGGATGAGTGTAATTTGGCATTTGTTGGTCAGTATAGACACAGTGGGTCTAAGCGCCTGTTTCTATGCTTTACGACTCTATGACTTGACATTTCAATTCCAGTGAACCTTCATCAGACATATCAGTAGCTCGGAAATGATGTTATTGATGCTCGTGGAAGATGAAGTTTACAAGATTGAATGAGGTACAAATCAATCACAGGGAAGTGATTTGGGTGGAACTGAGAAATAAGAAAGGGCTGATCACCTTATTAGGATTGTATTATAGACACCCCAATAGTCAGAGGGAAATTGAGAAACAAACTTGTAAGGAGATCTCAGCTATCTGTAAGAATAATAGGGTAGTTATGGTCAGAGATTTTAACTTTCCAAACTGGGACTGCCATAGTGTTAAAGGTTGTTAAGTGTTAAGTGCGTACAAGACAATTCTCTGATTCAGTATGTGGATGTACCTACTAGAGAAGGTGCAAAACTTGACCTACTCTTGGGAAATAAAGCAGGGCAGGTGACTGAGGTGTCAGTGGCGGAGCACTTTGGGGCCAGCGACCATAATTCTATTTGTTTTTCAATCGTGATGGAAAAGATAGACCAGATCTAAAAGTTGAAGTTCTAAATTGGAGAAAGGCCAATTTTGATGGTATTAGGCAAGAAATTTCGAAAGCTGATTGGAGGCAGATGTTCGCAGGTAAAGGAACAGCTGTAAAATGGGAAGCTTTCAGAAATGAGATAACAAGAATGCAGAGAAAGTATATTCCTGTCAGGGTGAAAGGGAAGGCTGGTAGGTACAGGGAATGCTGGATGACTAAAGAAATTGAGGGTTTGGTTAAGAAAAAGAAGGAAGCATATGCCCGGTATAGACAGGATGGATCGAGTGAATCCTTAGAAGAGTATTAAGGAAGTAGGAGTATACTTAAGAGGGAAGGCAAGAGGGCAAAAAGAGGACATGAGATAGCGTTGACAAATAGAATTAAGGAGAATCCAAAGGTTTTTACGAATACATTAAGGACAAAAGGGTAACTAGGGAGAGAATAGGGCCCCTCAAAGATCAGCAAGGCAGCCTTTGTGTGGAGCCACAGAAAATGGGGGAGATACTAAATGAATATTTTACATCAGTATTTACTGTGGAAAAGAATATGGAAGATATAGACTGTAGGGAAATAGATGGTGACATCTTGCAAAATGTCCAGATTGCAGAGGAGGAAGTGCTGGATGTCTTGAAACTGTTAAAGGTGGATATATCCCCAGGACCTGATCAGGGGTACCCGAGAACTCGGTGGGAAGCTAGAGAAGTGATTGCTGGGCCTCTTGCTGAGATAATTGTATCATCGATAGTCACAGGTGAGGTGCCGGAAGACTGGAGGTTGGCAAATGTGGTGCCACTGTTTAATGAAGGGCGGTAAAGACAAGCCAGGGAACTATAGACCAGTGAGCCTGACCTCAGTGGTGGGCAAGTTGTTGGAGGGAATCCTGAGGGACAGGATGTCCATGTATTTGGAAAGGCAAGGACTGATTCGGGATAGTCAGCATGGCTTTGTGCATGGGAAATCATGTCTGATTGAGTTTTTTGAAGAAGTAACAAAGAAGATTGATGAGGGCAGAGCAGTAGATGTGATCTGTATGGACTTCAGTAAGGTGTTCGACAAGGTTCCCCATGGGAGACTGATTAGCAAGGTTAGATCTCATGGAATACAGGGAGAACTAGCCACTTGGCTACAGAACTGGCTCAAAAGTAGAAGACAGAGGGTGGTGGTGGAGGGTTGTTTTTCAGACTGGAGGCCTGTGACCAGTGGAGTGCCACAAGGCTCAGTGCTGTGTCCTCTACTTTTTGTCATTTACATAAATGATTTGGATGTGAGCATAAGAGGTGCAGTTAGTAAGTTTGCAGATGTCACCAAAATTGGAGGTGTAATGGACAGCAAAGAGGGTTACCTCAGATTACAACAGGATCTGGACCAGATGGGCCAATGGGCTGAGAAGTGGCAAATGGAGTTTAATTCAGATAAATGTGAGGTGCTGCATTTTGGGAAAGCAAATCTTAGCAGGACTTATACACTTAATGATAAGGTCCTAGGGAGTGTTGCTGAACAAAGAGACCTTGGAGTGCAGGTTCATAGCTCCTTGAAAGTGGAGTCACAGGTAGATAGGATAGTGAAGCAGGCGTTTGGTATGCTTTCTTTTATTGGTCAGAATATTGAGTACAGGAGTTGGGAGGTCATGTTGTGGCTGTACAGGACATTGGTTAGGCCACTGTTGGAATATTGCAGGCAATTCTGGTTTCCTTCCTATCAGAAAGATGTTGTGAAACTTGAAATGCTTCAGAAAAGATTGAGAAGGATGTTGCCAGAGTTGGAGGATCTGAGCTATAGGGAGAGGCTGAACAGACTGGGGCTGTTTTCCCTGGAGCATCGGAGGCTGAGGGGTGACTTATAGAGGTTTACAAAATTATGAGGAGCATGGATAGGATAAATAGACAATATCTTTTCCCTGGGATCAGGGAGTCCAGAACTAGAGGGCATAGGTTTAGGGTGAGAGGGGAAAGATATAAAAGAGACCTCAGGGGCAACTTTTTCATGCAGAGGGTGGTACATGTATGGAATGAGCTGCTAGAGGATGTGGTGGAGGCTGGTACAATTGCAACATTTAAGAGGCATTTGGATGGGTATGTGAATAGGAAGGGTTTGGAGGGATTTGGGCCAGGTGCTGGCAGATGTGACTAGATTGGGTTGGGACATCTGATTGGCGTGGATAGGTTGGTAAAAACAATGACTGTAGATGCTGGAAACCAGATTCTGGATTAGTTATGCTGACCGAAGGGTCTGTTTCTGTGCTGTATATCTCTATGACTCTCTGAGTTGCAGAACATGCAAATCTTGCCCATTTCCCTTCTCCCAGTTCTCTTTTCAAGGCCCCAGACACAACTTCCAGGTGGAGCAGTGATTTATCTGCACTTCATTCAATCTGTATTCTCTCCTCTACAACAGGAAGATTAAACACAGACTGGGTGACTGGTTGCCAAACATCTAACTTTCTCTATAGAAATGACCCTCAGTTTCCAGTCCCTACATTTCGACACACCACCATATTCCATGGGTCTCAGGCCCACTGCAGTGCTTCAGTGAGACTCAATAGTGAGCTTCAGTGAGACTGGAAGAAGTGCCGAAGTACCTGACAACCTTCAGGATTCAACATTAAGTTTAACAATTTCACAGTATAAACACCACTCTCCATACTCATTACCCGCCCTAAAAAAACCCATGTCCAATCCTGTAAGGGATGTTCTCAGCATAGCCATTCTATTAATGTACACACAGTGCCCAATATCACCTCTTCTTCCCTGGATTCCTATCAATAATCTTTTTTCCCTTTTTCCCTAGCTGCTGTCAGTCCTGATCACTGGTCACTGGATTCAAAACGTTAACTCTGCTTCTCTCTCCACATGTGCTGCCGAGCATTTCCAACAATTCCTGGTTTTCTTTTCAGAATGCCAGCATCTCCAGTTCATTGTTTTACTTGTAAGGTCACACTCAGGGGATTCTGCACAGTCAGAGCCTCAGGATTGAGACTGTGCTGCACATTCCTGACAAAATGCTATGCTAATCAGGGGTTGCATTAAGGAAGGGCTGCAACATTGGAGGGGTTGTATTGAGGGAACACTGGACTGCGTTAGATGATTTCTTTTAAACGAGATGTTAAACTAAGTCTCCATGTAGCTTGTCAGATTCTTTGAAGATCCCATGGAAAGTACTGGAGGGTTTACAAGTGGGGCTGTTTATGTGCCCAGTGTACGTTTATTCTTCAACTAACATCACCAAACAAAAAGACTGAGAATAGTAGAAACCTGCAGCAGCTCATACAGGGGTTTCTGTGGAGAGAGGAACAAAGTTAGCATTTCAAGTTGGTGACCTTTGATCAGCACTAGTGAATCATAGAATAGTAAGAGGAGTTAAAAAAAGCAAAGGTGAAACAACGACGAAAAGAAATGCCCGTTTGGAAAACAGGAGATAATGAATGGCAGAAGAGTTTGTTGTTCACTGTCAGTTGAAGTGTGACGAGCGTGCTAAATCGTGCTGACATTGGACAGATCTAGCAACTCCAAACTGTTTATTCATGAGGTGCAGTGGACCATCAGCAGCAGTAGAATTGTATTCAACCACCATCTCTAATCTCATGTGCTGGCATAACCTCCTTCACACCATTATCAACAAGCAGTGAACGAAGAGTGCTTCAACACCAGGCAACCTAACACTGAGGTGTGAACCTAATGAATCTATAACATAGGTCCATCCACAGGCCAACAATAGCAACTACATGCACTAGATCAGTTTAAATGAACGCGCTACCGAGGGATCGATTGTAAGCTCTGTCATCCTGCCATATCCAGCTATAAATTGAGATGGGCTGTTACACAACTAATTGCTGTGTTGGAATGTCCCATAAATATTCATTGGTGAAGCAAAACACCGCAAAAAACAGGGTTGAAGTATTTGAGTCCACTTTGAGCTGGAAGCTATGAGTGGATATCCCATTACAGCCCTCTTCTGAAGTCACTAGCATCACAAATACCAGTCTTAGCCAATTCTGTTCATATCATGTGATATCAAGAACAGTCTGAAGGCAATAGATATGACCATAGGAACAAGCAGTAGGTGCTAAAGCCTGCTGCGTAATTTAATGTGATCATGGCTGATTTGACTTTAACCTCAAAACTACATCTCTGCCTTCACCAATAACCTTTCAACGCCGACAGATACTGAAAAACTTATGGGACCTGACAACATTCTGGTAATATCACAGGAGGCTTGTGCTCCAGAACTAGCCATGCCCCTGGCTCAGCCTTTTCAGTACAGATACAATATTGGCATTCACCTTACCATGCGGAACGTTGCTCAGAAGTATTCTGTCCACCGAAAGCCTTTATAAATAGAGGCAGAGGGAACATGAGCAGGGAACTGGTGCTGAAATTGTACAAGACATTGTTAAACTTCAGCTGCAGTATTGTGCACCGTCTGGGCATCACATTATAAAAAAGATGTGAACACACTGGAGAAAATGCAGATGTGATTGACAAGACTGGTTCAAGGGATAAAGAGTGAGATTAAGAGGTGATATGATTGTGTATTTTTAAAATTGCGAGCGGGCTGGATAGAGTGGAGAGGGAGAAGCAGAATTGTAAAATGCATATGGCCAAGAGGGCATAGATTTCAAATGATTTACAAAAGGAGCAAATATGATTTGACAAGATGTCTTTTGCAAACAGAGAGGAATTATATCAATGAATGCACTGCCTGGCAATGAGGTAGAGGCAGTTTCAATTGAAACATTATAAAAGGCATTGGATTTTCACTTGTCTAGTAGTAATGTGCAAGGGTTATGAGGAAAAGGCAGAAGATTGGTACACGATAATGTTGGTCATTTAAAAGCCAATGCAGTAATGTTAGGTTGAATGACCTCCTTCGACACAGTAACACTTCTGTGAAATTCAACCTTGCCAGTTACCATTATCAGTCTGTTTTCAACCACGAGCAAACACCAGGAAGGGGTTGCCAATAGCATCATCAAGTGTCATTTGCCAAGGAATGTCCACTCACTCACGTTGATGCTCAGCTTGACTTCTGCCCTGGCTGCTCAGTTATTGGTCCAAACATAACTGAAAGAGCTGAACTGCAGACATGAGGTGAGAGGGACTGCCAAAGAAGTCAATGGAAAGTGAGTAGGGAGAATAATTTCCATCTGTTGAAGCCGTATCTAGCACAAATGGAGATGGTAGCTCTCTTTAGAGGTCAATCATTTCATTCCAAGGACATCACTGCATAGGTTCCTTTGGCTAGTTCTGATTTCCCTGTTATAGGATGGATATTAATAAGCTGGAGAAGGTTCAGAAGAGAGTAACCAGGATGTTGCCTGGAATGGAGTATTTGAGTTATGAGGAGAGGCTGGATAGGCTGAGACTTTTTTCACTGAAGCATTGGTGGTTGAGGGTTGACCATGTAGAGGTTTATAAAATCATGAAGAGTATAGATAAGGTAAATGGCAGGTCTTTTCCCTAGAGTGGGGGATTTCAAGACTGGTGTCATATTTTTAAAGTGAGCAGATAAAGCTTTAAAAAAGACATGAGGGGCATTTTTGTTTCCAATGGGAGTGGTTCATTTGTGGAATGAACTTTGAGAGAAAATAATGGATGTGGGTACAGTTGCAATATTTAAAACAAAATTAGATAAATACATGAATATGAAATGTTTGGAGGCATATGGGCCAAATGAAGGCAGGTTGGACTATAGAGGAACCTCGATTATCCAGCATTCGATTATCCAATAGCAGCATTTTGGGAATTAACCTTGATGAGAAACTGAACTGCACTTGCCAGAAAAACTGCTGTGGCTTCAAGAGCAGGTCAGAGAGTTGGGAATTCTGTGGGAACAAACTCACCTCCTGACTCCCCGAAGCCTGTCCACTGTGTATAAGGTACGAGTCAGGAGTGTGATGGAATACTCTCTAGTTGCCTGGATGGAGATGGCTCCAACAACACTCAAGAACTTGATATCATCCAGGACAAAAGAGTCCACTTGATGTACACCCAGTCCACTATCTTCAGCATTCTGTACATATACCACTATCACACTTCAGCAATTTAAATAGCACCTTCCATAACACATGGTGCCTACCACCTAGGAGGGCAGCGCATGGGTCAGCATCACCTGCAAGTTCCCCTCCAAGCCAGAAACCATCCTGAGTATTGGAACTTACATTGCTGTTCCCTCACTGTCACTGGATCAAACTCCTGGAACTCCCCAACTAAAAGCAAACCATTTTGTACCTCCACCCCACGGACCACAATGGTTCAGGAACACACCTCACCATCTTGTTCAGTGCATTTAGGACCAGGCAATAAATGCTGGTCTTGCTAGCAATACCCTCATCAGATAAACAGCAAGACATGCTTAAGAGAAGGTACATTTCGAAGTGAGTGAAGAAAACGTCAAACATGCAAACACGAGGACACAAATTATTGATAGAGATCATGGTTTGAACTGCTGATCACTTCAAGCATTTTCTGCCTTCATTTCTGATATCTAACATCTACAGTATTTTGCTATTAATGATTAAATGATGGGGACAGTTTGTATAGGCTAGGGTGTTGCTCCCTCAAGGATAGAAGGTCAAGGGGTCATTGCATCATGTTCACTTTATGAACAACCAGTGAAATCCTATCAAAGTCACTGTTTCTATGCAGGAAATATGGCAGCCACTTTGTGTACAACACGAACTCAGATTGAGCAACATGGACAATCATATTTTAGTGATTCATTTAGAAATAAATATTGACAAGGCCATAAAATATAACTTCTTAGCTGTGTGACCTATTATGTTCATAAAGTTATTGAGTTAGAAGCCTACAGCACAGAGAAAAGGTCCTTTGGCCTATCAAGTTTGTGCCAGTCAAAACTGATCAAATACTATTCCAATTTGACCTTCCAGCACTTGGCCCATAGCCTTTTATGTCTTTGTATCCCAAGTGTACACCTAAATACTTCTTGCCAAAAGTGGGGTAAAAAGTGAAGCCACACCTGGAGGACTGTGTGCAGTTTTGGTCTCCTCACTTGAGAAAGGACGTACTGGCACCAGAGGGGGTGCAGAGGAGGTTCACTTGGTTGATTCTGGAGTTGAGGGAGTTGGTTTATGAGTAGAGACTGAGTAGACTGGGATTATATTCATTGGAATTTAGAAGAATGGAGGGTGGAGGGATCTTAGAGAAACATAAAATGATGAAGGGAATTGATAAAATATATGTAGAGAGGATGGTTCTCCTGGTAGGTGAAACTAGCACAAGAGGGCATAGCCCCAAAATTAGGAAGAGCAGATTTAGAACTCAATTGAGAACAAACTTCTTCACCCAGAGGGTTGTGAATCTAGTGAATTCTCTACCCAGTGAAGTGGTTGATATTACTTCAGTAAATGGTTTTAAAGCTAAGATAGATTTTCTTTTGAACAATAAAGGAATAAAGTGAGAGGGCAGGTAGATGGAGCTGAGGTCACAAAAAGATCAGCTATGATCCTATTGAATGGCAGAGCAGGCTCGAAGGGCCAGATGGCCTACTCCTGCTCCTTGTTCGTATGTTCTTATGTTTGTCCAGGGCAAAGCCCTCACAACTGAACCAGTCAACACTTTTTCTGGGTCTGTGCTGCTGTTGGGACCGGTCATAGCCATGGATAGTGATGTGGGGGACATTGTCCGTAAGGAGTGATTTCATGAGTGCTACTGTGTCAGGCTATTTCCTGAACAGTCTGTGAGATAGCTCTCCCAATTTTTAATTCATTCGCTGGGGTTGCCATTGTTGTTTCCAGTCCCCCCGGTCAGTGCCAGGTGGTTTGCTAGTCATTTCTTTTCTGAGACTTTTAGAAATTTGAGACTCATAGCATCATTTTTTCATATGATCATAGAATCCCAAGAGAATGGAAGCAGGCCAATTGGCCCATTAAGTCCATACTAAGCCTTCAAAAAGCATCCCACTCAGACCCACCACCCTACCTTATCCCTGTAACTCTAAATTTTCCAAAGATAAACTACCCAGCCTGCACATCCCTGGACACTAAGGGGCAATTTACCATGTCCGATCTACCTTATCTGCACGTCTTTGGACTGTGGGATGAAACCGGAGCACCCAGAAAAAGCCCATAAAGAACGTCAAACATCACGCAGACAGTAGGCCCGTGTGGAATCGAACTTGGGTCTAGTGAGCCACCGTGCTGCCCTGATGATTTCAAAATTTCAGAGTAAAGAATTTCAGAGGGCATTCCTGTGGGTCTGGAGTCAGGCTAAGATATCTGATTTCCTTCCACAGCAGACATGAGCAACTCTGATGGTTTCATCAGTGTTTCAATTCCAGCTTTAAAAGTTAATAAAACTCCACCATGGAGGGATTTGAACACAAATTTCCAGAACATTAACCACGTCAGCGGATTATGATACCAGCAACAATTCCATTATCCGATCATCTCCTCATACTTGCAGTAAAGCACAATTTGCAAACTCTACCCCATTCTACTATTAACTCCAAGTAGGAGGTTAACAATTGTGGAATAAAGAGTGCAGGAGAGCATGGAATGAGGGGCACCAAACATACCTGAAAATAAAGTGATCTGCTCAACACAGGCCTAGTTTCATGCCAAACAGCAGACATACCATGCAATAGACAGGGCTAAGTGATCATATTTAAGACAGAGATAGATAGGCTCTTGATTGTCAAAAGGATCAATGGTTACAGGGAGAAAGTGGTAGAATGGGGTTGAGAAACTTATCAGTCATGATTGAATAGTGGAGCAGAATCAATGAGCTGCATGTCCTAATTTCTGCTCCTCCATCTTATGGTCTCATAGTCTTATGCCACAACTAAAACATCAGGTCTAAGGTCTGCAGATGCTGCTGGATCTAATTCCTGGAATGGGTGTTGGACAAGTAAACAACTAACAGAAGGTGGAGAGTCCACACATATCCCCAACTACAATGAAGTGAGAGCCCAGCATTTTGATGCCAAGGACAAGGCTGAAGCCCATTGTCATCTTGAGATCCCCAGCGTCACAGTTGCCATTCTTCAACCAGTTTGATTTTTTCTATGTGAGGTCAAGATAAACTGAAGACCCTGGAATATTGCGTAGCCTATGGGCCCTGACAACCTTGCAGCAATGGTTTAAGATGGTGGCAGAGTGAATGGCGTCTTGCTTTCTGACCAACATACCTTGTCCTGAGCTTGGGCGGCTGGAACAGTGGTGAAAACACAGTACGTGGACCTGGAGCAGTAGCGGGCTGGGCCCAGAGCAAGGACCTCAAGCTGGCCCAGCCCACAGGAGATTGAGCCCCTACTTACTTTTCCAGAGCAGGCAGGTGACCTGGAACCGGAGGCTGCTACATTGGTAGGAGGCGATATCGATGAGGTAGGCCCAGTGACAAAAGATGGTGCCTCAGGATCAGCAACTTCAATGTTGATTGAGTCCAGTGATTTGCAGGGGAAGCGGTGGTGGAGGCATAGTGGTGTAGGCATCATCGATAGTGATGAGCTGGCTCAGGACTGATGGACTCTTTTCAAGCTATGGAATAATTTTGGCTTTTCATTGTGTTTTATTGTATTCTTACTCATATAAAACAGTCGTGATAATAAAATCAAAATCAAAACCAATGAAGATTTGTAGTCCACAACTAGCTGTGCTCCACATTGTCCAGGAGAAAACAGTCCCCTTGGTTGACAGCCTGTCCACCAGTTCTAACGTTCACTCCCTTCACCACCAATGCACAGTGGCATCAGTGCTCACCATGCACTGCAGTGACTCACCTCGTCTCGTCTAGCAGATCCTTCCAAAACTGCAACTGCCACCACTTCGAAGGACAAGGTCATCAAATACACAAGAACGCCACCAACAAGTCTTCCGCCAAGCCACAAACTATCCTAAACTGGAACTCCATCACTTCAGTATTGCTGGATTGAAATCGTGGAACTTGCTTCCTAACATCCCTCTTGAGTGTCCTGCCACTTCAAGGTCTATAGTAGAACAAGAAGGCAGTTCACCACCAACTTCTCTGGAGCAATTAAAGATGGGCAACTGATATTGACTCAGCCATCAATGCTCATATTCCATGGACATAAAACCACAAAATCTTTGTCTAGTTTCTTAGGATTACAAGCGATAACATAAGTATTGTTGTATCAAGTAAAGTACCCTGCTGGAGACAATTTTCTCCTGTAAGATTGCACAGCCTTCAGCCTTTAATATCTAGTGCACAAGGTTAGAATCATCCACTTCCTGATTAACTTCATTTTCTCCTTTTGAACTCACCCCTGCCATTCATGTTTCAGATTTAGATTCTTGACAACACAATACCCCAAATCTCATAGCTCTGTATCAACACAGTGCAGCTTAGCAACATATCAAGCTGCACAGAGGGAAAGAATAATCCCAGCCTTTTCTTTAAATAAACAATAAAATAATTCGAGCGCCATCATTCACCCAGAGACTGGGAGTGATATAGCACGCAAGGGATCCATTCAGCCCAATGTACCCCTGCTGGCCCTGCGAAAGGGCTGTCTAATTATTATTCTGTTTTGTGGGAATCATTGCCTTTTGGCTGCTGGAAGGAGGGATGATAAATAGAGAGAATGGGGTCGTTCCCCCTCCAATAGTTGACAGGAAATGTCACAAATGGCGGGGTCCATGTAGACATTGACTCATTGTAAAAATAATCTTCGTTTCTTACCTTCCCAAGCGGCACTCAAGATGCATGGAGACTGTGCTTGAATTTACCACCAAAAGCCCCCCAAAATGCCCAGGAAAGTGGAGTGAGCATGACACACTTTACTGAGCAGCATTGAATCCAGCGTAGATTTAAGGCCAGAGTAGCATTGACACAAGTCGTGATGAAGGGATTTTGCCTGAAACATCAATTTTCCTGTTCTTTGGATGCTGCCTGACCTGCTGTGCTTTTCCAGCACCACTCTATTCTTGACTCTATTCTCCAGCATCTGCAGTACCCACCTCCAACAAGTCATGATAAGCTGATCCAAGATCACAGGCAGGTTGTCTCTTGCATTTTCTGCTGATAGATTTCATCAGCATCAAATGCAGGAGAACAGCAGTCTGTGGGCAGCGAAAAGTTGGGTTTGCCCCTTTGGTGGACAGAAGCTATTTGAATAGTGATTGTAGAAAAAACAGCCTTATTCTGGGGGTCAGTGTGGATAGAGTCATAGAGTCATAAAGATGTACAGTATGAAAACAGACCCTTCGGTCCAACCCATCCATGCTGACCAGATATCCCAACCCAATCTAGTTCCAAGTGCCAGCAACCGGCCCATATCCCTCCAAACCCTTCCTATTCATATATCCATCCAAATGCCTCTTAAATGCTGCAATTGTACCAGCCTTCACCACTTCCTCTGGCAGCTCATTCCATACATGTACCACTCTCTGAGTAAAAACGTTGCCACTTAGGTGTCTTTTCTATCTTTCCCCTCTCACCCTAAACCTATGCCCTCTAGTTGTGGACTCACCAACCCCAGGGAAAAGGCTTGGTCTATTTATCCTATCCATGCCCCTCATAATTTTATAAACCTCTATAATGTCACCCCTTAGCTTCAAGTGCTCCAGAGAAAACAGCCCCAGCCTGTTCAGCCTCTCCCTATGGCTCAAATCCTCCAATCCTGGCAATATCCTTGTAAATCGTTTCTGAACCCTTTCAAGTATCATAACATCTGTCCGGCCTGAGGTTTTGGGGTGATCATTTGTCAGCATCGAGGCCAGAAATGGGGGCTTCTGTCCAGCTTTTGCCAAGAGCAGGGGTAGGGGTGATGTGTCATTTTGCCATGTCTGGTGGGGTTAGGGATGAGGTGGATGTGTACATGAAGAGTGTATTCTCTTTCTGGGACTGGAGGTTGCTTTTTTAAAGGTAAGTAATGACGGGGATTTTCTTTTCTCCTGGAACAGGGGCTAAGTGTTGGATTTGTGCCAGAGCTGGATAATGGGATTGTGGAGGCATCATTTGGCCAGGGATGAAGGGGCTAAGCTTTTTTTTTAAGGGATATTGTTGATGATAAGCAACTATCTGCTTGAAATATTCCACCATCCTGCATTTTGGATGGAAATACATTAAATGCAACCTCATTAGTCTGCAGATGATGTGTCAAGAGTGATGGCTTTTTGTGTGTAGAAGTGCCAATGAGTTATTTTGAAAAAAAAACAGACTTTGTTGCTAAATTATGTTGATCGTCCTGTGCCAATTTAAACACTGCACTGCCTAATAAAAATGCTTTCTTGTGTATTGTGGCTTTAAGTTTAATGTGAGGTTGATTATTATTGAGAATACTCAAAACATCTAACTCTGCCTCTGTGTGAGTGCAAATAGCCAAGATGCTAACTAAATGAGAAAGATATTATTTCTAAGAGACTGTCAATTAAATGTATTAGTGAGATTAAAAAAAACACAAATGAAGAAATCCTCAAGAAAATCACGATAGCTCTCAAAAAAAAATATTTTGACCATTGTTCCCAAACATCATGATCTCCACTTTAAACAAGAGATGACAGAGAGAGAGAGAAAGCTGCCAGTTTGTTTATCTGCTTGTTACATGAGATATGTTGTGCAAAACGAGGTTCAGAGAAATACAGGCAGATAATCAATGAACACTGATACTCTCCTCCTTTTCAGTCGCAGATACAGAAACATAAGCAACATGTTCCCCCACTGATATCCTTCATCTGCACGTCAGCTCCCCAGCATCACCTCCATCACTTCACTATTTCATAATCGAATGCGTTTCCCAAACATAGTTGATGCCTTTTGAAGCCTTGTTTAGCTTTGAATCCTGATTTCGGTTGTGGAGAACTGCTCATTGTCACTAAATTATCATTTGTCAGAGTCTCAGAAATACCAGGAATAATTATACAAGAAACAGACTTTTAGAAAAGCTCCTGTCTACATTGATGATAATTTATTAGTGAGCTGGTGACAGGAAGTGGGACTTAACCTGTACTGATCCGGTGTAATCAATAAAATACTGGTGGAATAGTTACTGTTGTGGCTGCCGCTAGTTGCTCTTATAGGTGCTGGTGGAGTCGTAGCTAGTTACAGGTGAAGGAGTTTTTTTAGATTAAATTCCCTACGATGTGGAAACAGGCCTTTCGGCCCAACTAGTCCACACCAACCATCCATTTCCCCTCTGACTCATGCACCTAGTACTATGGACAATTTAGCACAGACAATTCATCTGACTTGAGCATCTTTGAACTGTGGGAGAAACCGGAGCATCCCCACGCAGACACAGGGAGAATGTGCAAACTCCACATAGACATTCGCCCGAGGCTGGAATCAAACCTGGGACCCCAGTGCTATGAGGCAGCAGTGCTAATCACTGAGCCACTGTGCCACTCCAATTGTTCTACTATTGACTGTACGTTCAACTGCCTGGACCCAAGCTCTAGGGAGGTGATGGGAAGAAATCAGGGATGCAGAAGGAAGGGAAATGTGGATGTATCAGGAAATGGGATAATGTTGGTGTGAGAATGTGGTTGGGGGAATGAGGTTGATTCCTCTGAATTAGTATGTCACCATTTTGAGATTTGCACTGTATTCAGAAACTCATTTAAGGAGACCCAACGTGCAAAACTCTAAGAAGAAGAGTTTAAGCATCAAACCAAGAGGGGACTTTTGGCTGATTGAGGGCAAAGAGAAAAGGAACACAGAAAACTAGTGCTGTTCTGCTGAAGGAGTGTCATGCTGAAACAATAGAACCAGTGAAGAAGAAGAACCTTCTCTCCCTTCCAAAATCTGCTGCAAACATCTCTGTGCAACTTCAGAAGGCACACAGCTTACTTCAAATGTGACCAACTCACTTTGCTTCAGCAATGAGTATCTCAAGCAAGAGGCCACAGTGATTACCTCAGAGACCTTGTGAACTTTCTTCTTATTTTAACCTTGGTATTTGCACTTACTTGTTAATAACTCCAGCTCTTTACCCCAAAGAAACTGTTTGTAATAAATTGTAATGAACTGACCTTCAGTCTGCTCCAATAATAGCTTGACTAATGGTCAGTTTTAACTTGAATCATTGCAAATTAACATGGGGATACCCAGTATTATAGTTCACTGATTAACTGGTGGAAATACCTGGCAGTCTTGACATTAGAAACATGGAACAGGTATTCTTCCTTTGGTGAAATTTGCTGTTTGCAGGCTTTCCTGCATCATGACTAACTTTTACTCATATTGGTTGCTGTGAATTGCTGATAAATGCTTCTCTTAATGGACTATGCTTGCCCCCTTAATTGCTGTGGGCATTAGGATGAACAATGTGCCTAACCCCTTTACTTGCAGAAGATTTTACTGTATAGAGGCTGGCTGGATCTCATCACTTTGAATTTGCGTTTTGTGGGCAAGCTCCATTTCTTAGTTATGGAATGATCGTGCCATTGGGTATCAACATTGTCTGTCATTCTTACAGATACATATTACATGAATAATTGTGATGAGGCACACTCCAGCAGAAGAGACATGGGCTTTGTTGTACAACTACCGCTCAAATATATAATTATGTCCCTGTGGAAAATATTGCTGTCTTATGGAGCATATTACTTTTCGCCTTGCCACTGATTTAGATACTCCAAAAACAGGAATGATTCCGATGTCTTGGATAGTAGCCAGACTATCAAATTTTGTTCCCTTCAAAAGTTCAATTACAAGGACACAATATCTCCAAGAGAAAGCTAATAATTTATTAGTCTCATTGACATTTTCCTTTCACCATACCGTATATCAATATCAAATCGTTACATTCCACTGAACTACACCCAATGTGAAAATTTCAAATCTCCATCTGGTCTGTGTCTTTTTTTTCTAACTCAATCTACCACCTTTATCCCTGCTGCTTTTAACATGCAATAGTTATAATTATCCTATCCTCGTGAGCCCTGGAGAAAATAAATAAAATGTTTTCAGAATATATTAAAACAGAACTTAAACATTCCCACTTGATTCCAGGAAATACTGTATTTTGCTTGTTCTTTTTTCTTTTAATCTACATTGTATTTTCTCAAAACTAACACATTAAATTAAGCCAAACATGTTGTTTGCAATTCAAAGTTAACCCAAATTTAAATAACAGTGTTGTCAGGCTGACAGGTTGTGAGCATGTTCAAGATTTTTCTTCCAAAAATGCATTTTTTTTTAACTTGACACATTGAAAACACTTCAAGTGTTTATCCATTAGCTCTATTTTTTTGAAAACTTAAATCTGTTTATTCCCTTAAACATCAGTTAAATTTCTCTCTTAGTTCTTGAAATAGAAATCACATACGTTATTTTGTCAAATCCAATCTCAGGAACAATTACATTCAGGCTTGGTGATTATGAATGTTTTTTTTAACATCAGAGACCAAAGTACTTGCAGCCAGTATAAAGGGTATTTTGACATCTCCTACTTGAAGACACTTAGGGCAGAAAACTTTCAGGGGCATGAGCAATGTTGGCTATGATGTGACTTGGGGCAGAATCAAATGAGAAATCTGGCAATGTCTTGTGCATCTCACTGTAATTTAATGCTTTTGCTAAGCAATGAGGGATGTTTCTTGTTAGCTATTGGGGATTGCCAATAAAAAGGGAATGTTGCTTGGTAAATGCCTTATTAATGGCCCAACTTGCTTCCCTGATATTCAGTTTCTACCTTGCCAACGTATGGACAAACTTGGTGTCAGGAAAATTCAATATGGAAATTCCAAACTTGGAGACTTCAGCTTGCTGCTGGCCTGCTCAGCACCATGCAGCATCTGAAGATATGACCCACTCCTACCAGATGCACATATCCTTCAGTGGCATGGACATTGGCATGTGGCAACCTACCTTTATGATCACAACACCACATAGTGCTGATAGGGGTCATTTGGTCCATTGAGTCTGTACTGACCCTCTGAAGTGTGACCCACCAAAACCCACCCTATGCCCGCATTTAGCATGGCCAATCCACCTAACTGGAGATCAACATCAAATTGTTATGTTTCACTCAAGTACACGCAATGTGAATTTTCCAAATCTCCATCTGGCCTGAGTCTTTTTGTTTTAACTCAATCTACCACCCTTACCCTTGTTGGTTTTAAACTTGCAACAGCTACAATTATATTCATTAGACTGTGGGAGGAAACCAGAGCAACCGGAGGAAACCCTTGCAGACAATGTACAAACTCCACACAGATAGTCACCCAAGGCTGGAATCAAACCCAAGTGGCTGGTGTTGTGAGGTAGCAGTGATAAACAGAATGCCATCATGCCCCCAATTGCAGGATGCTCAGGAAATACAGACTTGTGCTGTAGCGTGCACCAGTATCGACTATTGTAAGTATGTTGCAAGGGCAATCTGCATGCACTAAAAGGCACCCAGTTCACTGACTGGACCAGGCTACATCTCAGGGCTGTTGGCTTACTCTCAGCAGTGCTTGCTCACTTAACACTGCATACACATTACATCCCTGCCTTGCCATGCCATGCCAATGAGCACAGTCACACTGTCAGTCAACTTTCAATGCTTGCAAGCAGTCATTAGTCAAGGGGTGCATATGCTGCTATACAGCACCATTCCACGTCAGTCTCAAACCTGTAGCAGTTTACATGGCAAAGACATGTGCAGTAAGAAAACAGCTGTGTCCGAAATTCTTAGGGCAGCATCCCTCAGCGAAGGCCATGGTGACATCAGTCAGTTCTGAGGTTCCAGCACTGTCAGTCAAGGGCAGCCTCCAAGGCCACTCAAGACCATAAATACATTTGTCCCTTGATGTTAAATCAAGACCAGCTCCGACACCAGTTCCATTGGATTGGTTGTGGTTATGTGGGTCTGTTTGGGGTGTCCACTCCTTTGCCATCTAGGAAGTGAGTCACAGTGAGTCCTGTGGTATCAAAGTGCCCTGGTCCACAAAAAGACATCAGTCAGGGATCTGGGCACAGTTCACCTGGTCAATAAGTCTGCCATGTCCGTCTGTAGAACCTAAGGGATTGAGGGTTTTGGGTTCTTTTGAAGGTGAGAGAGAGAGAGGGTAATGGGCTAGGGGAAGTCTATTCTTCAGGATTGGAGGCTGCAGGGAAGGAGAGGTCAATTGTGATCGAGGGCAACAATTGCAACAGTTTGGTGAGAGAAATGGTAAATCATGGCTGACAAAAGAGTCATGTGGGAGGTGGTCTGTCTTTGGTTAGGTACACCTTGGCTTCAAGTGGTGAGGGGAGATGGGTTTGGAAGAAGGAGTATGTCAGTGCACCTGGGTTCAGGCAGTGAAGGTTCATGTAGACAAGTCAGATAGAGACCTGGGAAGGTTTGAAACCTATGAGATTCATGTGAAAGGTTATTGAACTTTCAGGGTCTCAGTCCTCTTCACTCTCTCCTTGATCAGGTCCTTAAAGTCCCTTCGGGAGAATTGTGGCAGCATTTGTGACAATTGACAATGGTCAACTTTCACCAGATTTTTTTAGTCCACAATTTTATTAAACTCAAATGTTAACATCTGCTTATCTGGAACTTAAAGCTATATCTCCAGAATATCAGCCTGGCATTCTGGATTGTGATCTTAATGACACCAGTCAGTCTTGAGGTTCCAGCACAGTCAGTCAAGGGCAGTCTCCAAAACCACTCCAGGGAGTCCACAAATACAATTGTCCCTTGACGTTAAATCAAGACCAGCTTCCAACACCAGTTCCACTGGATTGGTTGTGGTTATGCGGGTCACCCCTCAATAAGGCATGCTTGATAATACGGCAAAAAATCTCTCCGGGCTTCACAGTGAGAATCCCTCTAGCAACAGGGCGGCATGGTGGCTCAGTAGTTAACACTGCTGTCTCACAGTGTCAAAGATCCAAATTTGATTCCATCCTCAGGATGTGCGGAGTTTGCACATTCTCCCTTTATCTGCGTGGGTTTCCTCTGGGTGCTCTGGTATCCTCCCATAGTTCAAAGATGTGCAGCTTAGCTAGATTGGCCACAGGAAATTGTCCCATAGTGTCCAGTAGTGTGCAGGTTAGGTGGGTTAGCCATAGAAAATGCTGGGTAGGTGGATGTGTCCAGGTGGGATGCTCTTGGGAGGGTCAGTGTGGAATTGATGGGCTGAATGGATTGCTTCCACGCTGTAGTGATTCTATGACCATAATTGGGAATTAGCCGAAAAGAACATAAGATTCAGCACTTTTTCTTGGACGATAACATACTGTAAAGTTGTCATTATAGTGCTGCTCTCTCATGGGAGAGAGATATAGCTGGCAGCGTTTTAACATGAGTGTCACCATACCTCAGTCAATGGGAAAGGGTGAGAAGGACAGTTCTTCATAGTAACCTCAGCTGATGCAGGAATTTGAACCCACACTACTGGCCTGACACTACATCAGGGAACAGCCATCCAGCCACAGAGCGAACCAACAGATGGAACAGATGGTTAAATTTAAGTCTGTCAAAAGCAAAGCCTGTAGTTCAAACCTAATGTCTGTGGAAAGTTCTTAAACAGAAACATCTCTTAGATCTCTTGTTGCAGTATCTCACATTACTTGTATGACCTCAGAAACCTGTAAAAACAAACAAAATCCATTGCCTCACTGGCTAGAAATGTCTCTGATATGTCTAGTTGTGAATTTAAGTTTAATATTTTATATACCCAGCATGTATACATTCACTAAAACAGAATTTGCTTGATAAATTCTAAAAATGACCCGAACTTTCAACAGAAGGGGTTAACTTCTCTGGCATGTTTCACCAAGTGGCAGAGCGAAATATTTTCAAATGCACACAACTGTGTTGCTTTCTGTATATTTTAAGAGCAGCTCTCTGGATTGAAAGGGAGAGAAACAACATTTTGAAGTCTTTTATTTTTTATTTATTTCTCTTGCGATCTTTTCTTCAACTCTGCTAAAATTTTGTTTAACTTCCAATGTTTCTAAACATTTTATCTTTTTTTTGTCAGATACTCCACCACCAGGTTTTTATTTCTGTGGAATCAGGAATCCTAATTCAGAAGTGCTCACCCTCCTTCTTAAAAAAAACACAGAACAGTGATGCAGACTAGCTGTAGAAAAGGTACAGAGCTTTTCCTATATCTGATCTGTTTATCTTTTTTCTCCTGCAAAACAGATTGAAGTTCCAAATTGTGTGCTTCATTGAATTTGAAAGAAATAGTCTGTAAAATGTGTCTATTTTGAATTTTAACAGCTATCCTTTACCTTTTCTACAACTTTTGTCTAAAATAGACTCCTGGATTTCTGCCAAAATCCTTCTAGACTTCAGGCTTTTTCGTACACTTTGGGAAATAAATTGCAGCCTTTTCACAGCTGCACAAGCCCATTGTAATTCATACGTAAAGTCACACCTTCACCCTTTAAATTTAATGTTTATTTTCTTAATACGGAAGCCTGTAGCATGTTAAATTAAATGCCAACTGTTTCCAATCTTCTTCCTCAAATTGATGCTTATGAATCTTTGATGTTTGCAAACTATAGCCTACTTTAGCAATGGATTGACTTCGTTGTAAGGTATATTCTCAGCTGAATATAGGTATTGCAATACAAGATTGGGGTAAGGGTCATGGCTACAAGATGTGGAGAAGTCTGAGTTGACTAATGTTGATTTCTGATGACTTCCAGCATCAACAATGCAGCATACTGTTTGGGCGGCACAGTGGCTCACTGGTTAGCACTGCTGCCTCACAGCACCAGGTTCAATTCCAGCCTCGGGCAACTGTCTGTGTGGAGTTTGCACGTTCTCCCCGGGTCTGTGTAGGAGTGCTCTGGTTTCCTACCACAGTCCAAAGATATGCAGGTCAGGTGAATTGGTCATGCTAAATTGCCCATAGTGTTCGGGTCATTGGTCAGAGCGAAATGGGTCTGGGTGGGTTACTCTTCAGAGGGTTGGTGTGGACTGGTTGGGCCGAAGGGCCCAATGCTACAGGCTTCCGTACTAAGAAAATAAATATTACATTCAAAGGGTGAAGTTGTGACTTTACGTAGAATTAAAGTGGACTTGTGCAGCTGTGAAAAGGCTACAATTTATTTCCCAAAGTTTACGAAAACGCCTGTCAGGAATCGAACCTAATCTAATCTACTGGTCACTCACCAACATTGATTGGTAAAGTGGGAACATCTTCTCCATGGGAGATCTGCTGATTCCTTGATGGACTGGAGTCAATTACCTGGATAATTTCAACAATGCAGTGCTCTTGTGTCACAGTAGTAGTGTGCCTACCTCTGTTCCAGGAGGCCCAGGTTCAAGTCCCACCTGCACCAGGTGTTAGCCAGAACAATACAGAACATGCAATTTTGACAGTGCAGCAACAAACCCTTGAACAGTGGTTCTCAGCTCTCTCTCACTGGTGCTCAACAATATTAAGACTTACTTGTTTAAGGAGGAGGTGGGAAGCAGGGATTGCTGTTTCTGTCAGCTCCTCAAATGTGGTATACAACTAAAACAGTGTAAGTGTCCTGCTCTGTGCTAAGTTTCTTCATGATCCAGATTTCTGGGGCTCGGCATTGGGCCTCCGACAGCTGCTTCCTTTGTGTTGACGAGTACTTGGAGAATGTTACCATGGCTGCATTCCCAGAGAGCAACAGCATGACAGGTAATTTGTCCAAGGCCACATTGTTATCAATGTCCAGTGTGCTACAGGCTGAAGACTGTGGAAGGATGTGGAAATTTGGACGGTCAAAGTGCTGACCCTCACCACTACTCTCCATTATGTGCTAGTAAACAGTTGCCTACCTTTTGTGTGCATACACATCAGCTTTCATATTTGCAGGTCGACCATTCCATTCCACTTGTGACCTTTGCAGATCACCTTCTTAAGTGAACCTATAGTTATAGTACCAAAAACAGAAGTTGCTGGAAAAGCTCAGCTGGTCTGGCAGGAACTGTGGAGAGAAATCAGACTTAATGTTTCATGTCCAGTGACCCTTGGTCCTGAGGAATGGTCATTTTGATTTCTCTCCATGGATGCTGCCAGGCTTGCTGAGTTTTTCCAGCAGTTTCTGTTTTTGCTTCTGATGTCCAGCATCCACAATTCTTTCAGTTTCTATAGTTGCGGTTACTCTGACGTTTGTAAAACAAAGGGGGATGGTTTGCTTCAGGGAAAGGTAACACTTTATTGCCAAATTGACTCCCTAAAAGTACCAAATACACTATCCAATTCCTCACTTACTCAGATATTATTTTCTCTGTAAAGAATTACTTTGTTTCAGTGTTCCTCCTTCCCGTTCCAAGAATAACTGATAAGACTGAATCTTCCAATCAGGGTTGAAATCGCTAGTGGCCATGCAGATCAGACTAAAAGTTAGAACAAAAAACAGTACAAGACAGGCCCTTCAACCTACCAAGACTGTGTTGAGATATTACATCTTTCAAAATTGTAAACCCTTTGTTTCAATGTGGTAGATATCCCTTTAACTCCTGCCTATTCATACTTGGAGGAGCTGGTGTTGGACACCAGAGTAGACAAAGTTAAAACTCACACAACACTAGGTTATCATCTGATAGGTTTATTTCAAAGCACTAGCTTTCGGACCGCCACTCGTTCATCAGGAAAACCACCTAATGAAGGAATGGCACTCTGAAAGCTAGTGCTTCCAAGTAATCCTATTGGACTAGAGCCTGGTGTTGTGTGATTTTTAACTGTATTCATGCATCTGTTAAGATGCCTCTGAAACATTGTTATTGTATCTGCCACCACCACCTCTTCTGACAGAACACTTGTCACCCTCTGTGTAAAAGAAACTTACCTCTCACATCTTTAATCTTTCTCCCTGTCACCTTAAACCTTTGTCTCTGATAATTGACACTTCTATCCTGGGATAGCCTCCAACTATCCATCCTATCCTTGCCTCTCATAGATTTGTAAGTGTCTATCAGATTGCCCTTCAGCCTCCAACATTCAAGTGAAAACAAACCAAGTTTGGCCAATCTCAACTCAGAAACGAACAGCCCGGTGAACCTTCTGCAGTTCCTTCTTGTAGTGGGATGATCAGAACTGTATGCTTTTTCACCAGATGTGGCCTGACTGAAGTTTTATAAAGCGGTAACACAGCGTTAACAGTTTATAAATTCCGAAGCCACTTTGACAGCAACTGAAAGGGAAAGTGAAAGTATGAGTATGCAGGAGATGGAGCAGGGTGATCCTCCAGAAGAAAAAGAAGATTATAGGATATTGCAGCAGAATTGGGTCATCTGGCCTACTGAGTTTACTCACCAATCCATGATGGTTGATATATTTCTAAACTCCAATGTTTTGCCTTCTCTTCGTAACCCTTGATTGCCTTACCAATCAAGAACTTATCTATCTCTCTGCTGGGCTGGAAATGTCAACTCCGCTTTCTCTCTACATGTGCTGCAGACCTGATGAGTTTGTCCAGCATTTTCTGCTTCTGTTTCAGTCCTTCAGCATCTGCAGTCCTGTGTTTCATTTTAACTCTCTCTCTGAATGTGTGTAATGGTCACGACAAAAAAACTTCAGTGATTTGAATGTATAAGTTGAGATAAGTGGATATTGTTTAATTACCATGATGGGAATTTGGGAACAGGGTGTCCCACATTGAAGAATGTTTGGCATTTTGTAGGGATAGGCAAAAGTTAAAAGATGATGGGGTCCCAGTCATAAAATTAGGATGTCACTCAGTTTATTCATAAGAGAGGATCAAATATCGATGGATAAAATGTAGAATAGTTTGGGCAGACCGAGGAAATGAGAAGTGACAGCAAACATTGTTGGAAGACACTTATAGACCACAAACTCAAACTCTGAGATTCATGTTGAACATGGTATAAATCAGGAAATTGATTGATTGATTGAATGATTGATTGATTGTTGTCTGAATTACAGTGAAAAATGTAGTTTTGCATGTTATACAGGCAGATTGTACCATACAAAGTGCATCAGAGTAGTAGAACAGAGTGCTGAATACAATGTTACAGCTGCACAGAAGGTACACAGAGAGAGATCAGAATTAATATTTGAGAGGTTCATTCAAAAGTCTGAGAACAGATGCATGAAATATGGGTAACGCAATAAATTGGAAGAACTGACTTTGCAAATCATTTGGGTTTACAAAGCCAGCACTAATTCTGTGGACGATGCATTCCTGGAGTATTTGTCAGATCGGTTTCTGGAACAGTGTGTCAAGGAGCTAACCAGACTCTTTTGGATTTGATGCTTTTATAGAGTTAATTGGTAATGTTGCTCTAAGGGAGTCTTTGTGAAAAAAAATGCAGCAATGATTTGATGGAATTCTACATGAATTTTGAAAGTGATACAATTTGATGCCAGAGACTTAATCTGAGCAAGAGAAACTGAGGATATGAGAAGGAAGTTGGCTCTGGTGAATTGGGAAAACACACTAAAAATGCACTGATGGAAGACAGTTAATAACTAACACTTAAGGAAGCACTCCGAGGTCTAAAATAGATATACATTCTTTTAAATGTGCAACACCTAAAGGGATACGTATATCTACCAAAATAAACTCAATAAGCCAAAGATTGCATTTGCTCCAAGAATGCGCTCATAAATATACAAGAAATAGTGTTAAGCCTGAGGATGGGGAGCAATTTAGCTCCCAGCAAAAGAGGACCAAGGGACTTGTTAACTGTTGAACTAAAAGCAATTAGTATTAATAAATATGTGGCACTTGAAAAAGATATCTGAATTGAATTTTGATACATCTCTGGGATCAGATGAGATTCATCCCAGAGTGTCGAAGTAAAAAGCAATGGAGATAATGGATGCATGGATGGTAATCTTACATAATTCTACAGACTTTAGATTCCTGCTGGCTGAAAGGCAGAAAATACAACATAATTAAGCATGGCTATATAATGGAGAGGGAAGATCTACACAAATGTTCACCTAACATTTGAAGTGAAGAAAATGTTAGAATTTGTTATAAGCGAATGTGAAAAGTAAACATTTCAAAAATTGGCAAAATTGCGCAGGGTCAAGATACATGTATGGAAATCAAATCTTGCTTGACAAACATTTTGGAGATTGTTGAGGATGTTCTTTCGAACAAAGATAAAGAAAACAAGTGAATGTGGTTGATTTGGATTGACAAGCTATTGATAAGGTCCTTCACAGGAGTTTAGTAAATAACAGTTGAGTGTGTGGAATAGGGGCAAATATACAAGTATTGACTGACAATTGGTTTACAGACAGAAAGCAGAAACAAAAATGAATCTATCATTCTCCGGATTGCTGATTATTACTGGTGGATACTGTAAGGACCAGTGCGAGGTCTGCAACTGGTCACAGTCTATATGAATAATTTGGATGTGGGTACAAAATGTGCTATCTCTAAACTTGATGATGGTACCAAACTACTTGGGAATACAAGGAGAATTCAAGGAAGCTTGAAGTTGACTTGTACAGATTAACTAAAAGGACAAGAACATGGCAAATGGAGCATAATGTGAATAATTATAAAAATATTTAGCATGGTAGAAAAAAATCTGGCAGAATATTTCATAAATGGTGAGAGGTTGGGAAATGCAGGAGTCTAGGGGTATCTTGGTCCATTTGTCACAAAAAGCTAACAGGTGCAAAAGCAATTCAGAAAGCAACTGATATGTTGACATTTACACCAAGGGACTTGAATGCAGAAGTCAGGATGTCTTGCTGCATTTGTACAGTTCCTTGGTGAGTATCATGTTTAGTTTTGATCTCCTTATCTAAGGAAGGATAGAACTGCCTTTAAGGGAATTCAACCTAGATTTACTAGGTTAATCCCAGGGTGGCAGGGTTGGTTTATGAAGAGAAATTGAGGAAACAAGGCCTGTTTGCGTAGCATTTTGAAGAATGGGATATAATATAATCGAAACTTAAACAAAAGGGATTTGCAGGACTAGTAACTATCAAAAAATTGTTATTTTAATTCATTCATGGGATATCAAAGTCCCAGGCAGGCCAGCACTGATAGCTCATCCCTAGTTGCCCCTTGAAAAGGTGATGGTGAGCTGCCTTCTTGAACCACTGCAGTCCATTTGCTGTGGGTTGACCTACAATGCCCTGAAGGAGGGAATTCCAGGAATTTGGCCCAGTGACGGTGAAGGAATGGTGATATATTTCCAAGTCAGGATGGTGAGTATGTTGAAGGGGAACTTGCAGGTGGCGGTGTTCCCATGTATCTGCTGCCCTTGTCCTTTGAGGTAGAAGTGGTCATGCGTTTGTAAGTTGCTGTCAGAGATTTTTTCTGTCAACAGATCTTTTAGATTATACACACTGCTGACACAAAATATCAGTGTGTAGGGATTAGATGCTTGTGGAGGTGGTGTCAATCAAGCGTGTTGCTTTGACCTGGATGGTGTCAAGCTTTTTGAGTGTTGTTGAAGCTGTGTCAGTCCAGAGTAAGTGGGGAGTATTCTATTCTGCTCCTGACTTGTGCCTTGCAGATGGTGGATGGGTTTTGGGGAATCAGGCGATGAGTTACTCCTGGCTTATTCCTAGCTTGTTATCTGCTCTTATTGCCAATGTGTTTCTGTGGCATGTCCAGTTGAGGTTCTTGTCAATGGGGACTTCAAGACTGTTGATAGTAGGGAATTCAGTGATGGTAATACCATTGAAAGTCAAAGGGTAGTGTTTGGATTGTTTGTTATTGGTGATGGTCACAGCTTGGCATCTGTGTGGTACAAATATTACTTGACATTTGTCAGTCCATGTCTGAATATTGTCCAGATTTTGTTGCATTTAAGCATGGACTACTTCAGTATCTGAGCCGTTACTTTTGCTATAACCTTCGGGAAAAAAAAGGGGTAGTGTACTTATGACTTATTTAAGACTGTGTTGAGGTGAACATTCTTCACTTAGAAAGTACTAAATCTTTGAAATTTTCTGCACTAGAGGGTGGTGAATCATCATTAATTCAATAAAGATAAAATTCTCTTTGGAGATTCACAACACAAAAGGATATGGAAGCTATGGGGGAAGGTAGAATTGAAAGGCGGGCCAGGCCCATTGAGATGATTGGCCTTCTCCTATTCCTAAATTCATATGAAAGCATTATTGCACAGTTACATTGACTTTGAGATCCGATATGTAAATATACTTATATCAAGAGCAGGGGAACACAAGGAGAGAATATGGAAGAAAAGGGAAGGGAGGAAGTGACAGAAAACAGAAAGGCAGAAATTAAGGGAATGGACTAGTGGGACAGGGAGGGAGAAGGTAAGTCATATGGGAGAGAAGTTGAGTGGAGGAATTCGGGACAGAAACCATAGATCATAAGATGGAGGAGCAGAATTAGGCCATTTGATCCATTGACTCGTTATTCGAACTTGCCTGATGTGTTTTTCAGCCCAATTCTCTTGCCTCCCCCATAACCTTTCATCCCACTAAGAATCTATCTAACACTCAATGACTTGGCGTTCTCAGCCTTTGCGGCAACTTGTCCTATAGATTCACCACCCCTTGGCTGGAGAAATTCTTCGAGGTAAAAACTTCCTCAAGTCAAGTCAAGTCAAAATGGTTATCCCTTCACTCTGAGGCTGGGTCCTCAGATACTATTCTCTCTTACTGGTGGAAACATCTTCTCCATGTCCATGCTATCTGGGCCTGTCAGCATTCTATAAGTTTCAATCAGATTGTCGCTCAACCTTCCAAACTCTATTGAGTACAGTCACAGGGTGCTCTGGTATTCCTCACATGTGAGTAGAGAAAGGAGGGTTGGGGATTCCTAAATATATTTACAATCATGAGAAGGAAGAGAGAATAGAGGAATGCAGGACAGTGAGGAAGTGAATGCCTGTCCTCTCTGGACAATGCTCTCAGCACCTATATTCTCTGCTCATTTTGTGTTAAAATTATTTCAGAATGATTTCCTCTCCTCACATATTGTGATTCATTTTTATTTCCTTGTTGCATTGGCAGCGAAACAAACTGTCGAGGCACAAAGCCCAGGGGGTGACATTTAATCTGCTCACTGTTTGAAGAATGGTCGGCGCATGAATTTTCTATGAACTCTTCTGCACATAACCTTGAAATCTGCTACTGTTTGAGGGGAGATGTTTCCTGACGGAACCAGATCGTTACAGAAGATAAAGAGGGAGAAATAAACAAGCTAGCAACATGCAGCAAAAAGCCCAGAGTTGAGACTTTGTGGTTCAGGCTGGTGAAAAGGAACCTTAAATGACTATGATTACAAAAGAGGAACAGACTTTCAGCATCCAACAAACATCGAGGGAACAGTTCAATGTTTACAATCATGAGAAGCAATATTGCCTCCTGAGAGATTCTGCACCTTGATGTTGATATTTCAGTGAAATTTTATGTAACTGTAGTGATTCTGATTCAGGATCAATAATCCAAAGGACGTAGGTTCAAATCTCACTTGGGGATTTCAGAATTTAAAATGTGGATGAAACATTGTGGAAAAATTGAATCGGGTCTCAGACAAAACGTCTGCGAAACTGTCAATTGTTGTAAATCTCAATTGATCCATAAGACAATGAAACAGGAGCAGATGATTCAGTCCTGCTCCACTACTCTATCAGATCATGACTAACCTGATAATCTTCAACTTCACATTTCTGCCTTACCCCCGTAACCCTTGGTTCCCTTATTAAGAATCTGTCCATCCCATCCTTGAGTATGCTTAACGACTCAACTCCAACCACAGATTCACTACCCAACTGAGAGAAGAAATTCATCCTCATCTCTCTCTTAAAGGGGTGACCCTTTTAATCTGAATGGACATTAGTGAATCAGATGAATGAAATTCGAGTAGCTTTATTAAATCTTCCCTTCACATTCTCTGTGCAAATGAAGAACAATCCCAATTTTTCTAGATTGTCCTCATCACAAAACGATGAGAGTTTTTTGACAGAATAAAGCACAAGAAACTTTTTCCAATCATCAGTTGGTCAGTAACCAAAGGACACGGAGTGAATATAATTGGCAATACAGCTAGAGGTGAGATGAGCATAGCTGTTTCTAACGTGGCAAGTTATTATGATCTAGAATACACTGCCTGAAAAGGCAGTGGAAGCAAATTCAATTATAACTTTCAAAAGAAAGAGAAAATACAATCTAGTTAAACACTGAGATTCCCATCTCCCAAAGACAAATTGAGTAGCAGAGTCATGATTGTTCTGATAAACTTAGTTTCTGCTCCAGGCCCTGTTCACATTGTTAGTGAGAATTCATTCATCAGCAGTCAGACCTTTGATATCAAGTTACTGAGGCTGATTGACAGCTCACTGACCCCAGTGGCTCCAATAGCTCTCTCAACTGAGCTGGTGTTAATCGCTTTTGTTAATAAGCTGGGGATGGTCATGTCAGAGGGAGGTAGCAACCAAGGGGTTAAATTTCTTTGCCCTTTAACATTCTGTCAGATATTTCTGTTCACATACTGAGCTACGATTTGACACACTGCTGAGTGCTGCACTAAATTCGATGGTGTGTGAGACCCGGGTTAACACAATTAGAAAACGAATTAGTCTGAGCGGCAACAGATCACTATTAGTCAAATGCAGTATGGAAACAGAGCTAAGTATCAAAGGCAGAGTGTGGGATCACAAATCATGGGCTGAGATTTTAATGAGCTGCCAGAGGCAGAAAGGATTTTGAAAGAATAGATTTAAAGGCAACGTTAACACATTGTGGGCTGTTCCATTTATCCAGAAGCTTAAAACAGAAGCTTGGGTCAGCCAGGGTCAAATCAAAACAATGCAATACAATAACATTGAATATATTAACACCATGACTGGGACTACATGCCTTCAGTGGCACTGCAGTGGAAACCACACCAATGCAACCAATTAAACCTTTGTTGATTCAAATTTGTAGATTTATCCCACTTACCATGGCAGGTGCAACCTGGGCACTATTAAAGTCTCAGCTGATCTTCAGAAATCTGACATTATTGATGCTGCACTCCACCCTTCTGCATAATAAATAATAAACCCATACATTCCACTTCACCTCAAATTTTTATTTGCTGCTATGGAACGTTCAGACAGTGGGAATCGGTTAGCTTAGTTGGCTGGACAGCTATTTTCATTGTATTGCATTGATTTATTGCAGTCACATGCATCTACGTACAGTGAAAAGCTTTGTTTGCAAGCAGTACAGGCAGATCATAGCAAGCAAGGGCATACAGATCATAGGGTGCTGATACAGAGCAAGGCATTCAGGTTACACTGCACAGGAGTTGCATGAAGAAAGATCAACATGAATAAGATGAACATTATTTGAATTTAGAGAGTCCACTCATCAGACTAATAATGGCAGGGAAGAAGCTGTTCTTGAACTTGTAGGTGTTTGCATTCAAGCTTCTAAAATTTCTGCCTTATGGAAAAGGTTGTAGGAGAGCATTTCAGGGGTGAGAGGGGTCTTGGATGATTTTGGCAGACTTTCTGCAGCAGCAAGAAGTGTAAATGGATATGAGGTTGGCTTCTGTGATGATCTGGGCTGTGCACACAACCTTCTGTAGTTTCTTACTGGACCAGGCAGAGCAGTTGCCATACCAGGCTGTTTTACACCCAGATAGAATTCATTTATGGTGCATCTGTAAAAGTCGATGAGGGTCCTTATGAACATGCAGAAATTCCTAAACCTCCTGAGGATGAAGAGGCGCCATTGTGTCTTCTTGACTGTTGCGCCTAAGTGGGAAGTCCAGGACAGATTGTCAGTTATTATCACTCCGAGGAACTTGACGCTCTCAACCCTGTCAACCTCTGTTTCGTTGATGTAGATGGGGGTGTGTTCTCCTCTTTTCTCAGTCGATGATCAGTTCTTTTGTTTTGCCAACATTGAGAAAGAGGCTGTTTTCAACACAACACCAATCCCTCTATTTCCTTTCTGTATTCTGACTCATCATTGGTTGATATCAGTCCTACCATGGTGGTGTCATCTGCAAACTTGTAGATGGCATTTTTTTTCGGAATTTGGTTACACAGTTCATGGGTACACAGGGAATATAGTAAGGGACTGAGAATGCATCCTTGGATGGGAGGGGCTCCAATGTTGAGAGTTATCATGGAGGAAGTGCTGTGATCTATCTTCACTGATTGTGATCTGTCGGTCAGGAAGCTGAGGCTCCAGTTGCAGAGGGCGGAACAAAGACCGAGGTCTCGGAGTTTTAAGATGAATCTGGATGGGGTAATGGTGTTGAAAGCAGAGCTGTAGTCAATGAGCAGGAGCCTGATGGAGGTATCCTTGTTGTTTAGATGTTCCAGGGATGAGGACAGAGCTTGGGAAATGGCCTCTGCTGTGGATCTGTTACATTGGTAGGCAAATTGCAAGGGATCGAGGCAGGATGGCCGGCTAGAATTAATGTGCGCCATGACCAGCCTCTTGGAACAGCTCATGATTGTGGAGGCCGGAGCCAGGGGGTGGTAGTCATTCAAGCACATGGCATGTGCTTTCTTTGGTACTGGGATGATTGTGGTCTTGTTGAAGCAGATGAGCACTTCGTCTTGTCGGAGGGAGAGTGAATACCTCCATCAGCTAGTCTGCACAGAATCTAAATGCTCATTTGGGATCTCTGTCTGGGCCTATAATTTTCCTTGGCTTGACTCTCAGGAAGGCTAACCTGATGTCTGCAGCAGTGACAAAGGCAACTGGTGTGTCTGAGGCTGTCAGGGCAGGTGACACTGCACCACTGGTATTCTGCTTGATCCAAGCATAGAAAGCATTGAGCTCATCAGAGAGGGTTGTGTTTTTGTCTGCGACCTTGCCCTGCATCATTTTGTACCCCATTATGTTGTTTAGGCCTTTCCACAGGCAGCATGTATCCATAGAGTTCTTTTGGGCTGCTTATTTGGTCTGGCATTGCTTCTTGGCTTCTCTGATGGCTTTGCGGAGGTCATGTCTGGATTTTCTGTATAGGTCTGTACCTAGAGTTCTGTATAGCTAGTTTATGATGCAGACTGATGCTAATGGCATGGGTTCAATCGATGTAGTCCATCTCAACCTCTCCCCTTACCTGATGTGTGGTAACCCTCAGGTTAGACCAACATCCATTGTCTTTCTGTCTTTAACGAGAGAGCAGCCCTATGATATCACAGGACTGTGGCGACCTTCCCCTTATTTATGCAGTTATCTCTCTCCCAATCTATTCCTCCAAAAAGACCAGTTCAAGATCCATGAACAGATGCTACAATCACTTCACTAACCTGCTGTAATTTGTCCTTATTCCCTTTGAAAGAGGTGGTGGATTACTCTTCATGAAGGTGAGTGCAAACTGCCCACTGAAGTGACCATGTTATCTTCCCTTTTGTGGGACCCACAAATCCAGGCCTGTTAGGGCTAACTGCTGATAGACCCCAATGCTGATCTGTCGTGTTTGAGGGGGATTATGATCAGTATGAACTAAGGAATGAACCAAGGGACTCAAATCACAACCAGGTTGGTTCATGAGAGTAAAGAATGGTGGACACTATCTTTTGAGGATCTTCCTTGGTACTGGTTGGGTTGACAATGCAGCTCATGTAAATGATGGTGAGCCTGCAAAACTTAGAGTTGCAGTTTAATATGAAATCTGTAGCCACCAAAAATCACACCACCACCTGTAACCTGTTATTATACTTAATGATGGTGCTGAGCTTCACAGGATTAGGAAGGAGAGATCACTGTAGTGAGCCCGAATGAGTATACAGTTCAGGGAATTTGGAGGCAGCATGGGAACTCGGTGCAGAGGGAAGAGATGTTTTTTACTTGCCTTTTTAGCTCATAGCTTGCAATTTTTTTTTAAAACAGGATCAGTTGAAGTCCAGGATCAGACTCCCAGCATAAAACAGAGAATGACATCACAGGAAAACTGTAGGTTGATTGATTGGTAATAGCTGCTAATTTGACTATCTATTATCTGTTGCTTTCAGATTGAAGATAAATAGGAGAATAATTTGCAAGCTGAAAGACCAGTTGGAAACTTTTAATAATCACATTGAGAACTAAGTAAATGAAACTGAGATGCTGGATTCTAGATATGCTTCACTGCATGATGCGGTGATGGTGGACCCCATCATGGTTTTTAGTGACCATATCTGAAGCAAGTGTTAGTTGATTGAGGATTTCTGGCTCAGAGTTGATCATTTGGAATCTGACACCATGGTGGCACATCAGGGAGGGGGAGAATTATCTGGTTACAGTGTTTCAGAAGGCAGTCATACCCTTAGATTGACTACCTCAAATTTGGTCAGTGGGCAGGGAGAGGAGTGCAAAACCAATGTAGTGTACAAAATCCCATGCAAGGACTGCACAAAACACTACATAGGGCAAACAGGAAGACAGCTAACAATCCATATCCATGAACACCAACTAGCCACGAAACGACACGACCAGCTATCCTTAGTAGCCACACACACAGATGACAAGCAACATGAATTCGACTGGGACAACACTACCATTATAGGGCAAGCCAAGCAGAGAACAGCCAGGGAATTCCTAGAGGCATGGCACTCATCCACAGACTCTATGAACAAACACATCGACCTGGACCCAATATACTGGCCACAACAGTGGACAGCTGGAACTGACAACCGGAAGCGGCAGAGACAGGCCACTATAAATACTGGAGGAAACAGCACAGAAGCGCTTCACAGGAGGCTCCCAAGCACTGAGGATGTCACCTAGACAGGGGACGAAACGTTTGCAAGACAAATTCCCAGCTCGGCGAACAGAACCACAACAGTTATGACTATGAACAAGGCAGGTAGAAGGATCCAGCAGGTAATATTGAAATAAACTTAGTCCTTGAGCGTCTGTAACAGGTTTGAGATTCATGCTCCCTCGGTGGAAGAGTGCACAGTCTTTAAGGGAAAAGAGCAAACTGAACATAGCACTGTGGTAGAGGGAGTCATTCAAGAGGAGGAGAGTAAACAGTAACATAGTTGTAACTGGGGATAACATAGTCAGGGGAAGAGACACTGTAGTGCAAATCCCAAAGGCTGTGTTGCCTGCCTGGTGTCCAGGTTCAGGAGATCTCTCCTGGGCTGCAGACATACTTGAAGTGGGATGGGAAATATCCAACACAACCAAAAATATAATACTCTCAGGGTTACGAGCTAAGCCATGAACTATTGGTGCAGGGTGCAATGGACCAGACAAAACCCCCACAAAATATATTAAGAAGATAGCTTAGAAAGGGGTCAGCAAGAAAATGGAGGGGCTACAATGTTGTAGGTATCACAGAGAAATGGCTGCAAGGATATCAGGGCTGGTCAATAAATATGCAAGGATACTTGTCTTTTTGAAAGTCGGTTGGATTAGAACAGTGAGCAGGTTTGCTTTGTTAGTCAGAAATGCAATTAAATAAGGAGCTAGAAGCAATATAAGGTCAGAAAGTATTGAATCTACGTGGGTAGAATTGAGGAATTGCACAGGGAAAATAAACCCTACTGGAAGTTGTGTACAGGCCTCTCAGCAGTAGTCAGGATGCCAGGCGCAAAATAAATCAAGAGATGAAAGAGCATATGAGAATGATGCAGCTGCAATAATCACGGAAACTTTAATATGCAGGTGGACCAAGAAAATCAAGTTTGTAGTAGATCCTGAAGAAAAGGAATTCACGGAATTTCTATGAGAAGGTTTTTTTTGGAGCAGCTTATGGTAGAGCCCATTGGGGAACACATAACTCTGAATTTAGTGATGTTTAATGAGGCAGATTTGATTAGGGAGCTTAAAATTAAGAACTCCTAGGTGTCAGCGACCACAATGTGATAGAAATTACTCTGCTTTTTGAGAGGGAGAAACTTGAATAAAATGTAACAGTGTTACAATTGTACATTGGTAACTGAAATAGACATGAGGGAAGAGCTGGCCAGAGTTGATTGGAAGGGGAAACTAGCAATGATGGCAGAGTTTCTGGGGATAATTTGGGAGGCAAAGCAAGAATTTATCCCAAGGAAGAAGAAACATACTAAGGAATTAACAAGGCAATCATGTTCGGGGAAAGCATAAAGGCAAAAGAATAAGTGTATAATGGGATGAAGAAAGCTATAGGATTGCGAAGCCTTTAAAACCAGCAGAGGATAACGAAAAAACAAAGGTAGAGAAGATGAAATGTGAAATATACAAGAAGATTGCAAGAGTTTATTTTGAAAATATAAAAGGTTAAAGAGAAGCAACAGTGAATCTTGAAAATGGACCTGGAGAAATAGAAATGGAAAACAAAGATATGTTGGAGAAAATTAATAGGTACTTTGCATTAGTCTTCATGGCGGAAGGCATCAGGAGTTCATCAGAGCTTCAAGAGAGTCAGAGGGCAGACATGAATATAATTGGCATCATGAAGGAGAAGTTGCTGGTTCAGGAATCACTAGAGTCAGGGAGGGTCCTATAGGACAGGAAAACAACTATTATAACATCCCTATTTAAGAAGAGTTGGAGGCAGAATACAGGAAACTATAGGCTAGTTAGCCTGCCCTTGGTCATTGGTATGATTTTAGAATACATTATTAAGGATGAGATTGTAGTGTATTTGGAAGTGCATGATAAAATAAGGCTGGGTTAGCACACGACTTCATCACGGGCAGGTCAATTCTGGTAAATCTGAACTTTAACAAACTTAGACAAAGGAGATCCAATGAATTTGATCTATTTGGGCAAGGTACTGGCATGGATAGAGGATTGACTGACTGTCAGAAGGCAAAGAGTGGTGATAAAGGAGTCTTTTTCAGGATGGCAGTTGGTGACGAGTGGAGTTCCACAGCAGCCAGTATTAGGTCCGCAACTATTCACATTACCTAGTTACAATCTGGATGAAGAAACTGAGGGCATTGTTACTATATTTGCCAATGACACAAGGATAGGTGAAGGGACCGATAGTGATGAGGAGGCTGCAGAAGGTTTTGAACAAGTTAGGAGTGTGGGCAAAGAAATGGCAGATGGATTACAATGTGGGAAAGTATTAGCTTTGAACTTTGGTTGGAGGAATACAGGCATACGCTATTTTCTAAAAGGGGAAATAATTCAGAAATCTGAAGCACAAAGGGCATTGGGAGTCCAAGTTTAAGATTCTCTTAAGTTTAACATGCAGGTTCATTTGGCAGTTAGGAAGGTAAAGCAATGTGGGCATTCATTTCAAGGAGGCTAGAATACAAGAGCAACAATTTACTTCAGAGGATGTAGAAGGGTCTAGTCAGATCACTTTTGGAATATTATGAGCAGTTTTTGACCTTGTATCTAAGGAAGGAACTGTTGGTCTTAGAATGATACAGAAGAGGTTTAAAAGAATGATCCTGGGAATGAAGGGCTTGTCATATGAGAAGTGGTTGAGGAATCTGGATCTGTATTGGATGGAGTTTAGAAATCTGGTCGTGCCAGTGGAGTGAATCTCATTGAAACTTCCAGGATACTGAGAGGCCTGGAAAGAGTGCATGTGGAGAAGCTGCTTCCACTAGAAGGAGAGATTTGGACCTGAAGTCAGAAGTCACATGACACCAGGTTATAGTCCAAATCACAAGCATTTGAAGCTCTGCTCCTTTGCTAGGTAAGTATCACTTCATCTGACAAAGGAGCAGCACTCTGAAAGCTTGTGATATCAAATAAACCTGTTGGACTGTAACCTGATGTTGTGTGACTTCTGATCTTGTCCACCCCAGTCCAACACCAGCACTTCAATATCTTTGGATATGAGGTCACAGCCTCAGAGTGAAGTGCCAATTCTTTAGAACTGTGAAAAGGAAGAATTTCTTCAGCCAGAGGATGGCATTATCTGCAAACACATTGCCACAAAAGGCTGTGCATGCAAGGTCACTGAGTGTATGTAAGGCAGAGATAGATAGGCTCTTGATTAATAAGGTGATCAAAGGTAGGGAATGGGGTTGAGAAACATATCAGCCAAGAGCAAAGGGTGGAGGAGACTCCGTTAGCAAATGTCCTCATGGACCAATGAATGAGATGACCTTATGTAAGGCACGTGACACCTTCAAGATCGTCTAAGATGTCAATTATGAACTGTTGGAATATCTTGTTGATGGGTTAATTCCAAATAATCAACAATTAAAATTGCTTGGAGTCTTCATGCAGTGGGCACTATTGGAAGACCACTTGTAGCACTTAATAGCAGGAAAATTGAGTAAACTACCAGCATTACCAAACTTTTGTCAATAGATGCTATAGGGTTCTTATGTGAGTTGTGTTTTGTATGATGTGTAACCAACTATTATATCTAGGAGTAAACATCTTGAAGAAGCATGGAGAGGTTGGCTGGGCCACTGGAGATATCACTCACTGGTGTTGCATAGCTTGCCTATCTTTTATGATCTAATGTAAGAGTATGTGAACCTTTTGAAGGGTGACTAAACACACTAGTTTGGCATTTGGTTTTGAGTGAAATGGTAAGCTTTTTGCACCTTCCCCCATTCTGTGAGTAGTTTCAGACATTCATTTCCAGATTCCTTTGCTTATACACCTTGGAGATATGACCTAGGTGTGTGCAGATTCTGCCATTCAGTAAGGAGCACCCTGATTGTAGAAAGCATGGAGGATTTCAGCAATGTCTTTTCCCTTGCAATGAAAAATGGTGACCCCCTCAGGTCTTTTATTTTCACCCCAGGCCATTCAATGAGTTTGAGGATGGGTGATCAAAGTCAGTTTCAGCCAGGCGAAGGATCAGACAAAGTGGATAATCCCACTGCAGTGTCCAGTTTAAAATTCATGTTGTGACCAGTACTATTATAATACTACCAAGGTGTCCTTATTTTCTGCATCTGCAGTTCTTTAAATTTTTTGCTCCTATTCTTGATACCTCATCATCAGAGATGATATGTTTTTCATTTTTTGACCTGAAATGCAAGATGTCTGCTATCACAAACTGTTTAAAATGCTCCTTCCTACGCCTTTGCATTAAAGGCTAGGCAGATTTGGCAGTGATGTGGGTTTCGTCAAAATAGAAGCATCGGACAATTGTGATGATTGCAACTTCTCCTTTCTGCTTAGCATTGTCGTAGGCACTCTGAAGGACCTCACGTATCTACAGTTACATTGTGCGTGTGAAGAGATTGTTCCAACATAATCAATATTTTCCAAGATTCTTGGGAGTCCCTGGTGATATTTTCTTTTCTGCTGTACAATGAGATCCTTTTGAAAAGTAAACCTTTAATGACCTCTTCACATTGAAAGGTTTCTCCATCAACTCTCTACCCTCTGTGTTGTGAGGGATCTAAGGCCTTGGAGCAACTTCACAATGATGTCACAGAGCTTCTTCTCACACGACATGAGTAACGTTGTGGGTGGAGCTAGCCAATGAGATGGGTGGATCGGTTCAGTTAATGGTCTTGTGGTGCAAAGGTAGTCTCCGTAACTCTGGATCAAGAGGCCCAAGTTCAAGTTGTAGCTGCTCCAGTGATATGTAATAATATTCCTGAACAGTTTGATTAAGAAATATCGAGATCAGTAGAATCCTGACAACAGTCTCTGAACAAAGTGACAAGGAGGTCAGAACCTGCCAGATCTCAGATTATCATCTATCTTTATATGGAGTGGTACATTTTTTGGGGGGAGTGGGGGGGGGCGGGGGGCGTGATCTGGTAACACAATTGGCTGGTTTGCATCATATAGTGACGCCAACAGCAAGAGTCTGATTCCTATACCAGCTGAGGCCACCATGAGGATTGTGTATTCTTGGCCTCATGTCTTGCATGAGGTGTGTTAATCCTCAGATTACACCACCACCAGTTGACTGAAGAGCAGTTCTCTGGGACTATACCTTTACCTGGCATGCTGTAAACAGATTTCTGCAGGAGCTTAACTTTGCCTTCTCCTCTACCAGTATGACTTGAAAGGAAACTCTCAGGCGTGATCCTACAACTATATGAGAAAAGATGATGGCAGCGGCCTTGAAAATTGCAGCAGCCGTGATGATCAAGATTCAGACCCAATATTGTTGAGAGAAAAGAACTCATTGGAGAGAAGAAGGTTGAGACTTGACTTGATAGAGACATATAAGATAATCAGAAGGTTAGATAGGGTGGAGAGGGAGAGCCTTTTTCCAAATATGGTAACGGCGAGCACAAGGGGGCATAGCTTTAAATTGAGGGGTGATAGATATATGACATGTCAGAGGTAGTTTCTTTACTCAGAGAGTAGTAAGGGTATGGAATGCTTTGCCTGCAACGGTAGTAGATTCGGTAACTTTAAGTACATTTAAGTCATCATTGGACAAACATATGGACGTACATGGAATAGTGTAGGTTAGATGGGCTTCAGATGGGTATGACAGGTCGGTGCAACATTGAGGGCCGAAGGTCCTGTACTGTGCTGTAATGTTCTATGCTTTATATTCTATGTTAACTCAAGAATCACGTTTCCAAAAAAGACTTTTGGTACAGCTTTAAGACTAGCCTGTTGCTAGAGGAGCCACAGTACTGAACAGCTGCTGCGAAGGAAATATCTTGGGCCTGAACTCTCGCAAACAAATCCATCAGAGACAATGCAAGTCAATACAAATATTTTGCAGCCAGTGTTAAGGGAAATTAACCATTAAGGGAACAGAAGGAAAAAAAAAGGAAAGTTGTAAAAAAACCATTAATGACAATGGGGATAAATCTGGATTAAGCATCCCCTAAAAAGTGAACAAACTACTCACCACACCGAGCACATTTCATCGCTCAGAGGAACAATCCAGAAAAGGAGCTGGGTAGCACACTTAAAAATTCTATTAGTCATTAGCTGCTTTAGATAACTTATTTAGTGGAGAATTTATCATCAAGGAAGAACAGAAAATGTTTCAGGAACAGTTTATACTTCCATTGATGGAAAAACATGGAAGTAAGGATTGTATTTTGGAATTCATAGTTTGAAATCCCTCAGTGCAACTGAGAACATAAGAACATTGAACACAAGAACTAGGAGCAAACGTTGGCAAATCAACCCATTAATCCTGCTCTACCATTTAGTACAACTTCAGAAATGGCTGGAAAAGCTCAGCAGGTCTGGCAACATCTCAGGAGACAAAGCAGAGTTAACGTTTCAGGTGCAGTGACACTACTTAGAACATAGAACATAGAACATTACAGCGCAGCACAGGCCCTTCGGCCCTCGATGTTGCGCTGACCTGTCATACCAATCTGAAGCCCATCTAACTTACACTATTCCATGTACGTCCATATGCTTGTCCAATGACGACTTAAGTGTACTTAAAGTTAGCGAATCTACTACTGTTGCAGGCAACGCATTCCATACCCTTACTACTTTCTGTGTAAAGAAACTACCTCTGACATCTGCCCTTTCTCTATCACCCCTCAATTTAAAGCTATGCCCCTCGTGCTCGCCATCAACATACTTGGAAAAAGGCTCTCCCTGTCCACCCTATCTAACCCTCTGATTATCTTATATGTCTCTATTAAGTCACCTCTCAACCTTCTTCTCTTGATGAAAACAGCTTCAAGTCCCTCAGCCTTTCCTCCATACCAGGCAACGTCCAAGTAAATCTCCTCTGCACCCTTTCCAAAGCTTCCACATCCTTCTTATAATGCGGTGACCAGAACTGTACACAATACTTGAGGACATTCCAGGATCCACAGTTCTTGGTTTATTTTGCTGCCATTTAATATGATCAGACCTGATTCTCATCCCGTCCTCAATTTCATTTTCCTCACTGTTCTTCATAACCCTTCAACCCATTGCTACTTTTAAAACCTGTTTAGCTTCTGCTTAAATTTTACTCAATGTCCCCAGCATCTACCACACTCTGGAATAGAGAATTCCACAGAATCACAAATTATACTGACTCCCTTGCACGAAGACAGGGCGTAATTGAAAGCAAGGATATCTTTATCAATGCACACACGTCTTACTGTGTCTTAAAGATACACTGCCTGCCTGATCTAGAATCTATGCAATAATACATTATTAATTGGGAACATGGTCATTTGATGCTTCTTCTATTAAGTTAAATACAGCTGAGCTGTATCCATTTACTGACCCATCTTGCATATTTCTTGGCACTCATATCTAACGAATATTAACCATTTGTAATCTTGAAAATTTTAATTGACCTACTCCAACAGCCTTTTCTGAACAAGATTTTCACCTCATATTTGCGAGGATGTGCTTGCTGACATAAGGTTGAATAATAAATTGTATTCTATTATTCATTAAGCTGGAGAACTGGTGGTGTAGTGATAATGTCATTAGACTAGTAAACTTGATAGTCTAGGCAAATAACTTGGAAGCATTAGTTCAAGTTCCACCATGGCAGCTGGGTGAATATCAGTTCAATTGATAAAAATCTGGAATTGGAATCTCGTTTCAGAATGATGCAGTGATGCTGTTATTGATTGCCATAGAAACCATCGCAGTTCGCTAACTCCCCTTCAGGAAGCCACCTGTCATCCTTACTCAGTCTGGCCTATGACTCTCGACCCATGTGAATGAGTGTTTACCTGTTGAAAATGGACAGAATAAACCTCTCAGTTCAAATGTAATTCAGGATGAGAAACAGATGCTGGCCTTGTCACTGACACTCACATCCCATGAAGGAATAAAAAAAATGTAATCAATCTTTGTCATCTTTCCTGTCACAACTTTACAAAATAAGTTGTACCATATTTCCATTCCCTTTGCAGTGGAAAATATGTTGCATTATTGAAATCGATAAAAAGAGAATATTATTCAAAATTCCTTTACAGACACCTTTCTTCCAGCCACATTCATTTCTTTGCACATATTACTTCTGCAATGCTTGACTCTCTTTCTAATCAACAATACCACATTGCAAAAGAGATCAGGCTCCAGGTTTGATGATAGACAAGGAAAAGCAGCGCCACCAGTTTCCCTGGCTACAAAATGAACTTGATGCTGGAATAACAAGTGCAGTAACAAATAATTAAATCTTTATCATTTTGATTGTTTCCCACAGGGGAAAAAAATTTAGTAAAAACAGGAATATTTGATAATCAATGCACTGGTCACATTGGACCACTGCTCTGAGATATACAAAACCAGCTGGACTAGCGTGTGCCATTTGCAAACTAAACTGTTTGTTGTCTTTGAAATTGGGTGAGAAATGAAAGCTTCATTGGTAACTGTGAAGTTTTCTTAATTTTAATTGTCAAAACATGGCACAGGCGCCAATGTAAAAAATGTGCATTTCATCACGTGATGTTGAACTCAGTGCAAAAATACCACAGATACAGAAAAATCTGGTGCAAATGACATCGTGGCAGCCACCTTTGATACAGTCAAAAATAATTAAATCTTACTGATTGATGCCATTTTGATTATATTTGGAACTCCTTCAACCATCTTGGAAAGGAATATCTCCATTTTTTTATATGTAAACGCCATCTTGGTAAAAGGAAAACTGACCTTCATGCTGTAAACAGTGAAAGCTTCAACTAATTTTGATTTTTATGTCAGAATACCATATATAATTATATATAATGTCAAGATGCAATACACCGAGTTCCACAGAAGTGGAAGATTGAAGTTAATTCTTGACCTTAAATTCTCTTTCGCTAGACTTTTTTGAATGCAAACACTTAAGTATGGCCTTTAACCAAATGACAAATGATCTCCCTAAAAGGGCTTTGGCACAGCTGCCAATTTTACACATTTGAACAATAACTTGAGTTTTATTTAGTTTTCAAGCTAATCCAGAGGCAGTACAGTTGCCAATAAACTGGTGACAGCAACCTCTCAAATGATCTAAGCAATCCATGGTGTCAAGGGCTTGACAGATAACAATTTCTCCATAGCTCTAAACCACAGTTTGAATTCGTTGTCATGGGACTCTGGTAGCAATTAGTTTCTTTGATTGCTGCTGGATTTGTTATGTGAGTGTTCACTTTCCCACAGTGATTGACTTCAACTGAGACCCAGAGCTGGTAGTTCATCACTGGCTGCCACCACGTAATAATTGCATGAATAGGGTTGGCAAGTCTTTTGTAAAAGAGAGCTGGAAACCATATTGTTACAAACTTATTTACTTAGACTTAGTACTTCCAGTTCTCTTTGTTATAATGCGGAACTAAACTCTGCCATCGCTCCCCATTCATTGCAATCAGTATTGTCCCAGTCCAGGTATAGCCCCACTCTTGAAAGTTCTTAAATTACTTCACCAAATCTACTTTTACCAGCTTCATATTCATTTCCATGGATACTATTGGCATCTGGTGGTGTCCACTCAGCTGCCCTCTGGTAGGGGCTATGTCTGGTGGTGAAATGCATCTCCTGTCAATCTCAGTTGCCTCTCTATCATGATGCCTTAAAGACACGTCTGACTAGCTCTGTGTAGCATAATTACATCGATGTTTTCCTTTCTCCCAGTCATGTCAAGAGTCATATGAAGGTAATGCTGGTAAAAATGTCCAACTTACATGACACACTTGTTGTTATCTTCCATAACTCATTAACCTAAATTCTGGTTGGTACAACAATATAAAGTATAAACCTCATGGTTGTAGTTGATGGTTTTGGATGCTCACACATTGGTGGTGTCACTGAAAGGCTGATACTGCTTTGTTGTTTTATTGTAAGGATGTTGACCTCTAAAGCAACCTTCCCGGAAATATTGCTTCCGAGGTAAAGTGAGTGATTCATGTCCTTGATACTCTGTTGCATGATAGTGCTAGTGATGCTCTGTTGCCACCCAATCATCTTCTATGAGCTATTGTGTTGACCAGCCATTGACTAACTGATGCGCATATCTTGCAGTTTGCGTGATGATTCAGCCGAAGGTCATGTCACCTGCAACATCTAGGTCTGTCAGTCAGTGATTTCACTACAGGACATCAAATTCTGAAGCCTCCATTACATTGCTCATGTTAACATCAGTAATCATGGATATGGATGTGAAGATGGCAGTAGAATAGCAATACTGCATTTGAGTTTCTGAGTTCCTTCATTGCCATCTGCAATAATTTTGTTGTTGTTCTTTCTTTTTGCTGTTTTTTCCCCTTTTGATGGAAGTCTTTTGCTTCAGTGAGGCATTGAAGATGGACCTGCTTAGCATGTTACAGGACTCAGCGATCAGAGGCGGCAAGTGGGCCCTGCCTGAGCAATGTTCTAGGACTGGTATTTACAGTATCGGACAGGGTGGCAGCAGCAGGAGGAAATCGAAGGCGGTAGCATCAGGGGCAGCAAGCACTCAGCTCCTCCCCAGACTCCAGGCTGTGGCCTGGTCCAGGCAGTTGCATGGAGATAAGATTTCAGTAAGACTTTAACGTCTCTATGTTTCTCATTCCTTCTGGTTTTGTTTCCTTTATTTCTGCTGTTTCTTTATTCCGGTTTTGCAATCGAGTACGTAACTAAGATAGTGCCAGTCACATCAGTGGAGGCAAGATGGCATCGAAGAGTGGTGACTTTCATAGAGATGTACAGGACGGAAACAGATCCTTTGGTCCAACTCAACCATGCCGATCAGATATCCCTGAATTGATCTAACCCCATTTGACAGCTGGAGCACTGTAGCAAGCCTGAGACAGATGAGTCAGGGAACTGCTGAAGTGCCAGGCAACTGGTAGCTCAGGATCTTTCTTGCGGAAAGAAGATCTGTTCTCAGATCGACATCTCTGTCTTAGGCTTGTTGCAGTGGTCCAGTGAAGCTCAGTGTAAGCTAGAAGAGCAACACCTCTTTTTCTGCCCAGGGAGTTAGGGGGTGAGTTATTTCCCGTAGTGTTCTGAGCCTCTGACCTGCTCTTGCAGTCATTGTGTTTATGTGGTGAGTCCAGTTAAGTTTCTGATCATGGTGACCTCAAGAATGTTGATAGTGGAGGATTCAGTGATGACAGCATCATTGACATTCAGATGGCGGTGTCAGATTTCTCTTATTGGTGATGGCCACACCTTGCATTGTGTGGCACAAATGTTACTTGCCACCTGGATATTGTCCAGGTCTTGTTGCATTTGAACATGGACTGCTTCCATATTTGATGTGTCGGGACATGGTGCTGAATATAGTGCAATCGTTGGCAATCATCTCCACTTCCAATCTGATGAGGGAGGAAGGTTCTGCACTTGTTCAAAAAAAAGGTATCATCAGCACCTTTCTGAGGGAAACTGAGGATGAGTAATAAATGCTGGCCTTGCCTGTGATTCCCATGTCCTGTCAATGAATTATAAGGAGCCACATTGGGATTCATGCTGAAAGAAATAAAAGAATTGTGTTGAGGTAGAACGTTTCACAAGAAAAATGCTTCAAATCAAATGATGTGCCAATTATGCAATGTTGCCATTGCTGTAATGCTGAAAATGTTGGAGGCATTTTGGACAAAGGAGATATCCTCACATTGAAATGCAATAAGGCCCAGGCAACCTGTTTCATTGAAATGGTTGGAGGTTAAATATTGGCAGGACACAAAGGAGAACTCTTTCCCAACAAAGTGAAAGGGTGGGCGATGCCTTGATTGAGTATCTTTTTGAGAGAATGCTACCTCAGACAATACAATCCCTTAATGTTGACCTGTCACCAGCGCAGCATTGCCTCAATACTTCCTATGTGACAGCGCAGTGTGTCATTAATGCTGACCTTCTTACAATGTAGCCCTCCCTTTCTGCCAAACTTAATAAAGCATTTCACCAGTACTAATCCTTTGGTCAGTGCACTAGTTTCTCAGAACTCCCTCAGTACTGCCCATAATATCATGAGGCTGTAAGACCCACAGGAATAGTGGTAGGCCATTTCTACCATCAGCTCTCCTGTGCTTTTTAATGAAATCTTGACTGATCTGATAATGCTCAACTTGATTTTCCTGCTTTTTCCCTATAACCCTTGAGATCCTTACTAGTTAAAAATCTGCTTATCTCAGACTACTAAGTGCAATCCTTTACATTAAAATAATGCCCGCTAGTCTTAGATTCAACCACATAGACATAGCCCTCATTCACTACTGACCCTCTGACAGTGTGGCACTCCCTCAGTACTGACCCTCTGAATGTGTGGCACTCCCTCAGTACTGACCCTCTGACAGTGCAGTACTCCCTCATTACTGACCCTCTGACAGTGCAACACTCCCTCAGTACTGAACCTCCCATAGTGTAGCACTCCCTCATGACTGACTCTCTGTCAGTGCAGCAAATCCTCCATGCTGACCCTCTGAAAGTGCAGCAGACCCTCAGTACTGACCCTCTGAATGTGTGGCACTCCTTCAGTTCTGAATCTCTGACAGTGCAGCACTCCCTCAATATGAAACAAAACTTGCGGCGAAGCTCATCTGACAGCATTAACATTTATATCATTTTAAAAAAAAAGTCTCCTTCTTGCCTTTTCACAAGATTCTTGAGATTGAAATCAGAGAGCAGTTCAAATCTGATTTACAGTAAGATTTAACCCTTTGAATGATGGCAAGGCTTTGATAGTTCCATGATCTACCTATAGTGGAGTTCTTAAGTAGGTAACCTCTTTGGAATCAACTGTAAATTAGAGATGTACAAGACTAGAACATGGAATAAGCAGAGTTTTGGGGAAATTTCGCTATTTTAAGGAAAGGTTGGACAGGCTAGGCCTGCATCTGGTGAAATATAAAGATAGTTTAATTGAAACATATAAGATCCTGAGGAGACTTGACCAGGTGGATATAGAAAGGATGTTTCCTCTCATGGGGGAATCTCGAATGAGGTGTCACTGTTTAAAGATAACGAGGTGACCATTTAAAACAGAGACAAGTTGAAAAGGAAAGTCTGTCAGACAGTTGTGAGTCTTTGGCATTCCCTTCCTCATAAGGCAGCAGATGCAGGGTCTTCAAATATTTTTAAGGCAGAGGTAGATAGATTATTGATGACCAATGAGATGCAATATTATCAAGGGTGTGCTGGAAAGTTAAAGTTGAGGTTAAAAACAAATCAGCCGTGTTCCTATTGAATGGGAGAACAGACTTGAAGGGCTGAATGGCCTTCCATTGCTTGTATGTTTATTTGTTAGATTTACCTCCTGGATCTCAGTAACAATCTCATCAGACCTAAATTGCTCCACTGAGGAACCTTTTCCATAATCTGTGCTTTATGACTTCATCTTCAAACTGCATCTTCAGAAATGTTTTAAAGACCGACATTCACCCAGCCTTTGATTTGAAACCATCAGCCAATTCCCAAAGCTTTAAATCTTCAGCTCTCATTACCAGATTCAAAAGTAAATGTTACAGGGTCTGTCAAACATTCCGCAGCTAATGTACTCAGTTTTCAAAGTGATCTGGCTATTCCATCATTCCAAAAACTGCTTCTCCACCAAAATCTGATATTTGTTCTTTGGGCTCACTATTTCTCCTTAGTGTTTTAACAGTAGCACAGAACAGAAGTAAGATTCTTTCAAGCAAGTCAGCTTTGGAGAGATTCCAACCATTAATTGTCTGATCTATTAGCAAAAAAATTGTTTGATTTTGCAATGAGTTACTTTTGTTCTTTGTGCTTTGCGCATTTGTTGAGTTCAGAAGCAAAGTCAGGATTTATAGGAAACATTTTGTTCATGAACAATGTAATAATTTGATTGAACAGATTTTCAGCCCAGGAAGCATCTGTCTCCAGAGCTTCATTGTGAACAATAAAAGAGTTAATGACCTTGCAGAGAAATTGGCAAAGTGCCGGGAATTATGCACGAGGTTAGTGAAGGTTATGCTTTGTTGAATATCCATTGGGACTCTTCAAATTGTTATGTTGTGGGATTGGTGAAAATTTCAACACCAGGCCTTGTGTTTAGAGAATTTAAACTGAAACTAACATTCAATATCAGGAGGCTGAAGGTACTGTATTTGGTCCTTGCCACAACTTCCACTCCCTTATTATTGACTGCGACCCTTCTCCCCAGCTGCGGCTAAGCCAGATTTGTTCACAACCTTGAAAACCTATTTATCTCTGAGCTGAATTTCTGGTCACATCTCCTCTGCAGCAGCCAGACTGCCTACTTCCATTTGTGCAGCGTCACCAATTTCACTCTCTCAGCTCATTGGCTACTGAAGCCCTCATGCCAGGTATTTTTCCTAACCTCCAGACATGATGACGTCAATTCATCCCTGCCCAATCTCTACCTTCTACTTTCTATGAACTCTCTGCCTGTGTCCTAACTCACAGCGATTCCTGTTCACCCGATCAACTTCAGCACTTGAAGTCCGACTGTGGCTCTGACTCTACTCTAGCACCACCTAGTCTTGGAAATGTTCATTCCTGCTCTCAGATCTCTCAATGGTCTTCCTAACCAAACATGCTTGAAGTCTCTGGGCTCCTGTATCTCTCAGCTTTTGACCCTCCACACTGTTATTCTTCTGATTGCTGGTGGTTATGCCAGCAATTAGCACAAGATGCTGGAATTCCTTCCCCGAATATCGACAAGACCATTAGCTGTTGTCCATCACCAATTTCCCCTGAGAAGGTGGTGAGGATTCACCTTCTTTTTTTACAATTCTTTCATTGCTGGGCCAGTGCTCATTGCCTATTTTGTGTTGTCCTTGAGAGGTTGGTGCTGAGCTGCCTACCTGATCTGCTACAATCCATTTGGCACAATGCCATTAGCGAAGGAGTTCCAAGATTTTGACCCAGCAGTAGTGAAGGAACTGCAGCAATATTTTCCAAGTCAAGATGGTAATTGTCTTGGAGTGGAGCCTGCAGGTGGCAGTTTTCCCATGAATCGGCTATCCTTGTCATTTCAGATGGCAGTGCTCATTTGTTTGGAAGATGCTGTTTAAGCAGCCTGTATGAATTTCTGCAGGACATCTTGTAGTTTGTATGCACTGCTGCTTCTGCTTATTGGTGGTGGAGAGAGTGTATGTTTGTGGATATTGTAGCTAGCAAATGGGCTGCTTTGTTCTGGATGGTTCAGGCTTCTTGCATGTTGTTGGTGCTATACTCAGTGAGGCAAATAGGGAGTATTCCATCACAGTCCTGACTTATGTCTTATAGATGGTAGACAGATTTTGAGGAGTCAGATAGTCATTTACTCACTGCAGGATTCAAAGCATCTGATGTCCACCTTTAGCCACTGCATTGTGATGGTAGATCCAGTTTAGTTTCTGGTCAGTGGTAATCCCAGAATTTTCATAAAGAGGGATTCAGCAATGGTGATGCTGTTTAATCTAATGGGTGGTTAAATTCTCTTTTGTTGAATATGATCATTGCCCTTGAATGGCATGAATTTGGTTATCATTCATCAACCCTGGATATTATCCAGGCCTTGCTGTACCTCGACTGGAGTGCTTTAGTATATGAGAAGTTGCAAATGTGTTGACCATTGTTAAAACTTTAATGGGGAAACCCATTTCTGACCTTAAGATGGAGGAAAGCTAGTTGATTGAGCAGTCAAACCTTGGACGCATGTCTGAGTAACTTCTGTGAAGGAGTCCTGGAGCTGAGTCAATTAATGTCCAATGACCAAGGCCATCTTCCACTATGCTAGGTATGACTCCAGCCAATAGAGAGTTTCCCTTGGATGGAATGTAGTTTTATTTGAGGTCCTTACTACCACACTTGGATCAAATTCAGCTTTGATATCAATGCTAGTCACTCTCCAGCCACCCTCTGCAATTCAGTTCTTATACTCGTTTATGAAAAAAATGTGTAATAAGGTTAGGAGCTGAGTGGCTGTTGCAGAACTCATTTTGAATGCCAGTGGGCAGGTTATTTCTACATGAGTGCTGCTTGATAGCATTGTTGATGAAACCTTTCATCACTTTACTGAGGGTTGATAGTAGATCGATAGACAGTGATTGGGCGGGTTGGATTTAGCCTGCTTTTTATGTACAGGACATACCTGAGCCATTTTCTGCATTGACAGATGAATAAGTGCCACAGTTTTAGCTGCTGTCCATTTGTTCTTAGTGCACCCATAGTGCTGTTCGAAATTCCAGGACTTTCAGCCTTCACAATGGAGGAGCAGTAATACAGTTTGAGGTCAGGATAGTGTGTGCTTGGGAGGAGCTTGCAATTGGTGGTGTCCTCATGTATCAGCTCCCCTGCCTTTCTAGTTCATCGGTGACATGATTTTGGACGGTGCTGTTGAAGGAGGTTCTGGTGAGTTACAAGTTCTACTTGTAAATGTTACACATTTCTGACATTATGCATATTGTGGACCGGGTGGGTATTAAAGTTGCTGGTGAAATGCTCAGGAGCGGTCTTTAAGAACATAGTTGCAGGAGTAGGCAATTCAGCCCCTTGAACCTACTCTGTCATTTAATCCAGGCATGGTTGATCTCATCTTGGCCTCAACTCCACTTGCCTGCCTCTTCCCCATAACACTTGAACCCATTACTGTCATAGAATTACTATGGAGATGGAGACCATTCAACTCATCTAGTTTGAACCAATCCGCGGAAGAGCATCCCATCTAGATTTAACCCCACAATTACCATAGCTAATCCACCAAGCAAAACATTCCTTGATGCTATGGGCATTTTAGCATGGTCAATCCACCGAAATTGCATATTGTTGCACTTTAGGAGGAAACCGGAGCACCTAAAGGAAACACACACAGATACGAGGAGACTGCGCAAACTGTACATAGGCAAGGTTAGAATTGAACACAGATACCTAGCACTGTGTCACTGTACAATCTCACTCCTCATTAAATTTACACAATGCTCTGGCATCTACCACACTCGCCATGTATTCATGGCTCTTTGAGAGAAACAGTTAGAACATAAAACAATGCAGTGCAGAACAGGCCCTTCGGCCTCAATGTTGCGCTGACCTTTGAACTAATCTAATCCCATTTCCTTGCACTAACCCATCATTATCCATATTCTTGTCCAAGGACTGTTTAAATGGCCCTAATGTGGCTGAGTTAACTACATTGACAAGCAGGACATTCCATGCCCTTACCACTCTCTGAGTAAAGAACCTGCCTCTGACATCTGTCTTAAATCTATCACCCCTCAAGATGCAGCTATCATACAAGCTGACGTCACCATCCTCGGAAAAAGACTCACTGTCCACCCTATCTAATCCTCTGATCTTGCATGTCTCTATTAAATCTCCTCTTAGCTTGTTTCTCCCGAATGAGAACAGACCCAAGTCCATCAGCCTTTCCTCATAAGGCCTTCTCTCCAGACCAGGCAACATTCTGGTAAATCTCCTCTGCACCTTTTCCAATGCTTCCACATCCTTCCTGTAATGGGGTGACCAGAATTGTACACAATATTCCAAATAGCGTTTTGTATAGTTGCAGCATGGCACCACAGCTCCGGAACTCAATCCCTCGACTAATAAAAGCTGACACACTGTATGCCTTCTTAACAGCATTATCAAGCTAGGTGGCAACTTTCAGGGATCTATGTACATGAACACCAAGATCCCTCTGCACATCCACACTACTAAGAATCTTTCCACTGATCCAGTATTCTGCCTTCCTGTTATTCTTCCCAAAGTGAATCACCTCACATTTACCTGCATTGAACTCCATTTGCCACCTCTCAGCCCAATCCTGCAGTTTGTCCAAGTCCCCCTGCAACCTGCAACATTCTTCCACTGTCCACCACTTCACTAACTTTAGTGTCATCTGAAAAATTACTAACCCATCCACCAACGCTTGTGTCTAAGTCATTTATAAAAATGACAAACAGCAGTGGTCCCAAAACAGATCCTTGTGACACACCACTAGTAACCGGACTCCAAGCTGAATACGATTAGATTCTCTACACAGTGTGGAAACAGGCCCTTTGGCCCAACAAGTCCACACCACCCCTTCGAAGAGAAACCCCACCCAAACCCATTGCCCTCCCGTATATTTATCCCTGATTAACATAGTGGGCAATTTAGCCTGGGCTGCACATCTTTGGATTGTGGGAAGAAACCAGAGCACCCGGAGGAAACCCATGCAGGCACAGGGAGAATGTGCAAACTCCACACAGAGAGGTGGGAATCGAATGCAGGACCCTGGTACTGTGAGGCAGCAGTGCTAACCACTGAGCCACCATGCCACCCTATCGCCCACAATATTCAATTCCTTCTCATCTCCATTTTAAATCTGTCACCCCTTAAAACTGTGACCTCTCCTTTTGGATTTCTTTGTTTGGAACGACAAAAAGTTTCTGAGAGAAAACAAATTGCTAAAGCTATTCATGGTCTTAATTCACCCCAAATTCTCCAGGAGCATGGAGTTGCTTGTACCTCTGAGGATTAAGGGAATGGGTGGAAGATAGGATTCTTGTAATGTGATTACAGTGATTATACTGATCTGCAAAACTCTTGGTATTGCCAAGAGCACCAATAGCATCAATACACTGATCCATAATCCTGACAGGCTGTGTTAACACAATATCAATACAGAGAATATCACTACATTTACCAGTGCAGGAACATTACACATAATTACTCGAATAAGAGAGGGTTCAATTTCACTCAATATTTCACCATGTGGTTTTGTCTCATCACTCAAAGTAATAACCTTGTGCAGGTTGAAATTTTACGTTACAATGTGTACTTTACTCAATTTACGACAATTGTTAATCATTAGATAATCTTCACTGTTTTTCAGAATTCCATGATAAGTATTCCATTCACGTTGTTCCAAATTTCAGACTATTATTTCAGATGCCTGTTTGTTTTGGCCATTGTGTTGTATGATGACTAACAGAAACCATATATGGATTGTTCAGTCACAATATTGTGTACTGACTGGCAGGTACTGTACACCGATCATTCAGTCAGTCTGCTGTGTAATGAATGACAGAAGCCGTGCAACACTCCTTCATTCACTGTGCAGTGGATTGACTGACACAAATTGTGCCCTGTTCATTCTGTCACAGGGATGCTGTATTGGCGCATTTTTGATAACTTTAAGTGACAACTTAGGTGAATAATGAGCTATGTCACAAGGTTGTAAGCCTTTTAGTAATGTAACTATAACCACTGATTGGCTGAACACCTGGAGGCTAATTGAAGATGTAGGAATGAGAGAGTCATCAAGAAAAATAAGGAAGACTGTTGGAAAGAAATAGACATAGAATATAAGTAATATGTGAAGGAAATGAATCAAGCCTCAAGCCTAAACTACCATTCTATAAGATCAGGGCTAATCATCTCCAGTCCTCACCACCTCTTTCATGCCAGCTTCTTATAACCTTCAACTCTTCAATATTTCAAAATCTATCTCCCTTTTAACTACTTTCAGTGATCTAGCCTATACAATTCTTTCTGAGTACAGACTTACAGGCATCCATTGCCCTCTGAGATAAGAAACTATATTCCAATCTTAGTTTTGAATGAATACTCAATTGTGAAAATTTCTTTTCAATATCTACCCTGTCAAGCCTCCTCAAAACCTTACATACGTCAACAAGATAACCCCTCATTTTTCTAAACTCAAATGAATAGAGACCTAATGTCTTCAGTTGTTCACCCACTTCAACACACGAATCAGCCTGATGAATCATTTTTTAAATGGGCTCCATTGCCAGTATATTTATTCTTAATTATGGAACCAAAATAGCATAATGCTGCCTCAGCAGCAGACTGTACCATTACAAAATGACTTTCCTGATTTTAAGCTCCAACTCCCTGGCATTAAGAGAAAAATTCTATTTGCCTTTTTAGTTGCTCACTGCACCTGCATTCTAACTTCTCATGTTTCATGCACCAGGGGACCCAAATCTCTCTGCACTGAATTTCTTTGGAAATGTTCTGAATTTATATCATTTCTGAACATGATATGATCTGTTCTGAAACCAGACTTTCTGAATTACATCCATCAGGTCACTGTTTGCCCCCTCACTCAACTTATCTCTGTCCCATTGCAGATTCCTCAAACAGAGACAAAAGACACACACACCCACACATGCGCACACAGATAGTTACAGCTAGACAGAAACAGAATGTGACAGACATACAGAGACAGACATGTTTGCATTTCTATGGCACATGGCCTCAGAATGCCCGAAAGTACTTTACACAAAATTTAGCATTCTGAAGGGCAGTCTCTGTTATAATGTAGGAAACATGATTGCCTATTTGTCATCAAATAATGTAACAATGGTGAGTCAATAACTTGTATTATCTACTCAAATACATTGCTTAAGAGATAAGTATTAGCCAGAAGACTGATCTATTTTCCCTTCTCTTCTTCAAATAAGTGATGTAGACTTACAAGCACTGTAGAAGACAGTTGAAACCTCAATTTAAGGACACATCTTTGTAAAAGACATATTCCTGAAAATGCAACAATCCCTTAGTGAGCCCTTCTGACAATTTGTACTTCCAAAACTGCCACTCTTGCTATGTGGTCCTCTCTCATAATGTCAGTTTAACAATGCTGTATGTCCCCAGTTCTGACAGTTTAGGACTCTCTCGGTACACCTACCTGACCTTATAGTATTCTCTCAGTACTGACCATTTAACAGCACCTGCAGTGCAGCATGAATAACCCTTCAACAGTGAAGAACTTTGCCAATACTTGTCTCTCTAACAATACAGGATGTCCACACAGTAGAATTGGAAATCCCAGCCTGGATTAAGTGCTCAAGTCTTTGGAATGGGCTTTCAAAGGTGTAATCTCCTCATCCAGTGCGAGTGGCATTGACTGAACCACTGCTGGCATGGATATTTTTACTAAGTTGCACTTTTTTCACTGATGCACCAAATGAGGGTAACAACATCAATGTGTACCCTGGAGAATGAAATGTGGAAAAGGCAGATGCAGTGTCAGTTCCATTTCTCTAATAACCGATTATTCTAACAACAGGTTCTGACACACCAAACGATTAGAGATTCTGAAGTTTACAATCTGACAGGTTATTAATGTATCCATCCTGCTTTTGGATTTTTCTGTTTGAGAAGTTAGTTTTCTTCCTCTACATTGTCAAACACGGGTAGTTTGCTGCTATCAATACTCCTTTGACCATTCTCAAACTAGGGATGCCTAATTATGAGTTGTACAGCACAGGCCACTCATGATTCTCGATAGGAGTGAGAGAGATAGGGTAGTTGTCATGGGGGACTTCAACTTTCCAAATATTGACTGGGAACACTATAGTATGAGTACGATAGGTGGGTCAGTTTTAGTTCAGTGTATGCAGGAGGGCTTCCTGACACATAATGTAGACAGGCCAACAAGGGGTAAAGCCACATTAGATTTGGTACTGGGTAATGAGCCTGGCCAGGTGTTAGACTTGATAGTAGGTGAGCACTTTGGTGATAGTGATCACAATTCTGTTATGTTTACTTTAGTGATAGAAAGGGATAGATGTTTACCACTGGACAAGAGTTACAGCTGCGGGAAAGGCGATTATGATGCGATTAGGCAAGATTTAGGAAACAGGATTGGTAAAGAAACTGCAGGGGATGGACACATTAGAAATGTGGAGCTTATTCAAGGAAAAGCTCCTGAGTGTCCTAGATAAGTGTGTACCTGTCAGGCAGGGAGTAAGTTGTAGAGTGCGGGAGCTGTGGTCTACGATGGAAGTGGAATCTCTGGTCAAGAAGAAGAAGAAGGTTTATGTTAGGATGAGATGTGAAGACTCAGTTAGGGCACTTGAGGGTTACAAGGTAGCCAGGAAAGACCTAAAGAGAGAGCTCAGAAGAGCCAGGAGGAGACATGAGAATTTTTGGCAGATAGGATCAGGGGAAGCCCTAAGACTTTCTATAGGTATTTAAGGAATAAAAAAATGATGAGAGTAAGATTAGGGCCAATCAAGGATAGTAGTGGGAAGTTGTGTGTGAAGTCAGAAGAGATAGGGGAAGCAATAAATGAATATTTTTTGATAGTATTCACTCTAGAAAATGACAATGTTGTCGAGGAGAATACTGAGATACAGGCTACTAGACTAGGTGGGATTGAGGTTCACAAGGAAGAGATATTAGAAATCCTGCAAAGTGTGAAAATAGATAAGTCCCCTGGGCTGGATGGAATTTATCCTAGGATCCTCTGGGAAGCCAAGGAGGAGATTGCTGAGCCTTTGACATTGATCTTTAAATCGTCATTGTCTACAGGAATAGTGCCAGAAGACTGGAGGATAGCAAATATGGTTCCCCTGTTCAAGAAGGGGAGTAGAGACAACCCTGGTAATTATAGACCAGTGAGCCTTACTTCAGTTGTTGGTAAAGTATTGGAAAAGGTTATAAGAGAGAGGATTTATAATCATCTAGAAAAGAATAATTTGTTTAGGGATAGTCAGGACGGTTTTGTGAAAGGTAGGTCATGCCTCACAAATCTTATTGAGTTCTTTGAGAAGGTGACCAAACAGGTAGATGAGAATAAACCAGTTGATGTGGTGTATATGGATTCCAGCAAGGCATACAATAAGATTCCCTATAGTAGGCTATTGTACAAAATGCAGAGGAATGGGATTGTGGGAGATATAGAAGTTTGGATCAGTAATTGGCTTGCTGAAAGAAGACAGAGGGTGGTGGTTGATGGGAAATGTTCATCCTGGAGTCCAGTTACTGGTGGTGTACTGCAAGGGTTAGTGTTGGGTCCACTGCTGTTCGTCATTTTTACAAATGACCTGGATGAGGGCGTAGAAGGGTGGGTTAGTAAATTTGCAGACACTAAGGTCAGTGGAGTTGTGGATAGTGACGAAGGATGTTGTAGGCTACAGAGAGATATCGATAAGCTGCAGAGCTGGGCTGAGAGGTGGCAAATGGAGTTTAATGCGGACAAGTGTGAGGTGATTCACTTTGGTCGGAGTAACCGGAATGCAAAATACTGGGCTAATGGTAAGATTCTTGGTACTGTAGATGATCATAGAGATCTCGGTGTCCAGGAACACAGATCATTGAAAGTTTCCACCCAGGTTGACAGGGTTGTTAAGAAGGCATACAGTGTTTTAGTTTTATTAATAGAGGGATTGAGTTCCAGAACCATGAGGTTATGCTACAGCTGTACAAAACTCTGGTGCGGCTGCACTTGGAGTATTGTGTGCAGTTCTAGTCAACACATTATAAGAAGGATGTGGAAGCTTTGGAAAGGGTGCAGAGGAGATTTACTAGGATGTTGCCTGGTATGGAGGAAAGGTCTTTTGAGGAAAGGCTGAGGGACTTGAGGCTGTTTCATTGGAGAGAAGAAGGTTGAGAGGTGACTTAATAGAGACATATAAGATAATCAGAGGGTTAGATAGGGTGGACAGGGAGAGCCTTTTTCCAAGTATGGTGACGACGAGCAGGAGGGGGCATAGCTTTAAATTGAGGGGTGATGGATATAGGGCAGACATCAGAGGTAGTTTCTTTACTCAGAGAGTAGTAAGGGTATGGAATGCTTTGCCTGCAATGGTAGTAGATTCGGCAACTTTAAGTGCATTTAAGTCGTCATTGGACAAGCATATGGACGTACATGGAATAGCGTAGGTTAGATGGGCTTCAGATTGGTATGACAGGTTGGCGCAACATCGAGGGCCGAAGGGCCTGTACTGCGCTGTAATGTTCTATGCTCTATGTTCTAAAGAGAAGAAACACTTTTCTTACATAGCAAGATGTTATGTTATTGCCTGATAGTAGAAGGCATAGTAACACTGTTAGTCAAGCATAAATACCCAATGAGAAATTCGGGAAATGTACATATTACATCTACAGGGAATCCCTGATTTACAAAAGTGTTGACTCATGATGATTCATACTTACGAACATGATCCCGTACAGGGGTAATATTTTAAAGACCCACCATAGGAACACTTTCTGCACTTGCAAACATCTGCTTTACACTGTCTCGCATTACATTCAGATTTGCGTCCAAATCGACTTATGAATACACTCTAGAAGGGAACAGGTTCGCTAACGAGGGGCTGCCTGTAATTCCTTCAGCTACTCCTGCACATTTTCACTGCCCCCACCCAAAGATCGTGTGACAACATCAGATGAAGGAGAGCTTGATGCAACATCAACATTAACCCTTTTGAAATCTATTGTTGGACTTATCCCAGTTATCAGAGAAATGGAACTGACATCATACCCGACTGACACATTTCATTCTCCATTCAACACATTGTTTCCCTCATTTAGTGCATTGGTGAAAGCAAAATGTAATAAGAATATCAGTGCTAACAATGGTTCAGCGAATGTCTCTCTGATCGCTGGGTCAGGAGATTATAGCTTTCGGATATGTTGATTTGTTTTTAATCCAGCTCATTGCTTCCACAAATTCCATTTGTCAACATTGATTATGTTTGCATTATGTCGGTAAAAAGTAAAATAGGCATGATTTTTAACATTGCAATTAGATGTTTAATAAGCAGGAGAAGACATCTGGAGAAATTTTTAGCAGAATTTTTCCATTCTTCTACAACAACTAATGATAGCAAAATTCAATCTTTCGGCTGCACCTTGAATTATCAGAAGCAAAAACTAAGATGTAAGGAAGCTGATTTGTAAATACCAAGTGAGGATTAAAAATATAGCTGTATGCAAAAGGGAATGACTTTTGATCAAGGTAACCTTCCCTCATTTCAGGATGGAGTCAATATTGATTTGTAAACCTATTCTCTAATTTTGTGCTCAAGTGCCTGGAGTGGGATTTGCATCTCTAACCTTCGCACACAGAAGTGACAGTGCCACCCACTGAGCAACAGCCAACAACTCATGAATTACTCTCTGAGAGTGCCAACAAATGCTGAAAGTGAAACTTTCCTTTCTCTGAGAACACAGGAAGTTCGCAGGTCAGGGGTTGCTTATCCTTTTTTGTGAGGCTCTATCAGTCTGAGTGTAGAATAAAAAAAGCACCTTCATCTCTCAGTTTGAGTCCTGTAGGCCAGGATGGGATTCTCAATTATCAAAATGAGCAAATATATTTTAGTTTTGTTTTATAACGTATCTGAGACACATTGGATTGACTTGCAAACTAAACTGGTTTGCTTTTCATGGTTTCACAACTGTGCACCAAGACTGGTATACTCAGGTTGACCTCCCTCTCCACACTAAACCTCATGCCCGAGTGTGCCTTAGAGACAGAGGGACTGAATTAGAGACCCACACCAGGACTGAATTGAATTAAATTTATAGTCACGAGTACCGAGGCACAGTGAAAAGCTTTGTCTTGCATGCAATAAAGAAAGATCGCATAGTTAGGTAGCGTAAATAAGTAAATAATAGGTAAAAAGCGGCAGGTACAGACGAATATTCAGAGTTTGTGAGTCCATTCAGTATTCTAAAAACAGTAGGGTAGAAACTGTTAGTGTGTAGGCAGACTAATTTCCCATGAGATTTCTTCATGGAACCTCATTCCCAGTGTGCTAAAGGGACAGGGGGACTAAAACACCGCTCCAGAACTACTGCAGTTACAATTCAGCAGCTGGGCCCTTTCTAACAACTGTTTAGGTAGTTTGTAAGAGCTGAATTTGAAGTGAGATGTTATGATGGAAACTGAATTCAAAGCTGGACTGTACCTTCCAAGAGGGGCTTTGAAATTCTCCCTCAGTATCTCTTCAATTATCAGAGATTTCAATTTGGTCCATCAAGCCTTGGTGGTCACTTATGAAAGAGTCATCCAATTATTGCCGCAGTCCTGCTACTTGCCTAAATCTGTGAATATTTTCTTCATTTACAACTACTTCTCCCAATCACTTTTGAAACATGCTTGCACCAGCCTTTTAGGCAGCACCTTTCAGATCATGACAGCTCGCTGTGTAAAAAATAAAAATTCTCGTCATCTCAACTCTGGTTCTTTTCTTAATTATCAGCAATCTGTGTCGTCTGGTTACCTTACGGCTCCTGCCACTGGAAACAGTTTCAAATTAAAACATACTTTTTTTCATTAAATGGATAGTTTGTAGAAAATTGATTTTTTCCTCGAGGGATTCCTGGATTTTAATTTGTTTTGTCACATGTGGAGATTGACAGGGAATGGCTGGTTAGTGTTGCTGACCAGGATGGATTCTAGCCTGGCAGTGTCTGTGACAGTAGAAGCAATGGGAATGAAACTATTTGCAAACGCCATCCTTATTGCTATCTCCTTTCAAACTGAGCTCCATGTAATACTTTCTGCCATTCAAACAACACAATCAGCATCGCTTTCTGGAATACAGTTCATTTTGATCATTGAGATTTGAAATATGTCAGAAACACTGAGTGACAGTATGGTTAGGATAGGAGCAGGGATCTGCAGTCTTCACTTTCTCCTAGCAGAAATGATCAGTCATAAATAACAGCAGCTAAGGTAAGAATGGTAATAGATAACATTTTGCCAGTTCCAGTGTTACAAACGTGCAAAAAAAATCAACTAAAAGTATTTTGTGACTTCCATAGCGATAAAGAGAATTGGATAATTGTGTGGAATGAAACCTGGCTACCGAAAATTATTGACCTAGGAACCCAGAGAATGGCAAAGAAAAAAATCAGGGTTGAGATTAGAGTGGTGCTGGAAAAGCACAGCAGGTCAGGCAGCATCCGAGGAGCAGGAAAATCGACGTTTTGGGCAAAAGCCCTTTATCGGGAATGAACCATTCCTGATTCACTCCTGATGAAGGGCTTTGGCCCGAAACGTCGATTTTCCTGCTCCTTGGATGCCGCCTGATCTGTTTTGCTTTTCCAGCACCACTCTAATCTCGACTCTGATTTCCAGCATCTGCAGTCCTCACTTTTGCCTAAAGAAAAATCCAGGCACATTGACTTTCAAAGTCTACTAACTAATGTTTGGGACACTTGCACTAAAATTCAGACAGCTGACTTGCAGCTTAGTCAAGCAACAGGCCAGAGTCATACTCCTGGAAGCATACCTTATGCACAATGTTCCAGACATCACCACTCAGCATCCCTGGGCATGACTTTCCCACCAGTAAGACAGACCCACAAGAGGTGCTGGCGCAGTTGTATACAGTCAGGAGATAGTTATCCTGGGAGCCGTCAATATTAAATTGAGACCCCTTAAAATCTCACGGCATCAGGTCAAACATGAGTGAGAACCAGGGGTTTCCCAGTCTAAGAATACAGGGTGGGCTATTGTGAATTGAGATGAGGAAAGATTTCCTCACCCAGAGAGTGAAATTCTCTGCCACAGAAAGGGGTCAAAGCTAAAACATTGAAATTAATCAAGAAGAGTTAGATGTAGTTCTTAAGGCTAAAGGAATCAAAGGCTTTGGGGAGAAAGTAGGACGAGGCTACTGAGTTAGGTGCTCAACCATGATCGTATTGAATGACGAACAGACTGGAAGGGCTGAGTGGCCTACTCCTGCTCCTATTTCATGTGTTTGTATGGGTCAGGAAAGCTCCTGCTGATTACAACATAATATACTGCTTTGTCTGATTATCAGACCTCCTCTCTTTTGGGCATCACTTCAAGGAAACAGTAAAGGTGGCAAGGACCCAGTATGTTTTCTGGTTGAGGGACTTCAATGTCAACCACCAAGAGTGGCTGTTAGCACTGCCACTACCCAGATTGGTCAAGTACATAGCTGCGACACTGCATCAGTGGCAGGTGGTGAGGGACCAACAAGAGAGAAAATTTTATTTGACCGAGTCCTTACCAATTAATCTGACACAATTATATCTGTCTCGGGCAGTAGGAGTAGTCATGAGCAGCATTCAGTCCTTGTGGGTACAAAGACCCATCTTAACTTTGAGGATACTCTCTGCCACATTGAGTGACGCTACTAATGGCTGACTGTGACAGATTTTGAACAAACCGAACAATTCAATACAGGCCCATTGATGAGGTGCTGAGGACCAACAGCAATGAGAAAGTTGCATTCCATTACAATCTGAAACCTCATAAACTGTCTTTTTCACAATCTGCTGGACCATTAAAGTGGGAAATTAACCCTTGTTCATGTAAGTCTACGGGAGGGCATCTTCAAAACACCACTAGGAATACCAAAGAAAATAAAGTGTCAACCTGGTGAAGCCACATCAGAGTATGACTTGCAAGCTAAACAGTGGAAACAGCACGCAATGGCCAGGCTAAACCTTTGCAAAAGCAACAAATTATTTCTAAGTTTGCAGCCTTACTGTCATAAATGGTGGCTGGCTAATTAAACAGGAGGAGAAGGATCCACAAATATTGATATCCTCAATGATGGGGCTGCACAGTACATTGGCATTCTTGTCTTTAGCTGAATGAATAATGAACCTGCTGAGGTCCCCCCCCCCAGTATCACAGATATTAGTCTTCAACCAGTTGACGTAACTCCAAAATTGTCCAAAATACTTGATACTCCAAAGATTATCGGTCCTGAGAACATTCCACAACACTTGTGCTTCAGAATGTGCCGCAACTCCCTGGCCAGGCTGTTCAAGTACAACTACAACCCTCACATCCACTTGACATAGAGGAAAATTTGCCCAGATATCTCCCATTGCCAAACAGGGCAAATCAAACCCAGCAAATTATCACTTTTAATCATCAGAAAAATGGTGGGAAGTGGTTTGTTGAAATTAGTTTCAGCAGCACTTCCTAAGCAGTAACCAACTGACTGATGCTCAGTCAATACGTCAGGTCCAATCAATGACTGTTCTCATACCAGTTTTTGCCCAAAACAGATGAAAGGACTGAACCCTAGACAGGAGATGAGAGTGACTGCCCTCGGCATCAGGCAGCAGTTGACAGTTTGTGGCATCAAGGACCCCAAGTGAAAATGGAGTCAATGAGAATCAGGGAGAAAATTCTCCACTGATTGGTGTCATACCATGTACAAGCTTACGGTTGCTGGAGACTATCAATGCATCCCTGGGAAATCTTTGCAGGTGTTCCACAAGGTAGTTTTCTAAGCTCAATTACTTTTCGTTGCTTTGCTGACTGACCTTTCTTCCATATTAATGGGAGAAGTCGGGATATTCTCTGATGGTAGGAATGTAGGAACGGGGTAGGACATTCAGCTCCTGGAGCATTTTCTTTCATTCAATGAGGTCATTGCTGAGTTGTGGACTAACTCCATACATGCACATTTGGCCCATAGCCCTTAAACATTTATTGATTCAAATTTATTATTCTCAAATTTAAAATTAGTGACTGATTCTGCCACTTGTGGAGGAGAGTTCCAAACATATATCACCTTTTGTGTGTAAAGCTCAGCATCATTTGCAACTACTCAAATACTGAGTGTCCATATGTGTACTAATGGTCAAGGAACTATTTTAAAAGGGCATCTCACCACAACCTTCTCTCGGGCAATTAGGAATGGGAAATAAATGCTGGTCTAACTGGTGATATCCAGATGTCAAGAACAGACAAATTAATTCCCAGCACTAATGATTCAACCATTGAATACAATCACCACTCAAGATCATTCCTCGTGATGATTTGCTGTGCTGTTAATTTATTGTAATTGGAGCTCAAATCGTTAAAACAAAAGCAGGACTTGCACAAAGTTTAACTTTGCTAGAGTTGGTGCTGTAGGAGTCTATTAAATTCTAATGAAGAAAGGGGGAGCCAATGTTTGGAATAATCCTGATTCACCAGATTTCAGATCGACTTCTAGTCAGAAGACTTTTGGACTGTTTTTCTGTGGTGGTCTTCACTTGCCATTAGAGGATACCAACAGAGAACCACAGTGAGACTATTATAATTAAGTGATGTCTTTAAAATATAACTAAATGGCATCTGTTATGTTTAATGGGAAGTGGTTTGAATTATCATTCACACAGTGTACATCTTAGTGATTTGTATTCTCTCAGAATAAATTGACTGAATCTGTTCAACTGAACATGTAAGCTCCAAGACAATTAGGATCCAATAAATGGAGATTATTTAAATCTTTACTGCATAATAAGGACTGATATATCACTGTGATATGACAAAGATGAATTTATCCAGGACAGATTTACTATTAGAGATGATAGAAATAAGATTACCCAAGATGGATATATTACAGAGACATGACAGAGATAAGATTATCTAGGACTGATATATTACTGGACTTCACAGAGATAAGATTATCAAGAACTGATATATCTTCAGGATATAACAGAGACAAGATTATCCAGTGCTGATAGTGCACACAAAATTCTGGGTTATCATATTGATGGACTAACTAGAGAACAGGCCATTCCAGACGGTGTACTGTGTAATGAAAATTAAATAATAGGCAAGCTAGCTGCATGAGGCTCCTTAGGGAAGAGTGACCATAATATGATAGAATTTTTCATTTTGATGGACAGTGACATAGTTGTTCCCAAGACTTGGGTTCTGAATTTAAACTAAAGAATTTATGATGATATCAGATGCAAGCTGGCTATGATAAAATGGGGACAGTTAGTTGAAGAGATGACAATGGCTTGGCATTGGCTCACATTTACAGATTGCATGGAGGAACAGCAATAATTGCTCATTCCTGTGTGCCACAAAATAAAATGGGAAAAGTAGTTCAATCGTGGTTAACAAGACAAAATAAGGTTTGGGCAGTATGGTGGCTCAGTGGTTAATACTGTTGCCTCACAACATCAGGGGCCCAGGATTGATTCCAACCTTGGGTGACTGTCTGTGTGGAGTTTCCACATTCTCCATGTGTCTGTGTGGGTTTACTCCAGGTGCTATGGTTTCCTCCCTTAGTCCAAAGATATATTGGTTAGGTGGATTGGCCATGCAAATTTGTCCATGGTATGCAGGTTAGTTGGATTGTAGGAGTGTGGGTCTGAGTGGGACCCATTTGCAGGGTTGGTATGGACTTGATGGGTTGAATAGCCTGCTTCTACACTGCATGGATTTTATTCTATTCTAAGTTGGCCAAAATAGAATCAGACCTGAGGACTGAGAGCAAAGAGTTTAACAAAAGTAGAATAAAAGGGAGGACAAACATAGAAAGAGAGCAAACTTGTCAGCAACATTTTAATTGCTTCTATAGGTATATGAAGAGAAAAAAGATTAGTGAAGACTTGTGTGGGCCTCTTACAGTCAGAAACACGGGGATTTATAATTGGAAACAAAGAAACAGCAACCTTATCGGGGCGGCACCTGGTTAGCACGGTTGCTTCACAGCACCAGGGACTCAGGTTCGAATCCAGCCTTGCATGATCTCCATGTGTCGCATGGATTTCCTCTGGGTGTTCCAGTTTCCTGCCACAGTCCGATGATGTGCAGGTTAGGTGAATTGGTGCGCTGAATTACCAATAGTGTTCAGGAATGTGTAGGCTAATTGCGTTAGTTGGAAGAAATGTAGAACAATATGGTAGGAGAATGGGTTTGCATGGGACATTCTTCGGAGGGTCAGTGTAGATTTGTTGGGCCAAATGGCCTGTTTCTACACTGTAGCGATTCTATGAATGAAAAAGAAAATACATATTTGGTACTGTCTTCACAAAGGAGAATACAATTAACTTCACAAGAATTTTGGGATACACAATGTCAAGTTAGAAGGAACTGAAGAAAATCAATATTCACAAGGATTTGATGTTGTGGAAATTGATGGGATTAAAGGCCAATAAATCCTTACAGCCTGACAATCTACATCTCAGTGTACTTGAATAAATTATTTGAGGAATAGCGGATCCATTTGTAGTCATTTTTCAAGAGTCTGTAGAATCTGGAACAGTTCCTATTGACTTGAGGATAGTTAACGTAACCTCACTATTTTAAAAATATGGGAGATAAAGAGACAACAGAGAATTATGGACCAGTCAGATGGACTTTGGTCATGGGGAAACTGTTTGACTGCATTATAAAAACATTTAATTGCAAAATTTTTGAAAAGCAATGACAGGATCACTATCACAGTGACAGAGTCAACAATGGAATTTCAAAAGGGTAATCATGTTTGACAAATCGATTGAAATTTTTCAAGGATGTAACTCATAAAATTGTGGTTTGCTTAGGATTTTGGAACACCTCCAACAATGTTCCACAAAAGAGATTAGCATGCAAAATAAAAGCACATGTGATTGGGTAGTGTTCTCATATGGATAGGGATCTGGTGGGCAGACAAGAAAACAAAGTAGGAATAAACAAGTCATTATCTGAGCAGGAGCCAGTGCCTAGTGGGGTACTGCAGGGATCACTGTTAGGACCCAAGCTATTCAAAACATATATTAATGATTTTGGTGAGGAAACAAAATCAAGTATCTCCAAGTTTGCAGGTGACAGAGAGCTGTGTGGAAGGATATGCAGTAAGGAGGAAGCAGAAATGATTTGGACAAGTTGAATGAGTAGGCAAATGCAACATAATGTGGATAAATGTGGTAATGTGGATACAAGAGGTTATCCACTTTGGTAGCAGAAACAGGAAAACCAATTATTATCTGAAGACAATAGATTGGGACAGTGCAATGAAACCTGGGTGTCCATATACATCAGTCACTGAAAATAAGGAATTTGGTGCAGCAGGCAGTGAAAAAGGTGAATGATATACTGGCTTTTAAAGCAAATGGATTTGAGTACAGGTGCAGTGATATCCTCCTGCAATTGTACAGGGCCTTGGTGAGACCACAACAAGGGTATTGTGTGCAGTTTTGGTCTCAACTGAGGGAGGATGATCTGGCTTAAGAGGGAGTGCAGCAAAGGTTCACCTGACTGAATCCTGGGATGGTATAGTTGACATATGAAGAGAGATTGCATTAGTTAGGACTATATTGAATGAAGTAAAGCAAAATGAAGGAAGTTTCATGGAACCTATAAAATTCAACCAAGACTGACAGGGTAAACACAGTAAGGATGTTCCTAATGATCAGCAAGCTCTGAACAGATGGTTACGGTCTAAGAATACTGGAAATTATTATATCCATTTACGAGTGAAATGAGGTGACTCAGAGAATGGTGAGCCTGTGAAGGTGTCTGTACACAGAAAGCGATTGAGGTCAAATCATTTGGAGGATTTAGATATATTTTTAGGACAAACGGGACCAAAGAATATGGAACAGTGTCCGGTGTATGATAATCAGCCATAATCATACTGAAAAGAAGAGCAAGCTGTAAGGGCTGGATGGCCTATTTCTGCGCCTATATACTATGTTTTTCTGATATATTACTGGGACATAACAGTGATAAGATTACTTAGGACAGATATATTTCTGGGACATAACAGAGATAAGATTACCCGCGAATGTTACATTACTGAGATATGACAGAGATAAGATTATCCAGGACTAATATATTACTGGGTCATGACAATCTGAAATTAAATACATTGATATATGACTAGACTAACAAACAATTTTTCTGTCAGAAAAATGGAAAAACGAAAGCTAGCCGCATGAATAGACCATTCAGCCCTTCAAATCTGCTCCATAATGAGCAAGATCATGGCTAATCTTAGAAGTTCAATGCTAATTTCCTTTTCTTTTTCGATACACTTTGATTCTTTCAATATCGAAAAATTTACTAGCTTATAAAAAAAAGATAAATTAACACTCATCACCAAGCCAAATAATAACTATTATTGTCACTTAATATTTGATTTATTGTATCAACTGAAAGTCCCAATTTGAAAGATTAGGTCAAATAAAAAATGCTCATCATCTTCCTTCTTTCCACCACCTGTGGTACCTTATCTTTCTGTCTGGCTGTATCATCTTCTGTTTGAGATGTGGAGATATCCCAGTGGTTCCCATACTATTTCTAAACACTGCTTTCCAGATGTTCCTGTCTGCGGTCTAATCATCTTCTGGTTCCTGGGCTCTTTTCACACTTTTCTTACCCAATGCATCCTGCTGATCTCTCCGCTGGACATTGCAGAGATTCAATTGCATCATCAGGAAAGATTTAAATAGATGGCAATAAAAATTGATCATTTAATTTATAATGACAATCTAGTGAATCACATGCATTGGCTAGAAGATTGTTGGTAGAAGTGATTACTGTACAGTTCACATGGAGATTAAATCTACCTTCATACTGAGGACATCTTCCATCATATTGCATTATAACAACTGTGCTGCATGCGATAGATTCAGAACAGATGTAGCAACTGAAAAAAAATGAAATTGCTGGCAAAGCTTAGCAGGTCTGGCAGCATCTTTGGAGTTCTGAGGAAGGACCCAAAAGTGTTAACTATGATTTCTCTCCACAGATCTGGAAGGCCTACTGAGCTTTCCCAGCATTTTCTGTCTCTGCTTCTGATGTACAGCACCACAGATCTTTCATTTTTTTATATGTAGCAGCTCAACATTGGGTATATATGAGATGCAGTAGAATTCTCTTCAGCCCAAGATGTAACCTCATGGCTGCTCTCACAATCCAATTGCAATCACATAAGGACTATTCATGGTTTAATGAAGATTGTGGAAGACCATTCTCAGTGATGATTCTGTGATCACACTTATTCTCAGTTGTTGGAGAGCTCAATGCACCATGGCAAAAGCCAAGACTGAACTATCTGTCATGTGTTATGGACTCGACCTGACCCCCGCCCCCAAGTGTATTAGGGAATTAGCCGAGACCATACCTTTTTCTTTTTTAAAAGGCAAGTGTAATAGTCCCTGTTCTAGATATGATTCGACTGGTTCACCATGAAGCTTTAATCAAGGCACACTTTATTCTTACACCACAGTTAGAATTAAAGAAAAAGAAGAACTGGTGAAACTTTACCTTATTTAAATGCTTAACAGAATAATACATTATTTTACAACTAATCATCAACTGGTCCAACATTGGCAGCATCCCTCCTTCCATAAATAATGGTGAATCTTCTGCTTTGGTAGTCCAGCAGAATGCCAGATAACTCTGTTTATGTGGAAGAAACCTCACCCTCCTATGTAGGTCTTCTTCGGTGTCAAGCTATTCCAGCAGCCCAGCAGGCAGTCATGTCCAGGGGTGGTGGTATTGGCCCAGCATGGCGATCTTCTTTGGTGGTGGTCTCATCCCAGCTGCATCTCCAGGGTATTCCATATATCCTAACTCAACTTTCCCAGCCGCCCCCCACCCGGAGACATGAACTGAACCGTGATGAACTTTGTCTTAACTTTGCTTTTCATTATTATGTACGACATCTGCCATTGATGTAGGTGCTGCAGTGGGGTGACTAGTACAGGTGCCAATAAATTTCTGTTCGATTCTCTTCTCCTTTAGCAGGAGAGAACTCAACCTTTCAGATCCCGCAGCCAACAAAAAAATCACCAATTAACTGAAGGCCAAACCAAAATCCTCTTGGGTCTGTTTGAGCCTGATCCTGCCCACTCATGATTCTTTTGTCTTATTTTAAAAACAATCTAAGGAGAACTCAAACCTGCTTGCCAGGTTTCTGTTCGTAGGAGACATTTCAGCACCAATGTAATATCACTCCTCCATAGGAGAAACAGGACAGAACACATCCCTAAAGTCACAGTATCATCACAATGGTGAACATTTTCAATGAGATGTGCTGATTATCTAGTTCATCTCAAACTCCTCCAGTATCATCGAAGCCTGTCTTAAGACAAATCAAATGATTCAATTTGTTTCAGTTCGAATAAAATCGAGCAATGGTTGCATAGCATGCATTTAGCAAAGATTAGAATCCCTGGCCATATCACTTCTGTACAACTGAATGCTTGTTGTCCAGGAGCAACTGCACCCTGACCCAAGCCACTTGAGGATGCCAGCATGTCACCTAGGATAATTAAGTCTGTTTAGAAGCTTGTTAAAATTCTTTGTTTTGTCAGGGTGTGATGCTGCTCTGTTAACAAGGGTATCCTTGGCTTTTCTTTCAGAGACATCATAAAAGCAACCATTCTGAAATGTCTATGTTTGAAGGGCTATAGTTAATTTGATCATAGCTATCTGATACTGCCTCAGACAAATGGCTTTCAAGTTTTTCAAAAGCACTTCTACAATGAAAAGGGAGTGGCCCATTATCACAGCTCAACTTTGGTTTTGATTTGGAAATGCCGGTGTTGGACTGGGGTGTACAAAGTTAAAAATCACACAACACCGGGTTATAGTCCAATAGGTTTAATTGGAAGCACACTAGCTTTTGGAGCGACGCTCCTTCATCAGGTGAAGGAGCTCGAGGGCTCCACTCATACCTAACTTCATTGACACCTCCTGGCCTTCCTGCAGAGGGACGTCTCCTCTACAATGCCGCTAGCTGCTAAGAACATCTTGTTTTTATTTTAAAATTCAATATTGGAGAAGAGATATTTAAAAATTGAGATCTCTTGTCTCAAACGCAGCTGCATGGAAAGATCGCAGCTCCTTCAATGCTGGAGGATGACCTCCTATTTTGGCTATCTACCCTTAATTGGAAAGTGCAACAAACTTCCAAACATAAATTATTTAATATGGAGGATTATGTTCTTCACAGGTTTACAACTGAATACCCAGTTGAATCTATTTATGACTATCTTATATTTATGGTTATTAGATTTTGTTTCTCCAACCTTTAGCGCCCTTTCAGAAGTTTAAAGATTTCACCCACAATCTTTTTTATCCAATAAAAAAGAGCAAAGGCCTGTTAATGTTTTCCTGATAGAATGAAACCCCCAAGTTCTGGTGTCCTCGCTCTGAATCTTTCTTGTACTTCCCCCAGTATATCAGGTTTTAAACTTCACAAATAGTCAAGTACATTGAAGTGCAGTCATTACTGTGCTGAAGTCAATTTTGCAACTCATGTAATCAGCAAAATTTCTCAACAGATAATCATACAGCAACAATATTATTACTGGTCTATGAATTCAGAGTGGCAGGTAATGTTCTGGGGACCTGGGTCTGAATCCTGCCATTGCAACTGGTGGAATTTAAATTCTAATTAAAAAAAATAATGTGGAGCTAAGAGTCTACTAATGGATCCATTGTCATGGAAAATGAACTGGTGTTGAGCAGCACATGGTTACTGAGACAATTTAAGGCTGGAGGAGGATACTAAAATTATAAGGATTATAGGATTGGAGATTGGTAAAAGATGGGGACCAGTGTCAGGTTAGAGTTGGTTCGATAATGAGAGGTGTATAGTATGCAAGTACAGACATATGGAGGGATGTGAGATTGTAGGATATTTCAAAGGAAGAAACGTAGAATTTTTAAGCAGTTTAGTAAGTTAGGGAGTGACATGTTATTGGAAGAGGTTGAAAGATATGGATAGCTGTAAGGCTTGCAGGAGGCTACATCAGTCCGCATGCCTGTTTAATGGTATGTCTCACAGATGGTATGTAAGTATAACTGAAAGCATAATGCTCCTGATAAATTAACTTTATCATGGCATGTGGTTTGTGTCAATAAAATTTTCAGACTTCATCTTAAACTGGGTCAGAGCATGAAACACTGATGGAAACATAACACCTTTTTTCACCAAATAGTTAATATTAGACCAGACATGGAGATGCCTGTGGATGTAATATTTATGTGTTAATGAACTGTAATGAATATCTGTTGGAGATTTCAATACCAAATTCTAATGACCCAATATCTTAAGTCATGCATTAGCATAACTCCAAAGCATTAGCATTGCCATTGAGATAGATATGTGACTGGAGGCAAATTGCATATCAAGATTATTAGTGGTCATTTATAAAGAAACAACTATAAGACTCCGTGATAGATATTTTGAAACCTAATTGAAAATCAACTGAACAACATCAAAATATTCAGACAATCAACAACAGCAGTTTCATTGCATATACCTTTTTTGATAAGGAATTGAACTAACAGAGGACAAAGCTGCATATTTTTCAAATCTCAGTTCTTTCAATAAAAGGACCCATCTCCTTTTAAAAGAAACTGTCTACAAGTCTGACTTAAATTAACGAAAATGTTGAATTGTCCTCACAGCAGAAGCTACAAAGCTCTGCTGGAATAAAATACAGTTTATAAACAATTACAAATTACTGTTCAAATAAAGAAATCTTACCTTTGGCCAACCCATCTTGTTTCCTCAAATTGGTATGAAAAATGAGGGAAGTCCTCTTAATTGCATTAATCATTTTTTTAATTTCAAAAATATACTTTACTCATAAAATATTTTGATGATCTGTATAGTTAGTCATGCCATACATACGTGAACATTTGCATACAAAGATCAGAATTTATCATTTGTATATACAGGTCTGTACATTTATCAATCATATGTCCATATATTTAGCTGAGGTGTCAGCAGAGCCCAAAAGACTGCGTGGGCCCCCTGTTCTTCTTAGGCAGGCAGATGTTACATGATGGTCTTTCCCCACCGTGCCTTGGCGGCAGCTGCCTCAAGCTTCAGTGCGTCCGTCAACACGTAGTCCTGGAACTTGGAATGTGCCAGTCTGCAACACTCAGTCAGGGTCAACTACTTCAGCTGGAAGATCAACAGGTTTCGGACCACCCAGACAGCGTCCTTCACCGAGTTGATGATCCTCCAGGTGCAGTTGATGTTCGTCTCAGTGTGCGTCCCGGGGAACAGGCCGTAGAGCACGGAGTCCCACGTCACGGCGCTGCTTGGGATGAACCTCGACAAACATCATTGCATTCCTCTCCAGAGTTCTTCTGCAGAGGCACATTCCAGATGGAGGTGTGTGACAGTCTTGTCCCCACCGCAGCTGCTTCAAGGGCAGCGTGGAGTGCGGCAGAGAGTCCGGGCATGCATAAAGGATCTCACAGGCAGAGCCCTTCTCACCACCAGCCAAGCCACGTCTTGGTGCTTGTTGGAAAGTTCTGATGATGAGGCATTCTGCCAAATGGCTTTGACAGTCTGCTCAGGGAACCGCTCGACAGGATCCGCCCTATCCTTTTCCCGAAGGGTCTCAAGGAGACTACGTGCTGACCACTTCCTGATGGACTTGTGGTCAAAGGTGCTTTTCTTCATAAATTTCTCCATGAAGGACAGGTGATATGGAACGGTCCAACTACTGGGAGCGTTCCACGCCAGCAAGGCCAGGCCCATCTTTCACAACACCGGGGACAGGTAGAACCTCAGTACGTAGTGACACTTGCTGTTTGCGTACTGGGGATCCATGCACAGCTTGATGCAGCCACACACAAAGATGGCCATCAGGGGGAGGGTGGCAATGGGTGTGTTTTTTCCTCCATTGCCCAGGTCTTTGTACATTGTGTCTCTTCGGACCCAGTCCATCTTTGATCTCCACATGAAGTGGAAGATGGCCCGGGTGACTGTGGTGGCACAGGTTCTGGGGCTAGGCCAGACCTGTGTCACATATAACAATACTGAGAGTACCTCACACCTGATGACCAGGTTTTTCCTGGTGATAGAGCGCGACCATTGCCCCCATCTGCCTAGTTTCTGTCTCATCTTCCTGATCCGCTCCTCTCAGGTCTTGGCGCACGCCCCAGCCCCACCGAACCAAATACTCAGCACCTTCAGGTGGTCGGTCCTGATGGTGAAGGGGACAGAGAATTGGTCAGCCCAGTTCTTGAAGAGCATGGCCTCGCTCTTGGCCCCCGAGGCCCGTTCGAACTGGTCACATATGCACATGAGTCTGCGCACGGACAGCGGATCCGAGCAGAAAACAGCGACGTCATCCATGTGCAGGGAGGCCTTAATCTGCAGGCCCCCACTGTCAGGAATAGTCACCCCTCTCAGGCTTGCATCCTTCCTGATGGATTCGGCAAATGGCTCGATATAATAAACAAACAAGGCAGGAGAGAGAGGGCAGCCCTGCCTGACTCCGGATCTTACAGGGAAGCTATCTGATTCCCACCCATTGATTGAGACTGCACTGACAATGTTGCTGTAGAGCAGTCTGATCCAATTTCCGATTCCCTCCCCAAAGCCCATTTTGGAGAGGACATCCCTCATATATGTATGCGATAACCTGTCAAAGGCTTTCTCCTGGTAAGGCTGATGAGGCAGGCGTCCACCCCCCTGTCCTGCACGTAGGCGATCGTATCTCTGAGGAGTACGAGACTCTCAGTGATCTTCCTGTCCGGTACAGCACAGGTTTGGTCAGGGTGGATCACCGATCCCAGAGCAGACCTGACTCGGTTGGCGATGACCTTTGACAAGATTTTGTAGTCTGTGTTTAACAGTGAGATTGGTCTCTAATTTCTTGTGTCCTCCCTCTCCCCCTTCTACTTGTAGATGAGAGTGATGATGCCTTTCCTCATGGATTCACTCATGGTACCTGCCAGAAGCATATTGACATACGCCTCCAGCAGGTCCTGACCAATCAAGTCCCACAGAGCTGAATAGAGCTCGACCGGTAAGCCGTCGCTTCTGGGAGTTTTATTCCTTTTGAAGGACTTGAGCGCCTTGGTCAACTCATCCAGAGATAGCGGCTGGTCCAGCCTCTCTCATGTTCTGTCGTCTAAGACCTCTGTGATAGAGGACAGGAACGACTGGGAGGCCGCACTGTCGGTTGGCTTCGAGTCATACAGACTGGTATTGAAGGATCCTCATGACGTCAGCCTGAGATGATGTTATCGAGCCATCTTCTTCCTTCAGGCTGCTGAGCACAGAGCTCTCTTTGTGCACCTTCTGGAAGAAGAAACATGAGCACAACTCGTCCTGCTCCACGGAGCTGACTCTGGACCGGACGATTGTCTTGGAGGCCTCCAAGGTAAAGAGCAAGGCTTGCTGGCCCTTCACCTCCTGGAGGTCCTCCATGACATTGACCCCCAACGTCTGCAGCAGGAGCAGGGTTCTGAGAGAAGCAATCTTAGCGAAGAAAATAAATAAACATTGCACTGCACTCTACTTCTAAATGAAAAACTCCAAAGAGAAATTTAAATTAGGCTTTAAATATGGACTGGTCAGCCAATGGCAGCTTTACTGAATTATAAATGTTCAAAGAATGTAAGCCGCTTTATTTCAGACATCAATACTCCTGTGAACGGACTTTTGACAAATGTCCTTGCCATTGACAGTGAGCAGATTCAGAGAATTAATGTAGTAATTATTTCTGTGGACAATCATAAAGATTCACAAAATATCTGGGAAATACTTAGGGACCAGCTCAAGTGAGGATTAGTTTAAGGTTTAACTGACTCCAGCTCAAGTCATGCAGACAGCAGCACTGAGAGCTGTTCAACTAGTTTGTCAGATGATGCCTCAGTAAAGGGACTAAGTGTAACTTTTTCAAAGAGAAACTCTCAGAAGAGTCTCAAGTTAGTATTCCCTCTAAACCAATTAAAACTAGCAGGAAGGACTTTCCTAATAACAAAAAAAAACCAAACTGTACCATTGACATGCGATGTGAGGTTAGATGCAAGAGTGCAGCCATAGGTGACAGATAGACCAACAACAATAATCTGCTTTGGGTGCACTCAATGCTATTACAACATTGCAACAGTCAGCAAAGTGTGCTAAGCCATTGAAATCTTTAACAGATACAGTTTGACATGTTTATCCAAAAGCTATGCTGATGTTGTATTCCTGATTAAGGGCTTTTGCCTGAAACGTCGATTTTACTGCTCCTCGGATGCTGCCTGAACTGCTGTGCTTTTCCAGCCCCTCTAATCCAGAATCTGTTTTCCAGCACCTGCAGTCATTGTTTTTACCTATCCAAAAGCTAGACAATGGGAACACATGCACAGGAAATTTGGTTCCAAAGGACAATGCGGCAAGTAACCAACAAGATGGTAGAATACCACAGCACTGGAGGCAAGGAACTGGTTAGGAAGGCACACAAATTCAAACATATCCATGGGGATCAGAGTCATCAAAGCAAATAGAAAATTTAAGAAGATGACCAAATGTTCTGCACTGTTAGACACAAACATCATGCTGAAATTAGAAGCCTTTACAACAATTAGTATCAGATATATTGAAAAGGCAGGGAGACACATATTAAGATAGAATTCCCAAATTGTGGGGTGCGACTCCAGTGTGGTCAGCTGACAAACACTGAGAATGGGACTCCCAAATTAAAATAGTGGCTTACAAATGCAGAAGGGTTGAGGAGAATGATTGCAAAATTGCTAAAAGAAAAATCAGCTGCACAAACATATGCCTAGATCCAAAATAGAAAATTGAGAAACAAGCTTGTAAGGAGATCTCAGCTAGCTGTAAAAATAATAAGGTAGTTATAGTAGGGAATATTAACTTTCCAAACACTGACTGGGACTGCCATAGAGTTAAAGGTTTAGATGGAGAGGTATTTCTTAAGTGTGTACAAGACAATTTTCTTATTCAGTATGTGGATGTACCTGCGAAAGAAGGTGCAAAACTTGACCTATTCTTGGGAAATAAGGCAGGGCAGGTGACTGAGGTGTCAGTGGCGGAGCACTTTGGGGCCAACAACCATAATTCTATTCGTTTTAAAATCGTGATGGAAAAGGATAGACCAGATCTAAAAGTTGACGTTCTAAATTGGAGAAAGGCCAATTTTGAAAGTATCAGGCAAGAACTTTTGAAAGCTGACTGGTGGCAGATGTTCGCAGGTAAAGGGACGGCTGGAAAATGGGAAGCCTTCAGAAATGAGATAACAGGAATCCAGAGAAAGTATATTCCTGTCAGGGCGAAAGGAAAGGCTGTAGGTATTGGGAATGCTGGATGACAAAAGAAATTGAGGGTTTGGTTAAGAAAAAAAAGAAAGCATATGTCAGACATAGACAGGATAGATCGAGCGAATCCTTAGAAGAGTATAAAGGAAGTAGGAGTATACTTAAGAGGGAAGTCAGGAGGGCAAAACAGGGACATGAGATAGCTTTGGCAAATAGAATTAAGGAGAATCCGAAGGGTTTTTACAAATATATGAAGGACAAAAGGGTAACTAGGGAGAGAATAGGGCCCCTCAAAGATCAGCAAGGCAGCCTTTGTGTGGAGCCACAGAAAATGGGGGAGATACTAAATGAATATTTTGCATCAGTATTTACTGTGGAAAAGGATATGGAAGATATAGACTGTAAGGAAATAGATGGTGACATCTTGCAAAATGTCCAGATTACAGAGGAGGAAATGCTGGATGTCTTGAAACTGTTAAAGGTGGATAAATCCCCAGGACCTGATCAGGTATATCCGAGAACTCAGTGGGAATCTAGAGAAGTGATTGCTGGGCCTCTTGCTGAGATATTTGTATCATCGATAGTCACAGGTGAGGTGCTGGAAGACTGGAGGTTTGCAAATGTGGTGCCACTGTTAAAGAAGGGCGGTAAAGACAAGCCAGGGAACTATAGACCAGTGAGCCTGACCTCAGTGGTGGGCAAGTTATTGGAGGGAATCCTGAGGGACAGGATGTACATGTATTTGGAAAGGCAAGGACTGATTCAGGATAGTCAACATGGCTTTGTGCATGGGAAATCATGTCTGATTGAATTTTTTGAAAAAGTAACAAAGAAGATTGATGAGGGCAGAGCTGTAGATGTGATCTGTATGGACTTCAGTCAGGTATTCGACAAGGTTCCCCATGGGAGACTAATTAGCAAGGTTAGATCTCATGGAATACAGGGAGAACTAGCCATTTGGATACAGAATTGGCTCAAAGGTAGAAGACAGAGGGTGATGGTGGAGGGTTGTTTTTCAGACTGGAGGCCTGTGACCAGTGGAGTGCCACAAGGATTGGTGCTGGGCCCTCTATTCTTTGTCATTTACATAAATGATTTAGATGCGAGCATAAGAGATGCAGTTAGTAAGTTTGCAGAGGACACCAAAATGGAGGTGTAGTGGACAGCGAAGAGGGTTACCTCAGAATACAACAGGATCTGGACCAGATGGGCCAATGGGCTGAGAGGTGGCAGATGGAGTTTAATTCAGATAAATGTGAGGTGCTGCATTTTGGGAAAGCAAATCTTAGCAGGATTTCTACACTTAATGGTTAGGTCCTAGGGAGTGTTGCTGAACAAAGAGACCTTGGAGTGCAGGTTCATAACTCCTTGAAAGTGGAGTCACAGATAGGCAAGATAGTGACGAAGGCGGTTGGTATGCTTTCCTTTATTGGTCAGAGTATTGAGTACCGGAGTTGGAGGTCATATTGCAGCTGTACAGGACATTGGTTAGGCATTGGAATTGGAATAGACATTGGAATATTGCATGCAATTCTCCTTCCTATCAGAAAGATGTTGTGAAACTTGAAAGGGTTCAGAAAAGATCTACAAGGATGTTGTCAGGGTTGTAGGATCTAAGCTACAGTGAGAGGCTGAACAGGCTGGGGCTGTTTTCCCTGGAGCGTCGGAGGCTGAGGGGTGACCTTATAGAGGTTTACAAAATAATGAGGGGCATGGATAGGGATAAATAGACAAAGTCTTTTCCCTGGGATCGGGGAGTCCAGACCGAGAGGGCATAGGTTTACGGTGAGAGGGGAAAGATATAAAAGAGAACTAACGGGCAACTTTTTCACGCAGAGGATGGTACGTGCATGGAGTGAGCTACCAGAGGATGTGGTGGAGGCTGGTACAATTGCAACATTTAAGAGGCATTTGGATGGGTATATGAATAGGAAGGGCTTGGAGGGATATGGGACAGGTGCTGGCAGGTGGGACTAGATTGGGTTGGGATATCTGATCGGCATGGACAGGTTGGACCAAAGGGTCTGTTCCATGCTGTACATCTCTGACTCTATGACTCTATCTCAAACTTTCTCCTAAACGATGCCTGCAATTTATACTGATTGAGCTTGCAGTTGTTCAGGCCATATTTCCCATGCCATGACAGGTTAAACAAGTGCATGCTTGTTATTCACAATATTATATCACACTCCTTAATTTGTCTGTTTCTCCCTCATCTATCTGAGCATCCGTGATTCATAGGTAATGGAGACAGCATTTTTGATCTCACCATTTGAGAGATTTTTCTGCATATTAACCACTCTATTAATGAGCCAAGCAGATCTCTTGTACTGTGGTAAAGTGCTGAATTGACTGTGTCAGGTCATCTTCCACACTGAGCTCTCTGCCCTGGTCCCCTTGCTTTTTTCCTGCATTTTCTTAATTTGAGCACTTAAAATTCAAACATTTTGGTCCACAGTTGCCCAATCAATAGAATTGTGATTGAGATCCTTGCGTTAAATGATATAGTAATGCCATTGATGAGATTGTGCTTCTGTCTGTTCTTCCCCTGAACTGTGGGTGCAGCCATTGGCTATCCTCCAACATGCAGCTTGTGTTACTACTTGTTTCACCAAAGCAGGATACAATAGTCAAGACTGAATTAAACACCACCCAAAATAACCAATATTGGAGATGTTTTGAACACCTGGTGCCAGCCGATAGTGGTATATCCATATCATTGCCATATCAACGTTTAGCATTCCAGTGAAAATTCTGATCCTGGGCTAAGGATGAAAAATGTGAGCAAGTTACTTGTTCTTCTTATTCCCAATACCTTGCTGTGTTTTTTTAAAATTGGAGTTAGTGCTTTTTCCACTCTGGTAAGTTCTTTTCTCTGTGGACATATTCGCCACATTTCCATGAACATTCCCAGCATTACTAACCTTACCAACAGCCACATTAGCAGGTAGATCATCCAAAACCTTCTGCCCAATTGAAGGGAAATGTAGTGGCAGTGAAGATAGGTTGCATAGAATTAAAGGTTAATGTTACAACTACTCAAGAAAACATACCCACTTCAGTCTTTCATGCCTTCATCTTTTATTTATGAAACATGAAACTGTCACAACTCATGCATGATAGGCAATTCACCATTTGCTCTCAACCCAGGCAGTGAGCAGTTCCCCTCTGCATTAACTATACATGGCGAACAGTTAGGGTGTGGAGTGCACTGCCTGAAAATGTAGTGGAAGGTTGTACAACCAAGACATTCAAGTAAGTAATGGATGCATTTTTGGATCGTAAAGCTGTACAGAAATATGGCAAAAAGGCACTAGATAATAGAACCACACTGTATAATAGAGCTGGTGCATGCAACAATGGGCTGAATGGTCTATGATTCTATGATTTTTGACAGTTACTCAGGAGTTATATGAGGAGCAGTTAGTACTCCCATAATGCATGCCACTAACATTGTTTCAATTAGTCCAATAATTAATTATTCTGGAAGCCATAAATTAGTGAGTCCTTGCTCCAATTATGACCTGTGCTTCCAATGACCTTTCCCAATTATGTTGATGCAAGTGCATGCATTGCTAATTATGGCCAGATTATAAAGTTAAATCCATTTTGGGGCGAATCCAAACTCCTCCAGTGCGAACTTTATGGATTTTGTGTCCTACATTGGGCATTTCAATGTGACATTTAGGGTCTCTATTTCTCTGTCATGCATGATCTGCTGATCTGTAACGTTTTTGTCTCAGACCATGTAATTGCTTACACAGCCATCTTAGAACTTATTTAATTGTCCTATGTGTCCAATTTCCTTGTTATCAATGAGAACATTACTTGGCATTCTCATCACCCTTCATTATGATGTTAATCCGATTGCTCTCATGAGTATTGCCCTGAATTCATTAGCACACAAGACAACAGCTCTGCCCATCCCTGTCCTGTTTCCAGCATGCCATTAGTGAACACTCTCCTTAATGTCTGATTCATTCACTCCATGATGCTAGAGCTCTGTAAATGTTAGAGAATGTAAAATGTTTGCTAGATTTCCAGGATGTTGAGAACCTCCTTAAACAGTCATCTTGTAAAATATATTCCCTGCTCCAAACCCATCTGCTATGGCATTCCCTATTTTGGTGCGATATTATAAATTTCAGAACTTCAAAATCAACAAACACAATGTGTTACACATGGAAAGAAGAAGCAATACCTCTGGAATAAACTGGAGGGACAAAGACAAGGTGTTACATAGGGATTGAAAGCAATTTGCCATCTCTCAGAAAGTAAGGAGTCAAGGCTACATAAACAAAACAGTTTTGACACCTGCTTGATAACTAGAAGCCTCACACCATAAGGGCAAATGATTGCCCTACAGAAGAATTTAAGGAGAAACTCACAGGAAAGCAGTGTCTTCAAACAGTCAGTTAAGAACAAATGTAACAAGGAACAAAGAATTTACTTTGGATAAAGAAGCAAGATGTGGGGAAGACAATGGTCTATGCGGATTATCACTGGGCTGTTGATCCTGAGACTCAGGTAATGTTTTGGGAATGTGTATTCCAATCCCACACAGCAGAAGGTGGAACTTGAATTCAATAAATGTCTGGAATGAAGAGTTTAATGGGGATCATGAATCTATTGACGATTGTGGGAAAAACCTATCTGGTTAACTAATGTCCTTTAGGGAAGGAAATTGCCACTCTTATCTGATCTGGCCTATATGTCACTCCAGATCACAGCAATGTGGTTACCTCTGGACAATGAGGGTTGGGCAGCAAATGCTGGCCTACCCAGCGATGCCCTCATCCTGTGAATGAATAGATAAAAAATTCTCAAGGACACCAAAAGAATAATCAATATTTTGGGTGAAAGAAATCTAAAGGATCACCAATAATATCACATCATGACTGGAAGGACAAGAAACTGTGTAAGAAAGCAACTCCAGAACTCTGCCTCAGAATTCTGGACATCCATGTTGTACAAGGATTGAACCCTGTGCATAAGGACTGAATTCTATACCCATCCAGAGACAGACCCTGATGTTTGGAATCGTAGCTAAATTCTGCCATAAATCAGAGAATAGGCCAGTTGAGGCTTGACCTACTAACTTGAGGGTTCTTATTTTAGGTTGTTACATGCAGTTAATTTTAAATTGTTCTTTTAGTACTTGGTTGTCTAAAATTTCTTAATAAGTAGCTGAATTAAGCATAACTTGTGGTGAGTTTACCTGTGTGAACATTAATAAAAGGTGACTTTAAGATACTCCAAAGTCGAATCTATTAGCCTTGTATTCTCAGAAATCCTGCCTGAACCTGATTAGGAGGCAGCTGCCCGATGTGATGGCTAAGTTTCATGTGGGTGGATGAGGATAGAGGCAACAATTTTCAGACTTAATCAGAGCACTTAAGGTTTGCATTATTGAATTTGGTATTGGAATTTAGCTTTGAAAGCAAGGCAGACCATCAATCTAAATGGGAGAGCATCATTAAGGAATTTTTCCCTAGGAAAGTGTTAAAGTAGATAAAGCATTGGTGAGCTTGTAGTCTTACAAATCCTGGGATACTGGATCATTTGTTCGTGTCAGTTAGGAAGCTGGTGGGAAAGCGGGCACCCAAAGAGGACAAGCGGATAGGTTTGTTTTCATTTTGCAGAAACTTGGCGCGTGAAGTATGCATTAAACCTGAGAAATGCAGGTACAGGTGAGATGAAGTCTGAAAATGCAGAGCTGAAAGAGTAATTTGATACCCGAGAAGCTCTCAATCAGGAAAAAAGGCAGTTTTCCAGTTGGAAAGCACAGAGTTAAAGGAAAATGTTGCATTCCTGAAGATTGCCAATCAGATCGTCAAAATCAATTTGAGACCATGAATGGAAATGTGGAGGAGGCACAGAGGCAGGTTCAACAGTCAGACATTAAGAGTCAGAAAAATGATAGTAAATGTAACAATCTCCAGGTAGCACTTAAAGTACTGTGGTCAAATGCAACTTGAGCAACAAGTGCTGAATGCTGATTGTTCTAAATACCAACATGAAATTGATACCTTAAAGTCACATGTTTCCAGCCAACTTGAGTTTCACTGTGCTTTTGGGACCCAGGCAGAAATTACGAACAAAAGGTTGATTCCAACTGAGGATGAAGTTGCATACTATTCAGTTCAGGGAAGGGAATATGATTATAATCCTGATCCCAGCACCCATCTGCTATACTTGAGTAGATGTTCCCAGTATCCTCCTCTACCAGTCCAATACCTTTTCTACCATTATTTGAACAATGATTATTGATGAAACCTGGTGTGGTGTAAGCTTCCACACACCCTGCAAATTAGTCATAATGACCAAGCAATATATATTTCCCTGACTCAGTAGGAAGCTTCCTTTGAAGTGTGCTTGTATCTGCTTCCTTGTCTGCTTTGGTCAGGACTGGTGACACAAGCAGAAATGGACTGGTCCACTTGGGTTATGTGGACCATTCTTCACAATCACCAGCATCTGTCAATTCTCCTATTGCATGCATTCCCATGGTATAGTTTCATGCGGTTATGTTGAATGTATGATGATGCTTCCTGTCCTTATCTCTTCTCCAGAGACATCAGTACATTTATTGCTTCTTATACTTCCCATCAACTTTTTCATCTTCCTCTTTCAACTCCTGTAAAACTAGCATGTTTACATTCTCCAACCCTGTTGTCCCATCTGCATTTTCCTTTCCATACGACCTATATAAATCCCAAATTGACATAGTCAATCAAGTTGCATTCTAATAGATTATTCCAATTTTACAAAACAAAACATACTTACTATTTCCACCTTCTCTTCTAACTGATATACCATTCTATGTCTTTCAGGAGTCTGGGAAAATTTTGTGTCCAATATTATTAAAACAGAAATCAAATATTTCTATTTGATTCTTGGCAGTAACATTGTTTACATGTTCATCGTTTACATGTTAATTGTTTACAGTTAAGTACTTCAGGTTTCCCAGAAATTCCTTTAGACATTTTATATCTCAAATTTTTTCAGACTTAAAATGATTATTAAATTTCCTTCTAAGAATTTGCTGTTTCCATACAAATGACTTTTGTGCATGTTAATTCAGAGCATGTCCTTTGTGCTAATGTTTCTGGCTGCCTTCCATGAATCCTGGCTGCTTTCCAGGAATTGATACAAGGAGTTGTCTTTCTTCAGAGATTAGCCAGCCCAGCAGCATGGTCTTAGCTTCCCTAACTGACCTCTTTATTTAATTTTAAGCTATACCTTCTGATGGGTGGCATGGCGGCTCAGTGGTTAGCACTGCTGCCTCACAGCACCAGGGACCCGGGTTCGATTACAGCCTCGGACATCTGTCTGTGTGCAGTTTTCTTCCTGTGTCTGCGTGAGTTTTCTCTGGGTGCTCTGGTTTCCTCCCACGGTCCAAAGATGAATTGGTCAGGTGAATTGGCCATGCTACATTGCCCATAGTATTAGGTGCATGAGTCAGAGGGAAATGGGTCTGGGTGGGTTACTCTTCGGAGAGTCGGTATGGGCTTGTTGGGTCGAAGGGCCTGTTTCCATACAGTAGGGAATCTAATAAAAAAACCTTCTGAACCAAATCTTGCTCCAGACATTGCCTGCTGACCTGTAAGGCGGGGGGGTTGTCTCCTGAGCTAGTGTTGAATGGTAGAGCAGACCTGTTCGGCAGAATGGCCTAATAATGCACTGATATCTCATGGTCTTATGGTCCTGCCTCAGTCCTACTTCAAATTTGTCCAGTGTGACTCTCTGGCAAAACTGTACTGTGTGGGTGGAAATGGAACGTACTCATGAAAATACAGTGTTGGTCCTGTGTAAGTGTCATGGGATCCTATTGGCTGGACCAAATTCCATTGTTGCTCATTTTAACAAATTGGTAGAGGCCTCAGGTATAGGTCACTGATTGCCTACTCTTATGTGTTGCCAGAAAAGTTATTTTAATCAGTATGAGATGTAAAATTTACATTTGTTGCTGACACTTTCAGAAGCTCTGGACTATTGGAACATTACGTATTGCAAGTCCTATGGCATATCACCAAGACGTTATATGAAATCTAGTCTTTTCCCACTGTATTCATAGGCATTGTCTTCATTTCACTTTGCTGATAGTGCAGCTTTTGCATTCTGTGCCTGCCTTTGTGTATCTGTAGCTCCTGTTTACTTTTTTAAAATTACTAACAACATGGCTGACATTTAGCTCTTAACTAACTACAACACCTTTAGGGATAGAGATTAATCAGATTAATTATGACAAATAATTTTCAAGGTCAACCAAGTTCTAAGATCAAATGTTATGCGAGGATATCATGTCTGTGTTATATCAGGGATGTATCGGTATTTAAAAATCATGGTGGCTAAGATGTTAATCTGTGTACTGTCCAGGGATGAATTAGGATATTCAGTGACTTGTGAATGCATGCAAGGATAAGAACCTCAGCAATGGAGACTTTCTCTCCAACATCATGTTGGTCCATCCACTCCATGTTTCTATGTATTTATTTACTCATTTTGTGGAATGTGGGTGTCACTGGCTGGGCCAGTATTTCTAGGCCGTCCCTAGTTGCCATTGAGAGTGTGGTGGTGAGCTGCCTTCTTGAACTGCTACGGTCCACTTGTTGGGAGTTGACCCACAATGCCATTAGGAAGGGAATTCTAGGATTTTTATCCAGTGACAGTGAAGGAACAGCAATATATTTCCAAGTCAAGGTGGTGAGTGTCTTGGAAGGTAACTTTAAGGTGGTGGTATTCCCATTTTTCTGCTGCTCTTGTCCTTTTGGATAGAAGTGGTTGTGGGTTTGGAAGGTACTGTCTGTTGACTTCTGGTGAATTTCTGTAGTGTATGTGTGAAAGTAGCAACAGGTCTATTCCCAATGCACTGGGAAGATTACATCCTTGTAATGGAATGACTCTCCAAATTTCCCATTGTTCAATGACTTACAACAATTGCTAATCTGTTTTCAGTTTATTTGGAATCCTGAAAAGTATAATACCTGATAACATTCAATGGTAAACTTTATAAAGACGTATGCACAAAGTGGCCCATATAATATTGTCATCTCATGTCCATACTTATGTGATCTCACAGAGCACGTGGAGTGTACTATCAAGTCAATGATCATTTTCACCGAGCAGGAACACAAGATTATAGCATTGGTTTACTGCATTTTTGTGCAATGTCAGTGGAGAAAGGATGATCACTTCCAGAACAGTTTATGCTTAGACTGAATGACATCGTTCACATTCAATTCTATACCAATTTAGAAACATAGGACTTTTTTCTTCAAAGACAGAGAAGAATGAAAGAGATATATGCTCAATGAGCAAGTGCAATTCAATCCTTTATCTTGACCAGAGTGTACAAGATGTAAGTACATTTACAAAGGATTCTGCAATACACAACTAGCCTACATTATACAAAATCATCACTGATCATAGTGCTGTGGACAGAAGCTCAGAAGAATGTAGAACAGAGCAGTCATCTATAAAGAAAGTGCGAAGACAAACTTAAGTCATGATTGTGTGAGACATTAAGTGACAGGAATCAGCTGTAAGACAATCAAATTGTTAAAAGAATTAAACTAAGGACTGTTGAAGATTTATTGCACTATTTAAGCGGAAGTAATCTGGCAGCTATTGTAAGCATTGTTTGTTCCGACAGTAGTGGAAGCTTAGTTACAAATGAGCTGCAGTAATATGGGGTGCACAAATGGAGTTTTGGTTTACCACAAGTGGCTGGTTGATCTGCAGACTAGTGACCAGTTATTGATGATAAATACATGCTATTGGCCAACAACTCTGTTATCAGTAGTGGATACATTATAGGACAGCACTGGGTGGCTGAATATATTGTTATAAATCATCAGATTGAAATCTAAGGAGGTCACAGAAATAAAGAGCATTGTAGACAGGGCTAGATTATGACATTTTGAGTTTCCAAGGTATGTCAAGATGAAAAGGCTGTATAGCAATTCTAAAGCAAGTGTATTAATCTACTGAACAGGACAATGAAATCAGAAATATATGAGCTCTATATTTAAGTTGGTGAAGGCATGATGAAAAACAAATAATCTATCTAAAATATTTAGCTGGCAGTAAGCCTATTTGTATAATGAAATACTTTCAAATAAAATGCTTAATGATTTCTTAATTAGCACAGAGAGAAAAAAAAACATTCAATTGACAGCAGCATAAAAGTAATTAGGCAGGTCAGCACTCAGCAAATTGTAGTAACAAAGCAACCTGCATGAAATTTAAAACATTTTCCTTTGTGGTTTTGGTAAATCTCTGACAGTGTTCTCAAATGTTATGCAGTGTAGTTTATCACTTTCTGTTCACGTAATACTTCATGCAGACAGCTTTTCTTGATTGTTCTCTGCACTTTGCTCTCAATGTTTTTAACTGCAAAAAAAATGACTCATAGTGTCATTGAGTTTTATAGCCCTTCAACCCATAATATCTGTGCTTGTCATCAAGCATAAATCTAGTCTAGTTCCACATTCCAACACTTGGCTCTAGTTGTGCATGCCACGGCATTTTAGGTGTTCAGTGAAATACTTATTCAATGTTGTGATCATTCCTGCTTCTAACACCCTTTCAGGCAATGAACTCGAGATACATAGTGGTGAAAAAAAATCCTAAATCTCTCTTAAACCTTCCGATCCTTGGACTAAATCAGTGTCTCCTGTTTATTCACTTCTAGGATATTGACTTCTCAAATGAGTCTTCAAACTAAAGCTAAAACAATGAGGAAGAAATGAACATTTGGAGTGGTAGAGGAGGGAAAGAGAGAGAAAGGATGAAAATGGTTAAGAGGTGGTATTTGAGAAGGGATGTTTATGAGGGGGTTTATGAAAGGTGATGCCATTGCAAAGGGCCCAAGCAGTTGAAGGCAGGACCAAATCCTCTCCTATTTCAGAGATGGCTGCAAATACTTGCTTTCCAAATGCAGCATATTTCATTACCTCAGGACATCCCAAAGAGTCTCACACAAAATATGCAGAGACAGAACTTTCTGCACACAGACCTGCTGGTGTGAATGCTCCATATGAGCTTCCTTCTGCTTACTTCATCTCACATCACTAGCGTAAACTTCTATTCATGTCTCCATCATCTGTTCATCCAGGATCTTCTTGAATGTGTCCATGATACACAATCCCTGCATACGTTGTGCTTTGATTTCCTGTGTGCATCGCAGAATCCAACAAATAAAGCAAAGGCACAATGATCGCATGAACATTTTTCTATTCATTGAAGTGATTGAATGATGTCACTCAAGCAGCACGACAAGCATGGAACTCTGTTGCATTTCTTCTAATGGAAGGCAGAAAAGTGAAAGTGATAAAGGAGATGAAGGGGTTAACACAAATAGAAGGAATATGGTATCTGAAGGAGATTGTGGAGATGAGAAGGTTGTGGTGGATGGTGGTGTCAAAAGAGATGGGAAGGTTGCAGTGGCCGGAGGAGCTTTTAGAAATATGGAATTTTGTAGGACAGGAAGTGGACACCAAGATAGAGATAGGGTTGGTGAGGTTACACATATGCAGAAAGATGTAGAGGCTGGAGGAGATTTTAGAGTAGGAGAGTTGTTGCATGGGGTGGAGGAGCATTGGAACTCGGTGGTAGTTCCAGATATAATGTGCGTTGTAGAACCTCGAGCAGGTTGTAAAGAAAGTGAGGGCTGTCTGTGACTCTTTCTCATTTGAAATGTTCTGGTTCAGATATTAATAGTATACAACAGCGTGAGTATGATTCCACTTATTCTGATACACCTTTACACCACTATTAATCAAGAGTACTTACTCATAATGACACTGGTTACTTAGAAAGCCCATGAACTAAGGGTTCTCTAAGGGGAAAAACCTTCATCACATCTTCTATCATGAGTTCAGGGCAATGATCAATCCTCTACCTGAGTATAGTCCTAAGTTGTTTTTTGAGACTTTTTTTAATGCCAGTTCCCATTTCAGATTATGCAATATTAAGTAATTCCTGCTTAGGCCCATGCAATTGGGCTTTCAAATCAACACTGTCTGTTTGAATCCAGTACCAAATGTTCTTTTACTGGATAACTTCTTCAAGGCTGTGCTTGAATGTACACTGACAATTGCCTAATGTGATATGGTTATGGGCTGCAGAGTGGCTCATTGGCTAGTACTGCTGCTCATAGCATCAGGGCCCAGAACCGATTCCAGCCTTGGGTGACTGTCAGTGTGCAGTTTGCATGTTTTCCCTGTGCATGAATGGATTTCCTCCCATATTTCAAAGATGAGCAGTTTAAGTGTGTTCATGCTAAATTGCCTATAGTGTCCAGGGATGTGCAGACTAGATGGATTAGCCATGGGAACTGCAGGGTTAAAGGGATAAAGCAGAGGGCTGGGTCTTATTGGGGTACTCTTTGGAAGGTCAGTGTAGACCCAATAGGCTGAGTGGCCTGCTTCCACACTGTAGATTCTAATTTTTCTGAAATATGAAATGTGGAGGCAAGTTTATGAACAGAGAAAGAAACTCCTGTACAGCTCCAACAAAGTTTTTTTACATCAAGAAAATGTGACTAGACCATCATTTTCTTATTCTAACATAATAATAAAATTTTTAAAAATGCTATGGAAATCTGAAGCAAACGCAAAGAGCCCTGAAGAAACTCAGCAGACCTGGTAGCATCTGCAGAGAGAGGAGCATCTACAAAGCGAGATTATACTGTGGGTAATGAATGAAGTTGGAGTAATGTATTAGCATGGAGTGAAGATTACTCATCATACAGAAGATAGAAATATGGCACTTATGGGTATTTTTCAGGTTGGAGAGGTGCAATTATTTGAATGACACAAGTGTGAGTCTTAGTGCCTAAAATATTGCTATCCACATTAATGACTTGATGGAGGGACAAATGTTATGTATCCAAATTTGCTGATGATACAAAAATATGTGGCGCAGCAGGTAGTGAAGTGGACATCAGGAACCTGTAAGGGAATTTTGATAGATTGAGTGAATGGACAAAAAAATTGACAGATGGAGTTAGATGAAGGGAATTCAGGGTACTGTTGGAAGAATCAAAAGCATGGCTATCACTTTTGTTATAGACCAGAGCAGACCCCACCACTTCCTCCCCCAAAGTATATTTATAGAGTTAGCTAGAACCTAAATTTTATACTTTTTAAAAGGAAAAATTAAAGCACTGGGTTCCAAATATGATTTGATTGATCCAATCCTGAGTTTTAATCAAAACACACTCTACAGTTTCAAAACAGGTAAAATACAATAAAAAGAAGAAAAAGGTGGCATGACTTTACTCTATTGAAATACTTAATGAGGTCATTTAACCACCAATCATGAAGTGTTCTAATATAGGCAGAATCCCTTAGATTTCTGCACTCATTGTTCTCCACTCTTCCCTACACCTGCACAAACATAACATGGGTGCTGGGGAAAAATAAGCACTACTGCTGTTAGGTGATAGTGTTGGAGTTTATAAAAAAAGACAAACAAAGAAAAAGAAGAAAAAAATAGAAAAAAAGAAAAAATATAGGCAGCATCCCTTAGATTTCTGAACTTGTTATTCTTCACTGAATCCTACACCTGCACACACACAACATGGGTGATGGGGAAAAATAAGCATTACTGTTGTGCTGTAGTGTGGGAGAAAACAGAAAAAAGAGAAAAAAAAGTCAAAGAGTGTGGCGCTGGAAAAGCAAAGCCAGTTAGGCAGAATCTTGAGGCTCAATTCTGATGAAGAGCTTCTGCCTGAAATGTTGATTCTCCTGCTTCTCAGATGCTGCCTGACCTGCTATGCTCTTCCAGCACCATACTCTTCGACTCTGATCTCCAGCATCTGCAGTCCTCACTTTGTCCCAGAAAAAAAAGGGATAAAAAAAGGCAGCATCCTGTAAATGCACCCTTAGCAAAAGTAATTCAGCAAACTAAGTTATTATTCTCACATTTTCCCTCTTTCCAGTCAAATAGAAAATAAAGTATATTGTGATTTTTTTTGAGAGGAATCCTCTCTGTCTGTGACTTTCTCTTGCAGCTGACAACTCCAGCTTTCAGTTCCAACAGTCAGCAAAAAATACAAACTATTTGAAAGCAAAGCCAAAATCTTTTTTAGGTGCGAGCCCACTCATGATTCTTTAAAAAATGCACCTAAAGAGAACTCAAAGCTTTTTACCGAGCTGAAGGAGACATTTTGGCCTCACTCTGCAAGAGAAACTGAACACATCTGCTGAAAGCATAGTTTCATCCCATTTAAAAGGAGGGAGAAACAAAAAGTGCAGCAAAGCTATTCCAGGGTTTCATAGAATCATAGAGTTATATATCATGGAAACAGACACTTTGGTCCAACCAGTCCTTGCCAAAAATAATCACATAGTGCTATTATAGACGATCTAATAAACCTGCTGAGAGATGTTATTGCACATCTCAGGAGTAATTGAATCTTGAATCCAAATCTTTCTGCTCCTGAGGTAGGGAAAATGCGATGGCACCAAATTGGGAATCAAATTCCTTTTATTGTATTCAACATACTCAGATATGTTTCTAACACTTTTGCAGTAGGTGGATGTGAGCCCAGGCCTCCTGTCTCAGATGCATTCCCACAACACTTATAGAGATCTCCAGAATTGAGCTCCTTGTCGTTGGTGTTAATTTGACAGACATACCAGCAGTCTAGTTAATTCATGTAATTGACCTAATTAAATTACACTCTATGGGCTCAGTACTACTTGTCATATGGAGTAAAGTCTTGAAAAAAAACACAGAAGCATATTGTAGTTTAGTGGTAGTTTCCTCCTTCTTATCCATGAAACCAGAGCTGACATTCTACCTATTCCAGAGATATGTAGTTATGCCACTTTACAGTTTGATTAGAAAATGAGCACTCCTCACTAAGGATGTTTATATTATGTTTTATAATCCTTAAAGTTTATGTAATTCATTTTTCAGTTCATTCAAAGCTGTGTTAATAGTCAGCACACCCTTCCTCTGTATTGTACATCCATTTTGGCGTGTTAGGAACTGAACATGGCACTTGTTGTTTCTATCTATTCATACACTGTCAATGAACTGCCAGAATGTGAGGAGTGCACACAATAAATGGCAACAACCAAACAGATGAGATTATCAACCCTCCTATTTTTGATGTGGTGTAGCTCAGGGGTTTAAACCATGCAGAAGTAGAGGTTGAAGCTAATCATAGGGAGTTTCATTGACAAGACATTGCTGACAAAATGATCTCCAGTAAGCTGTAACTCATGATTCCAGAGCCAGGGGTAAATACCCAGTTTCATGTACATTGCATATGGATTCATAGATAATTTGCCAACAACCAAATCAGCACATGCCGAGTTGAATATAAAGTAATTGTTAGTAGTTTGTAATTATTTACTGACTTTCATAGAAATTATGACCAGAATGTTTCCAATTATGGTCACCAATCTTATTGATCCTGGTAATATCCCAATGAAGACCACTTTATCCCTTTTGTAAGAGCTCCCTCTTTCAGTATCAAACAAGCTTACATGGTTACTTGGAGATTCATTTGTCTCTGGTCCATTTTCCATTCTTCGACTCTGATGTGTGGTCAGCATTGAGCAGATGTGAATGTTGCAAATAAAATTTTTTAAAAAAGTTTAGGAAGCATTGATTGCAGATTTTTAATTAAATTTCAACCAACCAAGAATAAAAAAAGAGATTGGATTGTGTAAACATCAAAGTCTTTTATTTAATAAAGTATCATCTCATCAGGCATTGATCGTAAATTAACTTATTAATTAATTACTAATGTCAAACTGAATGAAAATGGTTAATGAGTTTAGTTTCAAGGCCTAATCATTTCAGCCGGTATTATCTGTGAACTCTGAAAATACCCAATTGTTAAATATGTGATACTATTACTCATAGAGTCATAGAGATGTACAGCATAGAAACAGACCCTTTGTTCCAAACCGTCCATGCCGACCAGATATCCTAACCCAATCTAGTCCCATCTGCCAGCACCCGGCCCATATCCCTCCAAACCCTTCCTATTCATATTCCCATCCAAATGCCTCTTAAATGTTGCAAGTGTACCAGCCTCTACCGCATCCTCTGGCAGCTCATTCCATAAACGTACTACCCTCTGCATGAACAAGTTGCCCCTTAGGTGTCTTTTATATCTTTCCACTCTCACCCTAAACCTATGCCCTCTCGGTCTGGACTCCCCGATCCCAGGGAAAAGACTTTGTCTATTTATCCTATCCATGTCCCTCATAATTTTGTAAACCTCTATAAGGTCATCCCTCAGCCTCCGACGCTCCATGGAAAACAGCCCCAGCCTGTTCAGCATCTCCCTATAGCTCAGATCCTCCAACCCTGGCAACATCCTTGCAAATCTTTTCTGAACCCTTTCAAGTTTCACAACATCTTTCCAATAGGAAGGAGAGCAGGATTGCACGCAATATTCCAACAGCGGCCGAACCAATGTCCTGTACAGCTGCAACATGACCTCCCAACTCCTGTACTCAATACTCTGATCAATTAAGGAAAGCATACCAAACGCCTTCTTCACTATCCCATCTACATGTGACTCCACTTTCAAGGAGTTATTAACCTGCACTACAAGGTCTCTTTGTTCAGCAACACTCCCTAGGACCTTATCATTAAGTGTACAAGTCCTGCTAGGACTTGCTTTCCCAAAATGCAGCACCTCGCATTTATCTTTATTAAACTCCATCTGCCACCTCTCAGCCCATTGGCCCATCTCGTCCATATCCTGTTGTAATCTGAGGTAACCCTCTTCGCTGTCCACTACCCCTCCAATTTTGGTGTCATTTGCAAAATTAATAACTGGAACACTTATGCTCGCATCCAAATCATTTATGTAAATGACAAAATGTAGAGGGCACTCCACTGGTCACAGGCCTCCAGTCTGAAAAACAACTCTCCACCACCACCCTCTGTCTTCTACCTTTGAGCCAGTTCTGTATCCAAATGGCTAGTTCTCCCTGTATTCCATGAGGTCTAACCTTGCTAATCAGTCTCCCATGGGGAACCTTGTCAAACGCCTTACTGCAGTCCATACAGGTCACATCTACAGCTCTGCCCTCATCAAGCTTCTTTGTTACTTCTTCAAAAAACTCAATCAAATTTGTGAGACATGATTTCCCACACACAAAGCCATGTTGACTATCCTGAATCAGTCCTTCCCTTTCCAAATACATGTACATCCTGTCCCTCAGGATTCCCTCCAACAACTTGCCCACTACTGAGGTCAGGCTCACCGGTCTATCATTCCTTTACTGCCCTTCTTAAACATTGGGACCACGTTTGCCAACCTCCAATCGTCCAACACCTCACCTGAGACTATCAATAATACAAATATCTCAGCAAGAGGCCCAGCAATCACTTCTCTAGTTTCCCACAGAATTCTCGGGTACACCTTATCAGGTCCTGGGGATTTATCCACTTTTAACTGTTTCAAGACATCCAGCTCTTCCTCCTCTGTGATCTGGACATTTTGCAAGATGGCACCATCTATTTCCCTACAGTCTGTACCTTACATATCCTTTTCCACAGTAAATACTGATGCAAAAGATTCATTTAGTATCTCCCCCATTTTCTGCAGCTCCACACAAAGACCGCCTCTGTTAATATTGATTTCACGCTTCAATAGCAAAACACACTTAAATGCAGAAATTCAGTTTTACCCAGTGATGAGGTTGAGAAAAACAGATGCAATAGTAATAACCATCTCCAACAAAAAGAGGATCCTATCCAATAAGATCTTAGGCTGAGGCATTTGTGGAGCTGAGATTCGCAGCTTCAATCGCCTGAGGATGGGGGATGGCCAAGATTGAATCACATCATGTCATACATTTCAAAGCAGGTGGTTTTCAGATGAATTTTACTGCAATATCAATTTTGGAGGGTACAGGCCAGTGAGCAAGGGTTTAGAGGATGTGACTAAGAGCAATAGCCAGTCTATCTTGCAATGTGTAAGGTGAGGAAGGATAGCTGTGCTTTTTGATACAAGTGAATGCTGAGTTCTGTGCCTTCTGAGTAACCATGTAACAGATCTTCAAAAGAGAACTGATCTAAAATCCATTAACTCATCCAGAGTCGAGCTTGGTAAACTTGTAAAGATCAACACTGACCCAATGTAACTATACAAAATACTGGTGCAGCCACACTTGGAATATTGTGTACAGTTCTGGTCCCCATATTTCGGGAAGCATGTGAAAGCATTGAAAAAGGTGCAGAGGAGATTGAGCAGGATATTGCCTGGTCTGGAGGGAAGGTCTTATGAGGAGAGGCTGAGAGACTTGAACCTGTTCTCATTGACAAGAAGAAGGCTAAGAGGGATAGAGACATACATGACAATCAGAGGATTAGATAGTTTAGACATCTTTTTCCTAGGATGATGACTTCAGCATGTATGAGGGAGCATATCTACAAACTGAGGGGTGATAGATTTAAGACAGATGTCAGAGGCAGGTTTTCTGTGCAGAGAGTGGTAAGGGCATGGAATGCACTACCTGCTAATGTAGTCAACTTGGCCACATGAGGGAGATTTAAGCAATCCTTAGATAAGCACATGGATGATTTTGGGCTGGTGTAGGGGGATGAGCTGAGAATAGTTCATAGGTTGGCACAACATCGAGGGCCTAAGGGCCTGTTCTGCACTGTATTGTTCTATGTTCTATGTAATGAGGGCCAAAGCAATTTCAGTTCCCCCATTTCTCTGATTATGTATCTTACATACTTTATATCAACTAGGAGAAAGTGAGGGCTGCAGATGCTGGAGATCAGAGCTGAAGAAGGGCTTATGCCCGAAACATCGATTCTCCTGCTCCTTGGATGCTGCCTGACCTGCTGTGCTTTTACAGCAACACATTTTTCAGCTCATACTTTATATCATTGCAAGGTGTTTTTTTTCTGATGCAGAGATCACAAAGCTAAAGTCTAAAGTGCAATACAAGATTTATAATGGTACTATCATAACTGAAACTGGTGCTGCAAAAAGAAATTCTCCATACCTCGTCGAGCTAACATTGTACCTATTAAATATCTCAGAAAGACTACATAGAACTCAGCTGGTTTCTGTTTATTAGAATGGGCATTCACTGCAAGGCTAAAACGTTGAGAAAGGGAGCAATAGATGAAGCACATGGGAGCGGAAGACGAATGAGACAGAAAGACGACAACGAGGAAAGATAAAAGGGACAGAGTGGTAGGAGTTAGTGGCTGGAGAAGGACATGTTGAATGACAAAAGTTACATTCTGAAACATAATTTTGAGTCAGTATTTTAATATATTTCCAGACAAAGTGGTGCATACGGGTACAGTTTAAACATTAAAAAGAATGGGATAAGAACAGGAAGAAAAGAAAATGTTTGAAGAGATATGGACCATGCACAGGCAGCTGGGGATATTTTAGTTTGGGATTATGGTCGGCGTAGACTGATTGAGCCAAAGGGTCTGCTTACGTCTTGAATGACTGTATGCTTTTACTTGCCAGAGCAAGGCCCAGCAAGATCAAAATGTAATATCACAGCTTCGCAGGTTCTAGAAGTATTTGGTTAGGTGCATAAATGAAAAAAAAGTATACTCGATCCAGTTATAATTAGTGGAACAGGATCACCAGAAAGTTGAAGAAATATCACCAATGTAATAATTAGTCTTGATTCTCTGAAGGCGAATGCAGCTCTTACTTCCACATTTTATAATGATGTAGACGCATCAATTGCCGGTATCCTTTGTGTGTCCTAGGGTTCTGGAACAAGCAGCGGTGTCCTCACCTCGTAATGTCAATAATGAAGGCTAGAAATTGATGATGACCCCTTTCAACGCTCCGAGTAAACCGATCGCCATTGACGGGAGTCACTCACCGCCTCGGCACACTGCATGCATTTTGCGTAGAAAAATGTAAATCATTTGGCCTTACGTTAATTGAGATAATGGGAATTGGCAGAATCTTGACGATTGCGGAGTCAACGAATCGATCAAAATCAGAACACCGATTACAGATGCAGCATGTCTATGCCATAACTCTATCTCCATCCTTCACTCCCGTCCATGCGGTTCCATCTGGGATTAGATATTTCAACAATTTTCCTTCTCACTTTCACAACCTTGCAATCTCTCATTCCCTTCATCTCTGATCTCTAACTGAACCATTGACATAACCCTTCAATTCAATGATGCCCATTCGGAATACCTGTACCAAACATTCATTTTTCTCTCTGCTGCTGCCTCCCATCCATATTATCTCCTTTAGAGATGGCAGGCCAACATTACCAATCGTTTTGTTGGAGACGCAGCTCTATCAGATTAGCACAGAGCTAATATATGAGATTTAGCGGAACAACAGTTGAAAATAAACCTGTTATTGCTTGGCAGATTATCATATGATCTGACGTGACAGAAGGCTTTTTTAAAAAGAAAACTTCCTATCAACACTCCTATAAACCAATTACTGGCTGATCCGAACTGCATTTTCAACTTCTTTCCTTTCGCTTATTTTTCTGCAATTTCTAAAGTTCCTGTGAATTAGGTCACATGAATTTCAATTTTACCGAAATTTTAAGTTTATTTTGCCACTTTATTAGATTACTGTGCATCTGTGTATCAACTTTGATTGGCTGTTTTTATTCCATTCTCCTTGTTATTCTCATCATCTGCAATTTCGAAACTTTCAGACCTTCCAGACTCCATGTCAGTTTCAGGAGGAAATTCCAGAGTGTGAAGTGGGCTGCAGTCCTTTGGTCTAATTTCCCCAACTCTGCTGTCCAGGACCAAATCCAGATGGAACTGGGAGTTTGATCTTAGTCGAGGTTTGTGGGTATGAAGAGGGTGTATGTTGGGCTATGCATGAAAACGAGGGGAATTGAACCAAGCGTATAACTCTTTTGAAATGTCTACCACAGACGTAATGGGATAAATGATGTCTTTTTGCGCTGCCCCATTCTATGATTTCTGCTAGTGTTTGCGCAAAGCGTTAGTATTCAGACTTTAGTAATAATTAGCCACACAGTAACTACAATATTGTGCAATCTCGTGAACGGTGCCAACCTCAGAGAGAAAGAAATAGTCTTGCTGTTTCAACAACATTTAGGCAACTTACGTATGTTTTCGAAGCTCCAGGATCGAGCAATTCAAAGTAACATAGTAGTTGGCAAAGTTAACTTATAATTTGATAGGTTTAGGGTTGCAAATATTGGGGCAACTTGAATTAATAGACAGAAGGTGGTCGTGGAGTGTTGTTTTCCGGACTAGAGCGATCTGATAAAGGAGCAGCACCCCGAAAGCTTGTGCTTCCAAACAAACCTATTAGACTTTAAGCTGGTGTTGTGTGATTTTATCCCGAGTTTGCTTTAGACCAGCAGAGAGATAAGTGAATTGTTTTTACCTTTTAGTTGAGTATCGTTGAATAATCCAGCACAGCCAGAGGCCTGTTACCAGCGGTGCGCCACAAGGAACAGAGTTGGGTCCACGGTTTTTCGTCATTTATATTGGATGTGCATATATTGTACAACAGTCTCTTTATTGTGCACAAGTTTCTCAATGAACGGGAGGAATGGCTTATAGACAATCTGGAAGAACAAATGGAGAATCAGATGCCGGAAATGGGAAGAAATAGCAGAGAGCAAAAATTAAACTCTCTCTCATCGATGTGGATATGTCAACTTTTTAAAATCAAATTGGATCAAAGCACATTGAATCTCTCGAGTTACGTACTGTCCTCTTTCCCTGCTGCCCCACAAGCTCCAGTCATGAATGGGTTTGGCCCCTCGTGGGGACTATAATGCAGATATTGGACATCTGTTCATTGATTTTCAAGGAGCTCAGTAAGGTCAGCCAAAGGTTATCTTGCTGATTGCCCTCGAATTATGTTATCTCACCTTATTCGTCCCAACAAAATGCATTGTCTTATATTTCAGTTGTTCAAACTGAACCAGCACAAGAGATGCTGACGTTACCATATTATGTGCTGTGGCTGCCTCTCCATTGGGCGGCACGGTGGCACAGTGGTTAGCTCTGCTGCCTCACAGCAGTGGGTTCGATTCCCGCCTCAGGCGACTGACTGTGTGGAGTTTGCACGTTCTCCCTGTGCCTGCGTGGGTTTCCTCCGGGTGCTCCGGGTTCCTCCCACAGTCCAAAGATGTGCAGGTCAGGTGAATTGGCCATGCTAAATTGCTGTAGTGTTAGGTTAGGGGTATGGGTGGGTTGCGCTTCGGCGGGGCGGTGTGGACTTGTTTCCACACTGTAAGAAATCTAATCTAATCTAATCTAATCCTGACTGTTTCATTTGTTTGGCCTCAGTGAACGTCGAAACGATACTTGGTAGAGCCACTTCACGTCAACAGTTCTTGAGAAACAAGTGGATTCATGACAACGACTTCTGGAGGATACTGTTGCATAACCAGGACTCAGACTTAACATTGCACACTCGCTACAGTTTTCCGGACGCTTGCCTTCTAAACAGTTTGATAGCAGTTACTGAGCGTTAAACTTTGAACTTTGAATTTAAGTTTGCTAACGGGGTTGCTTTACTGTGGAAGAGCCGGTATTGGACTGGGGTCGACAAAACTAAAAACCTCACACAGCACAAGGTTAGAGTCCAAGGGATTTATTTGGAAGCACTGGCTTTCGCAGCGCTGCTCCTTCATCAGGTCGCTGTGAAGCGGGATCATAAGACATAGAATCTATCGCAAAAGATTACAGTGTCACGCAAATGAAATCATATATTGAACAAACCTACATTGTTGTTAAGTCTATCGAGGTTTGTTCAATATACCATTTCAGTCGCGTGACACTGTAATCTTTTGCTATAGATTCTATGTCTTATGATCCTGCTCCAGAGCGGTCTGATGAAGGAGCAGCACCCCGAAAGCTAGTGCTTCCAAACAAACCTATTGGACTTTAAACTGGTGTTGTGTGATTTTTAACCGAGTTTGCTTTAGACCAGCAGAGAGACAGGTGAATTGTTTTTACCTTTTGGTTGAGTATCGTTGAATAATCCATCAAAGCAAGGGACTACTTGGTTAAACGATTCTGTGCTGGCTATTTCAAAGATCTGTTCAATGGGCCTTACATCCTCCCAGCACAACCCCACGTTCTGGCAATTCTTCCTCCTTCAATTGTTTAATCAATTCCTCACGACTGAGTCTAAATCTACATAACAAGAAATTATATTAAAAGTTTTAAAGCTTGTTGTGAAAAAAAGAATAAACCCATGTTGCAATACAGAAGAGGTCCTTCGACCAATTGAGTCTATATCACCAAATTTACATTAATTTACACTGGCCTCACTTTCCAGCAGTGTAGCTGACTGTTATGACGCTTCAAGTGCTCATTCCAGTACATTTAAAAGGTGTTAAATTTTTAGCCTCAACACCCTCCCAAGCAGTGCACTCCAAATTCCCACCACCCTCTGGGTGAAAACAAAAACTTTTCCTCAAGTCCCCTGTAAACTTCATGCTCGTCATAATTTCATGCACCTCAGCCAGGTCCCTTCCCCACCTTCTCTGCTCTGAAGAAAACAGCTCAAGCTTATCGAGGAGATCTTCATTGCTGAACTGCTCCATTTCAGCCAACATCTTGATGAATCTCCTTTGCAACCCCATCCAGTGCAATCACCGCAACTTCCATAGTCTGATGAACAAAACTGCATGAAATGCCTCAGTTGTAATCTAAACAAAGCTCCAACACAGCCCATGCATTGACTCATCAAGGAAAGTGTTACCTCTGCATTTTAACCACCCTATTAACTTGCCTTATTGCCTCCAAGGATCACCTTCTTTTGTGACAGTTTCTTTTGGTACCAGCTTGTGTCCTGTGATTATTGATCCGTCAGCCACTAAAATAACCCATCTTTTGGTGCATTTTTATGAGCAATGAATGGATGTTTTAAATTAATTTATTGGATGTAGGCGTTGCTGGCTCAGCCAGCATTTAAGTTCCATCCTGGTTGCTCTTGCCCTATTTAACTGTGTCAGTGACATTCATTTACAGTTATGCAGCCAAAGAATATCAAACTTTAGATATCAAGAGGAAATTAACATTAGTAGTTTGAAATCAACTACAGGCTTCATACCACTTTCCAGGAAGAATAATTAAGTTGACAAATACATGATGTATTTTATGAAGACAGGAAAAAATATGTTTATATATGATAATTTGTGACAACAATTTTAAGTTAACGCTGCTATATAATGTTAAATAATGTGCACTGTCTCCAATTTGTATAATGTATGCAGTACTTTTCAAAATAAAACATTTGGTGACGAGTTTAAGTGATCTTTTTGGGACTGTGTGAAATATATGTGCTGTGATTATTTGAAGTGATTGTGGTGTTAATTTAAATTGACAATCAGAATATTGATATTGAGTGATAATCATTGTGGAAAATATGGCGGTTATTTTCTGAGGCTAAAACATAGTTTATCCACTGATGTGAGTCACAGCAAATCATCTTTTGGCCCAATCAATTATTGTCAGCATAAATGCTCATCATCGTCTTCATCACTTTTCAAGGAGGGCAGGAGAGAGAACACAGGGAATTATAGACTGGTTAGCCTGACGTCAGTGTTGGGAAAGATGCTGGAGTCAATTATGACAGATGAAATTACGACTCATTTGGATAGCAGTAGCAGTAAGGTCAGAGTCAGTATGGATTTATGAAGGGAAATCGTGCTTGACTAATCTTCTGGAATGTTTTGAGCATGTAACTATGAAGATGAACAAGGCAAAGCCAGTGGATGTAATTTATCTGGATTTTCAGAAAGCTTTTGAGAAGGTCGCACATAGGGGATTAGTGAGCAAAGTTAGGGCACATGGTATTGGGGGCAAGGTACTGACTTGGATTGAAAATTGGCTAACTGACAGCAAGCGAAGAGTAGTGATAAATGGGTCCCTTTTGGAATGGCTGGTGATGACCAGTGGGGGTACCACAAGGTTTGGTGCTGGGCCCGCAGCTGTTTACAATGTACATCAATGATGTAGATGAAGGCATTCAACGTAATAATAACAAATTTGCTAATGACACAAAGCTGGGTGGCAGGGTGAAATGTGAGGAGGATGTTATGAGAATACAGGGTGACTTGGTTAAAAATCACACAACACCAGGTTATAGTCCAACAGGGTGACTTGGACAGACTAGGTGAGTGGATGTATGTATGGCCGATATAGTTTAATATCGATAAATGTGTGGTTATCCGCGTTGGTGGCAAGAACAGAAAGGCAGATTACTATCTGAATTAAGTCAAGTGAGGTAAAAGGGAAGTACAACGAGATCTAGGTCTTCTTGTACATTAGTCAATGAAAGCAAGCATGCAGATACAGCAGGCAATGAAAAAAACTAATGGCATGCTGGCCTTCATAACAAGAGGAATTGAGTATAGGAACAAGGAGGTCCTTCTGCAGCTATACAGGGCCCTGGTGAGATCACACCTGGAGTATTGTGTGCAGTTTTGGTCTCCAAATTTGAGGAAGGACATTCTGGCTATTGAGGAAGTGCAGCGTAGGTTCACGAGGTCAGTTCCCAAAATGGCAGGACTATCATAATTTGAAAGATTGGAGCAACTGGGCTTGTATACATTGGAGTTTAGGAAGATGAGAGAGGATCTGATTGAGACATATAATATTATTAATGGATAGGACACTCTGAAGGCAGGAAGCATGTTTCTGCTGATGCGTGAGTTCAGAACTGGAGGACACAGTTTAAAAATAAGTGGTAGGCCATGTAGAACAGAGTTGAGGAGAAACATCTTCACCCAGTGAGTAGAGGACATATGGAATGCTTTGCCCCAGAAGGCAGTGGAGACCAGGTCTCTCAATACTTTCAAGAAAGGGATGGATAGAGCTCTGCGAAACAGTGGAATCAAGGGTTATGGGGATAAGGCAGGAACAGGATAGTGATTGTGGATGACCAGCCATGGTCACAATGAATGGTGGTGCTGGCTCGAAGGGCCGAATGCCTACTCTTGCACCAATTGTCTACTCATCGCATCTCGGTTAATTTCAATGTATCATCATAACCATGTGCTTCCTTCTCATTTATCTGTCCTCATATAAACACATTTATAATATTCACGTCAACAACTCCTTGAGATAGTGGTACCAATTTTCTTATCACTTTTTGAGGGAAGACGTTTCTTGAGCTTTCCCAGTTGGGAAACATTCATCTTATTTTGATGGCCTGCAATGTGAGCTTCCCCCGAAAATATCTGCCCTACTTAGCCACTCTATTGAAATATTTCAGAATTCTAACGATCTCCATTATGTTATGCTTTAGAGTAATTTTCCAGAGAAACGTGATCCATTCTTTTATTAACTTGCTAATATATGGATGTATCACATGTAAATCGTCTCCACATCCCTTCTGGTGCCTCCATCATTTTCATACTACTTGCTGATCTGCACCGTATGCGGTGCTGCAATTGTGATCGAACTGAGGTTCCATTATGCGTGGTATGTTGCTTTAAATTCATTCATTCAACGAATGAATTGTGCTTAGTTTGCTTTTACGAGACCATAGTAACTTATGATGCAACTTGTTGGATTGATGTATCTTTACACTAACAATCCTCACTATTCCATTGTCCCATCATGACCTGAAACATCCAGTAAGAGGCTAATTAACTACCCTTCCCATCGAAATATTCAAGACTACAAGTATGTGTGTTAAATATTGTTTTGAAATTTTGTTTTGCTCATTTCCCATTTATTAACACTTACTTGCGAATTGTTGTAGTACTGTTTAGCATCAATTATTCATTCTAAAATCCTTGCCATTGCGCACAGGCATGCAGCCACCTGGATCTTAGAATCCCTACTGTGTAAAAACAAGCTATTCGGCTCGTCGAGTCGGCAATGACCCTCTAAAGGGCGTCTCACTCAGACTCATGCCTCTACACGATCCCTGGAACACTGCATTTCCATTGCTAATCCACCTCGCCTGCACGTCCCTGGACATTATGGAAAATTTAGCATGGCCAATTCACTTAACCTACACATGATGACTGTGCGAGGAAACTGGAGCACACCCACAAAGAAACTTCACACAGAGGGTAGAATCAAACTCATGCTTCTGGAACTGAGGGGCAGCAGTGCTAGCCATTGAGACACTATGATTATCTACAATTTTATTGAACATGAACACGTTAAGAATTTACGTTAATGCTGCAAACTGTTCAGTTAATCTCATTTTTCAGTGAATTAAACAATTCTAAAGATGATTATTGAACACATATTTCAACTACCTCTGAACGTAGTCAGGGTCATGGCATATGTCTAAGTGCACATACAGCAGCAATTCCGAAGCTGAAACATGAATCCAAATTCTCTTACATAATAAGATATAAATACAGACTCGTCACCTAAGATGAGTGGCAGTCATCTTTCCAGCACATGCAGAATCCACCACATAACATCAACTATTAGAGGAGGAGCTTCCCTGAGATAAGTGCAATAGGAATTTTGTTTGGCTTTCCATTCCGAGATCTTTAAGATGTTCCCCATTGCTATTACAATGGAGTCACTGACAGGTCGTGCTGGGTAAGCAAATTTGTCTTTCTAATGGTGACAGCAGAGCAATAGAATGAAAAAAATGTGGAAGATGCGCGGTAACAATGCAGTGAAGAAGCATGACTCGTGAATCCCATAAATATTTTTCCATACAGAACAAAACCAGAGAGTTGCTCACAGCTGATAATGATCCAGTACTATAAAATATCACTTGATATCCTTTAACCAGCTCAGTACAACCATTGCTCACAGACAGAAAAAAAGCCGCAGTTTTCTCACTGCAATATTTACGTTTCAGCTTGTGGAAACAAATGGCCACAAATCAATCAAAAGAAAATATGATAGAGAACCAGGCACAACAGTCTGTGGCTGTCTAAACATATTCCGAGGGATCGGGCACACAAATAAAAACAATGCTGAAAAGCAAAAAGGGTGCACCTAATTATCACTTTAACAATAACAAGCAACAACCGTGGTCACCAAGTAATGGTAAAAGCTTTTGGGAAGCCTACCCAGTCCAGGATCACAAATGTCACTACGAAATGGTGAGGAAGATGCATTAAAATGTAAAAAAAAGGCTTGCAGTGCTTTCATTATTCATATATTGAGAACTGTAAAATATCTATTCAGTGATGGATGAATTATTTCTAGTTCTGTTTAGTATATTTCACCAGTTCTGGCTCACCAAACTATCTCATCGATATGGATACGACGTACGCTTGTTCAGAAGAGAAGCTCCTGGCATGATCAAGATTGAAAGCCAAGAAAACAACTTAACACACCCAGTCAGAAGAAAATGATGGTGCTGTACTTCTTCTGCATTCAGCAGACCACACACAAAGACTCAAGGCAAGTTATTCCCACTCGTGCAATTATTTCCGCTAAAGTATCATATCACATGGATGGAGAAAAGAAAAGAACACACCACTAGACGCAATCGGCACATTCTGCTGTCTGGATACCTGGTGAGAGATGGATTCTCTTTACAAGGAACTCGACACACTCAATGAGAAAGGCGACTTCGATGTTGTCTCAAATGCAGGACTCTTATGGACAAACCACAAGCTCACCCACATGACCGTGATTATTCACTCAACAACATGATGCATTATGGCATCGAATCTGGATAAACCTCTCAGCCAAACATTCAAATAAATTGGGTTTGCTCATGAAACAGAATATGCTTCACAAGTTTGGACATCGGCGAGATTGCCAAGAAACGTCTTGTGAGGAGGTAATCTGCACCAGGTAATGATTACATGCAAGGAGCTTCAGTTCAAAGATACTATTAAGCTCAAACATGGAGGTCTTCAAAATAACACGCAAGTGGGGAAATTCTGGTCATTACGCAAAGGGAGGCAACAGCCGTCAACCTGGAACCTGGGCGACACATCTTTTCAGACCTTTGAAATGATATTCTATTCCAGGCATCAAGATCATAACATATTTTGACTCATGCTCATTGGTGAGGGTCAAGTTCGTTAGTGGTGCTTGGTGCAGACTTCCTCATTCCAGTCACTTGATCAGCCATCAAAGCAAGTGCAGCAACTGACCACATCCAAACTCAACGTTCTGAGACTGCATTCCCATTATCTGTTGGAGATGTTAAGATACCAAACTGAGGCCAATTTTGAATGACACGTAAGACCATGTTACTCTGGAGACTATGAAGATCGTTCAATGAAATCAATCATGAAATGGAAATTATTACTTTGAAATGAAACGAAAATTAATATTATAGTTTATGTAAAAAAGAAATGAGAGTCTCATGGCAGTTCAGTATTGTTTTCCTATCTCTGAACAGGTGACTCTATCTTCGAGGTCAACATCAGAACATTTTGTGATGGAACGCAAACAGAAAATAGATCTGTATATCTGTAAGCTCTTCCAATACTCTTGATGGCGTTTAGACAAAAAAGAACATCTCCTGCTTAGTAATCACACAGAAAGCAAAGACAAACATCGATCGTGCTTTGCTCATAAGCAATAATCTGTCCAATAGAGGTCCAAGGCTCAACTCTCCGAAGACTTCGGATGTTTCTGTCTGTTGGACAATTCTTAATCTCTTGAAGTACGTTACCACCCCAAAACACATAGCATGGCAGCAAATCATGAGATAGATTAAGGGTGGGTTTCAGACTGAAAACAGAGTTGAAATTAATTGGTAAATGTTGACACTTACAGTACCACAGGGATCAATGTTTTGGTCCCAGCTTTTCACAATATCTATCAATGAATGGGAATTTAGAGTGATAGGGGAGAACGAGCTGTAATGGTAATGCCACTGGACAAATAAACATGAGAACGTGTTCAAATCCCACTGTTGTACCTGGTTCATTTTCAATTCAACTAATAAACCTGGGAACACAAATTTAGTGTCAGTAATGGCGTCTATAAAACTATCATGACTTGTTCTAAAAACCCATTTGTTTTACTAATGTCCTAGAGACGGAAATCTATAACTCTTACCTGATCCAGCCGACATGGCACCCAAAGAAGTGACTGGTTCAAAGGCAATTTTGGGTGGTTGAGAAATGAAGATCTTATCAGCGACAATTACATCCTCTGAAAAAAAAAACTAATCGGGAATTAAATGTAATGTTTCCAAATTGGCAGATGATTTAAACGTTAAGTAGGAATCTATCTTGTATGGAAAACCAAGAACCTTTCCAGGAGAGTTTGTCATGAATCAGTGATTGGGAATGAACATTGAGAGGATGGAATATAATGTGGAAAGATGTGACGTTATTCACTTTGTTAGGAAGAAAAGATCTGTCGAGCTTTTCCTGCTGAGAGCTTGGAAAGCATATGTATATAAAAGAAATGAGCTATCCTTGTGAATAAGAAACTGAGGGTCACATTTGTGAGTGTAAGAAGCAATTAGGAAGGCGAATGTAACTTTTGTTGATATAACAATAAGGTTTTTGTGTACAGATACAGTGAAGTATTGCTTCATATTGTACGGGTTCACCACCAAAGGTACCGTGTATAGTTTTCACCTCCTAGTCTCAGGAAAAAAAAATCATAGAGATAGTGCAATGATAATTTGCCAGACTTCTTCCCAGGTTTATAGGGCTAGCCTCGGAAGAAATATTGGATAAACTGGACTTGCTTTCCTGGATTTTTGAAGAATGACAGATTATATAAATTGAACTCTATGCAATACGTAAAGGGATAAACAGGCTAACTGCAGCTAAGATGTTTACACTCGTTAGATAGTCTCCAATTAAGGGACACAATAAGAAAAGAAAGGCAGTATGTCTTAAAATTGAAATGAAAACAAAAAAAAACAACATTCAGAATGCCATAAACAAAAGAACTAAATGTTGCAGGAAATATGAACGAAAAAGCTGTTTGCAATAAAGGATAAATGGAACTCATTGAAAGTTGTTTGTTGGACTGCGTGAGAGATTCCTTCATCAGTAACAGTCAAATATTGCAAGTCAATAATTTCAAAGGATTCCACTAAAAGTCTACTTCAGGAGATTGGCTAACGTGGTGCCATTGTTTAAGAAGGGTGGTAAGGACAACCCAGGGAAGTATAGACTAGTGAGCCTGGTGTTGGGCAAGTTGCTGGAGAGAATCCTGAGGGACAGGATGTATATGTATTTGGAAAGAGAATGACTTATTAGGGATAGTCAACATGGCTTTGTGCATGATAAGTCATGTATCACAAACTTGATTGAGTTTTTTGAAGAAGTAACAAAGAGGATTCATGAGGGCAGAGCAATAGATGTGATCTATATGGACTTCAGTAAGGTGTTCGACAAGTTTCCCCATGGGAGATTGGTTAGCAAGGTTAGATCTCACAGAATACAGGGAGAAATAGCCATTTGGATACAGAACTGGCTCAAAGGTGGTGGTGGAGAGTCGTTTTTCAGACTGGAGGTCTGTGACCAGTGGAGTTCCATGAGGATTGGTGCTGGGTCCTCTACTTTTTGTCATTTACATAAATTATTTGAATGCGAGCATAAGAGGTACAGTTAGTAAGTTTGCAGATGACACCAAAATTGGAGGTCTAGTGGACAGAGAAGAAGGTTACGTCAGATTACAATGGGATCTTGACCAGATGGGCCAATGGGCTGAGAAGTGGCAGATGAACTTTAATTCAGATAAATGTATGGAGCTGCATTTTGGAAAACCAAATCTTAGCAGGACTTATACACTTAATGATAATGTCCTAGGGAATGTTGCTGAGTAAAGAGACCTTGGAGTGCAGGTTCATAGCTTCTTGAAAGTGGAGACTCAGTTAGATAGGATAGTGAAGAAGGCGTTTGGTATGCTTTCCTTTATTGGTCAGAGTATTGAGTACAGGCACTGGGAGGTCATGTTGCGGCTGTACAGGACATTGGTTAGGCCACTGTTGGAATATTGTATGCAATTCTGGTCTCCTTCCTATTGGAAAGATATTGCGAAACTTGAAAGGCTTCAGAAAAGATTGACAAGGATGTTGCCAGGGTTGGAGGATTTGAGCTATAGGGAGAGGTTGAACAGGCTGGGCCATTTTCCCTGGAGCATCGGAGGCTGAGGGGTGAGTTTACAGAGGTTTACAGAATTAGGAGGGGCATGAATAGGATAAATAGACAAAGTCTTTTCCCTGGGGTCAGGGAGTCCAGAACTGCAAGGAATAGATTTAGGGTGAGAAGGGAAAAATATAAAAGAGACCTAATGGGCAATTGTTTCACACAGAGAGTGGTACGTACATGGAATGAGCTGGCAGAGGATGTGGTGGAGGCTGGTACGATTGCAACATTTAAAAAGCATTTTGATGGGTATATGAATAGGAAGGGTTTGGAGGGATATGGGCCAGGTGCTGACAGGTGGGACTAGATTGGGTTGGGATATTTGGTCGGTATGGATGCGCTGGACTGAAGCGTCCGTTTCCTTCTGTACATCTTTATGACTCTATGACTCCACTTAATATATCAATGAGTGATTCGAAGCTAATTCACACTTTCCTTAAAGCCAAACCACCTAGAAGAATAACGTGAATGATGGGAATGGATTCTGATCATGACATTAAAATATATCTATTGACCTATGATCTACATATCACTGTGGGCTTACATAACTTGGTGTTATGATGCCTCATACAGAATAGAGTTAGTGATTTCCAATTTGTGCTTCAAGTTTGAACTATTAATCTTAACAAAACTTGAAAGTCACTAAATAAATGGATATAATGCCTTCAAAAAGTGGAAAATGTACAGAATTAATAAATGGGAACACCAGCAGCAGTGAGAAGATAGTATATCGCTTGCATGCCAACAATTAAATATATATCATCCACTGGTCCAATTCAAACATTTACTGATTTTCTTCTAAGTACCAGAGATGGTGCTTCTACTGGTAGCAAGATATGGAACACAAGGAAAAGAGTGTCTTATTAAAAATAAATGGAAATCTTCCAGTGACTTAGATTGATTCCATACGACAGACAGTAAATAAATTTGTTCAGTGAACTCCTTTCAATCCACAACTGATTACTCTGAGAACTTATCTTTGACCCATGTCAAACATTCATTCAACATATATATTGTAAGCATAAACATTCAAAGGGTGACTAAATCATTAAAACAACTTAATAATCATTTATAGCATTACATGAAGTGGGATGGTGATTGCTCCATGGAAGTTAGTTCTGTGTTTCATATGTTATGCTTTGATATGTATAATCACCCGCCCAATGATTATTCAGATACAAGTGGGTAGTTTCTTGGCAGAGCCAGACTCATATCCTCCACGCCCACAATAACGATTGCCATTCACATGTGCCCATCCACCATGTATTACGTTCTGCCCTCATGTGAGTAATTCCAAATAAGTTCCCATCTCTGTGCATGTGTTTGACTTCATACCAACTCAATTGCCTGCCACTCGCTGCACCTGTGTCTTACCCCTGCTCAGAGGTGACATGAAGAAAGTAGGATGTGGGAGAGAGGTGGGAGGATGGTGAAGTCCTTCACCCAAAGGGAAAGATCGGCTAATGGAGTTAAAAGCAAAAAAAAAGCTGCAAGTACTCAAATGATATGCCAACGTCTCTGCATAGAAGCATAATTAACACTTCAAAATATTTACTTTTATCAGAACTGAAGAAAGGTTGGAATGTAATAGGTTGAAGCCAGTTGAGTGGGAGGAAAAATGAACTTGAGAACAAGTGGAAGATATGAGACATGGTGTGGAAAAGTGATTTATTTTTCCACTGCAGTGTGAATGGATGCATAGTACCTGCGTTAATATAACGTAAAAGGATCAATCACAAAAGGTAACAAATTAACCAAAATAAAAACACTTGGCAAGTTTTATACAAGTGTTATGACACGCCATATTCAGTTATGCCATCAAGTCTGCATTGAGCTTGATTGGAAGACTGCATCAGACTGAATTTAGAAAGGTCAGAATGAGACCGAAATGCAGAGTTAAATTAACGATAAACAGAACACTTGGAGCCATTCTTGCAGACGAAATACAGGTAGTTTGTAAATCAGTCATACAGTCTGCATTGATGCTCTCCAACATGCAGATTACAATGTTACAAACAGAATACTCCGTTAACGGAAACACATGTGAAGAACTGTTTTACTTGGAGGGAGTTTTGGACACTTTGATGCTGAGAATAGAGTAGGAAATAGGAAGATTTGTATTTCCTGAGATTTTTTAAGGAAAGACACTGTGGAAAGGAAAGTGAGGTTTGGTTGATGTGAATGGAAGATGAATGGACTAGGGTTTCACATGGAGAACTGTCCTTTTGCAAGTTTGCAAAGGGAAGTGAAAGGAAATCATGCTTCACAGTGCCATCAAGCTTTACCTGACGAAAATGATGAAGAATGATCTGTCGATGAAGGAAAAGTCAGAGATAAGAGCAAGGGGAATCTCTTATGTGTATATCATTGCACTGGATAGTGAGAACAGAATGGAACATGATGGGGTATGGATGGTGTATAATCATTTGTTGAAGAGAAAGGAATAAATATTGTCAGTGTTAATTAACAACGATACTTTGTGTGGACTGATCATAAGGAGAAGGTGGGAGATAGCAATAAGCTTCATTATTCACTAAATTGTCACCTCAATACTGAATGTGATGCCTCACCAACAAAACAAGCTAAAAAATGAGAGACATCTTTTCTCTCAAAATGGGCATGGGTTCAAATAATAGTTATCAATTAAATTTCTGTCAATTAAAAATTATCTGCTTGAATTCAAATATTATCAATAATATCACAACATTTTAGAAGGCTATGATTATTCAGTTACGAAATTATGTGCCTTTAGTCAAACTTCTATGGAGGGATTTTACTAGTTCTGCTCTTACGAAATCAGCAAGGACAAATGGGATATGATCACCAAATTGGAACAAGTATGTCACTCTTACTATATAAGAGAACTCTTATCAATGTTTAAGCATTGGTTTGATAAGGTTCCCCATGGTAGGCTATTGCTGAAAATATGGTGGCATGGGATTGAGGGTTATTGGTAGTTTGGATCAAAAATTGGCTAGCTGCAAGAAGATGTTCATCCTGGAGTTCAGTTACTAGTGATGTACTGCAATGATATGTTTTGGGGCCACTGCTGTTTGTCATTTTTATAACTGATCTGGATGAGAGTGTCAAAGGATAGGTTAGTAAATTTGCAGATGACACTAAAGTAGGTGGAGTTGTGGATAGTACCAGGGGATGTTGCAGGTTACAGAGGAACATAAATAAGATGTGTAGAGCTGATCTGAGAGGTGGAAAATGGAGCTTAATACAGAAAAGTGTAACGTGATTCGGAAGGAGCAACAGGAATATAGAGTACTGGGCTAATGGCAAGTTTCTTGGTAGTACACATAGATCCGGGAAAGTTACCACCCAGGTTGATAGGGTTGTTAAGAAGGTTTATGGTGTGTGAGGTGAGCGTTTATTGGTAGAGGGATTCAGTTTCGGAGCCATGAGATCACGTTGCAACTGTACAAAATTCTGGTGTGGCTGCACTTGGAGTATGTATACAGTTATGGTCACCATATTGTAGGAAAAATGTGGAAGCTTTGGAAAGAGTTCAGAGGAAATTTATTTGGATATTGCCTGGTATGGACCAGAGGTCTGATGAGGAAAAGCTGAGGGACCTGAGGAAAGAAGGTTGAGAGGTGACTTAATTGAGACATACAAGATAATCAGAGGTTTAGATAGGGTGGACAGTGACAGCCATTTTCCTCGGATAGTGATGGCTAGCACGAGGTGACATAGCTTCAAATTGAGCAGTGATAGATATAGGATAGATGTCAGAGGTAGTTTCTTTAGTCAGAGAGTATTAAGGGCGTGGAACACTATGCCTGTAACAGTCGTAGACAAGCCGACTTTAAGAACGTTTAAATGGCCATTGGATAAACACATGGATGAAAATGGAATAGTGTAGGATAGGTAGGCTTCAGATTGGTTCCACAGGTCAGCGTAACATCAAGGGCCAAAGGACCTGTACTGCACTGTAATGTTCTATGTTCGATTATCATTTGATGTATAGTTTATTTCAGAATGCCTGCTTTGTGATTGGGTGATTGTGACTTATTGTCGATGCTGCAGTTTATTGTTTTCTGTGATGATACTTCTGAAAATACTATCTTATTGTGGAAAGCTGAGTTCTTCATTTGATGCGGAGTTAATTTTAGTCATGAGGTCTATTTCTGATGCAGGGGTTTCGTTTTCATTGGAGAAAGTCTCGTCTTCCTATGCCCACACCTTCAATGCTTAACTAAACTTTCTGTCACATTTTTCCTGAGATTTTCTCACACAGGATTTGGTTTGGAAGAACCGTTTGCGACTCTTGACAAATGACATGTCATTTAGAAACTTGGCCTCAGTTGTCTAACGTAGCACCTGACACATGCTGTTATCGTGCTTCTCCATCTATTAAATGCCCCTAAGCATCACTTTTACATTCGATTCATCACAATGTAACTACATCCTCCTTCAGATTATCGATGTGTTGTGGACCAGACCAGATCCCACTCGAAAGATTTCAAGAAAGTAGCCCGGACCCCAGTTTTGCTAAATGTTTTAAGCAGGTGTCAGTAGATTTTCGAGGAGTGATGCAACTGGCCCAACCACTTAGTTTTACACAATCAAAATTTATTTGCAAGACTACCAAATGAAACACAAACAAAAGTGAAGAGAATGTGGAATAACTGATCTTATCCAAAAACCAAATAGATTATCTCAACTTAATGATACTGTTTCAAATACGTGCAAAAATCTCTTCGCGGAAAAATGTAAAATCAAACACAGGCTCTTACAAAAGAGATGTCAGAGAGAGAGAGAGAGGATCAACATGGACCTACATCTTTGGGTACAGCAGCTTCATAACTGACTGCTTTCAAAAACTAAATCAAACCAGAGAGAAGTCGAGCTGGAAGAATTGACTACCCCATATCATTGTACATGTGTTTTTGAACATGAGGCAGTATATGTAGCTATAATCAAATTGCCCCAAAACCCATCCAGCCAGATCTCTTGTAACCTGTGTCTTACGAGCTCTCTGAATAATAAAAAAACAACACAGACAACATAACCTTCTTAAAGGAGCAGCATCAAAACACTTCCACACTAAAAGAAAGAACCATCAGCGTCTCCTACATCTACATCATTCATAATTAGATGAGTACTTCAAGCTCAGCGAGCTAACTTACATACTTGGATCAGTACTTCCCGGCTTATTTCCACATATCTCCCCATGTGATAGCAATAACTCAGGTCATTTCGATTTTCCTCTGGAAGTTAACTCACTAATTTATCCCAATATTTGACAACTTCCTGATTGTCAAATTTAATTTCAGGAATGTCCAATTCAAAATCCTGTAAACTTAGTTCTTCCCTCTGTGTTGTAGCCAATAACACATTGGCTTTCCTTTCCTCTCAAAATCCTTTTGAGCTTATTCACACAATGCACTTTGTGAGATTTCTTTCTGCCTGGAGTCCTCACCAAATTGTCACGTCATTCAATTTCCTTTTGAAATGATAAGGTTCACTAAACTTTGCCTTTAAAAGTTCACCTTTAGGAAGTTAAACTAGCACTCTATTTCCCATAGCAAAATTGTGAGTTATTTTTATTTCTTGCCTGCTTCCTATTTCATAGTATGCTCTGACACTTTTAAAAGCTGTCTAGCCAACGCCCCTGCTCTATTCAATCATTCCCGAAAATTCAACATATAGTCCAAATATGTGGTCTTTAAATTATGCCTTATCAATTTTCCTGAATGTATTTTAACCCTCCTCTCATTTAATGCTCAAAACTAATTTAAATGGATTAAATTTGGTCTATTCTTTTGTTGAATCTCTGATTGAAAAAAGTACAAACAGAATTCCCTTATCCCAATCACTGGATAGTCTTGACTATTAGCCTTGAAAATGATCTTTAGTGTCTGATGCAACCTTTCCAGTGCTTCCTGTGAATGTGGACGGCAAGCAGTAGATTTTAATTGTTTTATTCATAAGCTGTCCAAAACGTCTTCGAATAATTTTGATGTTATTTTTTTTCTCTTGATCTGATTTTATCTCTTGTGGGTAGTAAGTATCCAGCGAAAAGTTTGAGTAATTCTTCTGCAATGCTTTTCGCTGTGTTGTTGTGTAATGGAATAACCTCTGGAAATTTAGTGAACACATCCATTATTATTAACAAATACTGATTCCCAATTTTGTTGAGATATGGGTCCTAAGCAATCCTTTAAGACTCTTGTAAAAGGTTCCTAAAATGTAGGAACATGTATTACCGCCAAAGGTTTTACAATTACCTGACATATATGACATGTTTGCCAAAATTCAACAAAATGCTTGTGCAGTCCAGACCAGTAAAAACAAATGTAATTTAGCTTGAGTTTTTCTTGTCCCAAATGACTCTACACTTTAGGTTCTTGCGCCACTTACGACACCTCCTTTCTATGATCCACGAGCAATATGATTTGATGAACAGTTGCCCGTTTCTCCTCTGCCTCAATATGTAACGGTCTCCATTTCTTCATTAATACGTTATTTTAGGATATTAGCATTCAGGGATGCATTCGGATTCTTTTCCCATATATGCATTTTGATACAATCACTTTAAAGTTTCATCTGTCTGCTGTAACATAATTATTTTTTCTGAGCCAAAGATGTCTGCTTTGTCATCTATCTGCTCCTCGTTTGTGCAAAACATCTATTCAAACATGGTGTCTGCTAATTTCACGTCAACTTGCTTATCTGTACTCTTCAATTTCTCCTGCTTCAACTGGTGTCTTTCTGATCTTGTTACTAAACAATCCCAAAATACCCCAGGATATGTGTCTTGCAATAGTTCTTTGTGTGAATTTCCATTGGCCTTTCAACCATAGCAGGCATCACTCTGCCAGTGAACCAACTACATTGTTAGCAAGGACAAATTCCGTAGTTGAGAGCTTGTCCAGTAGACCTACCACAACTTTTCCACTGTTGGCTGGACACTCTTATCTCACTTTGCATAATCGAGCACTTCTTGTCTCACCATGAATTCCCGTTACTTGCACGTTTTCTGCCAAGAGTCCTTCAGAAGTACATACCACCTAATATTTAAACATCAAATATTTAGAGGATTCTGCTCTTTACCTGCTGCTCCTGGCCGATGAGAGTAAACCTTACCTTCACAGGTACATAGTTTAAGAAGATCGGTAACATCTTCTTTAACCAACCTTTGTTCAGGTTATACATCCTGGTGGATCTTTATAGCCTCCACTGTAATTTCCATACCCCTGCAAGAAACTTCAATGGCTTATCCTGTTTTCCTATATTTGGAGGTATAAAGGCTGTATGAGCAGGTGAAGAAAGCAACCTTAATTGTATTGTGCCAGAAGCCTACAGACAACGTTTCAGGAATCTAAAGAGGGACCCTGAAAAAACCTACAATAGGTTTGAAAGGATCAAGCAAAGTAATTTTGATAAGTGGATAAGGGCATTAAAAACAGATAAAAACTATGATGCTCTTAGACAATTATTTTGTAGGAGCTCAAAGATTCACTTCCTGGAGTAATGAACCCTCATGTGGAAGATTAGAGAATTAAATTGGCAAGATTAGAAGGGGAAATGACTAATGATTACGGGTTGGTCCACAAATCAAAATTAGGCTTCCAAAATCAGTTTCAATCCGTGAGGGATTTTCTATCACAAAGCAAAATAAGACTTCAGAGACTAACAGATAATTTTAAAAAAAATCAAATGTACGATAACATTCTTGACAATTGAAGGAAGTATTCTCATGCATGACAATAAGTACACAATGCTGGTCAACGTAATGATAACTACACGTACGCAATATATGTTGTGATAGATCATTCTATTCAACACAGATCTGTCATCGTGCAGGGAAAATCAAACAAGCAAAAATACTTTAAATTCTTTATATAAGACTTCAACAACAGTAAAGATATATACCGGAGACATTTATTTTGGTCTTCCAGAGATTCACAAAAAGTGAAGACGGGCATTATTTTATGCTACCGACAATGAGATGTGTTTTTTTTTCATATCAGGCCTTTTCAGCTCACAAAAGTGAAAAGCAAAAAACAAGTTGCAGGGTAAGGAAGTATGTTCTTTTTCCTTCAAAAATAAACAAGTATTTTGTACCCCTTCTCAATTTTGAGAGGAAAAGCGAATCTCAAGTGCTTACACAATATTTGATAGGCATTAGTAACAAGATGCTTAATTTCTGCAAAATGAAACATTCATTGCGAGCCATGGAGAGCTGCGACGTAAACACCAGTGTACGTGATAATATGCATCAAATACTCAAAAAGATAACACAAATGATTGGGTCTCCATCACATTGCTGTCAATGAGATATTCTTTCATGCAAATTAGCTAATAGCGATTGTTACATTAACACAGTGCTTTGTTTTACGTGTGTTAAATTAAGTTTACAGCAGTTTATGATCAACATCAATGACGAATAGGATTGAGAAACACAAGGCCAGTTCTAATACTTCTGTTCTTTCAGTCTCCCCCGCTTTGGAGCCTGAAGACTCAAGTTTTATTTTGCTCAATCTTGTCACATTAAAATGTTACTAGCATCGAATCTGTTTCTTTTTATTTTAACTTCTGAAATCCACGAATGTAGAAAACTTGCTTGTGACGATGCTGTCACTTTATCTTCGTTATTTAGACCTTGTTTTTTTTTCTGAAGAGTCGTGAAGTTTGCGATCACATAAAGTCCACTTTAACAGTGGCAGGAGAGTCGCCAGTTCTCCCAGTTCAGGTGTACTCTTGCTTGGTTTAGTTGTAGCAGAGAAACTGCTGATAGCTGTAGCAGAAGCTGCTACAATGCAAAAAAGGTTCCATACTTCAACAGATGATTCTTGAACGGTTGACAGGGTTGGAGGATCTGATCTACAGGGAGAGGCTGAACAGGCTGGGGCTGTTTTCCCTGGAGCGTCGGAGGCTGAGGGGTGAACTTATAGAGGTTTACAAAATTAGGTGGGGTATGGACAGGATAAACAGACAAAGTCTTTTCCCTTGGGTGGGGGAGTCCAGAACTAGAGGGCATAGGTTTATGGTGAGAGTGGAAAGATATAAAAGAGACCTAAGGGGCAACGTTTCCACGCAGAGGTTGGTACGTGTCTGGAATGGGCTGCCAGAGGAAATGGTGGAGGCTGGTACAATTACTGCATTTAAGAGGCATTTGGATGGGTATATGAATAGGAAGGGTTTGGAGGGATATGGGCCGGGTGCTGGCAAGTGGGACTAGATCGGGTTGGGATATCTAGTCCGCATGGACGGGTTGGACCGAACGGCCTGTTTCCATGCTGTACACCTCCATGACTTTATAATAGGTGGATCTAGGCCAGTTTCCCATGCGGATACATGATTCTTTGTTGGGAAATGCAAGTCAGTACTGAACGATTGCAGGTTCACCCAATAACCTGAAATCACAAAAAAAAGGATTTGAAATTTTGACTGACATACACTGGAGGTGCTGCAACCTCTTTCCAGCCAGGCAATAAGTCATTCGTTGGCGCAACTCTTTAGAACATTAAAACGTAAACAATGATCAGGAGATTGAAGTCAAACTATGGAAAATCATTCAGAAATCCCAGTAGCTTCAGAATATCAGCAAAGACAGCTTTTGTCAGAGAGGATCATTGGATCATTGATTGTGTCTCGACAAGTTGGTTCATTGTCTGATATATCTTTGCCTAAAAATATATAGCTCTTGTCTTCTCATATATACACTTATTTTTAAAAAAGTTGGTATTCGTAGATATTTAAGATTAACTTTCAACTTGTTTAACATTCAAACACTTCACCTCTATTTCATAGTTACTTATTTATTTTTGCTCGTATCATTAAGTGTTGATATATTTCATGTCATTATTCACTCCCAGTAACTTGAAGACAAACGGAGTTTGGAAATTTCTGTCTTTTAATCTAAATTGGGTTTGATCCTGCATCCTGAAAAATGTAAAAACATGTATATTACGTTCACAGTGATTCTTTTTATAAAACATTTCTGACCTTCCACCATCCTCAGTGCCATTTTTCTGAGAGGCACACAAGGCAATCCCAGAAGATACTTAACTGAAAACTGCCTTACCGTGAGTGTGGCGTTGCATTTAGGTCAAACATGGCAAGATGGCAGTGAGGTATTACTCCGATGCGATTTGTTGAGCGGGTGCCTCAGCACTTTGCACTGTATTCATATGCTGAAATCATCATCCTGAATACACCTTCTCTTCAAGGATTATTTGGATGTTAAGTTTGCGGTTGGAAGTGGGATCATTACTGTTTTGATCCTGAGTCAAACAGTGATTTCCCTTCAATGATCCTGAATCCTGAATGTGAGATTTGAATCTGACATATATTTACATTTAAATAAAAATTATGCAACCCAACTTCTGCTCCCATCACTAACAGAAACCCACGCGACATTATCCTAATGGTATAGCTTGGTCAGAGGGAGGTTGCGATTTACAAGATACAGGGTGAAACGTGAAAACTTAGTGGATCAGCTTTATTTTGGAGTTGATTCTGAAGAACGTGAGAAAAGCACATCTTTGATCTAAAGTTGCTGTTGGGGTATTTTGCCCAGTTTAGACTTTTGAGGCCGTCTGACCTTAACTTCAGCATTACATTAGTACGGTGAGGGTGGAAGTGAGAGTAATGGAATCGTTCAACCCGAAATACCAGCAAAGGTTAAGCAAACACGTATCCCAGTATCATTTTTTTCCGACTAGGAATGGAAAGAGCAAAGTTTAGCATCATTCTGACTAAATCCATTATTGAGGTTTAATTTCTAAGGAATTGCTTCATAGAGTCAGAAATGCATACAACATGGGCACAGACCCTTCAGTGCAATTAGTCGATGCCAAACACAATTCCAAACTATCATAATCACACCTGCCTGCTCCTGGCCCATATCACTCCAGACTTTTTGTATTCATGTACTTATACTTTTAAATGTTGTTACTGTGCTTGTAACTATCACCTTCTCAGGACAGTCATTCCACATGCTAACTAACCTCTGTGGAAAGAAAAAAATAACCCTAATGTCTTTTTTATATCTCTCTCCTCTCACTTTAAAAATATGCCTCCTAATTTTGAAATTACCCATTTTAGGGAATAGAAACCTACTATTAACCCAATCTGTACTTCTCATGATTTTATAAATCTCTACAACGTCACCCGAATCCACCTACACTCCAGTGAAAAACATTCCAGGCTATCCAGCTTTACTTTATAACTCAAGCCTTCCATGCCGGACAACATCCTTGTAAATCTCTTCTGAACACCGTCGAGCTTAAAAGTATGCATCAGGGCGACCAGAACTGGACACAATACTCCAGAAGAGACTATACCCATTCATACTCAAACGCAACATGATTTCTCAACTCCTTTACATGTTATGAACTTTTGGGCGTACCTTTAAGAGAGCAAAAGTCAGCAGAATTAGCGGGTATAGCACCAAGTGTTCTCAATAAGGCAACAATGTAACACTGAGTCGAACAACTCAATTAGGTCATTGCCTGGAGACAAAACCAAATTTGAATTCGGCTAATCAGTTTAAAGTATACCCCGAGGATTGCCACTTTCCAATCAAGTTTGAATCGAGTATGATGACAATCCTAAAAGCTTATGACACAATCCAGTGCTTGGGGATATAAGACCAGGGAAACCTGAACATTTGAGAGGAGAACTGTCAAGTCTTAGCATGTAACAGACTGCTTGAAAAAATACCTCTCTGAAAAGAACCTTTTTGACCAGTAGCCTGTGACACAGAAATTCCTAACAAGGAGAAAAGAAGACACCAGAACATTCGAAGGCAAGAACCTCGAGCTGTGAATTGGCCATGCTAAATTGCCCGTAGTGTTAGGTAAGGGGGTAAATGTAGGGAAATGGGTGGGTTGCGCTTCGGCGGGTTGGTGTAGACTTGTTGGGCCTAAGGGCCTGTTTCCACACTGTAAGTAATCTAATCTAATCTAAAAAAAAGCTGTCTGGTGTTGAAAAAAAAAGTGTTGTTTTGTAAATCTTAATTGGGAGTTTTATTGGACTAGTATTACAGAAGGGAAGGTAAAAGATAGATTACAGAAAGAAATTGTAAAATGTGGTTAGTTAGTTATTCTCTGTTATACCTTAAGAAATAAAGTTGTTAATTTTACTTTACATAGTTCTTGGCCACTCGAATTTTTACAGATTACTACATGGATAAATTATTGTGTGTTGCTGGTTTTAAATTAAGTAGGAGAGTTGTAACTTTATCAAAGGACTGAACACTGAAGGCAAGCATCTAAATGCACTTAACTACCCCTAACCATATGTGATGCAAACTTCAATGAATTATGCACCTGAACCCACAGGTACCTCTGTTCTACAACACCAACGAACGACCTAGCATTAATTGCATAAGTGTTGCCCCAGTTTGTTGTACCAAAATGCATAGCTTCGTATTTATCCAACTTGTACCCTATCTGCCATTTTTAGCGCATTGACCCATTTGATCAATTTTTAAAAATATTCTTTGTGTTGAAAATGTTTTTATACTGGAAGTACTTCAACACAGCAATTTTGGTAACCAGTAAGATTAAATTTCAGACAATGACAAACAATTATTCAGAGTGAAGATGATTTTCAAATATTGAGGAAGTGAGTTTTCTCCTGATATATGTCTGATATTGATGAGTCACAGAAGGGTGTGATTGCATCGTGATTAGCGCTACTCCCTCACAGCATCAGGTACTCTGGTTCTGTCTCAGCTTTGGGTGACTGTTTGCATGGAGTTTGCATATTCTCCCTCTGTCTGCGTGATGTTTCTCCCATAGTTCAAAAATATGCAGATTAAATGATTGGCTGTGCTAACGTGCCCAGACATGTGCAGGTTAGGCAGTTTAACTAAGTTACAGTGATAGTTTGGGTATGGGTGCAAAGTCATTTGGAGGATTGGTACAAGGTAATCCGCTCAAAGACTTCTATCTACACTGCAGACAATCTATGACTCTGGTTAGCTTCATACACATTGGTTGTTCCACCTCAGTTGTTCCACATAGCTTTTGATTTGTGACATTGATTAATTTTCTATTTGCATCTGAACATAAATCAAAAGTATTGCTAACATTTTAATCGAACGTTCTAAGATATTTAATAAACAGGTGACAATAAAGAAAAAAAACATGATTTCCCTCTTTCCTGCAAAATACGCATCATGAATAATTCGTTTGGTGCTCTTTCCTTTATTGATTAGAACATTGCGGATGAGAGTTGAGAGGTTAACTTGCGGTTGTACAAGACATTGGTTAGGCTATTTTCGGATAATTGTGTTCAATTATGGTCTCCCTTCCATAGAAACGACGTTGTGAAACGTGAAAAGGTTCAGAAAAGATTTACAAGGATGGTGCCATGGTTGGAAGGTTTGAGCTATCGGGAGAGGCTGAATAGGGTGGGACTGTTTATCATGGAACATCGGAGGCTTGGGGGTGAACTTGTAATGTTTATAAAATCATGAGGAGCATGGAGAGGGAAAATAGACAAGATGTTTTCGCAGGAATGGGGTCCCCGGAACGAGAGGGCAAAAGTTTAGGGTGAGAAGGAAAATGTTTAAAATGGACCGCAGGGGCAGTTTTTTCACACAGAGGTTTGTGCGTGTATAAAATAAGCTAAGTGGGGGAGGCTGGTATAATTACAACATTTAAAGGACATCTAGATGGGTATCGGAATAGGAAGGGTTTGAAGGGATATGGGCCAAGTGCTGGCAGATGGGACTAAATTGATTTAAGGTATTTTGTCGGCATGGGCGAGTTGGACCGAAAAGTCTGTTTCCGTCCTGTACATTTGTGTCTCTATGATTCTATGCAGTGCTTGAAACATCTAATCACCTGAATTTATGGTAATTTCTTGGAGGAAAAAATAATGTCTTATTTGTAAGTGTTTCAAGATGGCTAAGCATCTATTTCTGTCTGATCGGCAGTTAGTTTTAACGAAATTACTTCAGTGTGAGATTCAATCCGACAATCTTTGAGAAAGGCAAATGACAAAGTTTGCCGCTCAACCAGAACCTATACCTCAGGCACGTTAACTGAATGTAAATCTGCACAATGGAATTAGGGTAATGGCCTTGAGAGAGCAGAGGCATCCCATCCTCTCCGCCAAGCTGAGATAAGCACATTCCCGTTGGAAAGTGACTGTCAGCTCTGTTTATTCGCGGCTGGGAATCTCAAGGTGGGAAACATGGAAACAATTCTTTACCGGTTTTAAAAGTAAACCAAGACTCGATGGTATTATTCTATGTACAAAATGAATTTGAGTCATTCTTCTCGGATTCACAGAGCTGCTGTAGACAGTCGGAGCTTCCAAACGTCCCACAGAGACGGTGGGGCGTTGGAGTGGTGGGTGGGGATGTGGGTAGGGGTGTGAGGTGCGGGAGTCAAAATGACGAAAATGCTCAGGACGCGAAGGCACCATTCGGGAACCAAAACTTTTATTAGCCTGCACATGGGAAAATATATATTGACTAAATTTAAAGTAAGGGAATGCTTCAAATTCAATACAAACTGCTCATGAGGGTGCAGCATGTTTAACAAGAGCGATGTGAAATTTGTACTCTTCACAGAGGCATTGATGTCGATCTATAAGCCCATTGCGTCTGCACTAGCCAAAAACACTTAACCCAGAGCCTTGCACATCTTGGCAAGTATACATCTAAGTTCTTGTTAATTTTAATACGCAGGAGCGCTTCAACCATCTTTGTAGGCAGTGAGTTACGGACTCCCATATACCTTCAGGTGAAAACATTTTTTTTGTCAATTTTCTTAGGGTTTAGCTGGTTATCTTCAATTCATGGCCCATGGTCTTTGATCCCACGTTATTGCCACGCATCCCGCACTCATTAACCTTTGCTGCAAGGAAAATAACTCCAGCGCATCCAATCACACTTCAATATTTGCAGATTTCCGTAAGGTTACAACAAAAAGACTTTTTAACACATCAGAGGCGACTGTTTGAATTGGCTTTTTATGAACTCCACCACCTCTGCTCTCTCCACTTTCCATAAATATGTATTTAAATATGCATTGTATTTCTTTCTGAAATGACGAATCAATGTTTTCCACTGTCATTGAGGAAAGGCATTCCAGACGTTAACAACCAACTGTATAAAAGTAAAAATACTCATTTCTTTTGTTTGTTTTTATAAACAATGATATCCAATTTATGAGCTTTGGTTATCGACCCTCGTGCCATTGGAAAATGCTTCAAATTTTTGCCAATGAGGTTATTTGTCGCAATTGCATTTTACGTTGAAGGAATTCTGGATCTCAAATTTGATTGTGTTAGATATCGGACAGAAGAAGGGAGTTCCCAATGAGAAGAAACATCAAAGGAGCGGATGACAAGAGTTACGCCTCAGGCAGTTTCAATGACAGAAATGGAACACATGCTTGGAAAGGTCTGAAGATTAATCTCTTACTTGGAGGGTGTATTACATGACCTGAAGAGCCGGTCCGAGTTGAATTCTAGAAGACAAAGGGGATATGACTATCCATCCAATCAGTTGTGAATGGAAGTGTCATAGAATGCACCAAAAGCGTCTAAGCTGACAGGAGGGCAGTTCAGGGGATAATGCTTTTTGGAGCCAAATCCCACGTACACCATTTGTTTCCGGCCTCCTTCGTTCTCACTGTACGTCCTTTTTTTACGTAAAGGAGGGTCATGCAGCAATGAGAAGGAACCTACTGTTTCTTCTGTCTTTACTCCTTCTATGTCTGGTGCAGTTGGTGTGTTGAGATTTCTGCTTTCCAGCAGAGCTGGGATGTGCTACTTATTTGCATTTTGAGGTGAAGGTCCAGAGCTGGGAGGGAAAGATGTTGGTGAGTGAAGTGCCGAGCACTTGACATGTCTTCCAAGATAGTGGCAAGCACTTGTTAAGAATGAAATCACTCAAAGGGAGGTGAACTGCTCTGAACAGTGTTACGTCTTTGTTTGCTGAAATGCCTAAATGGAGATTTTGAGGCGGAGAAGCTAAAGATCGATGCACAACAGTCAATCATAAGTCTAATTCCTAACTATAAATGCATGAAAATATGATCATTTCTCTGGAAAACTATCATTCAAATATATTGTTTGTGCCAAAAGTATTCAAATACTATCCTCAGATTCCTGCAAACCTGGATGAGAAACCACTATTGATGATAATGCAGTCTTGGGATAAAATACTTAGTTTTTTTTCGTTCTGACTGCTTAATCCTCAATGAGGTTTATTTATGATTGAGCTGATTTATACAACGCTGGTATAGATCCGTCGGTGAAAGTGAGGACTGCTCCTCTAATGCTGTCTGACGCGCTGTGCCTTACCAGCATCACAATAATGACTCTGGTATGGATCCATAACTCCTTAGAGAAGCCAGATTCTTACATGCACATTGGCCTGCTTGAGATGAGCAAGAATTATTAACAAAAGGTCGAGAGAAGTGTTAGCAATTTAAAATAAAATATATCGTCTTCCTTTCAACAATTGCATCTTGCAAATTAAAGCAAAATGAGCCAGGAGCTGACTTGCGTATAAGGAATTGTTAATAAACGTACGTTAGATTGGACAGCTTAGAAGAAGAATGCAATGCGTGTTTGTAGAAATTGGAAAAAGCTAAGCAATACTTACACTACTGATAGAAATCTATGATGTGGAGATGTCAGCGTTGGACTGGAGTGGACGAAGTCAGAAGCCTCATGACACAAGTCCAACAAGTTTATTTGAAATCACAACTTTCTAAGTGCTGACCATTCGTCAGTTGAAGCGGCCACAATCACTTGGCACACTTCATCTGACGAAGGAACAATACGCTAAAAGCATAGAATTCCACAGTACAGAAAAAGGCCCTTCAGTGGTTCAGCTGCATTTCGAATATTGTGTACAGTTCGGGTTGCCACATTACCAAAATAATGTGGACACTTTGGAGAGGGTGCAGAGAACGTTTACGAGGATGTTACCTGGAATGGAAGGTACTAGCTATGAAGGGAGGTTGAGTAGGTTAGATTTACTTTCAGTAGAAAACAGGAGATTGAGGGGGGACGTGATTGAGGTTTACAAAATCATGAAGGGTAAAGACAGGGTGGATAGAGACCAAGCTTTTCCCCAGGGGTGAAGGATTAAATAACCAGAGGTCATGCTTTCAAGTTGAGAGGTGGAAAGTTTAAGGGGCAAGTACTTCACACAAAGGGTGGTGGGCATTTGGAATGCATTGCCAGCAGCGGCGGTGGAGGCAGGCACAGTAGATCAATTTAAGAGCAGAGGGCTACAAATGCTGAGGAATTGACGAAAAGGTTTGGACAGCACATTTGGATCGTCTCGGGCATGAAGGGCCGAAGGGCTTGTTCCTGGGCTGTAAATTATCTTTGTTCTTTTTCTTTGTTCTAGCCCATCGGACCCATGCCAATAAAATACAACTACCTTATTATTCCAATCCTATTTCCAGTACTTAGCTCAGAAATTTGTATGCCTTGGCATGGTAAGTGCATATCTAAATTCTTTGTTATGGACCAGCCAAACCCCCTGAAAATACATTAAACGATCGTCCAAACACTAGTTTTTCTTATTTTAAACGTAAATGTAAGGTGTCGCTTACATTTTCAGTTCCAGATGCAATTCAGTTAGTCATAATACCAGGTTTGTAGGAAAACATACTTTATTCTACTGTTCGAAGTTTAAAAAAAAGCTTCACAAGTTGTTTCTCTTCTCATAGATTGTTCTTCATCTCTTCTCAAATTTGTCTCGAAAAATATCAAAACGGTAAAATGCGCATCTTAATACCACAGCATCGTCACAACTTCAAGATTGTAATGATGTGGAAATACCAGTGTTGGACTGGGGTGTACAAAGTTAAAAATCACACAAAACCAGGTTATAGTCCAACAGGTTCCAATTAAACCTGTTGGACTACAACCTGGTGTTGTGTGATTTTTAACTCAATATTCCTTACTGACAGTAAGTTACAGATACCCACAGTCCTTTGCGTGAAACTCTTCATCATAAATTCACAACAATGTTTCTTCTAGATCTTAAATAGTTAGCTCTTTCCTCTTCAGTTCTCCACTTGAAGGTATGTATCTGCCTATTGCTTGATAAGCGTTGATTTCACGACCAGATAATATGCAAAGGTTTAGACCAAGACTTCCTCAGTAATGGGTGGGATCAAATTCTGTGCTGCTGGCATTAATTTGCTAACAGGCGAGTTAATTCAGCCCTTTGGTCTTATTAATTTGCACGCTGTAACCTAGGTAGCATATTTTACGTTGAGTGATATGATTTAAAAATGAACTGAGCATTTCTCGCTAGACTTTATTAGACCACGTTTAATGATGCTGAGAACTTTATATTTTAGTTCCTTCATAAACTCGTGTGAATAATCAACACATTTTTACTTTTAATGTACATCGAACATTAGTGGGGCCTAACTAAATGGGCCTTCAAAATTACACATAATAACTGCTTAATTGATCCATAATTAGACACAAGAAAACACATCCTTCATTGCCAGTCGTGGATGGATATTAGGAGAGTCACCATTATGTTCGCAAAGCAGTGCTTGTTTGAAGTATTCATCTTGTTGCACCAACATTTCTGTACTGACACAAGAGAAGATACTTGAAAGTTTTCTTGAACTTGTTATTACAGAGTGTTATAACTTGTTATAACAGGCTGGGTTGACAGTACTGTTAATGTAACAGAGCCAGTATCCAATAGTCCAAAATGGATTGGGGACACAGATTGAACAAAAGGTTTTAATGAACACGATAACATTGTATGGGGTCCAGGTTACAATAAATGCCAGGAGAATTGCGAAGATGGTTTGAGTCACCCTTATTTCTCGGGATGTAATGACCTTCTTCTTAGCAGGAGTCTTGGTCACGGTATTGATTTTGTCAACTCTGATCTCTCTGCCTGTCCCATTCTCGCTACTGATGGTTGGTGCTATTCCTGAATTAGTTGAACTGTTATTGTAGTTTTGAGATTTGCGAGCTATCTTTAAACAAAATAGTTTGCATATTTCCTTACTGAGACAGCTTTGCTCACTTGGAAGATTTGTTCTCTGTTGCATCATTCCTTTTTTCATCTGGTTTGTTGGGAACCCACTGAAAAAAGTGGGCTCATTGAAGAACTCTGGCTCCTTTTCTTGGGCATAATTAGAATTTGTTATTTCACCATTTTGCTTTTGGACGGGGTAAGTGCCGTCATCCACATTGGTTATACTGTTGCCATCCAGTTTTATCATTTAAATCATTCATTAGACTGGGACAAACACTGTCCTTGCTTGACTCTGACATCTTCTTATTCTCTTTTATTCGACGCTTGCTGGCTCGAGATATGTGCGCATACAAGATCACCAGGATAGTGACAGGGAGATAAAACGCGACTATCGTAGTACCAAAAGTAACAACAGGATTTGAGAGGAACTGAACATAGCACTCGCCATCACTAACATTCCGTTCCCCTGTGATAAGCTGCCAGATGAGAATGGGAGGAGTGAACATAATAAATGGTAACATCCAAGAAGTCGCAATCATTATCATTGCTCTCTTAGTTGTTCTCAAAAAGGGTAGCTATGCGGTTTGGTCACATAGAAGTAACGGTCAAGGCTGATCACAAGGAGGTTCATGGCGGAGGCATTACTGACAACATAATCTACAGCAAGCCATAAATCACATATCACTGGGCCCATAGACCAGTAACTTGTTACAATGTAAATAGTGTATAGATTCATGGAGAATGCAGCTACAATCATGTCAGCACTGGCTAAGCTGAAAATAAAGCAGTTATTAATAGTTTGTAATTGTTTGTTCACTTTAATAGAACATATGACCAGAATGTTTCCTATTACGGTCACTAAGCTTAATGATTCTGTTACAATCACAACAAAGACCAATTTAAGCGTTTTGTAAGAAGTCCCATTTCCACTGTCGAGCCAGCCAGCTGGATTACTGAGAGTTTCGTTTGCTTCTGTTCCATTTTCTGCTATCCGATTTTGATGCGTAGTTTGTGCTGATAAAACATAAATGTTGAAGTTAAATAAAAAGATCAATAAAGCATTTTGATTCCAGATCGTTCATTGAATTCTTTCAGGAAAGAACAAACAAAGCAAGCGGCTCTTATAAACGTGAAGATCCTTCTCAGTGCCCGGGTTTAATTCGAAATGACCTCACGGGGCATTAAATCTAAACTGATTACAATTTGATATTAATCACGCGTGTTAGCTTATTTACATTGGTCCAATATGCCCGAATCACGAATGTTTTCCTTACGTTTTTAGTTGCTAACATTTTTTTTTGAGTTGTTAGATTTTATGCATCAGCAGCAAATAATCGTTTAAACTCATTCAATTCAAGGGAGAAGCAGAGAGTTAATAGAGAACAGATGAACCAGTAATACCCCGTCCTCACATACACACACAAAAAAAAACACGTGGGATACAATCTAATTAGCTCTCAGATCACGGCTGAAGAGAGGCTCATGGTCTGAGCTCCAAACCCTGGAGGAAGCGACAAAGCTGAATTTGAGTCAACTCATGCAGTCGTTTTCCATTTGTTCATCTTGCATATGATCTCAGTTCAAGAGGGAACATCCCAGTGAGGAGGGTTGTAGGACATGTGACTGGCAGCAACGAACATTACATATTGCAAGATGCAGAATGATGGATTGTCCCGGTGCTTTCCTGTAAAAATGATGCTTCTGCAACAATTTCGCCCACAGAGCAATGCTGCGAAGATCTTCAAAAAATATGGAGCATACGTCCATTAAGCATCTCCGAGGTGAGATTTATCGGTTTGCATAAATGAACGGAAAGCCACAGAACGATGATGGCTTATCACCATCAACAATTCCTCATTTTTCTAATCACATACTGCCATGATTTATGAGGACAGCGCTGTAAACAGGCAAGGATGATTACTTCTCATGGATTTTGTCATTGCTGAGTAGAATTGAAATAGCATGGCATTATGTAACAAATCTTTACTGAAGCTGGTGCTGCAAAAGTACCAAATATCCCAATCACTGCATGTGAATATCTAAATAAATAATATTGCACCGATTAAAATTCCCATAAGGAGCAAATGGAAACGAAAACAGAAATTGCTAGAGAAACATAACATCGGTAGAGAGATAGCAGTTAACGTTTCCGGGCCAGTCAGCTTTCTTGAGAAAGGAAGAAGCACATGTCTGCTAGTTTAAAATTGACGTTCCAGAGTGTTAAGTGTTCTGAGGTTTGCTGCAGAAAAAAGTTTTCAAAGTTAGTGCCAAGAATGAAATTCAGTCAAAGCTGGGCATTGCATTTCAATCGAAGACTATACATGAGACCAGAGGAACACATTGAACCATGTACAAAAACAAGAGGAATGGAGCCAAACTGATTTTTTTCCCAAGTAGATAAAAGAGACATGATAGAGCAAATCATCTTGGGTTGTGCTGCATCATTCTATGTTTTTTGCTCGTTACTTAAATCGTCAATAGACTTCAGTAAGAAATTGCCAAATTGTTGTTACAAAATAGTGTCCCCGATGATGCTCGTTTTCTGCTCATTTATTCTTTGTGTCCTCTTTTTGAATAAACACTATCCAGCTCACATATTCCAATCGACATTTAAGAAAGTGAATGCCGAGAATTGACATGGGTATGCACTGTTTGAAAACTCAAAACACTGCTGTCTAATTTTTTTTAAACGCTGCACCACATTCGAAATGGATATGGAAAAATAAGGCTTCTTTAGTAGTAAAAGACTACATTGATAATTTCGAATGAAACATTGTGTTATTAAGATAATAAATCAATGCGTGCTTGAATTTTTTAAAAAATCCACGAAATTAGTAGCTGGCTTTTCTTCATTAGCACAATTTAACTTGAAAACGTCTTGTTTTTTTTCTAATTTCCTGCTTTAATTTTGTCAGAAAACAACCAAGCAATTGCCTCTCTTACCTGCGTGATGACACCGCAAGATTTCTTTGATTCTTTGCAATTCACAAACTGGTGTCGAGTAAGGGGAAGGTAATGTCACAATATATTGACCGATTTTTTGTGAGGTGCTTTCTTTCAGTTCATTCATTCCCCCAACCACATTGCAAACATATGAAACAATTTAAAATAGAAATACATTGTGCGTTTGGGCTTGACTGTTGGTGATATTGTACCATCCAGGGAATGCTTCTATCAAGATCACTGTCGTCTCTAAGCTCTTCATAGCTCCCAGGAAACCATTCCTTTTTATTTTGAAGGATTTAGACCGGGCCTAGCACTTCCATAGCGCACTCAGCACATCAGTAGTCTATGCCCTTCTCTCGCACATATTTAATCTAGTTTCCTGTTCATTACCTGTCCTGTACATTAAGTGTAGACACGTCCATCATTCTGCATCATAAGGAGGTTCATATTCTAACTGCTGTGTGGGCAATTAACATCCCGAGTTTTCTCTCAAACAATGTCACTGCGTTGTATTTTTTGCATCGTCATGATCATTTTGACATGTGAAATGATTCTGAAAATCAAAACCGTTAACAGTTTTGAAGAGTCTTATGACTTTGCATTTCACCCGTGTTTCATATTTTTTTCGAACTTTATTTGAACAATCGAGTCTGTTCCCTTTTATTCTCAATCTAATTTTTCTCTGCATCGATTGTTTTTCCCTCTGCGTTTGATTCTGCTCTTCAACTCTCCTTCCCACTCTCCCTTTTGGAAGCTTTTGCTGCTGACAAACCTCATAGTTATTCCTCTATTCGTGCAGACATTAGTTGTGTTTTCAGAAAAAAATCAGGGAAACGAAGCAGCAATAGACAGAAATGCTAGCAGCTACTCTTCCCCAAAGGATTTACAGGTCAACTGTGAAACATGTGCTTTTTTTTTCTTGTTTATTCATTCACAGGATGACGGCATTGCTGGCTTGGCCAACATCTATTGTTCATTAATAATTGCCCAGAAGACAGTTCAAAGTCAACTATATTATTACAATTATGTTTTGTCCAATGCTGAGGGAAGCTACAAGGCAGGAGAGGCATCCATAATATTGATAGTGCTCTTAAAAAATTGATTACACATGCGCAGCAAAATGGTTTGAGAAGCATCAGCTGTAACTGAAAAGTGGATAGCAAATCTTCTCAGTGGTGTATGTTAAAAAAAAACTCAAATGCTCAGCACATCTCTGAAAGAAAAAATACGTTCACACTGAAATGTGTCTAACATCTGCTAGAACGCAAACGTTCTCATGCGCCAGTTTAGAGGAAAGTAGAGACCACGAGGTAGAATAAATAATACAGCAAAACAGGGAAGCACCACGAAGGAGATTTAATAAACTTGGCAATCATTAGTTCGGGAGAAAATATGAGACACGAAATAGCGCTGACTTACTTCAAGGAAATGCCATGGGAAACAAAACAACTTCCATTTGCATACCTTTTTTGGGCCACAAGACATCCTTACCCTGTGGAGGAAGGGTATCAATTAATGAGATTTGAGAAACTGGCATGGGGCTGGGAAGGGGAGCAACATGGAATTTACTGACGACCCTTATGGTTTCAGTCCCATCACTTTATAGCCTGGAAAGTACTTTTATAATGTACTCACTGTTACATATATCGGACATATATGGCTGATTTCACCACAACAAAATTGTGCACTCAGCGTTGTGTTAATATTCGAATAATCAGGTTGTATGATGTTTATGGAGAGAGAATTATTGACCGTGGTACAATAAGTACCTCTCCTATTCGTCAACAACAAAATTACAAGGGAGAGCTTTCATCATTGCGTGCCTGCAGCCAGATCGCAGTTGATTAATCCCTCCAAAAAAAGACATTTCAGTTTTTCAGTTCTGATCATCTGGGAATGTCATTCTGACTCTCCAGCAGTTCAGTACTCCACTTATACAGATAATCAGACGGTGCAGTTGTTCCTCAGTACCGATCCTACGACAGTACATCCAATACATCTCTTCTGACAGTGTAATACTCCTTTAGCAATGACCCTTCCATAACTCTTAACACATCCTGGTAAAGCTTTTCTGCACCCCCCCCCCCCGCCAAAGATTCTACCTTCTTCTGGTATTGGAATGGCCAAAACTATATGCAATATTCCAAATGTGGTCGATTAAATTTCTTTACAGCTGGAACATGTCTTGCAAAATTTTATAGTCTACGCCTTGAGTGATGAAGGAAAGTATGCCATATGCCTTCTGGAAACTTATCCACTTGTGTTGCCACATTCAGTGAACTTTGGATGTATGTGCCAAGAACCGTCTGAATGTTATTGTTTCAAAGAGTTTTATTATTTTTTACTATGTATTACCGTCCAATACTAGACATTCTAAAATACATCAGTTCACATTTGGTCAGACTTAATCTATCTTTCTTTGCCCAAGTCTCCTGCCTATCTGTATTCAGCTGTATCCTCTGGCAAACGTCCTCAGTATTTGTAGCTCCCTGATTTTGTGTATTCAGACGACAGACATTCTAATGCAAACTATTTATGCATTGATCGCAAACAATAGGGATCCTAACACTGAACCCTGTGAAAAAAAAATGAAATTTATAGCTCATGGAAATGTTGCTTAATGTCTCTTATGAGTTTAGACTGGTCTGTACTGTCTCCCTCCATTCTTACAAATAAGAAAAAATGAGTTTGATTTTTGTTCATAACATTTAATCAGGAAAGAGGCTACCTTGAATATCATGATTTGGACATGCCAGCGTTGGACTGAGTTGTACAAAGTAAAAACCACACAACACCAGGTTATCGTCCAACAGGTTTAATTGGAACCACTAGCTTTCTGAGTACTGCCCCTTCATCAGTTGCTGTGGAGTACACAATTGTTAGACAGAATTTATAGCAAAAGTTTACAATGTGATGGAATTGAAATTATATATTGAAAAATACCTTGATTGTTTGTAAAGTCTCTCATCTGTTAGAATGACCATGATAGTTTCACTTCTTTCATATTTAAACCACAAAACATTTTTTAGAAGTTACATTCTCAGATTAACTGTAACAGCTGGTGTCAGTCGAGATAAGATGTTAGGATGTTGAACGTGTTAGCCTGCCTGTGTTCCCTTTCTGTGCCATAATGTTTAGACGGATTTTACTCTAAAAAGTGAGTAAACAGAGTCTGACATGGATTCATGCAGTTTTTGAGCAAAGTACAATGGAACTGCAAGTACAAATTCACCCCACAAACGCATATATGTATTGGATGTAGGTTTGCTCACTGAGCTGAAAGGTTCATTTCCAGATGTTTCGTTACCTTACTAGGTAACATCTTCCAGGTAACTGCATTCTATTTAGATGTTTGGGTTTCTTTGGGTTGGTGATGTCGTTTCGTGTGGTGATGTTATGTGGAGACTTGAGCAAACAGCTTTGCCAACCATCCAACCCAAACTCTGCGTTTGCTACGTGGATGACACCTTTGTCATCACTAAACGAAATAAGTTAGAGGAAACGTTCAAGACCATTAATAATACCCTCACTGACATATATTCACTAAAGAGGAGGAAAACAACAACAAACTTCCATTCCTAGCTGTCACAGTAGAGCGAACAGCCAATGGGGAACTTCAAACCAGCTTCTACTGAAAAACAACACATACACACCAAATATTGAACGTCAGAAGCAATCAACCCAACACCAACAAATGAAGCTGCCTCAGAACATTATTTCAAAGAGCCCGCACACATTGCAGCACGGAAGAACGATGCAGAGCAGAGGAAAATCACCTATACCATGTATTCAAAAGAATGGGTATCCAATGAACACAGTCCATCGATCTCTCAGCAAAAAACCCAAACAAGCAGACAAAACACGTCCAGAAACCCAAGCCCCTCTCCCCTACATCAAAGACATCTCTGAAATGACTGCCAGATTAGTCAGACCCCTTGGCATCATGGTAGCCCACAAACCCACCAACACACTAAAACAGCAGCAAATGAAAATGAAAGACAGTATACAGACAATGAGCAAAACTAACATCATTTACAATTTACTGCGCAAGGACTGTAACAAACACTGCATTGGACAAACAGTCAGAAAACTAGCCACCAAGATGCCTGAACACCAACTTGCAACAAAAAGACATGACCCTCTCGCACTAGCATCCTCACGTCCGGATGAGGAAGGACACCACTTCGACTCGGGCAATACATTCATCCTAGGACAAGCCAAACAAAGACATGCACGAGAATTCCGAGAAGCATAGCAATCCAACAGGAGCTCTATCAACAAACACATCGAGTTAGACCCCATCTACCACCTCCTGAAAAAAGGAACAGGAAGTGATTTCACCACAGGAAATAACATCACCCCAGGAAATGACATCACTAACACAAAGAAACCCAAACATGTAAATGGAAAACAGGGATTTTCAGTATTGCTTCGCATCAGGTCCACTGAAGATGTTACCTAGTAAGATAATGAAACGTCTGGAAATAAACCTTTCAGCTCAGCGAGCAAACCTTCGTCCAAAACCTCAACCTGAGCTACAAATCTTCTCAAAACTCTGTATATATGTATGTGTGCATGTGGGTTTGTGTGTGTGTGCGTGTGTGTTTGCGGTGGGTGGTTGTGAGTGCCTGTGAGAGAGAGTGTATATGTGTGTGTGAGTGTAAAGTCTCTAAGTCTGTGAGAGGATGCATGTGTGAGTGTGGGTGTATGTGCGTCTATAGGAGTATGTGTGCGTGTCTGGCGTGGGGAGGTTGTAAGAACTTATCAGAGTGTAGTGTATATGTGTGTGTGTGAGTGTAAAGTAGTCAAAGTCTGTGAGAGAGTGCATGTGTGAGCGTGGCAGTGTGTGTGTCTACAGGAGTCTGTGTGTGCGTGTCTGTGTGTGTGTATGTGTGTGTGTGTGTGTGTGTGTGCCTCTGTGTTCGTGTGTGTGTGTGTGTGTGTGTGTATCGGAGTGCCTGTGTGTGTATATATAGGGCAATGGTGGTCACCTGCAGTGTGACATGAACTCAAGGTCCCTGTTGAGGCCCTCCCTATGGGTACAGAACTTAGCTATCAGCCTCTGCTCGGCCACTATTCACTGCTGCCTGTCCCAAAGTCTAACTTGGAAAAAGATCACCCGAAAGTCCGAGGTCGAATGTCCTGGACCGCTGAAGTGTTCTCCAACTGGAAGGGAACACTTCTGTCTGTTGATTGTTGTGCAGTGCTCATTCATCCGTTTCCATTGCCTCTTCTCGGTTTCACAAATACACCATGCTTCAGAACATCGTTGCCTGCAGTGTATGAGATAGACACATTGGCTGAGTCGCATGAGTACCTGCCAGGTGGGAGGTGTCCCCATTCGTAATGGTGGTATCTATGTCAACACTCTGACACGTCTTGCAGCGCCTACTGTTACAGGATTGTATGGAGCTGTCCTGAATACCGGGCATTTTGCTAGGAACAATGATCTGTTTGAGGCTTGGTGATTGTTTAAAGGCAAGCAGTGGAGATGTGCGGTAGGTCTTGGCGAGGTGCTCATCCTCATTGATAATGTTTTGCAGGAGGCGAAGATCATAGCTTAGGTTTTCAGCTTCTGGGAAGTACTGGACAACAAAGGGTATCCTGTCGGTTGCAGCAAATGTCAAATCCTGAGGAGGTCATTACGGTTCCTTGCTGTGGCACATTGGAACTGGCAGTCAGTGAGTGGAACATCATACCCCGTTCTTATGAGGACATTCCTGAGTGCATTCAGGTGTCTGTCACATTCCTCCTCATGTGAACAGATACTGTGTTAACGTGGGGCTTGTCCATAGGGGATGGCTGTTTTAATAAATTTTTGTGGAAGCTGGAGAAGAGCCGCATTGTGAGGTTGTCTGTGGGTTTGCGGTAGAGTGTAATGCTGAGGTATCAAACCTTGATGGAGATACGTGTGTCCAAGAGTGAGACAGATAGTAGAGAGCAGTCCATGGTGAGTTTGACAGTGGGATGAAACTTGTTGATATCACTGTGTAGTTTTATCTGTGATTTCTCGCCATGGGCCCAGAGGATGAAGATGCCGTCAATGTACCTGGTGTATAATGTTGGTTGGAGGTCCTGCGAAGAGAAGAAGTCTTGTTCGAATCTGTGCATGACGATATTGGCATATTGGGGTGCAAATTCGGTCCCCATGGCTGTTCCATGTGTATGGATGAAGAACTGGTTGTCAAATTTAGCGAGGATAAAGCGGATGATTTGTAGGATGGTGTTCTGAGATTGGCAGTTGTCTGTGTTGAGTACTGTGGCTGTTGTCACGATGCCATTATTGTGGGGGATGCTAGTGTACAGTGCTGAAACGTCCATTGTGATGAGGAATGTTCCCGGTTCGACTGGTCTATGGGTGCTGAGTTTCTGTATGAAAGTCATAGTGTCGTGACAGAAGCTGGGGATCCCCTGTACAAGGGTTTCAAGATGCCTTCAATATAGCTGGAGAGATTCTCACACAGGGTCCGATTGCCTGATACGATGGGACGTCCTGGTGCATTGGCTTAGTGTATCCTTGGAAGGTAGTAGAAGTCAACTACAGTAGAAGTCCGTTGGATGAGAGCACGTAGGGAACTATGAAGGACTGGATCCAAAGTTCTGATCAATGTATTTAGTTCACAGGTCGGATCAGCTGGTAGTTGTCTGTAGTGTTCCTGATTGTTCAGTTGTCTGTACACTTCCTTGCAGTAATCTGTTCTATTCGGAATGATGATGGATCCTCCTTTATCTGCTGGTTTGATGACAATGTTGTGATTGGTTTTGAGAGCATGGATGGCGTTGCATTGTGAACTGTGATGTTTTGTTCTACCTTGACGGTATGGCTGATGAACCTGGCAATTGTATATTTCCTGATGGCTTGTGCATACATGTCAAACACAGGGCAGCTGCCCTCCGGTGGGGTTCAAGTTGACTCCTTCTTTGGTAGCCCCTCTATAGATCCCTATAATGATTGTTCTGGTTCGTCAGTGGCCTCGTTGCGATCACTGCTGGCAGCCTGAAAGAATTCTTGGAGCCTCATTCATCTGTTGAATTCCTCTGTGTCTGCTGCAAGAACCAAGTGGTTAATTTTGGTGGTGGGGCAGAAATTGAGACCCCTGCTCAGGGTTTCAATTTCTTCCAGTCGAAAAGTATGGTTCAATAAGTTGATAACTGACTTCCCCGCGGTGATAATGCTACCCACTGTGGTGCCAGGGTGGGCTTCGTTATAATTGGCGAGAATGCCAAGTTTCTCCAGTTTTTCTGTTCTTGGTGTGCATGTAAATGGTGTAGTGTTGTTGCCTTGTCTGTTTCGCCAACTCCATACAACTCTGTCGCAGTAGGCACTGCAAGACGTGTCAGAGTGTGGACATGGATACCAACATTACACATGGCAACACGTCCCACCATGTGCGTGGCAGGTAATCATGCAATTCAGCCAATGTTGTCTATCTCATACTCTGCAGGAAAGGATGCCCTGAGCCATGGCATATTGGTGAAACTGAGCAGAGGCTACGGCAGCAAATGAATGGGCACTGCACAACAATCAACAGACAGGAGTGTGTCCTCCCAGTTGGAGAACACTTCAGCCATTCAGGCCATTCGACTTCGGACGTTCAGGTGATCTTCCTCCAACATGGACTTTGGGACAGGCAACAGCGAAAAGTGGTCGATCAGAGGCTGATAGCTAATTTCAGTACCCAGAGGAAGGGCCTCAACCGGGATCCTGAGTTCATGTCCCACCAATGCACTATACACACGCACACACACACACACACTCTCTCTCTCTCACACTCCCGCACTCACACATGCACCCTCTCACAGACTTAGACCACTTTACACTCACGCACACACATGTATACACTCTCTCACAGACTCTCACAACCCCTCAGCCCAGGCACGCGTACACACACACGTTAACATATGCGTTAAACATATGTTTGTGGGGTGAATTTGTACTTGCAGAGTTATATTGTACTTTGCTCAAAAACTGCATGAATCCATTTAAGATTCTGTTAACTCACTTTTTAGATTAGAATCAGTCTAAACATTATCGCACAGACAGGGAACACAGGGAGTCGAACACTTTCAACACCTTAACATCTTATCTGGGCTGACACCAATTGTTACAGTTAACCTGAGAATGTAACATTTAAAAAACAAGTTTTGTGATTTACATATGAAAGAAGTGAAACTATCATGGTCATTCTAACAGATGAGAGGCTTAACAATGATCACGGTATTTTTCAATGTATAATCTCAGTTTCATCACACTGTAAACATTTGCTATAAATTCTGTGACGTACAATTGTGTACTCCACAAGCTCCTGATGAAGGAGCAACGCTCCGAAAGCTAGTGCTTCCAATTAAACCTGTTGGACTATAACCTGGTGTTGTGTGATTTTTAACCTTGATTATCAGTTACTGTTACTGCCCCTCTGCCCTGAAGGCTAATTTTGCTTGTTGTCATGAATGTTGAAACTGTCAACTGACTGCATGCCATTAACATATTAAAAAGGCGCAATTCATAGCATCCACATGTATTTGGATATCACTGTTTACCCGTGGGTCAGACCTAACATACTCCACTTACTACTGTTTTTGTAGTTATTTCTGTTAGCCAATTTGTTATCACCAATATCCCTTTCAATGCTAGGGAGGTTAACTGTCATTTTGTTTCCTAATCTAATTTCGGATTAACAATGAGTTTAACAAGGAATTTTTTTTTGCTTCAGAATGATTAAAGAAAAAGATCCAGCACAGCAGCATGATTTTTGGTTCAACCGTTCTATCCTGGATATTTTAAAGATCTGCTGAACGACCTTCACTTTTTCTCACAGTTTTACAGTATTCTGGCAATTGTTCTTCCTTCAGTTATTTATTATATTCCTGTTTGAAGGCGACAGTTGCATTTGAGTCAATCAACATATCAAGTTCTGGGTTTCAAATCCTGAGCACTGTTTGTGTGAAATTGTTTCCCTTTGTTATTGTGCGTTTTGTTTTGAAAGTGTATGCACTTGATTATCAGTAGTATAGCTACTGGAATCATTTTATCTAATTATAGATCATTATGCAAAAAATCTAATTTGATTTATGGATTGTGGGCATCACTAGCTAGGCCAGTCAGTATTAATCCACCCATCGTTACGCTCATTCAACATTCAAGCGACCTTCCCTTCTAATCATTCTCCCTTTAATGTTTATTTCATCTTTACAATCACAACACTAATACTCACTTCAACCACTTTTGCAGTGAAATCAGTTTTCCTATCAATCTCTGATTGCTGTTTTGGAATTCATTGCTGGTTTTGAAGGGGCCGAAGTGTAATTTACACTGCCAAAAATTTAAGCACTGTATCTACTCTAATTTAAAATATGCCCGCTAGCATGTTTTGGATTGCTAATCCTCTCCTAACGCTTTTCACTGCTTCCACCACATTGATAGCGATCACTTGGCGATCAGGCCTGCAGACATTTTTTGAAATCATACTCGAAAAGGTTTTCTATTTATGTTTATCATAACCTTCTGACTGTTAAAGATTATCAACTTAGAAACAAAACTGCTGTTTCATTTGTTTTTGTTTGTCAACTTGCGGCCACTTGTTGGATTGGTATAATGGTAATGCACAATCGTTTTTTTCCTGTAGCTTAACATGATTTGCAGCTGCATTATTGTTAGTTCTAGTCCTTCAAACAAAAGTTAGTTTTATAACACATTTATTCCTCTTGAATTGTAGCTTACAATTCCTAGAGTTTCTAAGTATTCCCCTATAATATTTTAAAATCCTCCTTATTTCCAATTATTGCACTCTGACACCTGTATTGTTGCCACTCACAAAAAAAAAATCGAGAGTTCTCAGATTATGAATTCAGTGAGAATTACTGTTAATGGTGGGAAGTATCTCGCTCACATCGTTTAATTAATTAACCAATTTAAGTAAACGGATTATTGAACACATTTTTCAACTTCTTTCTGAACTTAATGAGAGTCATGGCATAAATCTAAGTACGTGTGCAGCAACTTAGGAGCTGGAGCATGACTCCTAATTCTTGCCATAAATAAGGCACCAATATAGACTCAGACTCGAAGAACAGCATTCCAACACTTGCAGAATCCACCACATGGGTCGACCATAAGAGAATGAAATTTCCAGATAGAACAAAAAGTAAAGTGATGGATTTGTGTGTCTCTCCATTATCGGATGGGAAGGACACTCGCTATTGCTGCTTCCCTGTGGTCTCTGACAGACTGTTCTGGATAATAATGTATGTCTAATGATGAGAGCATGAAGCAGTAGAATGACGACAAACGGAAACACCAGAGTAAGAGTACAGTGAAGACGCATGGTTGTCAACCTATCCTGTGTTTCCGCGACATTTGTTGATACACAGCAAAACCAAGCTCTGCACCCGAGCAGGTAATCATCCGTTAACATAACATACCACGTGATGTTCTTTATAGAGTTCAGTAAAACCACCGATCCCAGGGTAAAAGCCGCAATTTTCTCAGTGGAATATTTACGTTTAAACTTTTGGCAACAAATGGCTACAAACTGATCAAAAGTGAACACGACAGTGAACCAGACACAACAGTCTGTGGCTGAATGCAGCATGATGTCATGGATTTTAATTATTTCGGTGAAGTACTCAGGGACAAAAATTTTCTGAAAGTGAATAGGAAAGTATCTGTCCACCAGTTCAATAATAAGAAGCAAGGTATCCGCAGCAGCCATAGACAGCAAGTAATGGATAACACATTTGGTGAGACCACAATTCCCCCGAGATAGAATCAGAGCAGTCACTATGTTAATTGTGAGGAAGAGAAATAAATGAGAAAAAATAGTTCACACTTGTAAAAAGAACAACGTCACTATTCATTAATTGTGAAAAGTACAATATATCCATATGTTCCCATTTTGATATATTTTCAGATCTACACCAGTACACAGGACTATCAAAATAGTTGGTGTGTGCATTTACAGATAATTAGGTGGGAAACTCCTCCACGAACTTATTTCAGAGCCAACAGAAGTTTTTCATATTTATGTCAGCGATATTCTGCACGCTGATGATGCTGCACTAATTGCATAGCCTGAAGACAAGTTACCAAACCTCAAGATGTCATGGATTGACGTGTGTAATCTTCTCTTCCACACACTGAAGTTGAAGAAAACTCTGCTTTGGGACAATATGGCGTTTCTACTCACATAATTTGCCTGAAAAAGAAAAACAACACTGGAAGCAATCAATAATTTCTGCCACCTAGTCTACGTTGAGAGCGAAACTGCCTCCGACTGACAAACTCAGAAAAAGCCAGTGTCCACGTTTGATCCGTTGTCAGAACTGATAGGAAGAGAAAAAAACAAACAACTGAAAAAATCTGATGTACGCAACCTTTAGTGGTTGAATACATTCAGCCAATTGCTTATTGATCGTGAAGCCTGAATAATCAAAATGACAATGTCAGGGTAGCGGCGTTAAAGCGACTGAGCCCGAGGCTCACGTGCTCCTTTCTCTCTCTGCTTTTTAACTCTGTTTTTACTTCTTTTTCTTTTTTTATCTTTAGTCTTTTTTAATCTTGATGCCGTTTGCTTTCATTTGGGGAGCTCAAATGAGGAGACATTGGGGGTTGGGGGTTGGATGAGTAATGGTGGCAGTGTAGGGCACAAAGCGGTTGTAGGGAGATGACGCTAGGGAGTGGTGACTTTAGTTCCAGTGGGGGTAACTTTGTTTGGTCTGGTGCAGGAAGCGCCAATGTGGTGGCTGAGGCTGTGGCAGCATTGCTCGGCCCAATGCAGGATTCATGGTGGCGGCGGTGGAAAAATATTGGTAGAGAGTGGCAACTCCAATATTGGAGGGGAGTCATTTGTAACAACTAAACCGGGACTCTTATCGGTGGTGGAGATTCCATGGTCCGACCAATTTCTACCATTGGAGGGAGAGCCAGAAGTCGCCTAGACAGCTTGTGGTATTCCATTTCGTTTTGTTCCTTTTCCTTGGATGTGTACTTGTTGCATTGTTTCTCTAAGATGGCGAGGAGATTGTAGACTGTTTACTCTTTTCACCGTGTTCCTGTACTTGGTATATGACAATAGAATCTAGTCTAATCTAACCGACTGAAGCAAATATGCCAAGAACGGTTTTGGCACCTAAACTGTGGATATCTCAGTAGTTTTGGTAGTTCCACGTCTACAAACAAATTCTTTGCAAGGAGATGAGTGTGTAAGGGAGCTCAACTTCAAGAAAATTGTCAAACAACACTTCAGACGTCAACGGCAATCACAAGTCTAGAATTCTTCCTGAAAATTGATATAAATAAAGACAACTTCTGTAAAGTGCAACCAGAATGCCTTCAAATTTTAGAGATGCAAAACTTGGTCACAATAGATTCCATCCACAATGACGGATGGGGTGAATTCCCTTCGTGATACTTGGATCAGTCTCTCTCATTCCACATCGCTTGCACAAACTTTATCACAAGTGAAGCAAATCATTTCACCGATACTCCCCATTTTTCTGAGGCTGCATTTACATTATCTCTTGCAGGTGGTTCGTTGCTAAACTGAGATTAATTTTGGAATACACGTGTGACAATACAATCTGTTGGTGTCAGTGACAACTCCCCAACGAACACCATCACTTAATGAAAATGAATATTTGAGATAAAGAAAAAAATGGAAGTCTTATTGTGACAGGGTTCCTTTCTCTCTGCCTTAGAATCCAGTCTCGAGTCCAGCATCAAAATGTTTTCGTGCTGGATGTTAAAGTGGTACTGTGATCAAACCAATTGATAATAAGTGAGTAAGTCCATTCACACACCTGATGGCTTTTCAGTATGAGCGGCAACATCTCCTGATCAGCAATCCCGTGGAATGGAATAGCAACCCATTATAGTCATTCCAATGCGAGTTTATGGTCCAATGTCCAAAAACCCTCTCTGCTTTCTGTTTTCTGCTGATTCATAATCCATGGCAGTAATTAATTGTTAAACGTCATGGTCTAGGAAACATGTATTGACATTGATTAAGCTTTGGCTATCAGACAGGAGAAAAAAAGTACTCAGTATAAATGGATCATTTGCACATTTCCAGACTGTGATTACTGGAAGCACAGTCGGATCAGTACATATGTTTGTTCACAACATATATCAATTCTTTGGCCGTGCAAACCAAATATAATTTTCTAAATTGCAGACGTCACTAAGGAACTCAGTGATGTATCCAAGGAGGAACATATAAAACACACTCCAGAAAATGTGGACAGGAATAATGATTCGGAAAAAGTCGGCAATTGACATGCATATATATTTGGGATTATGCAATTTCACAAGAAGAACATATGTCCAGAGTACTCCATAAATGGTGAGAAGTAGACATTTCTAAATTAACAAAGGAACCTTTGTGTGCTTGTCAATAAATCTCTGAAGGCATGCATTCAAGTGTCTTGACATATTAGAATGGTGAACGGAATGTTGGCCTTTCTCACAAGGGGATCTGAGTACAGATGTGCTGAAGTGTTGCTCTCATTATTCGGGAGCTTGTTTAGCCTGCAGCTGGATTACTCTGTGCAGTTTTGGCGACTTTACTCAAATATATATTTAACATTGAAGGAATGTGATGAAGATTCACCAGACATGTTGTCTGGATATCAGGACATGCCTCTGCAGAGAGATTCAACAAAATTGTTCTGTAGACATAGGAGTTTTGACGAATGTGTCGTCATGGCATTGAAAACTGCAAAACATATAAAGAGATCAAAAATGCAAACAAGGTTGTTCCACTGGCTTAGGAGTCGGGAACTACGTGTCATAACATAACAATAACGATGTCTTTCATGACCAAAGTCTGGAGAATTTTGTTTTTGCTCAGAGATTGGAAACCTTAGAGAACTGCTGCCTCGAGCACTGAGGAAGTGCGTCAGTTTAAATACGTGTTGAACAAACTGAATAAAGTGTGATGGTGTTTTGCTTTGCAATGCTGCAAAGGGTTATATGCCTAGAGTGAAAAATATCTTGATACATTCAATCAGAAATGGCTAATTATTGGCAGGTCAGAATTGTCGGGCTGAATGGTCTACTTGTTTTCATATGTTCCTATGTTCCTAAACAAGCGGGAAAGGCAGATGCACAAACTTGAATGGTAGCAGTTTGTCGAAGATGATGTCATAGTCAGTGGATTCAGAAATTTTCCTAATTTTCGGGTAAAAAGAGCTATACCTGTCAAAAAGTAGTGAAGAGACCAAGAAAACATTAGTGGAGTTGGGGACTTCACAGCAAGTTGTTTGTGGGACTGAGTGAGACACTCTCTCACGTGCCACAGACCCCATTAGGTTCAATTATTTCATATCAACAATTTGAAAGGGGTCCACTGCAAGTCTATTGATTACATGAAATTACGATTAGGAGGTGATTCGTGCTTGTTATAAAATGAAGCCATCTCGAAAAGAAACAATGATGTGAAGTTAGGGATAACATAAAGTGAGATGGATGACCGGAGCTGCATTCCAAGTCATGACTGTGAAATCAATCACTAATTATCTAAGGTCTATGTATCTCCACGTGTTGATATGCATCTGTATCATGATGCATGTGAGACAGAATTAGAATTCGTGCGCTGGAAATTTGAAATCTTTGAATCTGAAGGAGAAAATATCAATTGGGTGCAATTGGAAAAGTAAATGGGCTACAGCATTCTAAATGAATCCAATAGCATTAAAAATAAAAGTACATTAATATAACTTGATGGGTGGAATGAATAAAGTTCATTCAATAAATGGCTTTGCTGGCTTAAAACAATGAAAGTTTATAAAACTTTATAACTGGATGTGTAGATTTACCAGGAACACCAAAGACAGCGAGGAGAGGATATTACATGTTTCCTAAGTTGATGATGAAATTGTATATCATCCATTGGTCATTTCAGTAGAGCCACTGATGAGAATAAGTGATGCATCTGCTGACACTAAATATATAAACTAAATAACCGATTGAAAAGTGTTTCTTCGACAAAAATAAGCAGTACAAATTGATTCCAGGGAGGCAGTCATTAATTGCAGTCAGTGAGCAAATACGTTCAGTTAATTCATTTCAGATTCAACACGTTTTGGGATCAGTGCATACATTTGGACACAGGTGCACCCTTCACAAAGCAAATTCCTTGATATTTCCAGTATAAACACGCCATGCAACCAACATCAATTCACTCTTGATGGTCCCATAGCATGACTTGTCTAACTTCAGTGATCTGTTAAGCATACTCTATTTTGTTACGGTTATTAGCCCCATCTCACGCCACGTTTCTATTACAAGCAGAAAATATCTCTGACAGAGACAGGTTCTTGTTTTCCAAAACTACAATACTAATTGCCCTCCACCAGGTGTCACCTGCTGTACACCTGTAACACACCTCAACTGCATTACTGTCTGTGCATAAATGGTGAAAATCCTGCAAAGAACATTTTCCTTCCCTGCTGTCTCCATGCCCTTTGTCTAACTGGAAAGGCATGAGGGAGGCGTAATGTTAAGATACTTTAGAGAATGCATTCTTTGGTAAATGGTCTAGGAGGGTGAAAAGCAGAGCAAGCTGCAATTAGTCTGCAGGTCCGTTTTGTTCTGTGGAGAGAAACATAATAAATATTGCAGGAGGATGACGTTAATCAGAACTGAATAAAGATTAGAATGTAATCATTTTAAGGCAGTGGAAGAGACAAAAGGGTGCCCTGAAGAACAAAATACATTAATTATAAAGGGTGCTAAAGCAGGTTTGATGAAATGGCAATTTTTTTATATTACAAATGCCAAATCTCTTGTTGACTTCAGAAAAGCAACAAAAAATGCAAACATTGATGAGAACAATCGATCCCTGTAGTAATTAACACATTGGATGAAGGAAGAAGAAAGATTAATGAACCAAATAAAAACATATAGGCGACAGAATTTATGCAGAGGTTTTATCTAAAGTAATGGAATGCAATTCATTCAGTTGACCAGACTGTAGCAAACTCAGAAACTCTGCTACTCTTCTTTCAACTTTCATTTCGCTTGATTGGCAGACGAGGACAAGCCAAGGCCAGGAAGGCCAGATTGAGAGCAACATTGGGAATTAACCAACCTAGTATTTCTAAAGTTGGGGCCACACTTGCAAACAGTGGAAGTATATTGCGAATGGTCACTCAGTCTGTAATTAGATTCCTCAATATGCATGAGGCAGCATTATGAGCAAGAACAGATTATACCAAATTTAAAAATGCACATGTAAATCTATACTATCTGTATTATTGGGATATGGCTTTGGTTTCAGAGAACGGAGTAGAAAACAAAGCTGATCTTACATTTCATGTGTCTTTAACAAAAGAAACTTTAGAAAAATGATACCGGATTTTGGAAATAACAGAGATGAGGAGTAGGTTTTCAAGTACTGTGTGGCCACTTGTAATAAGTTAAGTAAGATGCGCATGACAGTGTTGGCTATTTGCCATGAATGGAACGCCATGATGAAGTTATATTGCAATGTTAGCTGTTCACCATGAAGGAACGCTTGGTGATTGGGAGTGTGGAAATTGCAATATTTAGTCGAGGAGAAATAAGGCACTTCGTAAGTGTTAATATGTAAACGTGCTTCGTCTGGAATGATAATATAGAAAAATTGGGAGAACGGAATACGCCTCTTTGCTCACTCAACTGATAACTTAATAACAAAGCAGAACCTTCATTGAGAAACATTTCAAAACTCAGTTTGCAGCTTCAGTCTCAGACTGACCAGCAATAACAAAGCTGTGAATATTTATAATTCAGTCCATTCAAGAATCAGCAGCTGATATTCTAATGTCACTACGGTGCTGTGCAATTCAATAATGCTAACATGAATCACCTAGGATCCATTCTGAATGTTGGTTCAAACTCTGAGGGCTGGAATGGACTGGTTTTGCTCTTGAGGTTCAGCGAGAGCACGTACAATCTCATCAGATGATGTCAAAGAAAAGAAAAAAAAACAGTTTTGAAATGATAAATCATGAACAAGCTTATTTGAATTTAATTTGAAGTAGGAAAAACGACGTTTTCTATGAGTGAATATGATTTATGACATTGTCTATTCTCTATTGTCACATAGGGTCCATTATCTACGCATGATTTAACTTGCAATTGGTGAGAAGGTGTCTTTCAGATTTTAGTGGCATCCAAAATGCTCACCTAAATTATGTGAGATTTATTCCTGGGAATTTTGTGGGTTGGAACCGAGTTTGCTTTTTTGTGCAATCGAAAGTGCAATTTTGCGATTCATGCTCGTGGATGTAATGAAAATTGGATGAAACGAATCTGCTTCGATTCTCTCACACCACAGCCCAACAGCCAACTGATAAATGCTTCGAACGTTCAATGCTCGAAGTTCATGGATGCTAATCTACCCCCACCATCCTTCAGCTCGTTCATCTCAACATGTGTTAAGTCATAATTTCAATGTCTCAAAGCTCAGATACGACGAAATGTTCCGATGGAACCTCACCAATTTCTATGTCATTCAATGCCACTGACAGCAACACCAATTTCTTTCTTTAGTCAATCTGCAAATAATCAGTATTTATAGGGATCGGAAGCTATGTACTATGATATCACTGGAAAATTGAAACTGTAAGAATGTGATGGGATCAATGGTACGAAAAAGAAAACAGAAATATAACATAAAAGACTGTGTCGATGTTCTTAACATAAGATAGCAAAGTATAACAAAGCAGATAGAAGTCAAATCATGCCATTTTAACTCTTTAATGTATTCAAATATGTTTGGATAAATTGATCGAAACTTCAAGTGAAGCATGTAACAGTAACTGAAACATTGTCAAGTATTCATTTTGACTACGTCTGTCATATCAAAAGCGTGCAGCTGCATAGTTTGAAAGAAGGAAAACAAAGTAGTGTTCTGTTTCCAGTTAAACGGAGCCTCTGTCAATAAATGGAAGGGAAATTGTACAGTGTTTTCACATGTACTTTCAAAATCGTTGTTTTCATCAATGGGCCGACGAAACAGTTTACTTAAAACAGAGCAGAAAATAAGACAGTGGACGCTGACAGATTTTAAGAACATTTTAAATTCACTATCATAGTATAGAGAATTGAAAACAAAAATGCTTTAACATGTGACAACAATACAGAATGCTGATCAACATCCGGATCAACTTTGCTTCACGATACAAAAATGTTGTGTTCAATCAATTGAGTAGAATCTCATCACTCCCCAGGGAAATGGATAAAAAGAGAAACACATAACAGTGAACAATTGCTCAAGTGGCGTCCTAAAATATTCAAGGCTTCTTTCGGGGTACATTTGTTTTAGGGTTTTTAAAATGCGCAACAAATGAAAACAAAAGGGTGGTTGGAGGGCATGCAGTCTTGAGAATAAGGGTTAAGATCTCAGAAGAACCGCGTTAGAGTTTTGAATACAAGGACGTCCCAGCTTTAAAAAAAAATGCACACTAAACATCGCCTCAATTTTTAGCAGTGGCGGGAAATGGTGACTGCGTGGACCAGGAGGCTGCCCGGAAGGTAACATTCCATTGAAAGGGACTTACCTTGAGAGACAATGGCCTCCATTTTCAGCAGCAGGGGGAGATGTAAGATCTAGGACCAGGCCGCTGTCAGGAAGGTAAAGTACTTTTCGTTTGGGCAGCACAGCTAAGTGGGAGCGGTAGAATTGCGCTCTGAGATATTGAGTGAACTAATATATTTGGGCAGCAGCCGAACCCGAGACATTACACGTGCAGCGTCTCCCACCCGACCTATCTAGCAAATAAAAAGACTTTATGCGTGTTGATAAAGTGTGGATAATCTATTTCTTATTTCTCGTGTTATTGGTAAAAAAAATCTTTTTTTACATATCTATTGTTTGATTTCATAATTGCGCAGATCTCCTTCCTATGTTATGTTCCTCTTACTCACTTTGGAAGCTCAGGGACCATTTGATGCCCCTGACTCCTTCACGTGCAGAAAGTGGGGCCAGCTGCAGTTCTTGTTCGACAGCAAGACAGCTCTGAATCTGCAGATAGACTCGTTTTAGAGAATCCGCGATGCTGTAGAGGTCGTAGATAACACGTTGAGATTAAGACTGGTGAGGGAGAAAGGAAATGGGTTACAAAAGGCAGAGAAAGATCAGGAAGGCAGTGCAGGTATCCCCTGCTATAATCTTCCTCCAAAACAGGTATACTGTTTTGGATACTGTTAAGGGAGATGGCTCACCCTGGGAAGGCAGCAGTAGCCAGGTTGACCGGCTCACCTGGACAGAAGGTTGGGAAAACGATTGGAAGTGCTATACTCATATGGGGATCCAATTATAAGGGAGAAGATAGGCAGTTCAGTGGTAGGAAACGAGACTTGCGAATGGTATGTTGCTTTCCAGGTCACGGGTCAGGGACCTATGAGATTGGCTTCAGGAGATTCTGAAGGGGGAGGGTTACCAGCCATACTTCATTGTGCATTTGGACACCAACGTAAAAACCGGGCTGCGGTCCCACAAGCAAAATTTAGGGTGTTGGAGCCAAGTTAAAAAGAAAGACCTCAGAGATAGTAATCTCAGGATTGTTACCAGTGCCACTTGCTCGTCAGTTCAGAAATGAAAGAACAGATAGGATGAATGCGTGGCTTGAGAGATCACGCAGGAAGGCGGGGTTCCGATTTTTGGGATATTAGGACCAGTTCTGGAGGAGGGTAACCATTATTGGATGGTGTTCATTTGTGCAGGAGTGGAACCAATGTCTATGGGGTGTTTTTGTAAACTCTGTTGGGGAGGGTTTAAACTAATGTGGCAGGATGATGAGAACCAAATGAGGAGGTTGTTAGTAAGTAACGAATGTGAGCAACCAGATGAGGAAGTCAACATGACTAAGGAGACGAGTCGGCAGGGAGCAGATGATGAACACTGAGGGAGATTTGAGATGCATTTATTTTAATGCAATAAGACTACTAACAAAAACGGATGAAGTTACAGCTTGGTTTTGTACCTGCTAGTATGATGCTCTTGCTATTACTGAGACTATGTTCAGACAAAGGTGTGATGGGCAATGAAATATCGCAGTATATAGACGGTTCAGGCGGTATAGACAGGAACATAGAAGGAGTGAAGGAGTTGCATTGCTGGTCAGAGAGGATATTACAGCTGTGCTGAAGAAGAGCATTAAGGAAGACTCGAACAGTGAGGCAATAGTTTCCCTTCCCACGTGGTGAAAGATGCCCTCCAACGCATCTCATCCACATCCCGCACCTCCGCCCTCAGACCCCACCCCTCCAACCGTAACAAGGACAGAACGCCCCTGGTGCTCACCTTCCACCCTACAAACCTTCGCATCAACCAAATCATCCGCCGACATTTCCGCCACCTCCAAAAAGAACCCACCACCAGGGATATATTTCCCTCCCCACCCCTTTCCACCTTCTGCAAAGACCGTTCCCTCCGTGACTACCTGGTCAGGTCCACACCCCCCGACGACCCACCCTCCCATTCTGGCACTTTCCTCTGCCACCGCAGGAACTGTAAAACCTGTGCCCGCACCTCCTCCCTCACCTCTATCCAAGGCCCTAAAGGAGCCTTCCAAATCCATCAAAGTTTCACCTGCACATCCACTAATATCATTTATTGTATCCGTTGCTCCCGATGTGGTCTCCTCCACATTGGGGAGACTGGGCGCCTCCTAGCAGAGCGCTTTAGGGAACATCTCCGAGACACCCGCACCAATCAACCAAACCGCCCCGTGGCCCAACATTTCAACTCCCCCTCCCACTCTGCCAAGGACATCGAGGTCCTGGGCCTCCTTCACCGCCGCTCCCTCACCACCAGACACCTGGAGGAAGAATGCCTCATTTTCCACCTCAGAACACTTCAACCCCAGGGCATCAATGTGGACTTCAACAGCTTCCTCATTTTCCTTTCCCCCACCTCATCCTAGTTTCAAACTTCCAGCTCAGTAACTGTCTCCTTGACTTTTCCGGACTTGTCCGACCTGCCTATCTTCTTTTCCACCTATCCACTCCACCCTCTCCTCCTTGACCTATCACCTTTATCTCCTCCCCCACTCACCCATTGTACTCTATGCTACTCTCTCCCCACCCCCACCCTCCTCTAGCTTATCTCTCCACGCTTCAGGCTCACTGCCTTTATTCCTGATGAAGGGCTTTTGCCCGAAACGTCGATTTCGCTGCTCGTTGGATGCTGCCTGAACTGCTGTGCTCTTCCAGCACCACTAATCCAGTATTTTACCTTAGTGAGGCAATATAGGCAGAGCTCAGAAATAGGAAGGGTGTGGTAAAAATGTTAGGGCTATATGACAGTCATCCTAACAGTGAGCCTGAGTTAGAGGTACAAACGTGTAAACAGAATATGGAAAAAATGCAGGACGAACAGGGTGGTGGTGGTGATTGGAAATTTCAATTTTACCAACATTGACTGGGGTTCACTTCGTGTTAGAGGTCAAGAGGGGGCAGAATATGTAAGAAACAGCCAGAGGGGTTTTGTAGAGCAGTATCTAAATGGTCTAACTCGAGAAGGGGGCGTACTGGATCAAGTGTTGGGGAATGCGTCCAGCCAGGTAGTTGAAATTTCAGTAGGGGATTACTTTAGGAATATTGATCACAATTCTGTAAGTTATAGAACACCCATGGACAAAGAGAAGAGTGGTCCAAAAGTAAGAGTGCGAAATATGGGGTAAGGCCAACCAGAGCAAAATTCGGCAGGAGTTGGAGATGTTGAGTGGGAGGTAAATCCACATTTGGTATGTGAGAAGCTTTTAAAGAGAGTTTTATTAGAGTGCAGGGCAGATATCTTCCTGTGAAAGTGACGGGTAGAAATGGCAAGATTAGGGAATCATGGATGACAGGTGAAATTGTGAGACTGGCTAAGAGGAAAAAGAAAGCATTTAAGTTCTAGGCGACTGAAAACAGACAAAGCTTTTGAGGAATATCAGGAAAATAGGACCAGTTTGAAATGAGGAATTAAGAGGGCTAATTGCACTCATGAAATATCTTGAGCAAACAGGGTTAAGGAAAATCCCAAAACCTTTTATTCATATATAAGGAGCAAGAGGATAATGAGATAAAGGGTTAACACACTCAAGGACAAAGGAGGAAAGTTATGCATGGAGTCATATAAAGTGGGTGAGATTCTTAATGAGTATTTTGCATCAGATTTAACTGACGAGAGGGACACAATGGATGTTGAGGTTAGGGGTAGATATTTAATTGCTCCAGGTTGGGTCGGCATAAGGAGGGAGCAAGTGTTAGGTATATAAAAGGCATGAAGATGGACAGATACCCATTGCCAGGTGGGATCTTTCCCAGCTAATTGAGGGAAGTGAGAGTGGAAATAGACCTTAATAGATATCTTTTCAACATCCCAGAAGTTAGATGTTGTCCCGGAGGACTTTCAAATTGCTTATATTGTCCCTTTGTTTCAGATAAGTAGCAGGGATATTCCAGGTAATTATAGACAAGTGACCCTGTTGTCAGTGGTAAGGAAGCTGCTGGAGAAGATAGTGAGGGATAGGATCTATTTACGTTTGGAAGAAAATAGACTTATCAGTGGTAGTCAACATGATTTTGTGTATGGAAGGTCATGTCTTTCTAACTTAATAGAATTCTATGAGTTCGTGGCAAAGTTGATTGCTGACGGAAGAGCTGTAGATGTCATATGCATCGATTTCAGTACAGCATTTGATAAGGTTCTTCAAACGCTGATGGAGAAAGTGAAGGTTTTATTTTAATAAGTCATTTTTATAAGCATGTGGTATTTTGGCTTTCATTAACAGTGGGATCGAGTTTAAGAGTTGCGAGTTTTGCTACAGCTATAAAAGTCCCTGGTGAGACTGCACTTGGAAAATTATGTCCAGTTCTGGTCTCCCTATTATAGGAGAGATGCAGAGGCTTTGGAAACGGTGCGAATAAGGTTTACCAGGATGCTTCCTGGACTGGAGGGCTTGTCTTATGAAGAAAGGCTGACTAAGCTTGGACCTTTGTCTCTCCGGAGATAAGGAGAAAGAGAAGTAACCTGATCGAGGTATACAAGATAATAAGAGGAACGGATAGAGTCAATAGCCAGAGATTTATCCCTAGGGCAGGATTGATTGGCACAAGAGGGCAAAGTTTTGAGATGTAAGGAGAAACGTTTAGAGGAATGTCAGAGGAAGGTTCTTTACACAGAGTTGTGAATGCGTTGCCAGCGGTGGTGGAGGAAGCAGAATCACGAGGGATATTTATGTGCCTGCTGGACATGAATATGGATAGCAGTGAATTGAGATGTGTGTAGGATAAGTTATTTTATTTTATATTAGGATTAATGCTCGGCACCACATCACGGGCCAAGGGGCCCGTTCTGGGCTGTACCTTTCTATGTTATATGTTCTATGAAGCCATAAACGTTTCAGCTAGATAGATAGAGAATTGGATGGACAGCAGGAGACAGACAGTAGTGGTAGAATGGAGTTCTAAAAATGGAGAACTGTGGCAAGTCGTGTCCACATTGATCTATGTTGGGACCACTGTTGTTTGTGATATACATAAATGATCTGAAGAAAGGTACAGATGGTCTGATTAGCGAGTTTGCAAATAACAATAAAATTGGTGGAGCAGCAGATAGTGAAGGAGACTGTCAGAAAATGCAATAGATTATAGAATACGTTGCAGAGTTGGGCAGGCAAAGGTCAGGTGGTGGTCAATCCGGGCAAATGCGAGCTGATGTATTTTGAAGAACCAATACAAGAGCAAATTACATGATAAACTGAACTGCTCTGTGGAAAATTGATGCACAGATACATCTGGCTGTTCAGGTTCATTGTACCCTGAGGGTGGCAACACAAGTCGGTAGTGTGGTCAGCAAGGCATGCAGCATGCTTTCCTTCCTTGGATGGGGCCCTGAGAATAATATTTGACGTGTTATGTTACGGTTGTATGAGACTTTGATTCGGTCACAATTAGAATACTGAATACAGTTCTGATCACTACATGACCAAAAGGATGTGGATGTTTTGAAGATGGTGAGGAGGAGGTTCTCCAGGATGTCGGCACGACCTTTGAAGAGATGTTGAGTACATTAGGATTATTTTCATTCGAAAGGTGGAGATGGGGGTGGGGGTGGGGGGGGAACGGATTGAGGTCTACAAAATCATAAGAGGTATAGACAAGGTGGATAGCAAGATGATTTTTCCTGGAGTGAGGGACTCAATTGCTAGAGGTCAGGAGTTCAAGGTAAGAGGGGAAACGTCTAAGGGAGATATGCGTGGAAAGCTCCTTACACATAGAGCGGTAGGTACCTGGAATGCGTTTCCAGCGGAAGTGGTAAAGGCAGGCATGAGAGCTTCATTTAAGATGTATCTAGACAGACACATGAATGGGTAGAGAGCCGAAATGGGCCGCAGGTTTAGATAGAAGGTCTGGATCAGCGCAGGGTTTGAGGGCCAAAGAGCCTGTTCCTGTGTTGTCATTTTCTTTATTCTTTGTTCTTCTTTCTTTGTTCTTTGTTCTAAAAAAATGGCGCAACGGTTTAGAATGCAGAAGTTGACTTCTACTTTTCTAAATAAAACACAAGCCCTCTGCACACCAACTCAACTTTGCGATGAAAATTTAAGTCCGTCAATCAGATTGCTGTTGATAGGAAAGAGAAAGAATAGGATTATTTGGAAGGTGCAGTCTGTAACTCTTTGGTGAATTTCCACAGTGTATCATTTAAATAGTACTCACTGCTGCTCGTGAGTGTCGATAGTGGAGGGAGTGGATGTCTGTGAATGTGGTGCCAATCAAGCAGACTGCTTTGCCTTGGATGGTGTCAATCTTCTTGCGTTTTGGTGAGGGTGGGTCTACACTCATTCAGGCAAGTGGGGAACATTCCATAACATTATGACATAGAACATAGAACATAGAACATAGAACAATACAGCACAGAACAGGCCCTTCGGCCCATGATGTTGTGCCGAACATTTCTGCTAGCTTAGTACCTATCCAATTGCCGCTTAAAGGTCACCAATGATTCTGACTCTCCCACTCCCACAGACAGTGCATTCCATGCCCTCACCATTCTCTGGGTAAAGAGCCTACCCCGGACATCCCCCTATACCTTTCACCCTTCACCCTTGTAACACTCTGTTGTACCCGGGAAAAAGTCTCTGACTGTCTACTCTATCTAGTCCCCTGATCATCTTATAAACCTCTATCAAGTCACCCCTCATCCTTCGCCGTTCCAATGAGGAAAGGCCTAGCACTCTCAACCTATCCTCATACGACCTATTCTCCATTCCAGGTAACATCCTGGTACATCTTCTGTGCACCCTCTCTAAAGCCTCCACATCTTTCCTAAAATGAGGCGACCAGAACTGTACACAGTACTCCAAATGTGGCCTTACCAAGGTCCTGTACAGATGCAACATCACCTCACGACTCTTGAATTCAATCCCTCTGCTAATGAATGCTAATGCACCATAGGCTTTCTTACAAGCTCTAACCACCTGAGTGGCAACTTTCAAAGATCCCTCTGCTCCTCCACTTACTAAGAGCCCTACCGTTAACCCTATATTCTGCATTCTTATATGTCCTTCCAAAATGGACAACCTCACAATTGATAGGGTTGAACTCCATCTGCCACTCCTCATCCCAGCTCTGCATCATGTCTAAGTCCCTTTGCAGCCTCCAACAGCCCTCCTCACTATCCACAACTCCACCAATCTTTGTATCGTCTGCAAATTTACTGACCCACCCTTCGACTCCCTCTTCCAAATCATTAATAAAAATTACAAACAGCAGAGGACCCAGAACTGATCCCTGCAGAATTCCACTTGTAACTGGGCTCCGAACTGAATAGTTACCATTCACCACCCCTCTCTCTGATTTCATCCGGTTAGCCAGTTCTCTATCCAACTGGCCAAATTTCCCACTATCCCATGCCTCCTGACTTTCCGCATAAGCCTACCATGGGGAACCTTATCAAATGCCTTACTAAAATCCATGTACACTACATCCACTGCTCTACCCTCATCCACATGCTTGGTCATCTCCTCATGTCAAGGGAGAGTGGTTTGCGTGTCCCTTATAGGTAATGATCACAGCCTACCATTGTGTGTTGCGAATGCTACTTACCAATTATCAGCCTAAGCCTAGATATTGTCCGTATTATGTCCCATTTGAAAGTGGTCTGTTCAGTATCTGAGAAGCTGTGAAAGGTGTTGAAATAATGTGCAATCATCGGCAAACATCGTCAATTCTGACTATGTAATGGACGGAGGGTAATCGATGAAGCAACTGAAGATTGTTGGGCTTGGAATACGAACCTTCAAAATTCCTGCAAAGCCTTGGAGATGACATAACGGATCTGCAACAACCATAACCGTCTACCTACGTGTATAGTGTGACTCCAAACAATAGAACGTTTACTCCTCATACCCATTGATTCCAGTTTTGCTAGATCTCCTCGATGCCACACTCAGTTGAATGCAGCCTTGATGTGAAATGCTGTCACTCTCACCTCATCTCTGGAATTCAAATCTTTGTCCATGTTTGACCTAAGGCTGTAATGATGCTAGGAGCTGATTGGCCATGGCAGAACGTAATTGGGCGTTATTAAGTGAGTTATTGCTTGCAATTTACTGATTAATACTACGGTTAATGACACCTTGCATCATTTTACTGATGAACGAGAGTAGACTAATGGAGTCGTAATTGACCGAATTGCATCTATCACCTTTTTTTGTTCAAGACATACGTAAGTAATTTTCCACATAATTGGTAATTGGCAATGTTATGCATGGTTCAGCACAGCTTGTCAGGGGAACGGCAAGTTCTGAAGGACACATCTTCAGTTCTGTTGCTGGAATATTGCAAGCATCCGTAGGCTTTGCACTATCCAATGTCTCCAACTATTTCTTGATATCACCTGGAGTGAATGAAATTGGCTGAAAACTTGTTTCTGTAATACTGCTGGCTCCGGGAAGATGCCGAGGTGGATCATTTACTCAGCATTTCTGGCTGAAGATTGCTTCAAAAGCTGGAGCCTTATCTTTTGCAGTGATATGCTGGGCTCTTTCATCATTGAGTGCTGGGTTATTTGTGGACCCTCCTCCTTCAGTGAGTTTAATTTTCCAAAACCATTGTCGACTGTATGTGCTAGGTGTACACAAGTTAGATCCGATCCATTGTTTGTGGGATCGTTTTGTCCTGTCTACCACTTGCTGCTTGTGCTGTTTGGTGTGCACATAGTCCTCCTTGTTGGTTTCACGAGATTGACATCTGATCTTTCGGTAAACCTGGTCCTGCTGCTACCTGGCCCTCCTGCACTTCCATTGAACAGGGGTTGATCCCTTGGCTCATGGCAATGTTTCAGTGGAAGCTATGCCACATTGTTCGGGTGCAGATTGCGCTGGAGTACAATTCTTCTGCTACATGAGCCATAGCGTCTCTTAGATACCAAGTTTTGAGTTGCTAGACCCGTTCTCAGTCTATCCCCTTCATCAAGGTGATCGTGTTACACAGCGTGATATGGTTTAATCTCAATGAGAATGCAGAACGTGGTCTCCACAGGACTGTGCAGTGGTCGTTCTTACGAATACTGTAGGACAGATGCACCTGCAGCGGGTACATTGATAAGGACGAGTTCAAATACGTTATTCCTTCTAGTTGGTTCCCTCACCATCTTCCATACAGAGAGTCTAGCAGCTATGTTTTTTCAGACTTGACCAGCATGCTTAGGAGTACTTCTGCTGAACCACTCTTGGTGGTGGACATTGAAATCCCCAACCCAGACTATATTTTTTGCCTTATCATCTGTCACACTTCCTCGAAGTGTTGTTTAAAATGATAGAATACCGATTCATCAGCTGAGGGAGGATGGTAGATCGTAATCAAGAAATTTCCTTGCCCATGCTTAACCTGAAGCCATGCGACTGCGTGGGGTCTGGAGCCAATGTTGAGGTCACCCAGCACAACTGAACTCTGAATATGGGCTATCGTGCTGCCGCTTCTGCTGTGTCTGTCCTGCAAGACAGCCAATTGAAATTATATGCTGCTGGCATGTCAGGAACATTCCTAAAAACGACGCAGAAGTTTCAAGCAACACAGGCCCTCTTCTCCATTTAGTCTTGCTGATGTACACGTAGACACATTGTGAGATGTGTGCACTGCAGACTGAATGGAAGTAAGGACAAGTAAAATGGTACTTCACTTGACGTTTGTGACTTCAGTCAGTAAGGAGGTTGTGATGTCACTCGACTGCATAGTATAAGAATAAAATCTACCATAAAGTCACTCCTTCAGTTCTGAAGAAGGGTCATACCCTATTCAAAATCTTAACTCTGATTCTGTCTTCATGAATGCCAGCTCGAGGCGTTAAAATATCGTGGACAAATGAATAACCTACCTTCGAGAAGAAATCTCCACAAATAACGTCAAAGATGGAAGAGGAGAGCACAAAGATTATCCTAGAACACTTGCTGCAAACTTCAGCCAGAAGTGCAGTGTCGACTATCTATCCCGGCCTCCTCCTGCTGTCCCTAGCATCACAGGTCCTTGTTTTCAGTCAATTCAATTCAATCCACGTGACATTAGGCTCTCAGCTGTTACTGTCGTGAGTCCTAAATTGCTCCTGAAGAAAGTGAAATATAAATGAAACATTTTTTAAAATTTAAAAATATACTTTATTCATAGAAATAAATCTTTGGTACTTGTACAATTTGTCATGTCGTTCATAGGTATATACATTGCATGTCTTAACATTACAAAGAACAGATTGAATTAATCGAATTTACAGTTATCCTATTTACAGTTCCCTTTATTAACCATCCAGTCTCTTATTATTTAGCTGTGGCTTCAGTAGAACCCACCTACTGAGTGGGTGCCCTTTTATACGATAGCAAATGAACCTTCTTTAACACCAGTTTTGGGGTTACTGTTGTCCATTTGACTGTCCTGTCTCTGGGGTAGCTGTCTGCATCCCCACGGTGAGCACGAACTGCTGGACCCTCGCTGGGCTGAGGTAGCTATTCAGGCTCTCACTGGGGTCATTTGACACATATTGATATGAAGTTGCCTTTAGAGCAAAGTGCCGAGCTTCGATTTTTGAGACAGCCTGATCTGAAGTCCGTCATTACACTTGTACGTGGAGGTAAGTGGAAACTTTCAATCCAAAACACCAGCACAAATTAAGCAAAAATGCATTTCAAAGGTTAATGTGTCTATCATTGAGGAATCTTAGATGGTTATAGTTACATTGCTCAACATCTCAGGGGTCTTTCACGTTACCTTTTCTCTACGATGCAGATTAATTTTGCATTTTGGTGATGTCATGTAAATCGAATATATTGCTAAAGTTGTAATCAAACATCCCATTTAAATAGGATTTCATCCCAAATATCACTTGTTTATTAAATATTCCAATTCACATCATCATGTTTCCTCATCTACTCATCTGACTTCATGACAAATTATTGGAACAGATATTAAAGTTTTAGGAAGCTTTTATTTGTAAATGCTTCCTAAGGATAAAGCAACTACCTCTGTCTGAAAGTCAGTTACTTTCAATAGAGCAGGTTTGGTGTGGGATGCAATTCGACAAACTGTCAGGCCCAAAACTGACAAAGAAGCCGCTCAATCAAAACCAACCCTCATACTCCTTAAGTAGATGTGAATCTGCCCACTGGCATGATAGCCATGGCCCCGCAAGATCAGAAATATTTCATCCTTTTTACAAAACCTAACAAGGTGAAAACAAAGACAGCTGATGCTGGAAACCAGATTCTAGATTAGACTGATGCTGGAAAAGCACAACAGTTCAGGCATCATTCGAAGAGCAGGGAAATAGATGTTTTGGGCAAAAGTCCTTCATCAGGAATAGAGGTTTTTTTTCTGAAACGCTGATTTCCCTGCTCCTCGGATGCTGCCCAAAACCCAACAAGCATAGTCCTGCAGAAACCTAACTCTGTCTGTCAGTTCCCTTGAGTTAAGGATGGGAATCTGAATGCAGAAACTTAGGAACATACTTTATTCCTTTCAAAGGTAACCCCAGACTCGACAGTTTCATTTCACATACTGAGGTAATTTTAGTCATTCTTTTGGATGTTACAGGATGCTGTGTCTTGGCTAAGCTCCCAAATGCCCCAGGAAGATGATGGGACTGAATCACAAAAATGAAACACGGTTGATCACGGATTTGCAGGAGCACATTTTCTGCGTAAACCCCATTTGTTGCTTGCCCCACTCCTCAATGTACATCTTCTCTTCGTTGTGTAAGGACTTGTGACTGTGCAGAAGAAAACTTGTGCTTCATCTGTCCCTGTCCTTCCATTTCTGGTGCAGTTCGTGTGGTGAGGCTTCAGCTTTGTAACAGACATGGAAAGTGCTGCTTTTTGCTATTTAAGGTGCCAACCCACAGCAGGGAGGGGATGATGGTGACTGAAGTGCTGGACAGTTGAATTGTTTTCCATTATAGTGTGAAGCACATGTCAAGAATGAAAGCACTCAATGAAAGATGAACTCCATTCAACAGTGTTCTTTTTTTCTTCTTTTCTTTGATGCTATGATAGCTACTTGAGGAAGGAGACAAAAATCCACCAAAATAGTTCATTTTTAGTGTCCTGCTTCCAACTATAAAAATATGAAAGGCATGTTCATATCTCTAGAGTATTACCAGTAAAATGTTTTATTGATGCAAATAATAATCAAATGCTATTCACAGATACCTGCATATCCAGGTGCAAAACTATTATTGTTTGATAATTTAGCTATGGGTACAATACTTACTTTATTTTCATTCTGAATACTGAATCCTGAATGAGGTTTGTCTATGATTCAGGCGATATTTTCAATGCTGATATAGATCCATAACTTCTTAGATAAACAAGCTTGTTGCACGTACATCAGCCTTGGCGAGATGAGCAAGTGGTTTTAAAATGACCAGGACAACAGACTGTAGTTTAAAATAATTTACGTGTTCTTTCTTTCTTTGAATGTATCTTGTCAAATAAAAGCAAAATGAACCAGGAACTCAACTGCTCGTGAGGAACTGTCACTCAATATATCAGAGTACACACCATCTACATATACATTGTTCAGTTTGTGGAAACTGGAAACATTAAACAGCATTTTGAGTTAGAGAGTTATAGAGATCTACATCAGAGAGAGAAAAAACTTTGATAGTTCTCATCTCTGGCAGTAATTAAATAAAAACACCTCGTTACTTTAAATCAAATTTTCAGCAATTGGTCCAGAGCCTTGTATGCATTGGCATCGTCAATACACTTCGAGATGTTTCCTCAATGCTATCAGAATTTGTGCCTCCACTATCCTTACACGCACTGATTTCCAAAGGCCGACCATGGCTTGAGTGAAACGTTTTTTCTTCAGATAGGAACTAAAATTGCTATTCCTTATCTTATATTATTAAGTTGTTCTTTTTCAATTCTCCACCTAAAAGTAGATATTCGCAATTACTTGATGAGCTTTGACTCAATATCAGAGTGATGTTTGAAGGTATAATTCGAGTCTGGCAAAGCCATTGTGTGGATCAAAACCCTTGCTGTTGCCTTGAAGCTTCTAGAGGTTTAGTAGATGCAGTCAATCGGCCTCATTAAACAGCATACTGCAGTCTTGGTAGCATATTTCCATCGAGCAATATTACAAAAAGTGAATATTTTACGCTAAATATTCTTATAATAATATTAATGAAGCTGATAAATTTATCTTCCTGTTCCTTCATAATAATCAGTAAATTTCTTTGTACTTCTAATTTGAATTGGATGCAATAAAACTGGCCTTTAACATTACATATGATACTTTCCTAATTGACCCAGTACCTGGAACACAAAGACATGTCCCTTATAGCTATTTGTGAGTGCACAGTATGAAAATCACTATATATTCGCAAAGTAATTTTTTTTGTTACATTCATCTTGTTACATGGATATTTCTGCACTGGCACAACAGAACATGCTTGAAAGTTTTCTTGAAATTGCTGTTAAAGAGTATATAACAGGCTGGATTGACAATTCAGTTAATGTAACAGAGCCAGTATCCAATAGTCCAAACTGTCTCAGGGCCATATCGTGATCTAAAGCATCTAAGGAGCACAATAACACTGTATGTGTACACATTATTATAAATGCAAGGAGAATCCTGAAAATGGTTTGAATAACCCTCACTTCCAGAGATTAGCTACCTTCTTCTTAGTAGGGCTGGTATCGATATTATCTGCAGGTCTGAACTGTTTACCAAACCCATTTTCGCTGCTGATCTTTGGAACTATTCCTAGTTTGATGGCTTTGTTGTAGTATCCAGCTTTGTGAACTGACGTTAAGTAAAAGTGCTTGCATATTTCCAATCTGAGATTGGTTAATTCATTAGGAGGTTTGGTGCTCCTTCCCATAGTTCCTTGTTTCTTCTGCTTCACTGGGAACCCACTGAATTAATTTGTTGCATTGGAAAAATGTTGCTTCTTCCTTTTTCTGAAGTAGAATTTGTAATTTCAGTATTTTGCTTTTTGATGGGAGAATTACTGTCAGTAACTTTAGTTCTCCTGTTACTATTCAATTTCATCATTTTTTTCCACCGCTAGACATGGGCAAACGTTGTCCTTGCTCGAATCTGATGTCTTTTTATCCTCTTTTCATTCTCTTGCCGGCACAAAATATGTGCATGTACAAAATTAGCGTGAGGGAAAAGGGAGATAGAAGATAACCATTGCAGTGCCAAAAGTAACAACAGACTTTGAGAGGAACTGCACGTCGCACTCTCCCTCAGTAACGTTCTACTTCCCTGTGATGAACTGCTGGATGAGAATGGGAAGACGGGACACAATAAATGGTAACATCCGTGCAGTTACAATCATCATTGTCACCCTCTTTGTTGTTCTCCTTAAGGACTAGCTAAGGAGTTTGGTCACACAGAAGTAGTAGTCAAGGTGGATCATAAGTAGGTTTGTGGCCGAGGTATAATTGACAATGCAATCAACAGGAAGCCATAAATCTCGTACAATCCAGAGGCTAATAGCCAAATACAGCGTAAATAGTGTATAGATTAGTGGAGAATACATCTACAATCAGATCAGCACAGGCTGAACTGAAAACATAATCCTTTTTATTAGTCTGTAATTGCTTTTATAGAAAGTATGATCAAAATGTTTCCAATTATGCTCACCAGGCGAAATAATTTCGTTACAGTCTCAATGAAAACCACTTCAAGCGTATTAGAATACCCCACTCTTCCAGTATCCGACAAGCCTGGGGGGTGTCTGAGAGATTGGTTCGTCTCTGTTCTGTTTTCCAATACTCGATTTTTGTATGGGGTTAACGCTGACAAGACATAAATGTCGAAAATATGCCAACAAAAATCAAGAAAGGCTGTAAGCTCAGATCAATAAATGGCATTTTACAGAGGAAAGCAAGCAAATAATTCAAGACTTCGAAATATTAACATATTTCTCTGCATGAGTGTTTAATTATGCATGACCTCATTATTCATTTCCTGTAACTTGATTATAGATTGATGGTTTCATACATATGTTAGTTTATTTTCGTTGGTTCGAATTGCCCTGAAGAAGGGCTCATGCCCGAAACGTCGATTTTCCTGCTCATTGGATGCTGCCTGACCTGCTGCGCTTTTCCAGCAACACATTTTCAGCTGTGATCTCCAGCATCTGCAGTCCTCACTTTCTCCTCGAAATTCCCTACCTGCATTACATATATTTTCCACAAATATTCAGTTGTTAAACGTGGCATTCTTTTATTGCTTTGAGTTATTACAGTTCATGTATCAAACACAACAAAAACTCCCTTAAACTTGAGGTGAGTTTTGGAATGGAAATGAAGAATCGGTGCACTAGTGTTAACCTTTCATCACAGCAATAACAAAAAGAAAACAGCATCAATCCAATAAGATTTCAGTCCTTTGCAAATGTTAAGCACATGTTCCAAATTTGGGTCTTAGGAGGACGGGTGAAATCTAAGACTACGTCATTTCATGTTGGTATTATCCATGACTTCACTGTTGTTGTCATCTTAGTTCATGAGGTAATATCCCAATAAGCACGGATACAGGCAATACCACTAGCAGACATTGCTAGTCCACCTTGCAATATGTAAAATTATGCATTGTCTCAGTGCTTCCTTGCAACAGTGATCCCTTCTGCAGCAATTGTGTCTGCTTATCAAGTGTTCAACTTAACTTCAAAAGGATCGTCCATCCAATTATTAACTAGACTGAATTGAGATTATTTTCTTTACAAAGTGAACACAAAGGGAGAGTAATATTAAAAACATTTTATCACCAGTTTCAATTTCGTAATTTCTTCGATCATATACCCTTCATGTTTTATGAGGTCATAAGTATCCACTTCATCTTGTGGTTTCAAATAAACTTGTTGAACTCTAATCTAGTCTCATGTGATTTCTGAACTTGTCCACTTCAATCCAACACCTGCACCTCCATATCATGTTTTATGAGGACACCACTGTAAACTAGCCAAGAATGAAGTATTTCTCTGATATTGTATTACCTGAGTAGAATTGAAATTATTTGGGCATGACTTTACTGAACTGGTACTATAAATGTGCTAACTTTTCCAATAACGCATTAACAAAGTGAATGGGTCCAAATTGACATTGTTTTTTTCAAGGAGACAACAGTGGCATGATAACGTAAATCACCTTAGTTTGTACCACATCGCTCTTTGATTTCTGTTCTCAGCTTTGTAAAACGTGAATAGACGTCAGTGTGAACTTGCCACACAGTGTCAATATTGCGTTCCCTTTTGACATTTAGCCATTCAAGAGACAACGTTCAGCTGAATGCAGACATTAATTTAAAAGGCTGCCTATACATATTTTTGAAGCGACCATTTCCAACACTTCACCACTGCTTAGTGAAACTAAATTACATCTTGCTAGTTCAGTAAATTCAAAGGAAAATGGACATTCTGCAGCATAGGAGCAAGTAAATTGGAACTGTATGATTGTAGTCTGTTGTCAATGGTACATGCACAGAGATTTCAACAGATGCAACGAGACTGAAACAAATATTGCCAATGTTCTTAAATACCAGATTATGTACTCGGATTGATGAGAGGAACTACAGGTGCTCAATTCCTGTTCTACATTTGATTTAGTCATTTTGATTTCTGAGGAAACACTATTTGGCAAAAATATTCCATTCAACAGTAACTTCCATTTAAAAACAAATCCCCAGAATTTATATTAGTAAGTGGTTTTGCACAGAAAAAAAATTGAGAATTAAAGCGGGGCAGGCAGTAGCTGTGGGGAGAGAACAAGCTTACGCTTCGAATCCAGATGGCACTACATTAGAGCTGATGTGAAGTGTGGAGGGGCAGCATTTATACAATATTATGGGTTGGGGTTGGGGTTTGAGTTCTGGTGGGGAAAGGGTGCTAATAATGCGGATAAAGTGACTGCATTGTCAGAATGACAGTAAATTAGCGTGTTTAACTGCCAAACTGGAGAGAAAAGATTGTGCAACTGGAGTGCGGGGAGGGGATAGAGGAAATGGTGGCAGAAAATTCACAGAGTAAAGCTAAAGTCCTGCATCATGATCGTTTGCCCACTTCTTTATCCTTCACTTACAATAATGCTCTGGCCAACTGAAGGAAGAACGGCTCAAATTCAGAGTGGTTAACCTTACAACCTTCTCGAATTAATATTCAGATTGTGAACTCAGTTCCATTTTTTCCCTGTCTTTTAGCATCACATTCCCTGTCAGCAGAGAATATACTCCAACATATGCGCACACACAATTTCAAACTGGAGCAATATCAACTCACTCTCTCTCAAAATCCTGACAAAGTTTCACTCCAACTTTCCTGTCATCTGTCGCCTCGCAATATATTCCTCACTTTTTTTTTCAGATACCAAGGCACGGACGCTGCTGCAACTTATGGACTCCTACACCCATCCTGTGCTGCCTTCTCCTTTTCGTCACTCAGACCCCACCACCTCCATCACCGAGAGCCATTTCCTTACTGTTGCTTTACACCCTCCCCTTCCGAATCCTCAGTTGCCATCTCTTTCTGTCCCTCAGATGTCTCTCATCCTAATTGTATTCCCTTGCCTTTGCTTCACCGTGTCTCCTGACATCTCCCTCTCTGAAGCTGAACCGTCCTCAGCAAATGGATCAGTTTATATTCCTTATAACCCCTACATTATTGAATTCCGAACTCGCCAAGACATGGAATTGTTTTTCCATTACCTCCGTCTCCAAACTCAGTTCTCCAAGTAGTAAGTCCAACAACCCCCATCACACTAATCACTTCACCTGCATCTAGTATTCATCCACCGATTTGATGTCTTCATCTGGCTGCTTCCCTGCCCTTGATCCTTTCATTAACAACTGTCTGCGTGACATCAGCCATCTCAAATTCTCTGCTTGTCTTACGTATTATAATCTGTCCCGTTCTGATGTTGTTAAACAGCACACCTTCGGGGACAATCTTAACATAGTTATCAAACCCACAGGCAAGATTAGTTACATTTTTCTCTGATTCACTAATCTTTATATTGAAGAGGCCCAAAACCAACTCTTGGACACTTTTGCCTACGTCCCACTGGACCATGATATCACTTCCTAACATTACACCATTATCGTCAGGTTTGTCACTGAAATAATTACGTCCAGAGACCTTCATTCCATTGGCTCCAACCTTATAACCACTTAACCATGCACAGCCTGCTTCTATCTGCTTCATAAAATCTACAATTCAGACTGACCCGACAGACCTATTTCATCAGCCTTTTCTTTGCCCACTGAGCGCATTTCCCCCTATTGTGACTGCCCCCTCCCTCCACTTGTCTAGACAATGCTCCTCTACATCCTCGATTCCTCGGATGTCCTCTGTAATATTCTCGTTCCATAAATCTAACTGCTGGTTCTTCATAAAACCTGTGCAATTCCTCCAATCCCCACCAGGAGGGTCTGAGCACTGTCAGCTTCTTCGTCAACCAGAGACCGAAAGTTACACCATCCAGCATCACTCACCACTGCTTCGTTTCTCTTTTAATTCATCTTATTTCTGCAAAGTCAAAAGAGTGACTTATAAACACCCACATGGGATCAGGTTACGTCAGCTTGTTTATGGGGCATGTGGAACAATCCCTGTTCCAGATCGATACTGGCCTCTTCCGAGAATTACTTTTCAAAACATGGACGACTGTTTCGGTACTGATGCATGCTCCCACCTGGAACTTGAAAAAAATCTTAATTTTGTACCCACTTTCCACCACTCTTGCAATTTTTTTTCAAGGTATATCTCCGACACTTCTTTTCCATTCTTGACCTGTCTGTCTCCATTTCGAGAATTAAATTGTTCACTGCCATCCACTGTAAAGGCAGTGACACCCTTAAATACTTCAACCACATGTCTTTATATCTCACGTCCTGTAAGGATTTCATCCCTCTCCCACAGTTCCTTCATCCATTTTATATCGTTTCAGATGATGTTATTTACCAAAACAACACTACTTACATGGCTTCCTTTTTCCATAAATGTGGTTTCTAGCCCACGTGGTTCACATCAAATCCGACCTATGACCGCACTTACAGCCTTTCCCCTTCGCATCACTCACAATAATGTGATCAGTCACCCATCTCATCACTTTTCATTCCACCAGCCTTCGCTTTCAAAGGATCATCTTCTGCCATTTCAGACAACTCCCACAGAACGCGAGAACGAAATAAATCTCTGTCCTCACCCTGTCTACACGTAGTAGGGACCATTCCCTACAGGACACCATAGTCCATTACTCAATGACCGCCCACGCTAACCTTCCCTGTTCCTATGACATCTTCCAATGTAAACACAGTAGTTGCAACACCTGCCCCTTCTTCTGTTCCACCGTCACCTATCAAGGGCCTAAGAACTCTTTCCACGTGAAGCAACAGTTCACCAGGATCTTTCAATCTTGTCTAATACACCCATTGCATCACTTGTAGCCTACTGTACATTGGCGAAACCATACACAGACTTAGTGACCACGTTACAGGACACCTCCAGACCGTGTGTAAACATGACACCGATCTTCACATAGCTGACCTTTTCAACACAGCATCCTGCTTGAATGCCTACTGCGCTGTCAGTGGTATGCTGAAACGCTTCTGTAAATTAGAGTGCACACTGAAGATCCAATATCTCATCTTCCAAGTAGGCACTATACAACTTTCTGGAATTAATATTGAGTTCATCGCCTTCACCTCACTCCAAGTGAGGTGAATTCACTCCAAGTTCCTCCATTTTAGCTTTAGTGGTTGCGTTTTCTGTTAACATGTCTGCTCTCCTCTCTCCTCTACTGCAGTGGGACCAGCTGTTTTTTTTCAGTTTTACGGTTAGACACTCCACTGTTCTGCCATTCTCAGAGTTTCATCACTTTCTCTGCATTAACTGCACCCTTTCTCCCCTAGCATTCCAGACCCTGACCATTATTGGTTAAATGCTACCCCTCCTCACTGCATGTTAGCTCCAATGAAGAGTCAGCTAGACTGAAAACATTAGTTTGCTCTCTCTTCACGGATACTGCCTGACCCATTGTGATTTGCAGCATTTTGTTTTGTTTTCAGTGCAGATTCCAGCATCTGCAGTAATTTTGTCCTTCAGTGTTGAAACGTTGACTGTTGTCCGACACATTCCTTGATGTTGTTGCAAGTTCAGAATTCATGAAGAAATAGGCCTCATTGGCACTGAAAGACTAAATTAACAAACGTAAAATGAAACATACCTCCATTATGATAACAAAACAACATGTTTTCTTTAAGTTTTGTTTCTACAACATTGCTAGCAGTAATTTTTAAACAACTTCAAAGTGAAGTGATTAAGTGTTTTGTTTTATTATCCTGCATTCATGTCGTTAAAATACAACAAATAAACTCGCTGTCTCACCTGCTTGCTGGCATCAAAAGACACCTTTGATTCTTTACCAAGATCACATTGGCGCTGAAAAAAGGGAAGGGGATGCCATAACATTGACTGATACATTGTGAGATGGCAGAATCAAAACATACGAGTTATTTTAACACAAAAAGATAAGAGGGAGTTGGGAACAGTTATCGGCGGTATTATTGACTCCAGAGAGAATTTTTTTGCCAGCTCACATTTGCCAGGAACTTCTGATTAGCTCACAGCAAAGATTCATTTTTATGAAGTATTCAGAGCTATATTAGCACTTGCATATCTCCGTCAGCATGTCAGTCTCTTCTATTCTCCCTGTTTAATCTAATTTCCTGTTTGTTGTATCAATTCTGCAAATATCCATCACTCTGCATGATAAACAAATTTCACATTCTAACTGAGAAATATTGAGAAATTAACATCTTGAATTTGCTTTCAGAAAGTTTAATCACTTGTTTTTTTTATCAACTTGATATTTTTATCACACAGTTATGATCACCCTTGCCAGTTAAATTATTTTGTACACCAATACCTTTATTAGTTTTACGACTTGTACGAATCTTCAGCTTACCTCTGAGCATTATGTTTTAAAGAATTTCATCAGAGTATACTAACGTTTTCTCTGTTCTCTTATCTTGTATTTTCTTAACTTATTCATTCCATCGTTGTTTCCTTTTCTGTATTTCATTCAGCTCTTCAACTCTATTATCCATTGTCCCCTTTGCAAGCTTATCCTGATTTCAATCATGAACTATTTGATTCAGAAATGTTTTGACTTCACAGTCGATTACTTGCATTGTCTGATTTTGATTCTTTCTAAATGTAATTTTCCCCACAAAAAGAAAACAAACACTATACCTAATCCATTTACATTTATCATACTTTAAATAGCCAGTTAGGATACCTTAAAATTTTTGTTTGATGAGATGTGTGACCAATTATTTTAATATCTTCCTGTTTTGTTCATGCCAACATTTTTTTTGTTCAATTACCTGTTAATCCTCTCCTAACCCTTTACAGTGTTTGTCCAAATAGCTCTTCGAGCAGTACAGTCGTACAGTGGTTAGCATTACTGTTTCGCAGTGCCAGGGACCTGGCTTTGATGCCAGCCTCAGCCGACTTTCTGTTTGGAGTTTCCCTGTGTCTGTCTGCGTTTCCCCCCACAAAACAGGTTACGTGCATTGGCCCATTGATGGGTGCGTTAGTCAAGGGGATTGGGTCTGGTTGGGTTACTCTTCGGAGGATTGGTATGGACGTGTTGGGCCGAAAAGCCTGTTTCCACACATAGGGATTCAACTCTCATACGCTATGGCAACCAAAAGTGTAACTGTGCTTCAAGAAAGGGTATGATGTATGCTTTGCACAACCTGCTGACTTCATAAAAACTGCGTGATTGGTTTGCTAATATGAGAGCACATATTGATTGATGTGTCATTAGTTCAAGTATTATTTTAATATCTTTCCAAACACCACTTGTAGCTGCTATTCTACTTCTACATGCGGGGTTTTCCCCAACAAAGTGTTCCACATCATTTTTTTTTTCCATTTCAGTTTTGAATAGTTTTCTCTTTCTTCAAATTTGTTAATATGCTTCACTGATATTTTGAAGACTTCCCTAGTAGTAATTATTCAACTGTGTTTCGTGTCCTAGTCACACAGACAAAGCTAGATCTCGAACTTCAGAGAACGAATTCAGTGAGTTATTAATAATGCTGGGAATTTTTCAGCTCTCATTATTGAATGAATAGACTTATTTAAATAAATCGATTACTGAACCACATTTTAAAATTGCTCTCTGAACTTAGACTGAGGCATGACATAAATGCAAATACACGTGCAGCATCTTAGGAACTGTAGCATGAATCCGAATTATCGTCTTATCAAAGGCACCAATGCAGGTTCAGATTCTAAAAACAGCATTCGAACCCATGCAGAATCCACTGCATGGATCGACCATAAGAGAATGAAAATCCCCCAAGAAAACAGAAAGCATAATGAGGGACTTTGTACCTCCCTGAGGACTTCACGAGGAGTCTCACCATTTCTATTTCCCCTTAGTCTCTTACAGGTTGAGCTGGATAACAGTACACGACTAATACTGAGAGCACGAAGCAGTAGAATGGCAACAAATAGAAGCGCCAGACTGAGAATGTAATGAAGAAGCATGACTGACAGCCAGTCTTCTGACTGGTTGTTTCACAGTTTTGAATGAAACAAAGGTGTGTGCAACAGCAGATAGCCATTAGTTAACACAAATAGCACGTGATATTCTTTAGACAAATCAGCAAATGCTGCAACAGTCTGGGAGTGAAAGAAAGAGCAGAGAGAGATAACTTAGGCGGATTTATTTTGCAGTCAGAGATGTCGAGCATTGTCCAAATCCTTCAGTACTAAAAGATAAACTAAAATCCTGGTTTACTGGGAACTTCGTAAAACATTTCGACGCTGCTTGCGTTGTTATAACAAAAAGTAATGTCTAACAAGCAGTTTACTTTGTTGGCTTGGAACACAACGTTCTTCACATCTGCTTCAACCTCTGTTCACACATAAAGTGTAAAATATACCCCTTGAGCTCAAAGTATCATCATGTACCTTGCAAGGAGATAGGTGGGAAGCCAAACCTCTATTACGAGTATGCTATCAAAGGAACCTGAGATTTCAAAGTCAATAACAAGACGGAAATCGTGACTGAAGATTAACACAAAGAGAGACGCTAAGTGCAAAGCTGTCACCCATATGGTAGTTCAGAGGCTCAAAGGACACTACAAGTCTTGGAAAATAAGGGGCACGAGATTTCATCTTTCAGCAACAGCGAGGAATAAATTCTCTCACGACATTTTGTGAAGTTTTTCGCTTTCCACATTCTCTTGTTGAACCACCAACATATGTACAAGGATTGATTTCATGGAACCTCCCCACATTTCTGAGGTAACATTTCCATCAGCTCTCATAGGTGACAAGTTGCTCACTGAGACCAATATTACATTTGCAACAATCATGTACGTTTAAATCAGTAGCGATTGGCGATTGGCGATGACAAAGAATATTTGGGAACAAAGACAAAAATATAACTAGTAAGTCTGCAGTCACAGTCTTCCTCTCTCTAATGCTACAGAATACATTTTCTAGGCCAGCATAAAACTATGTTGGTGATTCATGTTAAACTGTAACTATAACTAAACCATTTGATTCTCAGCCTGTAAATCCGTCGATAAATGTAGAGCATAGAAAATAGAACATTACAGCGCACTTCAGGCCATTCAACCCACGATGTTGCGCCGACCTGTGGAACCAATCTGAAGCCCATCTAAATTACACAATTCCATTCTCATCCATATGCCTATCTAATGACTATTTTAATGTCCTTAAAGCTGACGAGTCCAATACTGTTGAAAGCAGTGCATTCCATGCCCCAACTACTCTCTGAGTAAAGAAACTTCCTCTGACATCTGTCCTATACTTATCACACCCAATTTAAAGCTATGTGTCCAATGCTAACCATTGCCATCCGAAGGAAAAGGTTCTCATTGCCCAACCTATCTAATACTCTGATTATCTTATCTATGCCTCAATTAGGTCACCTATCAACCTTCGTCTCTCTAACGAAAACAGCCTCAAATCCCTCAGCCTTTCCTCATAAGACCTTCCCTCCATATCAGGCAATATCCCAGCAAATCTCCTCTGAAGCCTTTCCAAAGCTTCCACATGCTTCCTATAATGTGGTGACCAGAACTGTATGCAATACTCTAAATGTGGCTGCGCCAGATGTTGGGACAGCTGCAGCATGATTTCATGATTCTGAAACTCCATCTATCTACCAATAAAAACTGACGAACTTTCTTTCCAACCCGATCAATCTGGGTGACAACTTCCAAGGATCTATGTGTATGGTCATTGACATCTCTCAGAACATCTAAATTACCAAGAATCTTACCACTAGCCTAGTAATCTACATTCCTGTTACTGCTTCACACTTTTAAGCATTAAACTCCATTTGCCACCTCTCAGCCCAGCTCTGCAGTTTTTCTTTGTTTCTCTGTAAGCTACAACATCGTTCTTCTCTATCCACACTCTACCGACATTAGTGTCATTCACAAATTTACTAACCCGTGCTTCTGTGCCCTCATCCAGATCATTGATAAAAATGACAAACAAAAGTGCCCCAAAACAGATCCTTGGGGAACTACACTAGTATCCAATATCCAGGATGAATATTTCGCATCAACCACCACACTCTGTCTTATTTCAGCGAGACAAGTTCTGATCAAAACCGCTAAATCACCCATAATCTAGTGCCTCCCTATTTTGTGCAATTGCCTACCATAGAGAACCTAAACAAACGCCTTACTGAAATCCATATACACCACATCAACTGCTTCACAATCATTCACCTGTTTGGTCACCTTCTCAAAGAACTCAATAAGGTTTGTGAGGCACGACCTACACTTCACAGAACCGTGTTGACTATCCCGAAACAACATATTCCTTTCCACTTGACTATAAATGCTATCTCCTACAGTACTTTTCAACACTTTACCCACAACAGAAGTAAGGATCACAGGTCGATAATTTCCAAGATTGTCTCTACTCCCTTTCTTGAACAAGGGGACAACATTTGTTTTCCTCCAATCTTCTGGCACTATTCCTGTAGGTAATGACGAGATAAAGGTCAAAGTCAAAGTTTTGGCAATCTGCTCCCTGGCTTCCCAGAGAATGCTAGGGTAAATACCGTCGTGCTCAGGATGGTACTTTACGCTTTCCAGAATTGCTACCACCTCATCCTTATGCACCTCCATTTTATCTAGTCTATGAGCCTGTGTCGTTATCTTTGCCTCGACCATATTGTCCTTTTCGGTTGTGAATACTGATGAAAAGTATTCATTTAGCACTTGCTCTATCTTCTCTGACTCCATGCACAGTATCCCACTACTGTGCCTGCTTGTCCCTAATCTTACACTTGTCATTCACTTATTCCTGATATACCTATAGAAATCCTTAGGGTTTTCCTTAAACTTATCTGCCAAAAAAAACTTCTTATGTCCCCTCCTGTCTCTTCTTATCTCTCTCTTTAAGTCTTTCCTGGCTGACTTGTAACTCTCAAGTGCCCTAACTGTCCCACCACATCTCATCCTGACATAAGCCTTCTTCTTTGTCTTGTCAAAAGAATTAAAGTCCTGAGTAAATTATGGCTACTGTGCTGGACAACTAGCTCTCTGCCTGACCGGTACATATCTATCAAGGACCCGTAGTATCTGGTACTTGAATAAACTCCACATGTGCTCATCCCTGCAGTTTCTTTCCCATCCTATGCATAATAAATCTTGTCTAATCACATCGTAATTGCCTTTACCGCAGCTATAACTTTTGCACTGCGGTATATACTTATTCCTCTTCATCACGAAAGTAAACATAACTGAATTATGGCCACTATCACCAAAGTATTCACCTAGCTTCAAACTGATCACCTGATCTGGCTCATTCTAATCTAATGTGTAACAAATCTAATGTGGCCTCGCCCCTTGTGGGCCTGTCAACATTCTGTGTCAGGAAACCCTCCAATGTCAGGAAACACATTGGATAAAAACTGATCCTTTTAATGTACTTGAGCTATAGTATTTCCTGTTAATATTTGGAAAATTAAAATTCTCCATAAAAAACTACCCTGTCACTCGCTCCTATCGATGATCATCTTTACTATCTTATCCTCAATATCTCTTGAACTATTTGGCGGCCTATAGAAAACACCCAACATGGTAACTTCTTTCCTGTTTCTAATTTCAGTCCATACATCCTTAGTAGACGAGTCCTCAAATGTCCTTTCTGTTACCGTAATGTCCTTGACTAACAGTTTTTCTCCACCCCTTCTTTTACCATTTTCTCTGTTCCTACTGAAACATCAAAATCCTGGAATCTGCAATAAGTATCCCGATCCCTGCTCTATCAATGTCTCTGAAATTGTCACAACATTGAAATCCCATTACCAACCCTTACTGCAAGTTCACCCACGTTATTCTGGATACTTCTGGTGTTGAAGTTGACACACTTCAAACCAACTTCTTGCTGTTGATGGCCTTCTGGACGAGCAGCAGCTATCCAGTGGAAAACAATGGCCAGCTGCTATAGTTGCTCTAACGGCGCTCCGTAGACCAACCTTCAGCAACATTCGCAGTTTTCCTTCTGTTCGCTAATCCTTTATCTACGATAGTACATTACATGCTAATCTCCCTGGCATAGAAAGTAATATAGTGTAATTTATTAAGAACTGGCTAAAAGACAGAAAATTGTACAATGAGAAAATGGATCATTGCCGCATTTCCAGATTGTGATTCGAAGCGGAGAAAAGGGATCACATTGGAAATGGTGTTTTCAATGCCAGAAAATTGGACACATAAAAACATATGACACCAGTTATAATCCAATAAGTTTATTTTAAATCACAAGCTTTCTGAGTGGTGGCCCTTCGTTAGTTGAAGTGCCCACAATCACTTGACAAACTTCATCTGACGAAGGAAGAACACAGCGAAAGCATAGAATTCCACAGCACAAAAAAACGGCCCTTCAGCCCATCGGATCCATGCCAATAAAATAGAACTACCTTATTATTCCAATCCTATTTCCAGCACTTACCCCGAAATTTGTATGCCTTGGCATGGTAAGTGCATATCTAAATTCTTTGTTGTGGACCAGCTCAAACACCCTGAGAACACATTAAAAAGATTGTCCAAACATTATTCTTTCTTATTTTAAACGTAAATGTAAGGTGTCGTGTACATTTTCAGTTCCAGATGCAATTGAGTTAGTCATAATGCCAGATTTATAGGAAGACATACTTTATTCTACTGTTCGAAGTTAAAAAACAAAAACAAGGCTTCATACCTTGTTTATCTTCTCATAGATTGTTCTTCATCTCTTCTCAAATCTGTCTCGAGAAAAAACCGGTAAAATCCACATGTTAATGCAACAGCATCGTCACAACTTCAATATTGTAAGGGTTTCTGTCTCTACCATTCCTTACAGGCAATAAGTTCCAGATACCCACAGTCCTCTGCGTGAAGCTCTTTTCCTCATATAGAACATAGAACGTAGATCATAGAAAAATACAGCGCAGTACAGGCCCTTTGGCCCTCGATGTAGTGCCGATCCAAGCCCACCTAACCGACACTAGTCCACTATCCTCCATATGCCTATCCAATGCCCGTTTAAATGCCCATAAAGAGGGAGAGTCCACCACTGCTACTGGCAGGGCATTCCACGAACTCACGACTCGCTGAGTAATGAATCTACCGCTAATATCTGTCCTATACCTACCACCCCTTAATTTAAAGCTATTCCCCCTCGTAATAGCTGACTCCATACATGGAAAAAGGTTATCATGGTCAACCCTATCTAAACCCCTAATCATCTTGTACACCTCTATCAAGTCACCCCTAAACCTTCTTTCCTCCAATGAAAACAGCCCCAAGTGCCTCAGCCTTTCCTCAGACGATCTTCTTACCATACCAGGCAACATCCTGGTAAACCTCTTCTGGACCCGTTCCAGTGCCTCCAGATCCTTCCTATAGTATGGCGACCAAAACTGCACACAATACTCCAGATGCGGCCGCACCAGAGTCTTATACAACTGCAACATGACCTCTGGACTCCGGAACTCAATTCCTCTACCAATAAAAGCCAGTACGCCATATGCCTTCTTCACTGCATTATTTACCTGGGTGGCAACTTTCAGAGATCTGTGTACATGGACACCAAGCTCCCTCTGCTCATCCACACTACCAAGTATCTGACCATTAGCCCAGTACCCCATCTTTTTGTTACTCATTCCAAAGTGAGTCACCTCACACTTACCCACATGGAACTCCATTTGCCAACTTTCTGCCCAGCTCTGCAGCTTATCTATATCCCGCTGTAACCTGACACATCCTTCCTCACTGTCAACAACTCCACCGACTTTCGTGTCATCCGTAAACTTGCTCACCCAACCTTCTAGCCCCTCCTCCAGGTCATTTATAAAAATGACAAACAACAATGGTCCCAAAACAGATCATTGTGGAATACCGCTAGTAACTGCACTCCAAGATGAACCTATACCATCAACTACTACCCTCCGTCTTCTTCCAGCCAGCCAATTCCTAATCCAAACCTCCAACTCACCCTCAATGCCATACCTCCGTATTTTTTGCAGTAGCCTACCATGGGGGACCTTATCAAACGCCTTACTAAAATCCATATACACCACATCTACTGCTTTACCCTCGTCCACCTCCTTAGTCACCTTCTCAAAGAATTCAATAAGGTTTGTGAGGCACGATCTGCCCTTCACAAAACCATGCTGACAATCCTTGATCACATTATTCCTATCCAGATGTTCATAAATCATATCCCTTCCAATTCTCTTTAAGACTTTGCTCACAACAGAAGTGAGCCTCCCCGGCCTATAGTTACTAGGGTTATCCCTACTCCACTTCTTGAACAAGGGAACCACATTTGGTATCCTTCAGTCTTCTGGCACTATTCCTGTTGACAACGACGACATAAAAATCAAGGCCAATGGCTCTGCAATCTCCTCCCTTGCTTCCCAGAGAACCTAGGATAAATGCCATCAGGCCCAGCGGACTTACCTATTTTCACCCTTTCAAGAATTTTCAACAACTCTTCCCTGCATACCTCAAAGCCATCCATTCTAATTAATCGTGACTCAGTATTCACATCGGCAACAATGTCCTGTTCCTGAGTGAATACTGACGAAAAGTAATCATTCAGTGTCTCCCCAATCTCTTCAGCCTCCACACACAACTTCCCACTGCTATCCTTGACTGGACCTATTCCTACCCTAGTCATTCTTTTATTCCTGACACACCTATAGAAAGCCTTTGGGTTTTCCCTAATCCAAACAACTAAGGACTTTTCACGTCCCCTCCTTGCTGCTCTTAGCTCTCTCTTCAGATCCTTCCTGGCTACCTTATAACTCTCAATCGCCCCAAATGAACCTTCACGCCTCATCTTTACATAGGCCATCCTCTTCCCTTTAACAAGGGATTCCAATTCATTATTAAACCACGGCTCCCTCACACGACCCTTTCCTCCTCTTCAGTTCTCCACGTGAAGACAGGTATGTATCTATTGCTTGAAAAGCGTTGAGTTCACGACCAGATTATATGCGGAGGATTAGACCAAGACTTCCTCAATAATGGCTGGGATCAAATCTCTTGCTGTTCGCATTAATTTGCTAACATGCGAGTTGATTCAGCCCTTTGGCCTTATTAAATTGCACACTGTAACCTATATAGTGTATTTTACGTTGAGTGATATGATTTAAAAATGAAATGAGCATTTCTCGCTAGATATTATTATACCACGTTTAATGAAGCTGAGAACTTTATCTTTCAGTTCCTTCATAAACTCGTGTGAATAATCAAACTTTTTTTTCTTTTAATGTGCATCGCATATGAGTGGGGCATAATCAAACGCTCCTCCAACATTAATCATGACAACTGCTTAATTTATCCATAATCTGGCAGAAGAAAACACATCCTTCATTGCCAGTCGTGGATGGATATTAGGAGAGTCACCATTATGTTCGCAAAGCAGTGCATGTTTGAAGTATTCATCTTGTTGCACCAACATTTCTGTACTGACACAAGAGAAGATACTTGAATGTTTTCTTGAAATTGTTATTACAGAGTGCATAGCAGGCTGGGTTGACAGTACTGTTAATGTAACAGAGCCAGTATCCAATTATCCAAACTGGACTGGGGACACAGACTGAACAAAAGGATTTAATGAACATGATAACATGGCATGGGGTCCATGTTATAATAAATGCCAGGAGAATTGCGAAGACAGTTTGAGTCACCCTCATTTCTCGGGTTGTAATGACCTTCTTCTTAGCAGTAGTCTTGGTCACGGTATTGATTTTATCATCAGCTCTGATTTCTCTGCCTGTCCCATTCTCGCTTATGATGGTTGGTACTATTCCTGAATTAGTTGAACTGATATTGTAGTTTTGTGATTTGCGGGCTATCTTTAAACAAAATAGTTTGCAAAATTCCTTACTGAGCCAGCTTTGCTCACTTGGAAGATTTGTTCTCTGTTGCATCATTCCTTGTTTCATCTGGCTTGATGGGAACCTACTGAAAAAAGTGGGCTCATTGAAGAACTCTGGCTCCTTTTCTTGGGCACAATTAGAATTCGTTATTTCATCATTTTGCTCTTGGAAGGGGGGAGTACCGTCATCTACATTGGTTATGCTGTTGCCATCCAATTTTTTCATTTGACTGTGACAAACACTGTCCTTGCTTGACTCTGACACCTTCTTATTCTCTTTTATTCGACATTTGCTGGCTCGAGATATATGCGCATACAAGATCACCATGATATTAACAGGGAGAATAAACGCGACTATCGCAGTATCAAAAGTAACAACAGGATTTGAGAGGAATTGAACATAGCACTCGCCATCACTAACATTCCGTTCCCCTGTGATAAGCTGCCAGACGAGAATGGGAGGAGTGAAGATAATAAATGGTAACATCCAAGAAGTCGCAATCATTATCATTGCCCTCTTAGTTGTTCTCCTCAAAGGGTAGCTATGCGGTTTGGTCACACAGAAGTAGCGGTCAAGGCTGATCACTAGGAGGTTCATACCGGAGGCATTACTGACCAGATAATCTACAGCAAGCCATAAATCACACATCATTGGGCCCATGGACCAGTGACCTATTACAATGTAAATTGTGTACAGATTCATGGAGAATACACCTACAATCAGATCAACGCAGGCTAAGCTGAAAATAAAGCAGTTATTAATAGTTTGTAATTGTTTGTTGACTTTAATAGAACATATGACCAGAATGTTTCCTATTATGGTCACTAAGCTTAATGATCCTGTTACAATCACAAGGAAGACCAATTTAAGCGTTTTGTAAGAAGTCCCTTTTCCACTATCGAGCCAGCCAGCTGGGTTACTGAGAGATTCATTCGCTTCTGTTCCATTTTCCGCTATACGATTCTGATGCGTAGTTTGTGCTGATAAAACATAAATGTTGAAGTTAAATAAAAAGATCAATAAAGCATTTTGATTCCAGATCGTTCATTGAATGCTTACAGGAAAGAATAAACAAAGCATTCGGCTCTTATAAATGTGAAGATCCTTCTCAATGCCCGGGTTTAATTCAAAGCGACCTCACGGGGCATTAAATCTAAATTGATTACAATTTGACATTAATCACGCGTGTTAGCTTATTTACATTGGTCCAATATGCCCGAATGACGAATGTTTTCCTTACGTTTTGAGTCGTCAACATTTAATAATTTTAAGTTGTTAGAATTTATGTATCAGCAGCAAATAATCATTTAAACATATTCAATTCAAGCGAGTAGCGGAGAGTTACTGGAGAACAGATGACCCGTAATAACCCGTCCTCACATGCACACACACACAAAAAAACACGTACGATACAATCTAATTCGCTCTCAGATCACGGCAGAAGAGAGGCTCATGTTCTGAGCTCTAAACCCTAGAGGGAGGGAGAAACCTGAGTTTGAGTCAATTCATACTATAGTTATCCTTTTGATCACTTTTCCTGAGATCTCAGTCAAAGAGGGAAAGTCCCACTGAGCACGCTTGTCGGGCATGCGACTGGCAGCAATGAACATTACATATTGGAAACGCAGAATGATGGATTGTCCCGGTGCTTTCCTGTAAAAATGATGCTTCTGCAACAATTCCGCTCGCAGAGCAATGCTGCAAAGATCCTCAAAACATGGACCATACGTCCATTAAGCAGCTCCGAGGTGAGATTTAAAGGTTTGCATGAATGAACGAAAAACGACAGAATGATGATGGCTTATCACCAACGACAATTCCTCGTTTCTCTGATCACATAGCTGCCATGTTTTATGAGGACAGCGCTATAAACAGGCGATGATGATTGCTTCTCATGGATTTCCTCATTGCTGAGTTGAATTGAAATAGCATGGCATGATGTAACTATTCTTTACTGAAGCTGGTGCTGCAAAAGTACCTAATATCCCAATCACTACATGTGAATATCTAAATAAATAATATTACATCGATTAAAATTCACATAAGGAACAAATGGAAACAAAAACAGAAATTGCTGGAGAAATTCAACATCTGTAGAGAGATATCAGTTAACATTTCCGGACCAGTCAGCTTTCTTGAGAAAGGAAGAAGCACATGTCTGCTAGTTTGAAGTTGACGTTCCAGAGTGTTAAATGTCCTGAGGTTTGCGGCAGAAAAGGGTCCTCAAATTTAGTGCCAAGAATGAAATTCGGCCAAAGCTGGGCATTGTATTTAAATCGATGTTTATACATGAGACCAGGGGAACATATTGAACCATGTACAAAAACATGGGGAATGGAGCCAAACGGACTTCTGTTTTTCAAGTAGACAAAAGAGACATGATAGAGCAAATCATCTTGGGTTGTGCTGCATCATTCTATGGTTTCTGCTCGTTACTTAAATCGTCAATAAACTTCAGTATGAAATTGCCAAACTGTAACTACAAAATCGTGTCCCTGGTGATGCTCGTTTCCTGCTCATTTATTCTTTTAGTCTTGTTTTTGAATAAACACTATTCAGCGCAAATTTTCCATTCGACAGTGGGTTCCATTTAAGAAAGTAAATACCGAGAATTATGGATATGCACTGTTTGAAAACTCAACGCACTGTTATCTCATTTTTTTTAACGCTTCACCAAGTTCGGAATGGATGTAGAAAATAAAAGCCTCATTTGCAGTGAAAGATATATTAATGATTTAGAATGAAACCTTGTGTTATTATGATAACAAATCAATGCATGCTTGAGTTTTTTTTAATCCACGATATTAGTGGCTAGCTTTTCTTCTGCAGAACAATTTAACTTTAAAGCATTTTTTTTTCTAATTTCCTACTTTAATTTTGTCAGAAAACAACCAAGCAACTGCCTGTCTTATCTGCTTGATGACGTCACAAGATTCCTTTGATTCTTTGCAATGCACAAACTGGTGTCCAGTAAACGGAAGGTAAAGTCACAATATATTGACCAATTTTTTGTGAGGTGCTTTCTTCAGTTCATTCATTCCCCCAACCAGATTGCAAACATGAGAAGCAATTTAAGGGAGAAATACATTGTGCGTTTGGGCTTGACTGTTGGTGGCATTGTACCATAAAGGGAATGCTTCTATAAGATCACTTTCGTCTGTAAGCTCTTCATAGCTTCCAGGAAACCATTCTTTTTTTTGAAGGATTTAGACCGTGTCGAGCACATTCATAGCCCAGGGGAAAGTGAGGACTGCAGATGCTGGAGATCATAGCTGAACATGTGTTGCTGGAAAAACGCAGCAGGTCAGTCAGCATCCAAAGAGCAGGAGAATCGACATTTCGGGCTGAGCCCTTCTTCAGGAAAGATTCATTCCTGAAGAAGGGCTCATGCCCGAAACGTCGATTCTCCTGTTCTTTGGATACTGCCTGACCTGCTGCGCTTTTCCAGGAACACATTTTCAGCCCACATTCATAGACCACTCCGCATACCAGCAGATGCCCTTCTCTCGGACATATTTAATCTAGTTTCCTGTTCATTACCTGTCCTGTACATTAATTGTAGACATGTCCATCCGTCTGCATCATAAGGAGCTTCATGTTCTAACTGCTGTGCGATCAATTAACATCCCGAGTTTTCTCTCAAACAATGTCACTGCCTTGTATTTTTTGCATCGTCATGATCGTTTTGACATGTAAAATGATCTTGAAAATCAAAACCGTTAACTGTTTTGAGGAGTCTTTTGACTTTGCATTTCACCCGTGTTTCATATTTTCTCGAACTTTATTTGTACAATCGAGTCTGTTCATTTTATTCTCAATCTATTTTTTCTTTGCATCGATTGTTTTTCCCTCTGCGTTTAATTCTGCTCTTCAACTCTCCTTTCGCTGTCCCTTTTGGAAGGTTCTTCTGCTGACAAACCTCATAGTTATTCTTCTATTCGTGCAAACATTAGCCTGGAAAGTACTTGTATAATGCAGTCACTGTTCCATATATCGGACATATATGGCTGATTTGCCCACAACAAAATTGTTCACTCAACATTGTGTTAATATTCGTATTATCAGGTTGTGTGATGCTGATGGAAAGAAAATTACTGACCATGGTACAATGTGTACCTCCCCTGTTCGTCAACAACAAAATTGCAAGGGAGCGTTTGCATCATTGTTAGCCTGCAGCCAGATCGCAGTTGATTAATCCCACCAAAAAGAACAGTTCAGTATTTCAGTTCTGATCATCTGGGAATGTCGTACTGACTCTCCAGCAGTGCAGTACTCCATTTTTACAGATAATCAGACGGTGGAATAGTTCGTCATTGAAGATCCAACGACAGTGCATTATACATCCAATACCTCTCCTCTGACAGTGTAATACTCCTTTAGTAATGACCCTTATATAATCCTTAACACATCCTGATGAACCTATTCTGCACCTCCGCCAAAGATTCTACGTTCTTCTGGTCTTATAATAACCAAAGCTATGTGAAATTTTCCAATCGTGGCCGATTAAATTTCTTTACAGCTGGAACATGACTTGCAAAATTTTACAAGCTCCGCCTTGAGTGATGAAGGAAAGTATGCCATATGCCTTCTGGAAACTTATCCACTTATGCTGCCACATCCAGGGAACTTTGGACGTGTATGCCGAGAACCCTCTGAATGTTGATGTTTCTAAGAGTTCTTAATTTACCGTATACTACCGCCCAACTTTAGACATTCTAACATGCATTCAGGTCGCATTTCGTCAGAGTAAATCTATCTGATTTTTCTTTGCCCAAGTCTCCTAAATATCTGTATTCTCTGCAATCGTCCTCAGTATTTGTAGCTCCCTCATTTTGTGTATTCTACAAACTTCCTAATCAGACGACAGACATTCTAATCGAAACGATTCATGCGTTGATCGCAAACAGGAGGGATCCCAGCACTGAACCCAGTGAAAGAAATGAAATTTATAACTAATGTAAATGTTGCTTAATGTCTCTTATGTGTTTAGTCTGGTCTGGAATGTCTCCCTCTATTCTTACAAATAACATAAACGCGTTTTATTTTTGTTCATAATATTTAATCAGCCAGGAGCTTACCTTTAATATTGTGATTTGGAGATGCCTGTATTGGACTGAGTTGTACAAAGTAAAAATCACGCAACACCAAGTTATTTTCCAACAGGTTTAAATGGAAGCACGAGTTTTCGGAACGCTGCTCCTTCATCAGGTGCTGTGGAGTACACAATTGGAAGACAAAGAATTTCTCGCAAATGTTTACAGTGTGATGTAACTGAAGTTATACATTGAAAAAATACCTTGATTGTTTGTTAAGTCTCTCATGTGTTAGAATGACTATGATAGTTTCACTTCTTTCATATCTAAATCTCAAAGCATTTTAAAAAAATACGTTCTCAGGTTAACTGTAACAATTGTTGTCAGACCAGATAAGATATCAGGATGTTGAAGATGTTAGCATCCATGTGTTCCCTTTCTGTGCCATAATGTTTAGGCGGATTATAATATAAAAAGTGAGTTAACAGAGTCTTACATGGATTCATGCAGTTTTTGAGCAAAGTACAATGTAACTCTACAAGTACAAATTCACCCCACAAACGTTTGTGTATTGGCTGTAGGGTTGCTCGCTGAGCTGCAATTTTCATTTCCAGACATTTCGTTCCCTTACTCGGTAACATCTTCTTGGAAATGGCTTTTTAATTAGATGTTTGGGTTTCCTTGGGTTGGTGATGTCATTTCATGAGGTGATGTTTTGCAGAGACTTGAGCAAACAGATCTGCCAACCATCCAACCAAAACTCTGGGTCCGCCACCTGGATGACACTACGGTCATCACTAAACGAAATAAGTTAGAGGAAACCTTCAAGACCATCAATAATACATTACTAGCATAATTTCACTAAAGAGGAGGAAAACAACAACAAACTACCATTCCTAGATGTCACAGTAGAGCGAACAGCTAATGTGGAAATTCAAATCAGTGTCTACAGAAAAACAACACGTACAGACCAAATATTATACTACAGAAGCAATCATCCCAACACCCACAAATGAAACTGCATCAGAATATTATTTTCAACGAGCCAACACACACTGCAGCACAGAGGAACGACGCAGAGCAGAGGAAAGTCACCTATACTGCGTATTCAAAAAGAATGGGTACCCAATGAACACAGTCCACCAATGTCTCAGCAACAAACGCAAACAAGCAGACAAAACATGTACAGAAACCCTAGACACTCTCCCCTACATTAAAGACATCTCGGAAATGACTGCCTGACTATTCAGACCGCTTGGCACCATGGTAGCCCACAAAACCACCAACATGCTAAACAGCAGCGAATGAAATTGAAAGACCCTATAAAGACAATGAGCAATACTAACGTCATTTACAAAATACCGTGCAAGGACTGTAACAAACACTACATTGGATAAACAGGCAGAAAACTAGCCACCAGGATGCACGAACACCAACTAGCCACAAGAAGACATGATCCTCTCTCGTGAGTATGCTCACATAGAGATGAGGGAGGACACCTGTTCGACTGGGACAATACATGCATCCTAGGACAAGCCATACAAATTCCGAGAATCATGGTATTCCAACCGGAACTGTATCAACAAACACATCGAATTAGACCCCATCTACCACTCCCTGAATAGTGGAACAGAAAGTGACTTCACCACAGGAAATAACATCACCACAGGAAATGACTCACCAACCCAAAGAAACCCAAGCATATAAATGGATAGCAGGAATTTTCAGCATTGCTTCGCCTGGGGTCGACTGAAGATTTTACCTAGTAAGGTAACGAAACATCTGGAAATGAACCTTTCAGCTCAGTGAGCAAACCTATATCCAAAACCTCAACCTGAGCTACAAATCTTCTCAAAACTCAGTTTAAATGTATTGTGCATGTGGGTATGTATGTGTGTGTCTGGGATGGGGAGTTATGAGTGTCTGTGAGAGATAATGTATATGTGTGTATGAGTGTAAAGTGTCTAAGTCTGTGAGAGGATGTATGTGTGAGTGTAGGTGTATGTGCGTCTGTAAGAATGTGTGTGTGTCTCTGGTGGGGAGGTTGCGACTGTATATGTGCGCGTATGTAAGTGTAAAGGGGTATAAGTCTGTGGGAGGGTGCATGTGTGAGTGTGAGAGTGTGTGTGTCTGTAGGAGTGTGTGTGTACGCATCTGGGGTGGGGGTTGCGATTGTCCGTGTGAGAGTGTATGTGTGTGTGTGAGTGTAAAGTGGTCGAAGTCTGTGAGAGGGTGCATGTGTGAGTGTGAGAGTGTGTGTGTCTGTAGGAGTGTGTGTGTATGCATCTGGGGTGGGGGTTGCGATTGTCCGTGTGAGAGTGTATGTGCGTGTGTGAGTGTAAAGTGGTCGAAGTCTGTGAGAGGGTGCATGTGTGAGTGTGAGAGTGTGTGTGTCTGTAGGAGTGTGTGTGTACGCATCTGGGTGAGGGTTGCGATTGCCCATGTGAGAGTGTATGTGTGTGCGTGAGTGTAAAGTGGTCTAAGTCTGTGAGAGGGTGCATGTGTGAGTGTGGCAATGTGTGTATGTAAGAGTGTGTGTGAGTATCTGTGTGTGAGTGTAAAGTGGTCTAAATCTGTGAGAGGATGCATGTGTGAGTCTGGGAGTGTGTGTCTGTAGGAGTGTGTGTGTGTCTATGTGCGTGCCTGTGTTTAGGGCTGTGTGTGTGTGCGTTTGCATGTGCAGGAGTGTCTGTGTGTGTCTAGTGCAATGGTGGTCACCTGTAGTGTGACATGATCCAAAGGCACCGGTTGAGGAACCCCCTATGGGTACTGAACTTAGTTATCAGCCTCTGCTCGGCCACTTTTTTCTGCTCCCTGCCCCAAACTCCACCTTGGAGGAAGGTCACCCGAAGGTCCGAGGTCAAATGTCCTGGACCATTGAAGTCTTCTTCAACTGGGAGAAACACTTCTGTCTGTTGATTGTTGTGCAGTGCCCATTCATCCATTTCCATAGCCTCTGTTTGGTTTCACAAATATACCATGCCTCAGAACATCATTGACTGCAGTGTATGAGATAGACAAAATTGGCTGAGTCGCATGAGTACCTGCCAGACACATGGTGGGAGGTGTTGCCATGCGTAATGTGGTATCCATGTCCACACTCTGACATATCTTGCAGCGCCTACTGTTACAGGGTTGGATGGAGTTGTCCTGAATGCCGGGCTGTTTGCTACAAACAATGATCTGTTTGAGGTTTCGTGGTCGTTTAAAGGCGAGCAGTGAAGGTGTGCAGAAGGTCTTGGCGAGGTGCTCATCCTCATTGATAATGTGTTTCAGGTGGTGAGGATCATAGCAGAGATTTCCGGCTCCAGGGAAGTACTGGACAACAAAGGGTAACCTGTCGGTTGCAGCACGTGTCTCTTTCTTACGGAAGTCATCACAACTCCTTGCTGTGGCACGTTGGAACTGGTGGTTGATGTATGGAGCATCATATCCCGTTCTTATGAGGACATCCCAGAGTATATCCAGGTGCCCATCACATTCCTCCTCATCTGAACAGATCCGGTGTGTGCGTCGGGCTTTTCCATAGAGGATTGCTGTTTTAATAAGTTTTGTGTGGAAGCTGGAGAAGTGTAGCATTATGAGGTTGTCTGTGGGTTTGCCATAGAGTGTGGTGCTGATGTGCTCATCCTTGCTGGAGTTGCAGTATCCAAGAATGAGAGTAGAGAGTAGTCCATTGTGAGTTTGATAGTTGGCTGAAACTTGTTGATATCACTGGGTAGGTTTATCAGTGACTCTTCGCCATGGGCACAGAGGGAGAAGATGTCATCAATGTACCTGGGGTACTATGTTGGTTGGAGGTCCTGTGTAGAGAAGAAGTCTTGTTCGAACCTGTGCATAAAGTTGCTCGCATATTGGGGTGCAAATTTGGTTACCATGGTTGTTCCATATGTCTGGATGAAGAATTGGTTGTCAAAAGTGAAGACATTGTGATTGAGGATAAAGCAGATGAGGATGGTGTTCTGAGATTGTCAGTTGTTGGTGTTGAGTACTGAGGCTGTTTCCACGATGGCATTATTGTTAGCATGCTGGTGTAGAGTGCTGAAACACCCAAAATCATGAGGAATGTTCCCAGTTCGACTGGTACGTGCGTGCTGAGTTTCTGTAAGAATGTTGTACTATTGCGACAGAAGCTGTGAATCCCCTGTACAGTGGGTTTCAAAACGCCTACAACATAGCCAGAGAGATTCTCACAGAGTCCGATTGCCTGGTACAAGGGGACATCCTGGTGTGTTGGTTTTGTATATCTTTGGAAAACAGTAGAAGTCAACTAAACCAGAAGTACGTGGGATGAGGAGACGGAGGAACTGTGAAGGAATGGATCTAAAATCCTCTTAAATGTGTTTCATTCACAGGTATATTCTTTGGTCTGATCAGCTGGTAGTTGCCTGTCGTGTTCCTGGTTGTTGAGTTGTCGGTACACTTCCTTGCTGTAATCTGTTCTATTCTGAATGACGATGGTTCCTCCTTTATCTGCTGGTTTGATGACAATGTTGTGATTGGTTTTGAGAGCACGGATGGCGTTGCGTTGTGAACGGCTGATGTTCTGTTCTACCTTGATGGTATGGCTGATGCACCTGGCATTTGTATACTTCCTGATGGTTTGAGTATGCATGTCACCCACAGGGCAGTGGCCCTCCAGTGGTGTTCAAGTTGACGCCTTTTTTAGTAGCTCCTCTACAGATCCCTATGATGATTGTTTTGGTTCGTCAGTGGCCTCATTAGGATCACTGCTGGTTCTCTGAAAAACTCCTGGAGTCTCATTCTTCTGATGAATTCCTCCATATGTGCTGCAAGATCCAAGGGGTCAATTTTAGTGGTGGGGCAGAAATTGAGACCCCTGCTCAGGACTTCAATGTCTTCCAGTCGAAGGTTGTGGTTCAATAAGTTGATAACTGATCTCCCTGCGGTCATAATGTTATCCACTGTGGTTCCAGGATGGGCTTGGTTACTACTGGTGAGAATGCCAAGTTTCTCCAGTTTTTGTTCTTGGTGTGCATGTAAATTGTGTAGTGGTGTTGCCTTGTCTGTTTCACTAACTCCATGCAACCCTGTCATGGTAGGCACTGCAAGACTTGTCAGAGTGAGGACATGGATACCAAAATTATCCGTGGCGACATCTCCCACCATGTAAATGGCAGGTACTCATGTGACTCAGCCAATGTTGTCTGTATCATATGCTGCAGGCAAGGATACCCTGAGGCATGGTACGTTGGTGACGCCGAGCAGAGGCCACAGCAACATATGAATGGGCACTGCACAACAATTAACAGACTGGAGTGCACCCTCCCAGTTGGAGAACACCTCAGCGGTCCAGGACATTCGACCTCGGTCCTTTGGGTGAGTTTCCTCCAAGGTGGACTTTGGGACAGGCAGTAGCGAAAAGTGGCTGAGTAGAGGCTGATAGCTAAGTTCAGTAACCATAAGGAGGGCCTTAACCGGGACCTTGTGTTCATGTCACACGTACAGGTGACCACCATTGCAGTATGCACACCCAGACACTCCTACACACTCACACACACATACATACACACACTCACACATGAACCCTCTCACAGACTTAGAGCACTTCGCACTCACACACACATATATGCACTCTCTCTCACAGACACTCACAACCCCCCACCCCAGACCTACGCGCACACACACACTCCCACACTCACACATGCATCCTCACACAGACTTAGACCTGTATACACACACACACACACATTCTCTCACAGACACTTACACCCCCGACCACAGACACACACACACACGAATTTGTAATTGTAGAGTTATATTTTAATTTGCTCAAAAACTGCACGAATCCGTGTAAGACTCTCTTAACTCACTTTTTAGCTTAGAATCAGTCTGAACATCATGGCACAGACAGGCAACACAGGGAGGCGAACACCTTCAACATCTTATCTGGGATGACACCAAATGTTAGTTAACCTGAGAATGTAGTTTTTATGAAACAAGTTTTGTGATTGACATATGAAAGAAGTGAAACTACCATGGTCATTCTAACAGATGAAAGATTGAACAAACTATCAAGTTATTTTTCAATGTATAATCTCAGTTACATCACACTGTAAACATTTGCTATATATTCTTTATCGTACAATTGTGTACTCCACAAAAACCCGATGAAGGAGTAACGCTCCGAAAGCTAATGCTTCCATTTAAACCTGTTGGACTATAACCTGGTGTTGTGTGATTTTTAAACTTTATTATCAGTTGCTGTTACTGCCCCTCTGCCCTGAAGGCTAATTTTACCTCTTGTCATGAATGTTGAAATGATACCCTGTCAACTGACTGCACACCACTGACATATTAGAAAGGCACAATTCATAGCATCGACATGTATTGGATATCACTGTTTACCCGCGGTTCAGATCTAACATCGTCCACTTACGACAGTTTTTTTAGTTCTTTCTGTTCGCCAATTCGTTATCACAATTGTCCCTGTCAATGTTAGGGGCATTAACTAACATTTTGTTTCCTAATCTAAGTTCGGATTAACAATGAGTTTAATAAGGAATGATTGTTTTTCCTTCAGAATTATATTTTAAAAATCCAGCACAGCAGCAAGCTTTTTGGTTCAACCATTCTATCCTGATTATTTCAAAGATCTGTTGAACGACCCTCACTTTTTCTCACCGTTGTACTGTATTCTGGCAATTGTTCTTCCTTCAGTTACTTATTAAATTCCTGTTTGAAGCCGACAGTTGCATTTGTGACAATCAACACATCAAGCTCTGGGTTTCAAGTCCTAAGCAATGTTTGCGAAATTGTTTCCCTTTGTTTTGTGCATTTTTGTTTTGAAAGTCTGTGCACTTGATTATTAGTACTATAGCCATTTGGATCATCTTGTCTTATTATATATCATTATGCAAAAAAAAACGTCCTTTGATTTATGGATTGTGGGCATCACTATCCAGGCCAGTCAGTATTAATCCACTCACCGTTGCGCTCATTCAACATTCAAGCGACCTTCCCTTCTAATCATTCTCCCTTTAATGTTTTTCCTTATAATCACAACATTAATACTCACTTCAAACACTCTTGCAATAGAATCAGTTTTCCGATCAATTTTTGATTGCTGTTTTCAGAATTTGCTGCTGGTTTTGAAGGGTTCGAAACATAACGTTCACCACCAGACATTCAAGTACTGTATCTACTCTCATTTAAAATGTGCACGCCAGCAATGTTTGCATTACTAATCATCTCCTCACGCTCTTCACTGTTTCAACCACATTTGAAATTATACTCGAAAAGGTTTTTTCTTCATATTTATCATAATCTCCTGACTATTAAGTTTTTCAACTTACAAACAAAACTGCTGTTTCATTTGTTTATTATTCGTCACCTTGCTGCCACTTGTCGGATTGTAATAACAGTAATGCAACAACCACTTTTTACTGTATGTCGACATGATTTGCAGCTGCATTATTGCTAGTTCCAGGTAAGGAGTCCTTCAAATCAGAGTTTGTTCCACAACACATTTATTTCTATTGAATTTTAGCTTACAAGTGTTCGACAATTCCTCAAGTTTCTGAATGTTTCCCCTTCAATATTTGAAAATCCTCCTTATTTCCAATTTTTACACTCTGAGACCTGTATTGTTGCCACTCAGAGAACAAAATCGAGAATTCTTAGATCATGAATTCAGTGAGAATTACTGATAATGGTGGGAAGTATCTCGCTCACACAGTTTAATTAATTAACCAATTTAAGTAAACGGATTATTGAACACATTTTTCAACTGCTCTCTGAACTTACTGAGAGTCATGGCATAAATGTAAGTACGTGTGCAGCAACTTAGGAGCTGGAGCATGAATCCTAATTCTTGCTTTAAATAAGGCACCAATATAGACTCAGACTCGAAGAACGTCAATCCAACACTTGCAGAATCCACCACATGGATCGACCATAAGAGAATGAAATTCCCAGACAGAACAAAAAGTAAAGAGTTCGTCTTTGTGTGCCTCTCCATCACCAATTCACAAGGACGCTTACCATTGCTGCTTCCCTGTAGTCTCTTACAGACTGTTCTTGATAATAATATATATCTCATGATGAGAGCATGAAGCAGTAGTATGACAACAAAAGGAAGCGCTAGAGTAAGAATATAATGAAGACGCATGGCTGCCAACATGTCCAGTGTTTCCGTAAAATTTCTTGATACACAACAAAACCAAACTCTGTACCCAAGTAGATAATCATCCGTTAACATAACATACCACGTGATATTCTTTATCGAGCTCAGTAAAATTACCGATCCCAGGGCAAAAGCTGCAGTTTTCTCAGTGCAATATTTATGTTTAAACTTTTGGCAACAAATGGCTACAAACTGATCAAAAGTGAACACGACAGTGAACCAGACACAACAGTCTGTGGCTGAATGCAGCATGATGTCATGGATTTTATATATTTCGGTGAAGTGCTCAAGGACAAGACTTTTCTGAAAAAGAATTGGAAAGTATCTGTCCATCAGTTCAATAATAAGAAGCAAGGTATCCGCCGCAGCCATAGATAGCAAGTAATGGGTAATGCATTTGCTGAGACCACAATTCCCCCGAGATAGAATCAGAGCAGTCATTATGTTAACTGTGAGGAAGAGATATAAATATGAGAAAAAGCAGTTCACTCATGTAATAAGAACAACGCCACTATTCAGAAATTGTGAAGAGTACAATATATCAATATGTTCTAATTTTGATATATTTTCAGATCTACTCAAATGCACATGATTGTCATTTATAGATGATTAGGTGCAAAACTCCTCAACGAACTTATTTCAGAGCCAACAGAAGGTTTTCTTATTCATGTCAGTGATATACTGCACGCTGATGATGCTGCACTAATTGCGTAGCCTGAAGACAAGCTAGCAAACCTCAACATGTGATGTATTGACGAATGTGATCTTCTCCTCCACACACTCAAATTCAAGAAAACTCTGCTTTGGGACAACGTGACGTTTCTACTCACATAATCAGACTGAAAAAAAAACACAGCACTCGAAGCAATCAATAACTTCTGCCAACTAGTCTATGTTGAGAGAGAAAAACTGTCTCCTACTGACAACTCAGAAAAAGGCAGTCTCCACGTTTGATCCTTTGTCAGAACTGATAGGAAGAGAAAAGAAAATTCTGAAACAATCTGACCGACACAATCTTTCGTGGTTGAATACTTTCAGCCAATTGTTTATTTGTCATGAAGCTTAAATAGCCAAAATGTCAATGTCAGTGTAGCGGCATTGAAGCACCTGAGCCCAAGGCTCACATGCTCCTTTCTCTCTCTCTGCTTTTTTTACTCTATTTTTACTTCTTCTTTCTTTTTTTTATCTGTGGTCTTTTTAATCTTGGTGTCGTTTGCGTTCATTTGGGGAGTTTAAGTGCGGAGACATTGGTGGGGTGGATGAGTAATGACGGCAGTGTAGGGCACAAAGCGGCTGTAGTGAGATTATTTTGGAGAGTGGTGACTTAAGTTCCAGTGGCGGTAACGTCGTTTGGTCTGGTGCAGGCAGCGCCAATGTGGTGGCTGAGGCTGTGGCAGCATTTCTCATCCCAATGCAGGATTCATGGTGGCGGCGGTGGAAAAGTATTAGTAGAGAGTGGCAACTCCAAGTTGGAGGGAAGTCTTTTGTAACAACTGAACCAGGACTCTTCTGAACCCCTGTCGGTGGTGAAGATTCTATGGTCCGACCAAATTCTGCCATCATAGGGAGAGCCAGAAGTCAGCTTGGGACATTCCATTTGGTTTTGTTCCTGTTCCTTTGATTTGTACTTGTTGCATTGTTTCTCTGAGATGGCAAGGAGATTGTCGACTGTTTACGCTTTTCACTGTGTTCCTGTAATTGGTATGTGACAATAGAATCTAATCTCATCTAATCTAACCAGCTAAATCAAATGTGCCAAGAACGGTTTTGGCACTTAAGCAGTGGATACCTCACTAGTTTTGATAGTTCCACGTCTACAAAGAAATTCCTTGCAAGGAGATGAGTGTGTAAGGGAGCTCAACTTCAAGGAGATTTTCAAACAAAACCTCAGGCGTCAACGGCAATCACAAGTCTAGAATTCTTCCTGAAGATTGATATAAATGAAGTCAACGTCTGTAAAGTGCAACCAGAGTGCTCTCAAATTTTAGAGATGTAAAAGGGCATTCCAACTTGTCAAATTTGGTCGCAATAGATTTCATCCCCAATGACAGATGGGGTGAATTCCCCTCGTGGTACTTGGATCAGTCTCTCTCGTTCCACCTTCATCACAAGTGTGGCAATTCATTTCACCGATACTCCCCATTTTTCTGAGGTTGCACTTACATCATCTCTAGCAGGTGGATCGTTGCTAAACTGAGATTAATATTGAAATACACGTGTCGGTTCCAGTAAAAATTACTCGACGAACTCCATCAATTAATGAAATTGAATATTTCAGATAAAGAAAAGAAAATGCAAGTCTTTTTGTGACAGGGTTCCTTGCTCTCTGCTTCAGCATCCAATTTCGAGTCCAGCATCAAAATGTTTTTGTGCTGGATGTTAAATTGATACTGTGATCAAACCAATTGATAATCAGTGAGAAAGTTCAGTCACAACCTACTGGCCATTCAGTAAGAGCGGCAAAATCTCCTGATCAGCAATCCTGTGGAATGGAATAGCAAGCCATTATAGTCACTCCAATGCAAGCGTATGGTCCAATGTCCAGAAACCCTCTCTGCTTTCTGTTTTGTGCTGATTCATAATCCATGGCAGTAATTAATTGCTAAACGTCATGGTCTAGGAAACATGTATTGACATTTATTAACCTTTGGATATCCGACAGGAAAGAAGTACTCAGTATAAATGGATCATTTGTACATTTCCAGACTAAGATTATTGGAGGCACAGTCGGATCAGTACACGTGTTCGTTCACAACCTATATCAATGTTTTGGCTGCACAAACCAAATGTAATTTTCTAAAATTGCAAACATCACAAAGGAAATCAGAGATGTACCCAATGAGAAAGATATAAAACATACTCCAGAAAATGTGAACAGGAATAAAGATTGGGAATAAGACGGCAATTGACATATGAGGGATTAACCAATTTCACAAGAAGAACAAATGTCCAGAGTAGTCCATAAATGGTGAGAGGTAGACATTTCTAAATTAACAAAGGAACCTTTGTGTGCTTGTTAATAAATCTCGAAAGGCATGCATTCAAATGTCTTGACAGATTAGAATGGTGAACGGAATGTTAGCCTTTCTCACAAGGGGATCTGAGTACAGATGCACTGACGTGTGGCTATAATTCTTCGGGAGCTTCTTAAGCCTGCAGCTGGATTACTGCATGCAGTTTTGGCGTCTTTGCTCAAAGATATGTTTAACAGTGAAGGAATGCAATGAAGATTCACCAGACTTACTCTCTGGATATCAGGGCATGCCTCTGCAGAGATTCAATAAAGTTGTTCTGTCGACATCGGAGTTTTGACGATGAGTCATCATCACAATGAAAACTGCAAAATATATAAAGGGATCAAAAAATGCAAGCCAGTTTGTTCCTCTGGCTTAGGAGTCGGGAACTATGTGTCAAAACATAAAATAACGATGTCTTTCTGAAGAATTTTGTTTTTGCTCAGAGATAGGAAACCTTAGAGAACTGCTGGCTCGAGCACTGAGGAAGTGCATCAGTTTAAATACGTGTCGAATAAACTGAAAAAAGGGTGATGGTGTTTTTCTTAGCAATGCTGCAAAGGGTTATATGCCTAGAGTGAAAAGATATTGATGCATTGAATCAGAAATGGCTAATTATTGACAGGTCAGAATTGTCGGACTGAATGGTCGACTTGTTTTCATATGTTCCTAAACAAGCAGAAAATGCAGATGCACAAACATGAATGGTGGAATTTTCTTGAAGATGATGTCAAAGTCAGTGCATTCAGAATGTTTCTGAACTTTCACGTAAAAAGAGCTATAGCTGTCAAAAAGTAGTGAAGAGACCAAGAAACATTAGAGGAGTTCGGGACTTCAGAGCATATTGATTGTGGGTCAGAGAGAGACTTCTTCTCACACGTGCCACAGACCCCATTAAGTTCAATTATTTCAAATCAACAATTTCAAAGGGGTCCACTGGAAGTCTAATCATTACATGAAATTACGATTGGAAGATGATTCGTGCTTGTTATAACATCAAGCCATCTCGAAAAGAAAGAATGATGTGAAGTCAAGGATAGCATAAAATGAGATGGATGACCAGAGCTGCATTCAAAGTCATGACTGTGAAATTTTTCGCTGATTATCGAAGGTCTATGTATCTCCACATGTTGATAAAAATCTGTATCATGATGCGTGTGAGACAGAATTAGAATTTAAGTTTTCTAGTGCGTGCTGAAAATGTGAAATAATTGAATCTTAAGAAGAAACTTCCAATTGGGAACAATTGGAAAAGTTAATTGGCTATGGCATTCTAAATAAATCCACTAGCGGTCAAAATAAATGTACATTGGTATAACATGATGGGTAGAATGAATAAAGTTCGCTCAATGAATGGATTTGTTGGCTTAAAACAATGAACAATTATAAAAATTAATAACTGGAAGTATACACTTACCAGGAACACCAAAGATAGCGAGGAGAGGATAATACATCTTTCCTAAGCTGATGATGATTTTGTATATCATCCACTGGTCCATTTCTGTCGAGCCACTGTGAGAATAAGTGATGCATCTACTGACACTAAATATATATGAACGATTGAAAAAAGTTTCATCGCCAAACGAAGTGTAACAAATTGATTCCATGGAGGCAGTCATTAATTGCAGTCAGTGAACAAATATGTTCAGATAATTCATTTCAGATTCAACACATTTGGTATCATTGCATGCATTTAGCCACAGGAACACCCTTCACAAAGCAAATGCCTTGATATTTCCAGTATAAACACGCCATGAAACCAACATCAATTCACACTTGATGGTCCCCATAGCATGAGACGATGCATTGCACGTCTAACTTCAGTAATCTGTTAAACATACTCTATTTTGTTATGGTTATCACCCCGATCCCACGCAGATGTTCCTATCACAAGCAGAAAATATCCCTGACAGAGACAGGCCCTTATTTTCCAAAAATACAATACTAATTGTCCTCCACCAGATGTCACCTGCTGTAGTTCTGTTACTCACCTCATCTGCATCACTGTCTGTGCATATATGGTGAAAATCCTACAAAGAACATTTTCCTTCCCTGCTGTCTCCAATGCCCCTTGCCAAACTGGAAAGGCATGAGGAAGGCGTAATTTTAAGACACTTTGGAGGATTCACTCTTCAGTAAATGGTCTAGGAGGCTGAAAAGCAGAACAAGCTGCAATTAGTCTGCAGGTCAGTTTTGTTCTGTGGAGAGAAACATAATAAATACTGCAGGAGGGTGTCGTTAATCAGACCTGAATAAAGATTAGAATGCAATCATTTTTAGGCAGTGGGAAATGGGTTCCAAGAGGGAAAAGGGTGGCTCGAAAAACAAAATACATTAATTATAAAGGATGCTAAAGCTTGTTTGATGAAATGACAAAAGTTTTATATTACAAATGCGAAATACTCAGTTGACTTCAGAAAAGCAACAAAAAAAAATGCAGACATTGATGAGAACAATCGCTTCAGCTTGTAATGCAACACATACGATGAAGAAAGAAGAAAGATTAATGAACCAAACAAAAATATAAAGGCGACAAGATTTATCTAAGGTTAGGTTTTATCGAAAGTAATGGAATTCAACATGCAAAGACCAAAGGGAACAAATAAAATTTACAGCCCAGGAAAAGACCCTTTGGCCCTCCAAGCCTGAGCCAATCCAAATGTACTGTCTAAACCTTTTGTCTATTCCTAAGCATCTGTATCCCTCTGCTCCCCACCTACTCATGCATCTGTTCAGATGCATCTTAAGTGAATCTACCGTGCCTTCCTCTACCACTTCTGCCAGCAATGTGTTCCAAACGCCCACCACTCTCCATGTGTAGTACTTACCACGTGTATCCCCCTTAATCTTTACACGTCTCACTTTGAAAGTATGACCTCTCGCTATTAAATCCTTCAACCTGGGAAAAAAAGCTTGTCTCTTTTCACCCTGTCTATTCCCTTCATGATTTTGTAAACCTCAAGCAGGTCCCCCCTCAATTTCCTTTTTTCGAGTGAAAATAAACATAACTTACTCAACCTCTCTTCATAGCTAGCACCTTCCATACCAGGCAAAATCCACGTAAACCTTCTCTGCACCCTCTCCAAATCGACAACATCCTCTTGATAATGTGATGCTCAGAACTGTACACAGTATTCTAAATGCGGCCGAAACAATGTCTTGTACAATTTTAACATGAATTGCCAGCTCTGATTACTCAATACCCCGTCCAATGAAGGTAAGCATACTTAATGCTTTCTTTACCATTCAATCCACCTGTGCAGCAACCTTCAGGGAACAATGGACCTGCACTCCCACATCTCTCTGCCCATCAACTTTTCACAAGGCTCTTCCATTCATTGTATAAGCGCTCTAGACTTCGACTTGCCTAAATGTGTCACCTCACATTTGTCTGGATTGAAAGTCATCTGCCACTTTTCCACCCAACTCTCCAGTCTATGTATATTCTCCTGTATTCTCTCTCAGTCCCTTGTGCTTTCTGCCACTCCACCAATCTTTGCGTCATATGCAAACTTGGTGATCATAACAACATTGCCCTCTTGTAGATCATTTAAGAATCTTATAAACAACAATGGTCCCCAATACGGACCCCTGTGGAACACCACTGATCACCTTTCTCCATTTCGAGAAACTCCTTTCAACTACTACTCTCTGTCGTCTGTTGCTCAACGAGTTCTTTATTCAACTGGAACACCCTGCACACCATGTGACTTCACTTTCTCCATTAGTCTAAAATGGGGAGCCTTACCAAACGCCTTACTAAATTCCATGTATATGCCATCAATAGCCCTTCCTTCATCTAACTACTTGGTCATTTCCTCGAAGAACTCTATCACGTTGGTAAGGCACGACCTCCCCCGCATAAAACCATGTTGCTCATCACTGATAAACTCATTCCTTTCCAAATATAAAAAAAACCTGTCTCTCAGTACCTTCTCCAACAACGTCCCCACCACCAACGCCAGGCTCACTGGTCTGTAGTTACCCAGAATATCCCTACTCCACTTCTTGTACAGGGAACAATATGAGCAATGTTCCAGTCCTCCGGCACCTCACCTGTATTTAAGGATGCCACAAACATGTCTGTCAGGGCCCCAGCTATTTCCTCTCTCACCTTCTTCAGCAACCTGTGATAGATCCCATCCGATCCTTGGGATTTGTCCACCTTAATAAACTCTAGCATACCCAACACATCTTTCCTACTTATGCCAACGTGAGCCTGACTAATCAAACTTCTATCTCTAATCTCAAGGTTTATAATGTTCTTCTCCTCAGTGAACGCTGATGCAAAGTAATCATTCAGAATCTCACCCATTCTCTCAGGCTTGGCACACAGACTTCCTTCTTTATCTTTTAGCGTACTAATCCTTTCTCTAGTTACCCCCTTGCATCTTACGTAAGAATAAAATGCTTCGGGATTTTCCTTAATTCTGCTCGCTAAAGAAATTTCATGAACCCTCTTAGCCAGTCTGATCCCTTGTTTAAGACTTGTCCTACTCTTCCGATATTCCTCCAGTGCCGTTCTGTTCTCAGCTGCCCAGACCTTAGGTTCACGTCCCTTTTCACCCTGGCTAGTCGTACAATTTCTCCTGTCGTCCACGGTTCACGAATCTTGCTCCTCCTATCTTTGCCTGCAAAGGGACATGCCTATCCTGCACTGTTGTTAACCTATCTTCGAAAGTCTCCCACATCTCAAAAGAGGGCTTCCCTTCAAATAGCTGTGTCCAATCCACATTTGCCAACTCCTGCCTAATTTTGATATAATTGGCCTTGGCCCAGTTTAGCACTCTTCGCATAGGACCACTCTCTTTTCGTTTATCTACGAGTATTATAAAACTTAGGGAATTGTGGTCACTGTTCCCAAAGAAATCCCTCACCGCAACTTCTACCACTTGTCCTGGCTAGTTCCCCAGTACCAAGTCCATTATAACCCCTTCCCTCATCGGACTATTGCCATACTGCTCTCAAAAACACTCCTGGACGCTTGGTAAAAATTCTACTCCATCCAGACCTCTGACGCTAAGTGTATTCCAGTCAATGTTAGGAAAATTAAAATCTCCCATCAACAGTAACCTATTGACTCTACATCTATTCTTAATCTGTTCACCTATTTGTTCTTCTACCTCATGCTCACTGTTGGGAGGTCTGTAATACAGCCCCAACAATGTAACTGCACCCTTCTTATTTCTCAGCTCCACCCACAATGCCTCACTACCCAAGACCGCCTTAGTGCCCTCCTTTAGCACAGCCATGATATCGTCCCTGACGAGCAATGCAACTCCACCCCCTCCTTTACTTCCCTCCCTGTCCTGTCTGAAACATCTACATCCTGGAACATTCAGTTGCCAATCATCACGCCCTTCCTTCAACTAAGTCTCTGTGATGTCAATAATGTCATACTCCCAAGCACCAATCCAAGCCCGAAGTTCATCTGCGTTACGCAATAAACTCCTTGCAGTAAACTAGATGCATTTAAGGACACCAGTTCTTTTGCACTCACCTGCTCTCAGCTGACTCTTCCCTTTATTAGTTCAGTTGACCAGACTGTAGCAACCTCAAAAAGTCTTCTACTATTCTTTCATTTCGCTTGATTGGCAGACCAGTACAAGCCAAGTCCAGGAAGGTCAGCTTGAGGAAACATTGGGAATTAACCAACCTAGCAATTATAATCTAGGGGCCACACTTGCAGACACAGTGCAAGTATATTATGCATGGTCACTCAGTCTGAATTTAGATTCCTCAATATGAATGAGGCAACATTATGAGCAAGAATAGATTATATCAAATTGAAGAATGCACATGTAAATCTTACTATCTATTCTATTTGGAAATAGTGTTATAGGAGAAAGTGAGGACCGCAGATGCTGGAGATCAGAGCTGAAAATGTGTTGCTGGAAAGGTGCAGCAGGTCAGGCAGCATCCAAAGAGCAGGAGAATCAACGCTTCGGGCATGAGCCCTTCTTCAGGAATGAGGAGAGTTTGCCAAGCATGCTAAGATAAAAGGTAGGGAGGAGGGACTTGGGGGAGGGGCGTTGGAAATGCGATAGGAGGAAGGAGGTTAAGGTGAGGGTGATAGGCAGGAGTGGGGGTGGGGGCGGAGAGGTAAGGAAGAAGATTGCAGGTTAGGAAGGTGCTGCTGAGTTCAAGGGTTGGGACTGAGATAAGGTTGGGAGAGGGGAAATGAGGAAACTGGAGAAATCTGAGCTCATCCCTTGTGGTTGGAGGGTTCCTAGGTGGAAGATGAGGAGCTCTTCCTTCAGCCTTCATGTTGCTATGGTCTGGCGATGGAAGAGTCCAAGGACATGCATGTCCTTGGTGGACTGAGAGGGGGTGTTGAAGTGTTGAGTTACGGGGTGGTTGGGTTGGTTGGTCTGGGTGTCCAGAGGTGTTCTCTGAAATGTTCCGCAAGTAGGCAGCCTGTCCCCCCAACATTGACGAGGCCACATCGGGTGCAACGGATGCAGTAACTGATGTGTGTGGAGGTGCAGGTGAATTTGTGGCGGATATGGAAGGATCCCTTGGGACATTGGAGGGAAGTAAGGGGGAGGTGTGGGTGCAAGTTTTGCATTTCTTGCGGTTGCAGGGGAAGGTGCTGCGAGTGAAGGTTGGGTTGGTGGGGGGTGTGGACCTGACGAGGGAGTCACGGAGGGAGTGGTCTTTTCGGAATGCTGATAGGGGAGGGGAGGGGAATATATCCCTGGTGGTGGGGTCCGTGGTGGAAATGACGACGGATGATATGATGTATATGGAGGTTGGTGGGGTGGTAGGTGAGGACCAGTGGGGTTCTGTCCTGGTGGCGTTTGGAGGGGCGGAACTCAAGGGTGGAGGAGGAGAAAGTGGAGGAGATGCAGTGGAGTGCATCGTCGATCACGTCTGTGGGGAAGTTGCGGTCTTTGAAGAAGGAGGACACCTCGGATGTTCGGTCTTGGAACTGGTCCTCCAAAGAGCAGATGCGGTGGAGATGAAGGAATTGGGAATATGGAATGGCGTTTTTGCAGGGGGCAGGGTGGGAGGAGGTGTAGTCTAGATAGCCGTGGATGTCAGTCAGTTTATAGTAAATGTCCGTGTTGATTTGGTCGCCCGCGATAGAAATAGAGAGGTGTAGGAAGGGGAGGGAGCGGTCTGAGATGGTCCAGGTAAATTTGAGGTAGAGGTGAAAGGTGTTGGTAAAGTGGATGAACTGTTCAACCTCCTCGTGGGAGCACGAGGCAGCGCTGATACAGTCATCGATGTAGCAGAGGAAAAGGTGGGGGGTGGTGCCAGTCTAGCTGCCGAAGATGGACTATTCCACTTATCCGACGAAGAGGCAGGCATAGCTGGGGCCCATGGTTTGGAGGAAGTGGGAGGATTGGAAAGAGAAGTTGTTCAGAGTGAGGACCAGTTCAGTCAGTCGAAGGAGGGTGTCAGTGGAATGATACTGGTTGGTACGGCGGGAAAGAAAGAAGCAGAGGGCTTTGAGTCCATCGTGATGTGGGAATGGAGGTGTACAGGGACTGGATGTCCATGGTGAAGATAAGGCGTTGGGGATCAGGGAAGTGGAAATCATGGAGGAGGTGGAGGGCGTGGGTAGTGTCCCGAATGTAGGTGGGGAATTCATGGACTAAGGCGGACAGGACCATGTCGAGGTATGCAGAGATAAGTTCAGTGGGTCAGGAGCACGCTGAGACAATGGATCGGCCGGGCCAGGTTTGTGGATTTTGGGCAGGAGTTAGAAAAGGGTGGTGCGGGGTTGTGGGACTATGAGGTTGGAGGCGGTGGATGGGAGATCGCCTGAGGTGATGAGGTTATGGATGGTCTGGGAGATGATGGTTTGGTGGTGGGAGGTGGGGTCATGGTCAAGGGGGCAGTAGGAGGAAGTGTCCATAAGCTGGTGTTAGTCTCAGAGGTGTAAAAGTCAGCGCGCCAAACTACTACCGCACCTCCCTTGCCTGCTGGTTTGATGGTGAGGTTCGGGTTGGAACAGAGGGAGTGGAGGGCTGCGCATCCCGGGGGTGAGAGACTGGAGTGGGTGAGAGGGGTGGAGACGTTGAGGCAGTTAATGTCGTGGCGGCAGTTCGCTATGAACAGATGGAGGGCAGGTAAGAGGCCAGCACGGGGTGTCCAGTTAGATGCGGTGTGTTGGAGGCGGGAGAAGGGGTTGTCAGAGGGTGGGCGAGAATCCTGGTTGAAGAAGTAGGCGTGGAGGCGAAGGCAACAGAAGAATTGTTCAATGTCTTGCCGCGTGTTGAACTTGTTAATCCGAGAACACAGGGGAATGAAGGTGAGGCCTCTGTCGAGGACTGATCCTTCATCCTCAGAGAGGGGTAATTCTGGAGGGATGGTGAAAACATGGCAGGGCTGGGAGCTAGGACCTGGTGTGGATCTGGAACTGGGAGTGGGGGCGGGGTTAGGCGTGGGGGTGGGAATCGGAGCGAGGATGTGGATCGTGGCGGGAGTGGGGTTCGGCGTGAGGACAGGATTAGGTGTGCGAAAGGAGATCGGCGTGGGGGTAGGGTTAGGTGTGCGCATGGAGATCGCGTGGTGGTGGGGTTAGGCATGGTGATGGAGTTCATCGTGGGGGCGGAGGCACATGCTGGGTGATAGTTGTGCAGGTGAGTGATGTCACTGGAGGCGGAAGTGGCCCTGGCGAAGGCAGAAACGGTGTTGTTCCCGATAGCCATGGACCCCGCGGAGGCCGCGAATGTGTCGGCGATGGTCTTCTCGGTGATCATGGCGGCAGTTGTCTGGGTGGCGATCGCAGAGGCTGCAAGGTCGGTGGGGGCGGAAGTGATGTCATGGTTCGCAGTGGCGGTTGCTGCCGCGGGCGCTGCAGCGGCCACATGGTTAATGGTGCCCGACTGATTTCGGAGGCAGATGGAAGATTCTGGAACAGTTTAGGAACCCAGAGTGTGGGGCTAAATACATGAAAGCTTTTTGTACTTACTGTCTTTAATTTCTGATATGGCTAGGAAGAACTGTTTGATTACTGTATGGATTCTTCTGTGGATGAAGAACAGTAGAGGTCCTTTGCAAGTCCGTGAGAGTGTTGTCCTGAGCTGGGGTAGGGCAATTGCAGAGAATATCGGTAGCGGCGCATGGCTGCAGGTGTGGAGTGGAGAATCCAGAGGGAGGTCTGTTGCTGGAGGTTTCAGATGTGTTGTAGGTACTGGTTGTCCTGGTAGGGTCCAAATTTTCTTGGTCTGAACGTAGTCCGGAGTCCGTGTGGGGTCTGTCGGTTCCATAGGCAGGTGCTGAGGAAGGAGATGTGGCTGTGGTAGCGAGTCTGTTTGAGAATGTGGTTGAAGAGATTCTCAGTAGAACAGATGACCTGGGTGTGCAGTGAGAGAGGGACTCACTGAAATCCTTGTAGAAGGAGGAAGAGAGCTTCTTCAAGGAAGGCATCCTTGCGAGAGGATTTACAGTAGGTTAAAATCTACTAGGAGAAAGTGAGGACTGCAGATGCTGGAGATCAGAGCTGAAAATGTGTTGCTGGAAAAGCGCAGCAGGTCAGACAGCATCCAAGGAGCAGGAGAATCAACTTTTCGGGCTTGAGCCCTTCTTCAGGAATGAAGAGAGTGTACCAAGCAGACTCAGATAAAAGGTAGGGAGGAGGGACTTGGGGGAGGGGCGTTGGAAATGCGGTTGGTGGAAGGAAGTTAAGGTGTGGGTGATAGGCCGGAGTGGGGGTGGGGGTGGAGAGGTCAGGAAGAAGATTGCAGGTTAGGAAGGTGGTGCTGAGTTTGAGGTTGGGGCTGAGACAAGGTGGGGGGAGGGGAAATGAGGAAACTGGAGTAATCTAAGTTCACACCTTATGGTTGGAGGGTTCCTAGGCCGAAGATGAAGTGCTCTTCCTCCAGCCGTCTATTTGTCATTTATTGTGTGATTGGTGAAAAAAAATCTATTGTTTGATATCATAATTGGACAAAATTAAGCTTAAGTGTAATAGTGGCAGGAGGTCTCCAGCCCGTGTTCCTCTTTCTCAGTTTGGGACCTCAGGGACTGCTTGATACCCCGGACTCCTTCATACGCAGAAAGTGAGGCCAGTTGCAGCTCTTGTTAGACAGCAAGACAGCTCTGAATTTGCAGGTGGACTCATTTTGGAGAATCCGTGATGCTATGGAGGTCGTAGATAACACGTTGTGATTAGGATTGTTGAGGGAAAAAGGAAATGGGTTACAAAAGACAGAGAACGAGCAGGCAGGCAGTGTCGGTGTACCCTGCAATCACGTCCCTCTAAGAGAGGTATACTGTTTTGGATACTGTTAGGGGAGATGGGTCACCCTGGGAAGGCAGCAGTAGCCAGGTTGGCTGGCTCTGCTGGACAGAAGGATTGGAAAAAGTGCTATAGTCAAAGGGGATTCAATTATGAGGGAGAAAATAGGCGGTTCAGTGGGTGGAAAACGAGCCTTTCGAATGGTATGTTGCTTCCCAGGTTCATGGGTCAGGGATCTATCAGATTGGCTACAGGACATTCTGAAGGTGGAGGGTTAACAGCCAAACTTCGTTGTTCACATAGGCACCAGTGATGTACATAAAAAAAAAACCAGATGGGATCTCACAAGCAAAATGGATGGAGTTGTAGCCAAGTTAAAAAGGAGGACCACGGAGAAAGTAATCTCAGGACTGGAACAAATGCCACTGGCTTATCAGTTTTAAAATGAAAGTATAGGTAGGATCAATGCCTGGCTGGAGAAATCGTGAGGAAAGAGGGGTTCCAATTTTTGGGATATCCGGACCGGTTCTGGAGGAGGTGAACTATTATTGGATGGTATTCATCTGTGTAGGACTGGAATCAATGTCTATGGGGTGTTTTTGTGAACGCTGTTGGGAAGGTTTTAAACTAATGGGAACCAAATTAGGAGGTTAGTCGTAACTAACGTCTGTGAGGAACTAGATAAGGATGTCACCGTGACTAAGGAGATGAGTAGGCAGGGAGCAGATGTAGGTTTGAGGTGCATTTATTGTAATGCGAGAAGTGTAGTAAGTGAAACAGATGAAATTAGGGCTTAGATATATACCAGGGAGTATGATGCACTTGTTGTTACTGAGACTCGTTTGACACAAAAGTATGATGGGCAAGAAATATCACAGGATACAGATGGTTCAGGTGGGTTAGCGAGGAAGGTAAAAGGCGTGAAGGAGTTGCATTACTGGTCAGAGAGATATCACAGCTCTGCTGAAGAAAGGCATTATGAAATATTCGAAAAGTGAGGCAATATAGGCAGAGCTCAGAAATAGGAAGTGTGTGGTAACAATTTTAGGGTTGTACTGCAGTCCTCCCAAGAGTGAGCGTGAGTTAGAGGTACAAATGTGAAAACAGAACATGGAAAAATGCAGGAGGAACAGGGTGGTGGTGATTGGAGATTTCAATTTTTCCAACATTGTCTGGGATTCACTTCTTTTTAGAGTTCTAAAGGGGGAAGAATTTGTAAGAAACATCCAGGAGGGTTTTATAGAGCAGTATCTAAATATTCTAACCCGGGACAAGGGCGGACTGGACCAAGATTTGGGGAATAAGTCCAGCCAGTTAGTTGAATTTTCAGTACAGGATGACTTTCGGAATATTGATCACAATTCAGTAAGTTTTAGAACACTCATGGACAAGGAGAAGAGTGGTCCTAAAGTAAGAGCGTGAAATTGGGGGAAGGCAAACTATGGCAAAATTCGGCAGTATCTGGAGATGTTGAATGGGAGCAGCTTCTTGAAGCAGACAAATACAATAGAGTTAGAATAAAATAAATCACAATTGAGGAAAATGAAGGTAGAATATAAACAAGGGGAGAGAGAGGAAAAGGAAGGAATGAAGAGAGAAAGAGGGCAAGAAGGAGAAGAAAGTGAGAGAGAGGGAAAAGGAAGAGAGAGAGAAGAATTGAGGTTCTTAGCTGAGCAAAGATAGAAAGAAGAAAGGGAGAAGGAAAAAAAGAGAATTTGAACTTCAGATGTTGCGAATTAGTCAGGAAAGTAGTTAAAGGGAGGACATGACCAGAGAAAGTAGTGACATATGCAAATATGTTAAACATTGCCTAATTTGGCTGCGAGCGATGTTTATTTCGTTTGAGAAATTGGCGAGGCACGTGGAGTGGACAGGGGACTTGTGAGTAAGGCTAGTACAGATTAAGCTGGGAGGCAGAATTAGTGAGCTATTTGTAGCGCTGTCAGATGAGGCGCCAAGAGATTATGCAGATAACAGACAGAGTATTTTGAGTGCTTAAAATTGGTACCAGAAGCATATAGACAGTGGTTAGGAAACGTTAAGAAGGATTCAGATCGGACTAATATTGAGTTCGAAAGAATTAAGCTCAATAATTTTGATGGATGTGTGTGAGCCTGAAAGAGAGATGGCCAATGAGGCTCTAAGATAGATTATTCTGCAGGAAGTGTTTAAAACTCATTTCCAGATATTTCTCTCCCAAAGATTTCAATTTCAGAGATCTCACTGCAAACGTATTTGCATTCTTGCTGAATTGTTACCGGAGGAATTGGTAATCTGTGGGATAGATGGACAGAAAATTTGTAGTCACCTATGAAAGATCAGTTTGGAGTGCCAACTCAAGTCTGGAGAAGCAACAATGGGATCGATTGACATGGAGCCAGTTCCAGGAATACAGTTTGCTCTTTTGAATGAATTAGCAGGATTCAAGGTGGGAGAGTCACCCCTTGTTGGGGAGAAGCCCAAGGAAGACCGGGGAACTGGGGACTTAAAGTAAAATACTCTGAAATTTTGGCAGACTTTGTAGTAACAAGGTCCCACTGTGAAAAGTAATGGCATCAAGCAAAAAGTACAGACAAAGATGAAGTGTTGAAATCGAAAACGTGGACATCCTGTTCGATGTCATGGTACAGGAAAAAACATGAATAGGCAGAGGGTCAGGCAGATGTATTTAGTCCTGAAAGTATAGTGAACTTAAAACGGAAAGACCAAAAAATAAAAGATATATGTAGGTTGATGCATACTCAGAAACGGAGGCAGAGAATAATCCTGAGCGTTACTATCTAAAAAGTAGAATCCTAAGACGAAAATGGAGACCATAGCAAGTTAGTGCAGAGGAGAAATGCACAGAAGTGCACCAGATTGTGCTGCTGGGAGCATACAGAAAAGAAGCGTAATGGGTAGCACATGAAATACCTGTACGAGTTCACCTAGGTATATGAAAGACTCAGGCTAATGCACAACATCATTTCTAATGTCCTGGAATGCACAATGATATTGTTAACTTTTACTGTACATGTCTTACATTTCAAATGGTACGTAAGTCACAGGCAGTTAAAAAAAACTTTTTTTTGCAAATTTCTGCATTGGAAGAACTTTCAAACGGGTTGTAATTGATTGTGTAGGTCTACTCCCAAGATCTGAAAGTTGGAACCAGGATGTGCCAATCATAATAGCTGTGTCTATTAGATTTGCAGTGGCAATTCCATTATGGAGCATCAAGGCAAAAAGTGTGGTAGCGGAGTTGGATTGCTTTCATCACACATTTTGTGCAACCCAGACAAATTCAATCAGGCCAAGGGTCTAATTTTATGGCGAGGCTGTTGAAAGAAATCATGGATAGCTTAGGCAGACAACATTTTAAATCTAGTGCATGTCATCCTGAATCGCAGGGAGAATTAGAAGGATGGCATCAGACCCTGAAGACCATGTGAAATCGTAATGTCAGGATTACTAGAATGATTGGGAAAAACATTTCCCATTCGTATATTTTGCCATTTGAGATGGATCAAACGAATCTACTCAATTTACTCTCATTGACTTCATATTCAGACATGAAGTGAGAGGCTCTTTGAAATTAATTCAAGAGAAATTTACAGGACTAAAGTCAGAGATCGCACACTTGCATTATGTATTGGAGGTGATGGAGAGATTAGATCGGGTAGGGGATTTAGCTAAGCATCACCTGAGGAGGGCTCAGTGTAGAATGAATCAGGTGGCAGATAAAAGCTCTGAAATTCGGGCCTTTCCTCGTGGGGATGACGTATTAGTATTGTTACCAATGGTAGGAAATACTTCAAAGACAGCTTTAGTGGTCCCTATCAAATTGAGAAAAAAAGTTGAGTCATGTAAACTATCTGGTAAAGTTGCCAGGTAGGAAAAATAAAAACTGTTCTGGGTATTTATTGTGAATGCATCGAAACCTTATCAGAGTAGAGAGAAGGAATTGGAGAGACAGATGTTATTTACTGCCTCGCAGAGTGAGGTATCATACCCAGATGTTGTAAAATTTGATTTATCTCAAAGTACATTAAGCAATGAGGAAGTCCGTGAGGAGTGGGATAGGATAATGAACAATCTGCATCAGGAGCAAAGAACACAGTTGAAAGGTTTGTTGCAGATTGCATGAGGATATATTCAGGAATATGATGGTGAAGACTAATATTATTGTATATGATTTAGAAGTAGGGAATGCTGTTCCAATAAAACAACATCACTTCTGGCTGACTCATTTCAAATCCATACAGGTAGACAAGGAAGTGGATGTAGTTGAACCGAGTCAGAGCGAGTTGACTTCATTATCGTGTTAGTTCCGAAACTTGATGGAACTCAACGATTTTGTGTCGAAAATCAGAAGGTCAACGCCATAACAAAAAAAAAGGATCTCATATCCAATACCAAGACTGGAGGACTCGACAGAGAAAGTTAGAAAAACCTGTTATGTCACATTGTTGGACTTACTGCACGGTTGTTGAAGGTAACTTTATCAGAGAAAGGGAAAGAAACTTTAACCCAAAATGGGCAATGTCAATTCAAAGTGATGCCCTTTTGAACGTAGAATGCACCAGCTACATTCCAAAGACTCATGAACAGAGTTGTGGTCAGTTTACAGTCTATTTGGATGATGTCTTGATCTTTAGTGAGTCATGGAAAGATCACATGATATAGTTTGTGGAGCTCTTTGAACGATTATGAAAAGCAAAACACGTAATAAACCTAAAGAAAGTTAAATTAACCAAAGCAGAGGTGACATTCTTGTGATATAACACCAGTCATGGAAGGTTGACTCGGAGGAATGCAAGGATGAAGGCCATAGAGGAATTTCTACTTCCACCTCGAAAAAAGAGGTGCATCACTTCGCTGGACGATGTGGATTCGAACAGAAGTTTGTTCCAAACCTCAGCAGTGTAGTGACACCACTAACATATTTACTGAAGAAGAATGCAATATTTCGGTGACGAAAACAATGCCAGGAGGCATTTGTCCATTGAAAATCAGTATTACCCACCACACCAGTTTTAGCTACACCAAACTATTTGAAACTCTTCAAATTTGCCATTGACGCTAGTAACAGAGGGGTTTGAGCTCTTCTGCTTCAGGAGGATGATAATGGAACTGAATGACTCGTTGGTCACTTTGCAAAGAAACACAACCCCCACCAGAGAAAATGCTCTACGATCGAAAACGAATTATTGATTCTTGTACAGGTTTTACAACATTTTAAAGTTTATGTGACGACAAATTGTTCGAAGACGGTTGTGTACATGTTCCCCAATCATCTTACATAATTGGACCGATTCAAGACAAGACTGTGAGACTGTTTCGTTGAAGTCTTATTTCAAAAATTTGAATTTACAAATCATACGTTGTTGTGGCTCATAAGAATGCAATAGCAGCTGCGTTATTGCAAATTTAATGGATAAAGCATAGAAAAAAATAAACAGACACCAATGTTAATTGTGTGTATTTGATTGCAATAGGGGTTAAGGTCTAAAAAAAGAAGGCATGTTTTCATTATTATGGTTCATTTTTTTCTTAAGGGGGAAGTGTTATGAATTTGAAGGCTTGTACTGTACCTTTAATAGAGAGTGAAATTTGATTTGGCAGTGCGAGTTTGCAGGCAGCTGTCATATGACGGACAAGCCATTTCAGAGTATACTGGAACATTTGTCTGCGATGTTCACAACAGTTCGAATTTTACCAATCAATTTAAATTATGCTCCAGGATACCAAAGCCCAACCAAATCTGAATTTTACTGCTGTGACAACATTGAACTAACGAGATAATTTGATATTTGGGGGAAAAAATGAAATCGGAATTTTCGAGTATTAGCCAGAGAGAGATCAATCTGCCATCTAAAGAAGGGCTGTTATTCAAAACACTCTCTATCAAAGGTAACCTTATCATACGAAACATCTTGGCAGCAAAAGACCGAATACGACCCGGGAGATTCATAATTTATAAAAGACAGCAGCTGCCTGCATTTGAAAACTAAGTTGACATAGTTTTGGTAGGGGAGTTTATTGGATCAGTATATTATTGTCGAGTGAGTAGTAGCTTACAAATATTTAAAAGAATGGAGGTTTATTGTTGTAACTAGTTACTGTATAATGTTCACTTTTCAAGTTAAAGAATAAATTTATATTTTTTATTTAAATAGTGGAATTTGCGGAGTTCTCTGTCACTCACACTTTAACAGATTATGCGGCGATTTGAGTTTGTCTGTGTGTTTGGTTTAATTAACAGACAGATTCACTGCAGTGTTGTAACATGGTCCCAAGGAGGTTCATGTTAGAGTAACTACTAACAACATAAATTGCACAATGCTATAACTCGCAAACTATTGGGCCCATGGCCAGTATCCAATTACAATATAAATGCTGTATGGAATCATGGAGAACATACCGACAATTAAATTGGCACAGCCTCCACTGAAAATAAAGTAGCCTTTAATTCTCTGTCGAATGCAATAGAAAATATTACAAGATTATTTACAATTATGGTTACCAAGCTTAATGATTCTGTTATAATCAAAATGAAGATGAATTCATCCGTGTTGTAAAAAAAAACTTCGTCTTTCAGTATCAAGCAAACCAATTAGGCTACTGAAACGACTTCATACGCATTTAACTCTAAATTGCTTAGAAATTGGAAGACAATTTCCTTTCATAGCTTAATTGTATAGATACAAGATACCTACCTGAATCACAAATGCTTTCTACTAGTTTTCGGTTATTAAAGGTGGCTACATTTATTAATTTGAGTTGTTAAAATTCATGTATCAACAGAAAATAATCAATGAAACTCATTCATTGAAGAACAGGTGCACCAGTGACAATCGACCCTCACAAAAATTGAACACCTTGAGCAATAAAATCCAATCAGCTCTCAGACATAGGCAGATGAGAACATAATGTTCAGAGTTCCAAGTAACGGAATAATTGAGAAATCTGAGATTGGATCACTTCATATTCATATAATCCACGTCTTCATTTTGTTTGTGATCTTCATTCAAGAGGGAACACACTAATGAGCTCGGATGGAGAACATGTCACTAGCAGCGAGGGAAAGTCCATCTTGCATGATTTTAAGTGATGGATGGTCAGTAGTGAATTCTTGCCAAAACGTCTGCCTGCAGAGAAAACACGCAACAGAATTTGAAAAGGAAGGATCATGCATATATTAACTAGCCTGAATATGAGATTGCTCTGTTTATGTGAATGAAAATAAAACCACCACAATATTTATGATGGTTTATCAGCAGGTTCAGTTCCTTTATTTCTCTGATCATGTAACTTGCACGTTTTCTGAGGACTGTGCTGTAAAGTAACCGAGGCTGATTCTTTTTCTTTCAGATGTTGTCATTGCTAAGTCGAAGTGAAAGGGTATGGCATTATTTAACGAATCTTTACTGAAGCTGGCGCTATAAAATTACCCGACATCCCAATCATGTATAAATAAATATCTAAATAAGTAATGTTACACCGATGAAAACTTTCAGGAGGAACAAGCAGAGACAGAAACAGAAATTTCTGGAAAAACTCAAAAGATTTTGAATCATCTCTGCAGATAAGTCAGGTTTAATGTTTCGGATTCAGCGATGCTCATTCAGATCAGAATAGGTGGGTGTCGTCTTGTTTACATTGACATTCTTAACGCTAACATGTCGTGAAGTATGTTTCAGGAATATTCCTCAACTGTAGTGTTTGGAATGAAATCAGACAAAACTGCGTATTGTTTTTTCCATAGTTTTCTTCACAAGAAAAGGAGAAAATTTTGCATCATGTACGAAGGCAACGGAAATGGGACCAATTTGAATATGGGCAAGTCAGTCAATATGGTACATTTAGATTTTCAGAAGGCAATTGACATGATGCAGCACAAAAAACTGCTGCATAAGGTAATGCTGGACGGTGTTATGAGTAATGTATTAGCATGCGCAGAGTATGGTTAACCAAAAGGAAACAACGAGTGATGACTGGTTGGCGACCAGTGGTATAACTCAGGTTTTATTTGTGCAATTATTCACAAATTATGTCGATAATATGGAATTGGGGGGAACCAAATGTAGTATGTCAAAGTTCGCAGATGAAACTGAGATGAGTGGCAGAGCAGAGTGTACAGAGAGCATTGAAACTCTGCAGAGGTTTATGGACAGATTAAATGACTGGGTAAATATATGGATCAGAACGTTGGCTAAAATGAGGTCGTCCATTTTGTTAGGAATAATAACAAAATGATGTATTACTCAAATGGTGAAAAATTGCAGTATGCTTCTGTGCAGATGAACATGTTGTTTTGCAGACGCAGCACGTTATGAAGTAGGCAAATTGAATGTTGTGTTTAATTGCTCGATGGTGGAGTTTAAAAACAGGAATGTGTTGGATACTGGCCAGGTGAAATCTATCATAGTGTACGCATGGTTTGGTCTCCTTACTTGAGAAAGAAAATATAAGCATTTGAAGGGATGCAGAGGAGTTTCACCACATTGAGTCTAGATTTCAGAGAGTTGTCTTCTGAGGCGAGATGGTGTAGAATTGTACTTGACTCACTGAAATATCGAGGATTGAGGGATTAATCCTATAGCAACATATAAGGTATGAAGTAGGTACTTAGGATAGAAGCAGGGAAGTTGTTTCCACTAATGGGTGAAACGAGAACTGGGGACTATATTTACAAAACAACGAGCAGCAGATCTAGTGGTAAGTTGAGGAGGAACGTCTTAACCCAAGGGATAACAATTGAATCGGTATTTATCAACATAACAAACAACATATTTCAATATCTGAGCACAGCTTGTGCAAAATTATTGCTTTTCAATCGCCTCTGTGAGTTTTTGTTTTACGTTTCTAGTTGCTCTGACTATCTGTACCGAACTAAGATCAGAACTACCACCATATTTACTGTGTGAAAGAGATATAAAGAGGAGAAAATGAAATGAGACTTGTAAAATAAAATATCAGTTTCACCATTTAGACATTAGTATATATAGTGATGATACTGCCACTTTAAATGTAATTTTTCCCTGTTTTTTAAAGAGTTTGTAAAGACAGAGGTACCAAACTAACGACTGAAGAAGGCTTTAGTAAACAACGTGTCTTTTTAATAGTTGGAACAAAGGAAACAGTCTTAATGGATGTGGCGAACTGTCACAGACCAGGCATTCGGACAGATGCTGTTTGGAGTGTCAGACAATTTGTCTCTTCAGTGAATGATTCCTTGATGTTAATTCCTCTGAAATCTTTCTTGATTCTGATTTCTCCTGGATTGGAGAACTGCACGTAAGAATGTGTCAGAATTTGTCTGAAGTTTTGACAAGGGGTGTGTTTATGGGATATTACTATGTTGGAGGACTTAACATTATGTAATGTATCAATTAATTGGTTAAGTTCTCCAACACTTACATGATACTGAAATCCTCTTTTCTTTGCATTTTATACATACCATTTAAACATGTATGTTTTGTTTAATATCAAGTAGTTTGACAAGCCACATCTGGAGCAAGCAATTCACATATACCTTTAAAATAATAATAAAAAAGTTAGGATTTGGGCGATCCCGTTAAAATAGTTTGAGGGGATCTGGTCCAATCAGGAACTAATTGTGGGATCTTGTTCCAATCGAAATCTGTTTTTGCAAGTAGGGTTTAAGATCGTTGCACTTCGTGTTGAGGAGTGGTATGTGTTACTGTCTTCTGTATCAAGTTTTGTATTCAGTTACTTTAAACAGATTGTGCCTTGTGTAGTGATGGCTCTTTCAGTCACTATAAGTTTTCTGTGGGGGAGGAAGTGATTTCAGGAATTTTACAAAATGTGAACAAAGCAAAACTGTTGAACTTAGTGGACATGCTGGAATTACGAATGCTTGGTTTGCAAGAAAAGGGCAGGTAGTTCCAGCTAAAGCTTGACATTCATAATTCCTGGAAATGGCATCGATATCTTTGGAAAAGTAGCTTGAACAAGAAAAGGACATGAAAATGCTTGAATTATGATTAAAAGCTGGGAAAAGGAAAAATCATAACAATTCGAATTTCAGAAGTATGCAATGAGAGAGGAATCTCAATGAAAAAGGGCGGATGTGAAGTTAAAATGTAGGCTAACTGACGAGGATACTGAGATGAAAAATAAAACATAATCATGAAGGACCTAAAAGGAATCTATTTAAATATATCCAAGCATTGCCTAAACTGGATGAGAAGGATGCAGAAGCCTTTTCATTCACTTTCATTTCAAGAAGTGCACATTCCAATGAAGGTGTCGCTGACTATGTGCGTATTGTGGATCAAAAATATTGAGAGGGAGAGTTAGTGAAATATATGCCTGACTATCAGAGGAGGTATCTGGGAGTATTTGGATGTGACAAAAGCCATCTTAATCCATATGAGCCAACTTTCCAGTAATTTAAGGAGGGTACCTTGTCAAACATTTGGCTATTTTGGAGGAGGGTGGCATGGTGACCCAGTGGATTGTACTGCTGCCACACAGTACTGAGGAACCCGTTCGTTTCCACCATCAGGCAGTTGTCTGTGTGGAATTTGCACGTTCTTTCTTTATATTCTGCCAGGTGCTCCAGTTTGGACTTACAGTCCATAAGTATGAAAGTTGGCAGAATAACTGAAGCTAAATTAACTGCCCATAGTGTTCGACGATAATTAGGTTTAGTGAATATACGTATACAGAAGGGATGAGTGTGAGTCATGCTGTTCATCGAATCATTATAGACTCAATGGGCCAATGGACTGTTCCGTCACTTTATGGACTCTGTGAATTTCAAAAATTCATTTCCCGAAGTAGTGAGAACTCACCTGCAAGAGGAGAGGGTTAAAACTGCAAGATGAGCTGTTGAAATGACCAATGTTAACGAGTTAGTTCATAAATGAAAAAATGACTTCTGACGTTAATTTCAATCTGCATGGGATAGAAATTGGAGAAAAGAGATGTTACAATACGGGGATAATACCTTCTGCGAATTAAACTAAACACCCAGAAAAGCATACCTCGCCTTGTAATCTGGTCGAGTGATGGAGATCTCATAATTTCCACTATTAAGAAAACGAATCAATTTGTTTTAAACTCTAAAAGTGAATATTAAACAACAACTGCTTACAATCTGAAGCTTCATTTGTCTTAACTGCTTGATATCTGCCTCCAAATCTATAACAGTATACTGTTCCAATAATAACAACATTAAAATTACATCAGCTTAATTTCATAAACCACACAGTGGCTGTCATTTCAGATGTTTTGTTTCCCCTGTTTTTAGATCTCTCTGGGTTATCTTTGGTCTTTTGCTGCAAAGTTGTTTCATATGAAAAAAGGTACCTTTGGTAGAGAATGTTTTGCTGGCAGTTACTCTCTTTCTGGCAGTTGGTCTCTCACTCTCTGACTAGCTCTGCTTCTTTATACCCCAAATATCCAATCATTTCGTTTGTTCAATGTTTTCAAAACGGCAATTTCAAAATTGGTTGGGTTTTAGTATCCTTGGGCATAAGTTAAACTTGAGAGTTTGTTGCTGGAAAAGCACAGCAGGTCAGGAAGCACCCGAGGACCAGGAGAATCTACGTATCTGGCGTAAATCCAACATCAGTCCTTCACATAATTTAAATGGACTGGATAAATTTGAATGATTGTCAACGTAGAAAAAAAACAGGTTTTTCTCACAACCGAAACGTGACACATTTTCAGTTTGCCAGTATATTCTGACACTGTTATTCAGTCATACGACAATTGCCTGCAAGCTCTCAGAGCAAACAGCATTCATTCTCTCTTAAAGGTACAGTACATACCATCAACCTCAACGACATATCCTCAGGTGGCAAGCAAAAAGGAGATCACAACGAAGATATTGAAGATAGTCTATCACAGCATGAATGGGAAATTCATGAGGCTCAGGTTTTTTAACTGGAATAACCACAGATAACCATTGTTTTGTTGGTTTCAAAAAAGAAAAGTACTGGAAACATGAATGTTGAGAAATAGGATTAGCAAACGCGTATTGTTTAACTCGTCAAGGAAACTAGACTGGAAGATCAAAAGCTGCAACAAAATTAGCACTTTGTCAGCTTTTATTTGCGAAGCAAGTGCCAGATCACGTTAAACCATTGACCTGCGAGCATAAGGTTTACCTATATATGTCAGGAGGTCCAAGGGGAAAAAAAAACTGTTTTAAGAGACATAAAAGCATGTCAATCTGTGCTGTTGAAGGATGAACAGATATGTAACTCTGAAGGATTATTGCCAGGAAATGTGGTTATATGTGGAATTCATGATCAGACGAGAAGGGCTACGTTATGTCAAATGAGATTGCAGTGTTGGGCAAAAAGTGAGAAATGGTGGTAAGACTACTCATGACTCCAGTAATGCAAGCTATCGTTGGTAATAATATAACTGGATTATAGGTAGGAGTGCTGTCCACTGTGGTTCAGGAAACAGTGGAACACAAGGCAGCTAAGCATATCAGAGAATATATATTCTGGGACTTGTTGTGATTGTTTAATAACAAAATCACAAAGCCACACATGGATCCACGAAGAGAAATTACTCTTCGTGATCTAATCTAATCTAATAAAGTAATCTAATAAAGAAATTATATAAAAAAAAGATAAGCTCGGTAAAATATAATTATCAGAGACCACGTTTGATCAAACGTTAAAGAAAAAAAATGTAAAATCAGGAACAGATAGCGGAAAACGCGGATTTTTTTTTTACTTCAGTTACCAGACAATTTTAAGGATGTGTCAACATTTAGGTTTAGGTCATAGTAATGGTCCAAAAAACCAGATAGTAACCAATGATTAGATTGCCACAAAGTCAATATAATTACAAAGTCTTATTCGTACCCTATTTCGCACTTGGAACACTGTGTTGAGAAGATGGGACAAGCAATTAACATTTAAAAGTTCGACTTACTTAGTGGATATACGCAAGTGCATTTATCTGAAAGAGTCAAGACGATTTCAGCTTTCATGACACTCAACGGATTATACAAATTAAATAACACGCCATTTCGTATGAGAAACGGGCCAGACACATTTCAAAGACTAACCAAAAGCATCATTTCTGGATGAACCGATTGTATGATACACGTTGACCACCTGCTGACTTTTCATTACAAATGAAAGGAACACTTGCAATATTTATTGAAATTGTTCAATGGCCTTCGGCAGGCAGGCTTGGTGATCAAGCTGCTTAAGAAGAGATTCATAAAGGCCCAAGTCACAGGCTCCTGAACCCATGTCATTGGACATGGACAGATTGCCCTACCAGATGTGTAAACAAAAGTTATTGGGGATTTTCCCGTACCATGGACAAACAAGACAGTGTAAATGTTCTTACATTGAGGGTGTTTTGTCAGAAGTCTGTCTCAAAAAAAAAGAAGTGTGGTTGTTCCACTGACTTACATGGCGAACAAGTTCAGAACATTTCAGTGGACGGTGGACTGTCAGGAAGGCATTTACAGCCTGTAAGCTCACTTACACACTGCCCCAGTAATGTATCTGAGACAACTGTATATACTGATCAAAACCCATTGAAGATTCTGGAGAAATCTAACGACAAATTACCAAATTTTCAAATTGAACCTTATTATTGCACCATTCAATTTGAACATTATGCATGTGGCAAGACAAGAAAGTCTAGTTGTCGATGTGTTGTTGCGAATTTAGAACATAGAACATAGAACATAGAAAAATACAGCGCAGTGCAGGCCGTTCTGCCCTCGATGTTGCGCCGACGAAAGCCTACCTAACCTACACTAGCCCAATAACCTCCATGTGCTTGTCCAATGCCCGCTTAAATGACCATAAAGAGGGAGAGTCCACCACTGCTACTGGCAGGGCATTCCATGAACTCACAAATCTACCACTAATATCTATCCTATAAATACCACCCCTTAATTTAAAGCTGTGTTTCCTCGTAACAGCTGACTTCATTAGCGGATAAAGGTTCTCACTGTCGACCCTATCAAAACCCATAATTTGATCTCGAAAGATGGAGGTATTCAATGGCGGGATGAAAGAGACTGAACTATAATGTAATCGTGAATGATAACATGCTTAGAGTCAATGTAATGTACTTTACAATAAGACCAAGGCTTTTATAAATGACACCTTTTTTTTTACATGTTTAACACATCCTGAATGGGGAAGGCATGAAGATCTTGGCATAATAAAAGGTCAATTTGTCCTCAGATGTTTTGAACAGATTTTGGAAAGGGAGACCTGCAGAACTAGCTACTGAAGGAAACTGAAGTAAATGTGTGAGGTCTTCACTGTCTTTAGGTAAAAACAATGACTGCAGATGCTGGAACAGAGAGTCTAGATTAGAACGATGCTGGAAAAGCACAGCAGTTCAGGCAGCATCTGAGGAGCAACCTTCTCTTTAGTTTGATACAATATAAACTGCCTGAATATATGCAGACGCTCTCATAGACTGAGCACTCTATTTTTTTCTTCAGCAGTCAGAATCTGTTTGGGGCTTCACAACCGTCGGAGATTCAGTGAATGATTCATAGCTGCAACTTTCTCTGAAATCTTTCTGGTCACGGTTTTCTGCTGGATTGGGGAAGTGCAGGTAAGAAGCTGTATCTGAATTTGTTGTTTTACCAAGGGGTGTGTTAATGGAACTTTATTGTATTGGAAAGTTAATTACTGGTAGGTACTGCAGCTAGTATTCGGATAAATGTTTCAATAATTATGTAGTTTTAAATTCGTCTTTATTTCGTTTATATTTAACCATAACAGTTGTAAAATGCTGAACATCTAGTAGTCCCAGGACCTGTTTGTCCTCGGCGGAGTTGGGAGGCGGGTATGGTTGAGTTAAAGTGTTCAGCCACAGGGTGGTAGAGTTGGTTCGTGCATGTGTCCCGGAAATGTTTTCTGAAATGAACTGTAAGCGGGCGTCCTATCTCCCCAGTTTAGAGGACATCACATCGGGTGCAGCAGATGCAGTGGATGGTGTGTGAGGAAGCACAGGTAAATTTCTGTGGGATGTGCAAAGATGCTTTGAGGCCTTGGACGGAGTTGAGGTGAGAGGTTTGTGCAGAAATTTGTCCTTCTTGAGGTGCTAGCGGTAGTGGAGAGCATGCGGTGGGTGTTTGTATGTATGCATTATTTACATGACATGCATAGCAGCAAATTCAGTTACAGATTCTTACCTGTACATACACACAAATATATGTACAATATATCAATATTTTCCCTTCTGTTCTATATTTTTCAACTGTATTCAAACAAAACATTACTGTCAAAATACCTGGTGTGTGTATCAACATATGATTAGGTGAGGAACTCCTCAACGATATTAAATGAAAGGTAAAAAAGGTGTTCCAAATCCATGTTAGCGATTTTCTGTATGCTGCTGATGCTACACCATTTGGGTAGCCAAAAGACAGGTTATAAAGACTCAGCACGTCATGGCATGACGCCTATGACGTTTACTCACAAAATCAAATTCAAGAAAACAGGGACAAATTTGTGTATCTCCTCAAATGTTCAGATTAAAGAAACATCACTGAAAACAATTGTCAATTTTTGCTTCTTGATCCATGTGCAGAGAGAAACGTTCTCCTACTGACAAACTCAGGACACAGAAAAATGCAGTCTCCAACTTTGGCACCCTCTCAGATCCGATAGGAATACAAAAAAATAAATCAATCTGAAGTACATAACTGATAGTGGTGATTACAGGAGTTGTGCGTTCAGCCAGTTTGATAACCAAAAGTGATAGTGACAGTATAGCAGCAATCAGGCTCCTGAACTTTGTGCTTAACGGTTCTTTTGTCTGTTCACTTTTCTTTTTATAGTAGTGATTTTTCTCTCATTACAATCTGCTTGATCGCAGCCTTGCACAGTTAGTTAAAATAGATTTCATCCTCAAAATGGCTGAGCCGAATTCCCTCTGTGTCAATGGTATTAGAATTTCTCTTTGCACGTTCACTTGGTCAGACTTCATCATAAATGGAATAATTCATTTCACCTAACGTCCTTGGTTTTTCTAGGATACATCCCACTTTCTAGGATACATCTCATTTTTTGAGTGGGAGCAGCCGCGGAGGTAAGGCGAACCAGGAAGGCTACAGCTAAGGCAAGATATATTTTTAAAATTACTTACCGTCGTGGCCAGCGGTGTTTTTCCTGTACAGTAGGAGCGGGAGCACCGGTGGAAGTGACGCGGACCAGAGGGGCTGCCGGGAAGGAAAGTAAGTGACCATATATATTAGCAATGTGGCTAAACTGGAGGCACTACTCCTGTAGAGTCTCCCACCCGCCCGCCTCCTCTAACCAAGTTAATAAGGTATGGATCATTTCTAAACTTCCTCTCATAAATATAAATTTATAGCTTGATTTTATAGCAATTGAATTCAGCTTTCTTGTTTAGTATTGTGTTGGTGTTCAGATAAGTGTGGTATGGATGTTAGGGCAGTTGCTTGCTCCTCCTGCAGAATGTGGCAAGTGAGAGACATGACATCTGCGAGAATCGCACCCAATTCCAGCTCCTTGAAAACCATGTTAGGGAATTGAAGCTGTAGCTGGATGAACTGCGGTTCATTCGGGAGGCTGAGGGGGTAATTGAGAGAAGTTACGGGCAGTTGGTCACTCCTGAGGCTCAGGGTAAGGTTAGATGGGTACAGTCAGAGGGAGGAAAGGGGACAGACAGACAGTGCAGAGATCACCTGTGGACATTCCCCTCAGCAATTAGTATATCGTTTTGGATACTGCTGGGGGTGGGGGGTTCCGGGGGTTGGGGGGGGGGGGGGGTGAAGAAAATGACCTACCAGAGGAAAGCCATAGTCGTCAGTTCTCTGGCGCTGAGCCTGACACTGTGGCCCAGAAAGGAAGAAGGCAGAGTATAAAAGTGCTCGTGGTAGTAGACTCGATTGTTAGGAGAATTGACAGAAGATTTTGTGGTCAGGATCTGAATTCCCGGAAGGTATGTTGCCTCCCTGGTGCCAGGGTCCAGGACATCTCCGATCAGGTGTACAAGATTCTGAATGGGGAGGGAGAACCGCCAGAAATCGTGTTACATATTGGCACCGATGATATAGCCAGGAAAAGAATTGAGGATATAAAAAGTGATTTCAGGGAGTTAGGGTGGAAGCTGCAGAGCAGGACGGACAGAATAGTGTTCTCAGGTTTACGACCAGTGTCACGCGATAGCGAGGCGAGGAACAGGGAGCGGGCGCAGCTTAACACGTAGCTGTGCAGCTGGAGTAGGAGGGAGGGCTTCAGATATGTAGATATTTGGGATGCCTTCGGGGGAAGGTGGGACCTGTACATGAAGGATGGGTTGCAACTGAACTGGAAGGGGACCAATGTCCTGGGTGGAAGGTTTTCTAAATGGTTCAGGAAGGTTTAAACTATTGTGGCGGGGGGTGGGAACCTGAGCTATATACCAGTGGTGAGAGTTGATGGAGATAAGGCAATAGCAAGAGGTAGTGCAGCCAGTGGCAAGGAATTTCCTGAGAAAGAACCAAGAGATCGGTTAAAGTGCGTTTGCTTTTATGCAAGGAGGATCAGGAATAAAAGTGATGAGCTTAGAGCGTGGATTAGTACCTGGTGCTATGTTGTTGTGGCCATACCAGAGACGCGGATGTCGCAGGGACAGCAATGGTTGCAGGATGTTGCAGGGTTTAGAACATTTAAAAAGAATAGGGAGTGGGTAAAAAGAGGAGGGGATGTAGCACTGCTAATCAGAGAGGGTAATACAGCTACAGAAGTTACCATTGTCAAGGAGGGTCTGCCTACTGAGTCAGTATGGGTGGAAATTAGGAACAGTAAGGGAGCAGTCACCTCATTCGGGGTTGACTACAGACCCCCCCCCCCCCCCCCCCCCCCCCACCCCTCGCCCCCAGTAGAAGCAGGGAGATTGAAGAAAGCATAGGTCGGCAGATTTTGGAAAAGTGTGAATGTAGTAGAGTTGTTGTAATGGATGACTTTAACTTTCCCAATACCACTTGGAACCTCCTTCGAGCACATGGTTTGGAAGGAGCTGTTGTTGTAAGGTGTGTTCAGGAGGGTTTCCTAACTCAGCACGTTGACTGGCCGACGAGGGGAGAGGCCATTTTGGATTTGGTGCTCGGAAATGAGCCAGGGCAGGTGTCAGATCTTGCGGTGGGAGAACATTTTGGTGACAGTGACCACAACTGCCTCACATTCGACATATCTAAGGAGAAGGAGAGAAGCAGGCGCAATGGGAGGATATTTAATTGGGGAAAAGGAAACTATGATGTTCTCAGACGTGAGTTGGGAAGCGTAGACTGGGAGGAATAATTCCATGGAAAGGGCACTATAGACATGTGGAGACTGTATGAGGAAATGTTGTTGCAAGTGATGCATAAATGTGTTCCTCTGAGACAGGCAAGAAGGGCGAAGAGAAAGGAGCCTTGGATGACGAGAGTGGAGGAGCTTCTTGTTAAAAGAAAGAAGGCAGCCTACGTAAGGTGGAGGAAGGAAGGGTCTTGTTCAGCTCTTGAGGATTACAGACTTTCGAAGAAGGAGCTCAGAAAAGGTCTGAGGAGAGCCAGGAGGGGTGCATGAAAAAGTCTTGGTAGGAAGGTTTATGGAGAATCCAAAGGCATTTTACACGTATGTGAGGAATAAGAGAATGATCAAAGAAAGAAAGTGCCCTTCAGGGATAGCATAGTGAACTTGTGTATTGAGTCTGAGGAGGGAGTGGAAACCCTAAATGAGTTTTTAAATAAAACGACCTTGTACTGAATGAAACCATGGAGGATCAGGTAAGCATGCTGGAACGGATAGATTGAGGAAGCTGGTGTGCTGAAAATTTTGATAAAACATTAAGGTTGACAAGTCGCTAGGGCCAGACCAGATTTGACCTCGGTTGTTTTGGGAAGCCAGAAATGTGATTGCTTCGCCGCTTGCAAAGATCTTTGCATCCTCGCTCTCCACCGGAGTCGAACCTGAGGACTGGAGGGAGGCAAATGTAATTACTTTCTTCAAGAAAGGAAATAGGGAAATCCCTGGCAATTACAGGCCAGTCAGTATCACATCTGTCGTCTGCAAGGTGTTAGTAAGGATTGTGAGGGATACGATTTATGGAAGAGGGATACGATTTATGGAAGAGCTTTGCTTGATTAAATGCAGTCAACACGGCTTTGTGAGGGGCAGATAATGCCTCCCAAATCTTATTGAATTCTTTGAGGATGTTACTAGACAAGTTGATGAGGGTCTATCGGTGGATGTGGTGTATATGGAATTCAGCAAGGCACTTGATAAGGTTCCCCATAGTAGGCTCGTTCAGAAGGTGAGGAGGAATGGGATACAGGGAAGTTTAGCTGTCTGGATACAGAATTGTCTGGTCGACAGAAGACAGCGAGTGTTATTGGAATGAAAGTATTCTGCTTGGAATCAGTGGTGAGTGCTGTTCCACAGGGGTCTGTTCTTGGGCTTCTACTCTTTGTAATTTTTATTAATGACTTGGATGAGGAGATTGAGAGATGTGTTAACAAGTTTGCAGACGACACAAAGGTTGGAGGTGTCATTGATAGTATAGACAACTGTTGAAGGCTGCAGCATGACATTGACAGGATGCAGAGATGGGCTGAGAGGTGGCAGATGGAGTTCAACCTGGATAAATGCGAAGTGATGCATTTTGGAAGGTCGAACTTGAAAGTTGAGTACAAGATAAAGACAGGATTCTTGGCAATGTGGAGGAACAGCGGGATCTTGGTGTGCAGGTACATAGATCCCTTAAAAGTGTCACCCAAGTGGACAGGGTTGTTAAGAAAGCATTTGGTGTTTTGGATTTCATTAACAGGGGGATTTAGTTTAAGAGCCATGAGATCTTGTTACAGCTCTCTAAAATTTCGGTTAGACCGCAGTTGGAATACTGTGTCCAGTTCTGGTCGCCCTATTATAGGAAAGATGTAGATGCTTTGGAGACGGTTCAGGGGAGGTTTGCCAGGATGCTGTCTGGAAAGGAGGGCTTATCTAACGAAGAGAGTTAAAAATTACACAATACCAGGTTATAGTCCAACAGGTTTAATTGGAAGCACACTAGCTTTTGGAGCGACTCTCCTTCATCAGGTGATTGTGGAGGGTTCGATCGTAACACAGAATTTACAGCAAAAGATTGCAGTGTGATGTTACTGAAATTATACATTGAAAAATTGATTGTCTTAAAATTAAGCCTTTCATCTGTTAGAATACAGTGATAGTTTCAATTCATTCATGTGTCAATCACAAAAACCTTTTTTTTAAGTTGCATTCTCGGGTTAGCTGTTAACAATGGTGATAGCTAGACAATATGTTGAAGGTGTTTAGCCCCCTGTGTTCTCTGTCTATGACCTGATGTTTAGATTGATTCTAATCTAAAAAGTGAGATAACAGTGTTTTACATAAATTCATGCAGTTTTTGAGCTCAGAGTTCAACATAAATGTATGCAGTTTTTGAGCAAAGTGAAATTTAACTCTGCAAGTACAAATACACCCCCAAAATATATGTGTGCATGTGGGTCTTTGTCTGTCTGTCTGTGTGTGTGTGTCTGGGGTGGGGGTTGTGAGTGTAAGAATGTGTGTAGTGTCTAAAGTCTGTGAGGGGGTGCATATGTGAGTGTGGGAGTGTGTGTGTCTATAAGGGTGTGTGAGGGTGTCTGTGCGCGCGTCTGTGTGTACCTGTGTCCGTGTGTATGTGAAAGTGTGTGTGTGTAGGAATATCTCTGTGTGTGTAGTACAATGGTGGTCACCTGTAATGGTGGTGCACCATCCCATAGAACAAATCACTTCAATGCGAATCTATGGCCCAATATACAGAAATCATCTCCAAGAAGATTGCAATCCAAATCATTCTTAGGAAGAGAGATTGACTGAGCTCGGACTTTTTCCGTTGGAAAGAGGAAGGAAGACAGGGGGTCTGGTGAGTTGTACAAGATAATGAGAGGCATAGATAGAGTTGATATCCAGAGACGTTTTCCCAGGGCAGAAATTGTTCGCACGGGGGGTCATAGTTTTAAGCTGTTTGGCGGAAAGTATAGAGGGGATGTCAGAGATGGATTCTTTACGCAGAGTTGAGAGCATGAATGCATTGCCAGCAGCAGTTGTGCAAGCGAGGTCATTAGGGATATTTAAGGGACTGCTGGACGTGCATATGGTCACAGACATTTGAGGGTTCATACATTAGGTTTAGCTTACATGAGGATCAATGGTCGACACAACATTGTGGGCTGAAGGGCCTGTTCTGTGCTGTACTGTTCTATGTTCTATCCCCATCATCTGTTGCTGTTTGCAAGTTGCCAAATTGAGATTAATATTCATATATACACGTCACAATACTTTATTTTGTTGACAGTGACGAATAGCTAATCAAGTAAATCGTTTAATGAAAACGAATATTTAAATTAAGGAAAAAAATGAAATGGGAGTCATGACTTGACAGCGTTCCTCTCTCGATGCTACAAAACCCAATCCCAAGTCAAACATCCATTTCATGATGGATATGAAAGTGATATTTTGACCAAACCCATTGATTATCAGTCTGTAACTGCATCCATACACCTGACGGACTTCAGCAAGAATAGCAGAGTCTCCCGGTCAGCCATCCCGTAGAACGAATCACTTCAATGCGAGTCTATGGCCCAATATCTAGAAATCATCTCCCCTTTCTGTCTGTAAGTCAATCCATAATTCATGGCTGCATATTCCTTGCTAAATATCAGAGCATGGCAATAAACACATTGGCATTTCTTAAGATTTGTTATCAGGCAGAATTCAGAGACGAAGAATAAATGGATCATTCTGCCATTGTAGATTGTGAATAAGGTAGGAGGACAAAGATCAATACATACGTCAGGACACAACATATATTAATGATTTTGACGTGGGAACCAAATCTAATTTTCCAAATATGCAGAAGGCACAAATCAACATAATGAATTTCTTTACGAGGCAGATGTAAAATATTTTCAGGAGAATTTGACATGAGTACTGGTTGAGAAGAACAAGTCTACTAATATATGAAATTTATATATTGGAGGATATCACAATTGATAAGAAGAATAGATGCCCAGAGTACTCCACAAATGGTGGGAGCTTGGAAATGCTTGGTAAACAACGAATGGTGTTCGATGGTGTCATCGAATCAAAGAGGTATATAGCACAGAAACTGATCTTCAGTCAATTCATCCAGATATCCCAATCTAAACTAGTCCCATTTGTCAGCATTTGGCCCATATCCATATTAACTCTTCCTATTCATACACCTTTTAAATGGTTTAATTGTACTAGCCTCCATCACATCTTCTGACAGCTCATTCCATACATGCATCACCATATGCATGAAAAGTTCTATATTAGGTCTTTTTTTTTACCTCTTTCCCTTCTCACCCTGAACCTATATCCTATAGTTCTAGACTTCCTCACATAGGGAAAACAAAACTTGTCGTTCATTGTATCCATACCCCTCATGATTTTATAAACCTTTATAGGGTCACCCCTCAGCCTCCGACACTCCTGGGAAAGCAGTACCAGCCTATTCAGCCTCTCCCTACAGCTTAAATCCCCCAACTCTGGCAACATCCTTATAAATGTCTTCACGTTTCACAGGATACTTCCAATCAGAAGGAGACCAAAATTGAACACATGATCCATGATCCCAAAAGCTGTCTCACTGATGTCTTGTACAGCCTCAACGTTACCACCCAACTCCTATACTCGATGCTCTGCCTAATAACGGAAACCATGCCAAATATCTTCTTCTCTCTCCTATCTACCTGTGGCTCTACTTTAAAGGAACTCTGAAACTGCAATCCCTTGTCAATGTATCTGTGAAAGCAAAACAAACAGATTAGGAATGCGAATAGAATGTTCACCTTTGTAACAATGGAATTTCAGTATAGATGTAATGAACTCTTGTTATATCTCAATGGGAGCTTGCTCAGATATCACCTCGTTTACTGCATGTCTGGGTCTCCTTTAATCAAAACAATAATCTTTACTACAGAAGGAAATTTCCCTACACTTGTTCTCGGGTTTGCAGGACATTCCTCTGAAGAAAGGTTGTATAAAATTGATCCCTATTCTGTCGAATTTTGAAGAACAAGTCGCTATCTCATTGAGCACTACAAATATATAAGGAACCTCAAGAATGGCTGTAAATAGGCTTGTTCCTCTGGCTTGAGAGCCTTTCAACACCAAATGAGGAGAATATGTTCTTTTTTCAGAGGGTGAGGAAACTTTCCAATCTGTACCCCTTGTTACTGTGGAAGTGCGGCCATTTAAATACGTGTGTTGAAGATATGGAAAATAAAGTTTGATGCAGTTTTGCTTATCAGTAATGTGAAGGTTTACGTGTATTGTGTGAATAAAGGTCTTGATACTTTCAACCAATATTCTTTGCACCTTCAGCAGAGCAGACTTGACGGGCTGAATGACCGATTCTGGTTCATAGGTTCCTAAAACAAATTTACTTTTACAGAATGTAACATTTCAAAAAGGATTTAGTGTTAGTCACTGCATATTGGGAATTTTCCTAATGTTCTGATGGAAAAGCTAAATTTGTCAGAAAGTAATGAAGAGGCAAAGAAGTAGTGAAGGAGATAGCGACTTTGCAGGAATGTGTTTAAGGAACTGAGTGAGAGATTGTCAACTCCGCACAAGCCTCATAGGTATCTATTATTTTAAATTAAAATTTTGAAATGGGTTCACTGTGAGTCTGTCGATTACATCAATTATGATTGAAAGCTGCTCCATGCGTGTTATAACATTAAGCCAACTCACAGACAAGCAATGATCTCAAGTCAGGGAGAATATAAAGCAAAATGGATGACCAAAGGTGCACTCCAAGTTATGACTGCACAATCTGTAACTAATGATTGAAAGTCTATGTATCTCCATGCGGTGTTCTGAATTTGTGACTTGTGTGCTAATCAGAATTCGAGTTTAAGATTTCTAATTTGAGATGGAAATATGAAGTTTTTAAGCTTAAGAAGAAAGTATCATATGGAGGAAATGGGGATAAATGTGAATGTCTATAGCATTCTAAATAAATCAACTAACATTGAAAATAAAATTATATCCATTTATTCAGGCAGGAAGAGTGAATAAAGTTCACTCCAGAACTGGATTTACTCGCTGAAAATAACGAACGTGAACAGAGTCAATATCTGCAGGCACAATCTTTCGATGAACACCAATAGTATCAGGAAGAGGATCATGCATCTTTCCTGAGTCAATGATAAAAAAGATATATCATTCACTGGTCCATTTTGATTGAACCGCTGTTGATATTTAATGATGTTTCTGTTGACACTAAAATATTCAAAACATTGAATAGAATCTGGATTCCATAGTGATAGACATTAATCATAATCAGTGAATAAATATGTTCAGGTAACTCACATCAGATACAAAACATCTTGTAATCATAAGAGATATATTTTATACTTTTTTTGTTGGGTGTAGTCGTAACTGACTGGCCAGCATTTATTTTCCATCCTTAGTTGCCCTGCAGAATGTTCTGGTGACCTGCTTTCTTGAACAGCTACAATCAAGCTGAAAATTGGTCACTTTCAAGTTCTTCACAAAGCAGTTTCCTTGATAAACCTCCGACATTTCCGGTATAAACACTCCACAAAACCAAAATCCGTCCCCACTTGACAGTCGCCCATCGCATGAGACGATCTTTTCCTTGCCTGAGTTTAGTTCTGCGTTCAGCAAAACCTATTTTGTTACAGTTGATGCCCCTGTCCCACATATGTGTTTATGTCACAACTGGAAAATATCGCTGACAAAGAGAGGCTCGAGTTCTGCAACACCACAGTAATGATTGCCCACCACTGTTTGTTACCTGTTCTACCTCTGTGCCTTTCTCCAACTGTGTTACCGTTTCGTCAAATGTGGCTACAAACTGACAAACCCCATTTCTGTTCTGTTCTGTCACCATGTCCCTTCCTCGAACTGAACGAACATTATCTAGGTGTTTGAGAAGCTAAACTCTGAGGTAAATGTTCACAGAGAGCTAAAAGCAGAACAAGCTGCAATTCGGCCTTCGGTCAGATGTCTTTCCTGGAGAGAAAGTTAATAAATACTGCAAGACATTGCTCTTCATTACAACTGAAGAAAGATTGGAATATCGGAGTGTAAAGGCAGTGCAAAGGGGAAAACGGTGTCTTGGAGGACAACATAAAAGAAATTGATTGGTTTTGAAACAACTTTAATTAAATATCTAAGGTTTTGTATTGAAAATGCCAAAGATAAGCTTGTTGACTTGTTAAGTTAACAAGAAATAACTTTTAAAACATGTTTCGGTGTAAACAAATTGCCCCTTCCATAATGCAACATTCTGCAATTAATAAAGAAGGAAACAGATTAACGAACCAACTGAAATCATTCAGGCAACAAGACTTACATAGAGGATTTATCAAAAATTGTTAAGCACAATACCTAATTGAACAGGCTGTAGCAAAGACAGAAAATGTGCTAAACTGAAAAAGTACAGAGCTGGCTTCACGAAATGTTCAAAACCGCTACATGGAACATTTGTTTAAGGGCATTCAAAACATGCAGCAATTGAAAATGTGGGTGACAAACATACACTTATCCTGTGCTCTTCAGAGTGGGCATTGAGATCTCAGAAGTGTGCTTTCCTTTCACATATATGGCCTTCCCAATCTCCAAATCAAAACACAAAACCAAAATGGTGTAAAGACTGAGAAGGCAGATCAAAAGAAGAAGAGATTTTTCCAAAGGAAACACTAGTGTTTTGCACCTCGACTTAATCTTGAGGTGAAAATCCAGTCCCAGTTAATGAGATTACATTTAATATTTAGTAGTAACAGTAGGTTTACTTCCCACAAAAATATACATTTGAAAAAAATGTAGAAGAACAACTTTAACGACCAATGCTATCTACCCCTTGTGCAGAAAGCATTTACATTTTTGGCTCATCTGGTTAGCGGGATATTCTTGTGCATAAAGCATCATGTATATTTTCTAAACTGAAACACTTGTTTCCTCGTAGTGTATTTATTATAGAGATTAAACATTTTTACAAGTTTACAAAAATAAACAAAACTCTCAAATACAAACATTGATATACAATTAAATCAAATATATAATAGCCAAAATTTAACAAAAGAAAAAATACCGAAAAAGAAAAAAAGACAAAACTCAACTTTCTACTAATCTAACCTACAACTAACCAGAGTGTATATATAAGTCTCTTACATGCTCGGAATGTGTTAACATCAAATGTAATAAAACCTGTATTCGTGAGGGATTCCTCTCCTAAATGGCCCCGGACCAGCCAGGTGTGTAATCTCAATTAAACAAAAGCCCTTGTTAGGATAGCCGAAATATCTGTATTTATGTAATTGAAGAAGGGCTGCCATATTTTATAAAATAATTCGGTCTTTCGGTGCACTATATTTGTAAGGAAGTCAAGGGGAATACATTCCATAATTAATCTGTACCAATTTGAAAGTCCGGGGGGGGGGGGGGGGGGGGGGGGCCCTCAGCCATCCAGTTCACCAAAATATTTTTCCGTGCACAGAAAGAGAGAATAGAAAATAGTCTCTTCCCGTACATGTCCAGGGAGGGAAAGTTCGAAAAGCCCAAAAGGAGAGATACAGGGTCTACTTCAATTTCCATTCCTAAAATTTCTGTCAGGGTACTTGCTACTTTAGTCCAATATCTACGGATCTTATGACAGGTCCATAAGCAATGTACAAGAGTGCCCACCTATATTTTGCATTTGGGACACATTGGAGATGCTCCTGCCTTAATTTTTGCCAATCGAAACGGTGCTATATGGGTCCGATGAAGTATCTTCAGCTGGATAGCCTGGGTTCTGTTACAGATAGTAATTCTTCTAGCATTTTCCCAAATATCATTCCACGTTTCTAGAGAGATTTCTAATCCCAAATCCTGATCCCATGTTTTAAGCAGATTGTCCAGATCTCCCGATACTTCATCATGTAGTAAATGATAAATAGTGCTGACGGAAGATACCCCCACTGGTCGGAGGACATGACATTCTGTATCTGATTTATAAGGACTATCTAATAACGTAGTCTTCTTCTGTATATAATCTCGAATTTGGAAGTATCGAAAGAGGTCTCCAGTAGGTAATCCGAATTTCTGACGCAGCTGTTCAAAAGACATCAGGACACCATCTTTAAATAGGTCCCCTAGATATGAGATACCCCTGGATCTCCAGAGTTTAAAAGTGGCATCTGTAAAACCCGGTTGGAATCCCCATGCTCCCACTAGCGGTGCATAGGGGGATGTTTTATGTGAAATACCCTCATTTTTCCGCATTATATTCCAAGCCTTAATCGTGTTTAGTATTAGAGGGTTTTTACAGTGATCTGTAATGATTTTCCTCTTGTCTGAAAATAAGAGGTCAATAAGTTGGTATTTTACTTCAGAAGTCTCGATGTCCAACCAGATTGATTGTGGATCAGACAAGACCCAATCAGCTATGGAAGTTAATAGGGACCTTAAATGATATTTCCTAAAATCTGGGAAATCCAGTCCTCCCCTTGTCTGTGGAAGCTGTAACTTCTTCAGCTTAGTGAGGGGCCGTCGATGATTCCAGATAAAGAAACCCAGCCAGCCATATAATTTATGTAGAGCCATCCTCGGCAGCATCACCGGAAGCATTCTCATAGGATATAGGAGACGGGGCAGAACATTCATTTTAATTAGTGCTATTCTCCCTAACCAGGAAATTGGAAGGTCTCCCCATCGCTGGAGGTCCGGCCTTATCCTTTCCAGTAAATGCACAATATTAGCCTTATACAACTGACCAAGTACTGGAGTAATAAAAATTCCTAAATATAAGAAGCCCTCCAGGGACCAACGAAAGGAAAAAAAGGTTCCGTCCCCTAAGTGGGGTGCCATAGCAAGGCCACTCATTGTCATAGCCTCCGATTTTGAAAAATTAATTTTATAGCCTGAGAATGCACTAAATGTATTAATAACTTGGATTAGGCGAGGTACAGACATCAGAGGATTACTGAGGAATAAAAGAACATCACCTGCATAAAGGGTAATTTTATGTTTACCTGTACCAATCCTCGGGGCCGTTATATTAGGATCAGCTCGTATAGCTTCTTCTAGTGGTTCAATTATTAGCGTAAATAACAATGGCGAGAGAGGACATCCCTGACGGCAGCCCCAACCCACACTGAAGCTATCCGAACCTAATCCATTGGTAACCACAACTGCTTTGGTATCACTATACAATGTTGAGACCCATTTGGTAAACACCTGTCCAACGCCAAACCTTTCCAATGTGTAAAACAAATATGACCATTCAACCCTATCAAAAGCCTTTTCCGTGTCTAATGAAACTACTACTCCTGGTATCTTTCCCTGATGACAGGCTTGAATCATATTCAAAACCCTTCTAATATTATTGGATGATCTACGGCTCTTAATAAACCCCGTCTGATCCACCTTTATAATATGTGGCAGTACCCTTTCTAGTCTCAGTGCTAACGTTTTAGAAAGGATTTTAAAATCTACATTTAGCAAGGATATTGGTCTATATGACGTACAATCTTCTGGATCCTTTCCTTTTTTAAGGATAAGAGAGATATTATCCACTTTCAGTGAAGGCAGGAGACAGCCCTGACTATATGCATAGTTATATATGTCCATAAGTGGACCAGCCAATATTTCTGTAAATTCTTTATAGAATTCAGCTTGAAAACCATCTGGGCCCGGTGCCTTACCGCTCTGAAGTTCTCTAATTGCATCAAGTATTTCTTGGACTGTTAGAGGAGCATTTAGGATCGATACCTGCTCCGGAGTTAGGCCCGGAAAGGTCAATTTTAAAAAAAAATGTCTGCATCCTCCTAGTCCTATCTTCACAATCCTGCGATTTATATAACTCAGAATAAAATTCTCTAAAGATCACATTAATCTCTTTATGATCATGAGTCAAAATACCCGTACTTTCCCTGATAGACATAATAGTCTGAGGGGCCTTTTTTTCCCTTTGCAAGAAATGCTACGTATCAACCCGGTTTGTCACCATATTCATATAATCTTTGTTTTGCAAATAATATTTCCCTCTTAGCCGTTTGAGTAAGCGTAGTGTTTAGAGCTGTCCTAAGAGCCGTAATCCTTTGCAATTTAATAATAGGTCTATCAGCCTATGCTGTTTCAGCTGCTTTTAAGCGAGCTTCGAGCAGACGCTGTTGTTGTCCCTTCAATTTTTTCTGGGTCGCTGAATAGGAGATGTTCAAACCTCACGTGCAAGCTTTGATGGTCTCCCATATCATTGATAGGTTGCAAGCCATACCTGAATTAATTTCTAAAAAAGTTTTAAATTCGTGAGAGAAGTACTTTACAAATGTACTATCTTTCATTAGGAAGGGGCCCATACGCCAATGCCGAGGGGATGTCCCATTGTTCCTCGCTTCAGTTTCCATATATACAGCTTCTGCGAATCTATTAACATTTTGGCATATTTAGCGTGTTTTGTTTTCATTTCTTATAATTTATTTATTCACGGATAATTCAGATGGACGCCCATTCCATAAAAATCTCAAATCACTTCTTTAAGCCACAGTTGGAAATTGCACAATAAATGTCTTGTTTGTCCTTAGGGTTTGAGGTATTTCTATTAATATTCTGTTCTGCCCATCGCTAAGTGCCATTACACCGAAAGGCTTCCAACAAAATTCCATGAAAGAGTTAGTAAGAAATGCAAGTGTGGATCCAACATCCCTTTTACGTGAGAACAGATAAAGATAGCATTTGTTGTAAACCAGAATGGTCTTTACAACCAGCGATAAGTCATCCATGGATGTCATTTAATGGTTGATTTTGTCAACTGAAATGAAGTAGCAACAACTTCAATGGTGTGATTTTGGAACCACATTTTCGAACATTTTTACTGTCTTGCTCATCCACGATAATAATCAGAAAACCACTATGTCTCCTATGATCAGTTTAGCTACTGTAATTGAGTTTGCCATTACAGTAATTGCTATTCATATCTTGAGTTAGTGAAACTCAGTACTCTACTTTATCCTCGACAACAGTGAATACTGAATTTTTCTTTCGAATCAGATATATTTGCAGCTTTCAGGCGAGATGAGACATCTTCAAATCCATTCTCTGCATTTGCAGAAATGCATATGAATATTTTCAAAGTACACAACGGTTACCTAGCAATGTTGCTGGAGGTGCAAAATGCAGGATGTAAACTGAGAAATCTGTGGAACAACATTGATATTCAGTTCGGGATAAGTGACTACATTGTACTTTGACGCTGTCTGATATAAAATTCATGACTAAATTAATTAGCAAATAAATCTTTCAATTTGAAAAGTGTTGAAGAATTAAATAGACAATCGCTATTGCTTGAGTTTTGACATTGGAAGCAGAAATAGAAAAGTTTGTGATGCTTGAATCTATTGCTGAATTTTAATTTCAATGGAAGTACTTTGCTTTCTTTTTGACTATTTGTGTTGAAAATGATTTGATTCTGGAGGTGAGTGAGCACAGTCGTATTGGTAAGTGGTAACTTACTGTACATTCATGTTAGGGTTAAGATATTGAGAGATCAAAACTCTGCTGTCTACCTTTGCCAGATACTGAAATGCACAATCAGTTCTCTCAGATCAGGTTTATACACATCTGTGGGAATTGCTGTGAACTAGAACAAACCCCTCAATATATATAAATAAAATTTCCTAATTCTAACTTTATTATTAAACTGCTCTCCCTTTCTCACTCTCTCTCTCTCCATATATATGTATCTTAACATGCAAACATTCAGTACGACATTCCATTTCTCAGCTCCCCCCCCCCCCCCCATTTTAACTCCTCCGTTTCCTTTATCCAAGTCATGATACTGTGTTGGAAATTATGTTCTGTCATCCACCCACACGTAAAATTTTAAAATGTAATGACCGCAGTAAGAAGCTTCCTTGAAAGATTCTTAAACGTTTTCCTTAATTTTTCCCAAAAACTTTCAGGGATTTTATTCAGTATATAGAGTTGTTTCCAAAATATTTCAGACAACGTGAAACTAAAAGTCTCCTTCTCAACTGTGGAGTAGTTTTGTTGATAATTCTTAAATTTTATGAAAAATAATCGAATAGGTCCTTATCTCTTCTCGTCATCATCCTGCAATAGTACAGCACCAATATCCACATTACCTGCATCAATAGACACTTAGAAAATCGTTGAATAGCATTGGCTTCGTAGTTAACTAAGCTTTCAGACTGTCAAATAACTTCTGACATTCTTCTGTCCATTGACGTTTGGTGCAGTTCATCAACAAGTCAATCACTGGAGTAACCACACTGCTAAAATTCAGAACAAACAAGTAAATTCCAAGAATTATGATGCATCTCACGTCAGTGGTGCTGTGGAAAATTGCTCAATATCTTTTGTTTTTAGCTCCTGTGTGGCGATTTGTCCATGTTAAATCCCATTGCCTAGCGAGGTTTATTTTCAAGCGCACCTCCGAATTGAACTATTCTGATGGATATTATCAATGTTCTTGCTGTATGACTGAAAATCAAAACATCGTTGATGTACATCACACAATTGGATAATCATAAAAAAAATTCTTTCGTTCGTCTTTGAAATGCAGCTGACATATTTTACATGCCGAATGCATGACTTTAAACTCGTGAAGTCCATTCGACATCACAAAACCTGAAATTTCTTTTGCCCTTTCGGATAAAGGTGTATGCCACTCTACTCTCTGTATGTCCAACTTTGAAATGTAGGTTGCTTGTCCTGCCTTCTCAATACAGATGCGGAATAAGATGTGAATCTGACTTCTTGACATGATTGACTTTCTGATAGTCACCCATAATCATTCGCTAGCATCTCATTTTGGCATCACTACTATGGTTGAGATTCAGTCTTGCAACTCAGTTTGAATACATTGTCTTTGAACATGCGTTTAATCATTTTTTGCACCTGTGCCAACTTTTGAGGTTTATGTTGAGAAGAATGTTTTTTTAATTAGAATAGCAGTTCCCATTTCGACATTATACATAATCAGAGTAGTACGTCCCAGATTATTCCTACATATCTACCTATACGATTATAATAACTCAATCAAGTCATTTCGATTTTCCTCTGGGAGACAACTCAACAATGTATCTATTTTTTGAGAAAATGCACGTTGTCCGATTTAATTTTATGTCCATTTTAGAGTCATCGAAGTGTTATTGTTAATGTGGAAACAATAACACATTTTCCTTGTTCTATCCTTTTCTATCAAAATACCTTATTCACTGTAAGATTTAGTTCTATCTGGCCTTCTTAACAAATCATTTACATCACTCAATTTCCTTTTGGTTCATTGAGTCACACAGAAGCTTGCCTTTTAAGTTTCAACTATCACTCGGAATAACACTAACACATTATCTCTGAGCGAAATGATGAATTCTCTCTTCTTGTCTATTTCCTCTTCCGTCACGTGCTGTGTTACCTTCAAATATTCTCTTTCAAACTTTCTGGTAGTACTTAATCTTCCCGAAAAGTTGACAAATAGTTCAAATCTATCTGAATTGTGACTCACCAATTTCTTATCAATTAAGTTCACCTTATGCCCAAAAACTAATTGAAATTGAATAAATTTAGTAGATTCATCCTTGTATACATAGCTACAAAAAGTACAGAATGACTTCCTTTACTCCAGTTCTCTAAATTGTCTTAAATATAAGCCTTCAACATGGAAATTAAATGTTGATATTAGCGTTCAAACGTTCCTCGAAATTAAGGTGCACAGTGGTTTTTAATTGTTTTATGCCAATGCTACCCAAAGACTTCCCTGAATAATCCTGATGTAAAAAGCGACCCTCGATCGGTCTGTGTTCCTGGGTAGTCCGTACCTATCCGAAAATTTACTAATTCTTTTACAGGGTGGCCAGGTGCCTCCATGGGTAGGTTTAGATTGTTGTCTTTCGACTATTTTCTCTGAACTAAGAATGAGTCCCACAGTCGTTCAACTAATTTTTCTTTTGCTTCCTCAAACATGTGATCAAGTATGTTAGAATGTCAATTTTCTTACCTTTATTCTTTGAGTTTTCCTTCTGTTTCCACTGGTGACTTTGTTACCTTGTTACCATGCAGTTTGGAAATTCCTAGGATATAATTCTGATAACACCCACACTTGCTTATTGTCAACTGACATTTGAACCACAGTAGATATTACTTCCACCTCTGATCAATCTATATCGTTGCCAAGGTGAAACCGCATTATGAGAAGATAGAAATTATGTTTTAGTCATACCCTTCACTGCTTTGCACTCACTCTCTAACTTCACTTTTTATCATGGAACATTGATGTTTTCGCCAGAAATCCACATATTGCCACTTTTCCTGGCAATACTGCTTCTGAATCTCCTCATTATCTCCAGCATCACATATTGACTTGTACTTATATTACTTAAAATCTTAAATTGATTACCTATTCCTCCGTGCATTCATAATTACACCTTACACACAGATGTAAATGCTTTAAAGAGGTCTGACACTTTCTTCTCAACCAAACCCTGACCCGGTTGTACATTCTTTAGCTTTCTGTTATCACTTCAACAAAAATCACTGGCTTATTCTGTTTTCCCATATCTGCCTTGACAGTGCCTTTTTTTAAAAAACACCAACACAACGAATTCATGGGGCCGACTTCATGTACTGAAAGGACCCGAGATTGTTTTCCATTTCTTTTCTCTTCATGAGTTTCCTTTATAGTCTGTGGTGAAGTATCTTCATTGACGAGATCTCCTTTTCCCTTTCAACCTGACGATTTCTCTTTTCACCAATTTCTATATCTCTCAAAATGATATTGGGAGCCAAACTGTGATTTCAGAAAAAAAGGTAAGAATTAATGTCTTCCCAACACTTTACGTGTAAGTCTTCCTTAAGATTAAGTATCTTTCTCTGTCGAAAAGGCAGTTATTTTTAATAAAGTATGCTTGGTGTGACATTCAATTCGACAAACTTTTCGGTATTAAAGTTCCCAAGGCAGATGTTCAACCAGAATCAATGCCTCAGAAACCTGAATTGAATGTGAATCTGCCCGTTGGCCTTTCATCCATGATCTTGACAGATCAGAGGTATCCCATCCACTCTGCGAAGTCCAGATAAGCTCAGACCTGTAGAAAAGACACGCTATCTGTCAGTTGTCTGTACTCAAGGCTGGGAATCTCAACGTTAGAAACATGGGAACATCTTCATCGTGTTCAAAAGTAAACACAGACTCAATAGTTTCATCCCTTGTTCAAAAGTAATCGTCGTAAATCTTCAGGATTCACAGGGCTGATGTTAACGGTTTTAGCTCCGACACATCCCAGGGAGAAGGAGGGACTGGAATGTTCCAGGACTGGGATGGTATCATGAGGAACGATCCAGCACCCAAGCTTCCATAAAACTCCAAATACGAAAATGTATAATGGCTGAATTTGAAATCTGGAATTTTTTCAAATTCTCTACAGTGTGTTCATTCAGCTCAAATATGTTTAATCAAAGTTTCTGTGCAATTTACAGTCATTGTGAATTCGACAAGCACGACAGTAAAGGCCCATCAATTCTGCGAGAATCAAAAGAAATCTATTCTGATACCATTTTGTAATACTTAGCTCATACCCCTGTAAACGTTGGTATCACAGGTGCACATCTTATTACCTCGAGTCAAAGAGTCATAGAGATGTCGAGCACAGAAATAGACGTTTGGTCCAACTGGTCCATGCTGACCAGGTATCCAAAATGAATCCAGTTCCATTTGCCAGCATTTGGCCCACACCACTTTTTTAAGCCTTTCTGTTCATATACCCATCCAAATGCCTTTTAAACGTTGTGATTGTACCCGCCACCACGTCCTCTATCATCTATTCCACATACACAACATTCTTTGCGTGTTAAATTTGCCCCTAAGGTCACGTTTAAATTTTTCCTCTTTTACACAAAACCTATGCCCACTTGTTCTGAACTCTTCTATCTCGGGGAATAGGCCTTGTCTATTTATCATATCCATGTCCGTTATGATATCATTAACCTCCAGAGGATCTCCCCTCAGCGTCCGAATCTCAAGAGAAAAATAAATCAATCCATCGCTCCCGATAGCACAAAAGCACCAATCCTTGCAACATTGTTTTACATGTTATCTGAACACTTTCAAGTTTCACAACATCCTTCCTACAGGAGGGATATCAAAATTATAGACTATGTTCCAAAAGTGGCCTAACCAATGGCCTAACATGAGCAAGTCCTGCTTTGATCCTGTGTACAGGCGGTGAGTTCGAAATTTCCAACACCCTTTGGAGAAAATACTTATTCTCAGATTTTTTTCTACACCTTCTGCCCATTACTATCAATTCATTGCCCGTGTCCATTGATTCCCTCAATCATGTCAGTTCTTTGCGCCCAGTCCTCAGTATTCTCTGCTCCAGGCATGACATCTCCAGTACATCCCATCTCTCAATTAAAGGAGAATCTCTCTGGCTTACAACAAAGAGACATTTCTCCCCATCATTGCTAAATTATTTCTTTCAAATGGGCTTCCTTTGAACTCCACCCCTCTGCTGTCTACTTTTATTCCTACAATGTTTATTTAAACACAGCTGCATTTCCCTTCTATAATTACAATTCGATTTGCTTCCGTTGCACTTTGATACAATGCATTTCAGATCTTAGCAGACAATTGTGCAAAATTAATCATCTTCATCTTTTGTCAGGTTGTTTCCTTTAAAAAATGATCTCCAATTTGTCTTCTTTCGTTATCGAAAATCATACCAATGGAAATTGCTTATTTTTTTCTTTTAAAATCTTTTTCAATTGGGTTATTCGTAGAAAGCAGATGTTCCCTGACAGGACCCTTGGAATTTAATGCTTTTGTCACATATCACAAATTGACAGGAGAAAGGAGAAAGGAGCTTATCTAAATAAGAAAATGGAACAATCAAATTGTCACAAAGAATTCATTAATTGTACATCCCAGGTAGCTCCAGTGATGGAAATGGAACGAGGATCTAGAAATGTCTGAATGTTAATGTCTTATCTGGTAATTGTACAACAAGATTGGCGGAGCTGTTCCAAAATCAATTCGAGCTGACAGGAGGAATTTGGTTAATTGTCCAACCAACCAGTTGTGAATGGAAGTGGCATTGAGCTAAAGCAGTTGGGGTGTATCTCCTCAATCATATAAAGCGGACCAAAGATACGCCGGACCAGAAGAGGGCAGGTCTTGGAATGGTGCTTTTCGAAGTAAGACCCACATTTGCATTTCCAGATTTTCATCTGTTCACAACTACCCCAGACAATACTCACCCTCCATATAATGTTCTCTCGTATTCATGCCTAAATGTTCTGTCCACCAATGCTTTCTTATCGTTTCCTTCACACAAAACATTATCCGTGTTCACCAATTTCTGTTTCTTCTCTTGCATCAGAAGAGATAACAGAACACGTTGAGTTGCAGAGACGATAACGTTAGTCTCTGTTCTGTTTTTGCCACATTGTCAACCACTGGCCATACAATGTCCATCTATCACAAAGAGTTTCGCTCCAGAAAATGGCAGATTTCAGGCATAAACTGCTGTTAGGTTCTCATCCACATGAAACACGACTGCTCAACAAAATTGCAGGACACCATTGTTTGTCTGTACACCATTTATTTCTGGCCTACTTCTTTCTCAATGTCTATCCTCTTTATGTTAAGGAGGAGCATGCATTTGTGAGATGGAAACTGACGCTTCATCACTCCTTCCGACTTTTAGGTCTGGTGCATTTGGCGTGTTGAGACTTCTGTTTTCTAGCCGTGGTGAGATTTTGTGCTTTTTATATATTTAGGTAAAGGTCCAGAATTGGGAGAGAAAGGTGATTGTAAGTGAAGTATGGGGCAGTTTAAATGACTTCTAAGACATTTGCAAGCACTTGTGAAGAATGAAAGCACTTAAAGAGAGATTAACGGCTTTAAACACTGTTTTGTGTTCTTGTTTGTTGAGATGCTTTGAAGATGATTCTAAGGAGGAGAAGCTGCAGTTCCATGCACAATATTTAATTAGAAGTCATGTTGCTAACTATAAATGCGTGAAAGTAATATACAATTTTGGAGAATTCACAGTTAAATCGTTTGTTTTTGCCAAAACAAATGTTCAAATACAATCCACAGTAACCCGCAAATCTGAATGAGGAACTGCTATTTGTCAATAATTTAGTCTTGGGAAAAAAAAATGTTGTGATTACTTAATTCTCACTGACATTCACCTACCATTGAGGGATTTCAACAACGGTGATATAGATCCATAACTTTGTAGAGAAACAAGATTGGTACACAAAAATCTGACTGCGTTAGTTGATCAACAATTATGTAAGAAAGATCAAGAGAACAGTTTGCAATTTCAAATTAATCATACATCTCTTTTCTTTGTTTTTGCGAAACAAAAGTAAAATCAGTCGGTATATGAATTGATCATTAAAAACAAGATAATAAATTCAAGAAGATGCATAGTATAAAAACACTGTGCACAGTGTGCAGATTGTAGATATTAGAAAAATAAATTAAATAGCACTTAGGCATCTTAATCTACAGCACAGAAAAAAAAGCTTCAGCCCATCGGATCCGTTTCATTAAAAAAAACAACCATCTTAGTATTTCAGTCTCATTCCAGCACTTAGCACAGAGCCATGTAAGCCTTGACATAGTGAGTACACTTCGAAATAATTTGTCATGGACAAGGCAAAACGCTCTCAAAATAGGCTAAGAATATAGTCTGGACAATATTTTTTTTTCTTATTTTAAAGGCAAAAACAAGATATTGTGTCAGAGGTGTAATTCAATTTAAAAAAAAGTGGACATTAAAAATACTTTACTCATCCAATGCAGATAAAATGCAATTAAAAGACGAATGAATTGGAAAGACTTAACTCTATTTTAAAACTGAAAAGAATAATAGATATAGTAAATATTATTACTTAATTGTACCTATATGGCTGAATCCTATAAACACAAACTTGGAAAGAGAAAACAAATCAGCACACAGATTGTCTCACTTCCAACCCCCGTTGTAAACAGATAACCTCCAACTTGTGGCTGCAACTGAGAGAGGAAAAGTTGCTTTAATTTCTTCAAGACCCCAACAGCAATTGCTGAAAGCTAAATGAAAGGCCTTGGTTGGCTGGAGGTTTGACCACACCGCCTCAGGCTACTTCTATCTTACAGAATACGTTTTTGAAGAAAACAAGGCTTCACAAGTTCTTAATCTTCTCATAGACAGCTCCACATTTCTCTCCAAATACCTCTCCAATTAAAAAAAGGATAAAACTCATCACTTAAACACAAAGTATCGTCACACTTCCTTTAATGTTGGAAGAGCTTCTGCATCTACCACTATTACAGAGAGCGAAATTCACTTGCTCACCAATATGTGTGTGAAACACTTTCCCTCATATATCCGCTACAAAATCTGCTCAATATGTTAAATTGTCAACTTGATTTTCAACATATTGTCGAGCTATCACCCATTGTTAACAGCTAACCTGAGAATGCAACTTTTAATCAAAGGTTTTGTGATTTACACATGAAAGAAGTGAAACTATATGGTATTCAAACAGATGAAAGACTTAACAGTCAATTTTTCAATGTATAATTTCGGATACATCACACTGTAAATTTTTGCTATAAATTCAGTGTGTTAGGATTGAGCCATCCACTATCACCTGATGAAGGAGCAACGCCCCGAAAGCTAGTGTGCTTCGAATTAAACCTGTTGGACTATAACCTGGTGTTGTGTTATTTTTCACTTTGTACACCCCAGTCCAACACCGGCGTCTCCAAACCATGATTTTCTCCAGTTCTGAACCTGAAGACATGTATCCATCTACAATTTGATGAGCACTGATTTTACCGCCAAGTGATACATGATGGTGTAAACCCGGACTGACACAGTTATGGCCGTGTCAAATCCGTTATGTTGGCTTTAATTTGCCAATAGCCTAGTTAGTTGAACCTTTTGACCTCATTAAATTACATACTGCAGCCTAGATAGTAGACTTTGCAATACATTGCATTCTCACTCGATATTCTAATACAATGATTAATTATCCTGAGAAGTTTAACTTTCAGTTCTTTCCTAAATCCATGAAAATAATCAGTGTATTTTTATTTTTAACGTGCATCGCATATTAATCAGGTATAATCTAATGGGACTCTTATATTATCAACTGCGTAATTGATTCATAACCTGGAACAAAAGGACACCTCCCTTATTGCTTTTTGTGATATGTACATTACGAAAGTCAACAGACATTCACCAGGCAATGCTTATTTAAAACATGCATTTTGTTGTACCAATATTTCTGTACTGAAAAAAAGAAGATACTTGAATGTTTTCTTGAAACTGCTATTACAGAGTGCATAGCAGGCTGGGTTGACAGTGCTGTTAATGTAACAGAGCCAGTATCCAATTGTGCAAACTGTGTTGGGGACACAGATTGAACAAAAGGTTTTAATGAATACCGTAACATGGTATGGGGTCCAAGTTATAATAAATGCCAGGAGAATCGCGAAGACAGTTTGAGTGACCCGCATTTCTCGGGTTGCAATTACCTTCTTCTTGGCAGGGGCCGTGGTCGTGGTATTGATTTCATCGTTAGGTCTGATCTCTCTGTCTGTCCCATTCTCAGTGCTGATGGTTGGTACTTTTCCTGATTTAGTTGAACTGTTGTGAAGGTTTTGAGTTTGGTAAGCTATCTTTAGAGAAAAAAATTGCATAGCTGCATGCTGAGGGAGTTTTGCTCATTAGAAACGTTTGTTCTCTCTTGCATCAATCCTTGTTTCATCTGCTTAGATGGGACACCACTGAAGGAAGTTGGTTCATTGGAGAATACTTGTTCTTTTTCGTGTCCGTAATTACAATTTGTGAATTTGCTATTTTGCAATTTGACAGGGGTAATATTAGCATATGCATTGGTTATGCGGTTACTATCCAATTTCATCATTTTGTTTTTCATTAGACAGGGACAAACACTGCCAATTTTTGACTCTAACATCCTCTTTTCCTCCTTTGTTCGATTCTTGCTGGCACGTGAAATGTACACATACAACATAACCATGATAGTAACAGGCAGGTAAAAGGCGACTATCGTAGTACCAAAGGTACCGGAACGATTTGAGAGGAATTGAACATAACCCTCGCCATCACGAACATTCTGTTCCCCTGTAATGAACTGCCAGATGAGAATAGGAGGAGCGAACATAACAAATGGTAACATCCAAGCAGTTGCAATCATCACTGCCCTCTTAATTGTTCTCGTCAAGGGGTAACCAAATTGTTTGGTCACACAGAAGTAGCGGTTAAGGCTGATCATAAGGAGGTTCATTCCAGAGGCATTGCTGACAACATAATCTACAGCAAGCCATAAGTCACATGTCACTGGACCCATGGACCAGTGACATACTACAATGTACATGGTGTATAGATTCATGGAGAATACACCTACAATCAAGTCAGCACAGGCTATGCTGAAAATAAAATAGTTATTGATTGTTTGTAATTGTCTGTTTAGTTTAATGGAAAATATGACCAGAATGTTTCCTTAATAAACCTGCTACAATCACAGTAAAGACCACTTTAAGAATTTTGTAAGAAGTCCCTTTTCCAGTATCGAGCCAGACATCTGGGTTACTGAGAGATTCATTTGTCTCAATTCCATTTTCTGTTATTCGATTCTGATGCATAGCTTGCGCTGATAAAACATAGATGTTGAATTAAAATAAATATCAAAACAGCATTTTGAATTCAGATCATTAAACAAATTTTTATAAATAAATTAAGAATAAATAACGCAAGCGACACTTCTAAACGTGAAGATCTTTCTGAGTGCTGGGGTTTAATTCGAAATGAACTCATGCCGCATTAAATGTTAACTGATTACAAATTGATACTAATCACATGTCTTAGCCTTAGTTGCATTGCCCCAAAATGCCTACTTTAATCACAAATGTTTACTTTAAGTTTTCAGTTGTTATCACTAGCCTACCTTTAATAATTTTGAGTTGTGAGAATTTATGTATCAGCAGAAAATAATCACTTAAACTCATTCAATTCATGCGATTACCAGACATTTAATGGAAAACAGATCTATCAGAAATAACCCTCTCTCGGGTAAATGCAAAAACCCCAAGTGGGATAAAATCTAATAAACTATCAGATTTAGGCAGAGGAGGTTGCTGTTCAGAGCTCCAATTGCTGGAGGACTGGACAACCCTGAGTTTGAGTAAATTCATATCGTTGCCATCCATGGGTTCAGTTTTCATGTGATCTTAGTTCAAGAGGGAACATTCAACTGAGCACGATTTTAGAGCATGTTTCTGGCAGCCACAAACATTCAAAAGTGAAGGTGTGGTGTGATGTATTATCGCCGTGTATTCCTAAAATATAATCTCTTCTGCAACAATTCCACCAAAAAAGCAAGGGCGCAAATACCTTGAAAAACATGGACCATGTGCCTGTTATGCAACCTTGATATGAAATTTTTAAGTTTGTGTGAATGAACACAAAACCATAGAAATACTGATGATATCACCAACTGCAATTCCATCACTTTTCTGATCACATCGGTTAATGTTTTGTGATAACAGCACTGTGAAGGAAACGACTTTGATTATTTCTTTTGGATGTTGTCATTGCTGAGTAGAATCGAGCTGACATGGCAAGATTTTACAAATCTTTACACAAGCTGGCTTTATAAAAATACTATATATCCCAATCACTACTCAGGAATATGTACATAAATAATGTTATATTGATTAAAAGTGCCAGAAGGGACAAATAGAAGCAAAAACAGAAATTGCCGGAAAAACTGAGCATGTGTAGATCGAAACAAATTAACGTTTCTGGTCTCGTGAAACTTATGCAGAAATCACTAAGCACATGTCTGCTTGTTTATGATTGACAGTCCAGAGTAAATGTCCTGAAGTTTTCTGTAGGAAAATTCCTCAAAGTTTTTGCAGATAATGAAATCTATACATCAGTGGACATTGTATTTTAATTGATATTTAAGAATGAGAAAAGGGGAAATTATTGTACGAAGTAAGAAAACAAGGGAAATGGGGCCAAGTTGTTATTATCTAGTAGATGACGGAGGCATGATAGAGCAAATTGTATTGGTTTTTATTGCTTCGTTCAATTATTTAGTTTCCTAATCACGTCAACTGCAAATAGACTTCAGTCTTAAATTGCCACACGGTTACTTCAGTATTGTGTCCTGTTATGATGCCCGTTTCCTGCTTATTTTTAAAATTCTGTTTTCTCTCCATTCACCTCAAATATTCCATTCAACAGTGGTTTTCATCTCAGAAAGTAAATGCCCAGAAGTGTCATTAGTGTTCACTGTTTGAAAACTCGACACACTGTTGCATCAAATTTTTAAATACTTTACCAAGTTCGCAATTGATCTCGAAAGAAGTGCCTCATCGGCACTGAGAGACCATATTAATTATTTAGAAAGAAATATTGGTTGATTATGATGACAAATCGATGCATGTTTTCGTTTTAATCATTTTTGTGTCCATGATATTGGTAGCTTTTTTTTAATCACTGCAGTTTGAATTTAAAGTGAAGGGATGTGCTTTACTTTTAAAAATATATTTCCTGCTCCAGTTTTGTCAGAAAACCGCCAACAAATTGATTGTCTTACCTGCTTAATGAGATTGCAATATTCGTTTGTTTCTATACTATGCACAAACTGGTGTTGAATAAGGGAAAGGAGATACCACAATCTATTTACCGATTTTTTTGTGAGGTGTTTCCTTTCAGGCAATTCTTTCCCTAAGCTAGAAATTTGAAATAGACATTCATTATAGATTTGGGGATGTTTTTTGGCGGTATTGTAGCACCCAGGGAGTATTTTTAATCATGTCTTTTGAAGGATTTAGGCTTAGGCTGGCACTTATATAACCCAGTCAGTGCACCAATCTATACCCTTCTCTCTCATATATTCAATTTAGTTTCCTGTTCATTGTATCAATTGTAGACACATTCATCATTCTGCATCATAACGAGTATCATGTTCCAACTGCTTTTTGGGCAATTCATATCTTGAATTTTCTCTCAGAAAATGACAGTACCTTGTATTTATATCGCAGAGTTACGATCACTTTTACAATTGAAATTACTTTGAAAATGAAAACCGTTATCAGTTTTGAAGACGTTTGTGACTTTGCTGTTCTCCCCTGAACTTCATTTTTCCATAACTTAACTTGAACATGTCGAGTGTATTCTCTTTTATTCTCAATCTAATCTTTATTTCAATCGAATGTTTATTCTCTATGCATTTGATTCGGATCTTCAACTTTCCTTTCCAGGATCCCTTTTGCAAACTTTTCCAGCTGACAAACCTTATTAATTTATATCTGTTCGTGCTATCATTAGTTATACTTTCAGAGTAGTTCAGGGAAATGAAGCAGTCATAGACAGAATGGTAGCACACATTTTTCCCCGACGGGTTTTCAGATCAAATATAAAGTGTGTGTTTTCTTTTAATATTTATTCATTCACAGGTAACCACATTGCTGGCCAGTATCACTCAATGGATTCTGCATCCTTATGGTGTTAGAATGATTAGATCTGCATGTAATATTCTAAACATGGCCGATTACATTTCTTCACAGCTGGAACATTACTTGCCCGTTTTTATAGTCTACACATCGAGTGAGGAAGGAAAGCATGCCATACATCTTCTGAAATCCTTACCACTTGTGTTTCCACATACAGGGAATTATGGACATGTCTGCGGAAAAACCCTCTGCACGTTAATCTTTCTGAGGGTTCCGCCATTTCCTGAAAACTTTCATCCGACTTTAGAACTTTCAAAGAACGTCAGCTTACACTTGGTCAGACTAAATATGCCTGACTTACAGAGATATTTGATAAGATTTGTAGCTGATAAATAAATAGGTTAGCTCGCTGATCTGGAAAAATTGTTTTCAGACGTTTCATCACCACACCAGGTAACTTCATCAGTCACCGGTGAACTTTTGGTAATATGTCCCGCCTCTCTATTTATTGGTCTTTGTGTCTTAAGGTGGGTGATGTAATTTCTGTTTTTATTTCAAAGGAAGGCAGGTAGGATCTGAATCTATATGTTTATTGATGGATTTTTGGTTCGAATGCCATGCTCCTAGGAATTCTCTTTGTTTCGCCTGTCTTAGGATGCACGTGTTATCTCAGTCAAAGTGGTGTCCTTCTTTTTCTGTATGTGTGGAAACTAATGATTTTGGGTGTGTCTTTCGATGTTTAGCTGGTGTTCGTGTATCCTGGTGACAAGCTTCCTGCCTGTTTGTCTGATGTAGTTTTTTTTATTACAGTTCTTGCATGTTAGATTTGAAAATAATCTTAGATTTGTTGTTAGTATCTAATGAATACTTTAGTTTCATAAGTTGCTGCTTAAGTGTGCTGGTACGTTTGTGGGCTGCCATAATGCCAAGCGGTCTGAGTAATCTGGAAGTTATTTCTGAAGTGTATTTGATGTAAGGTAATGCGGCTATAGGCTTTGGTTGCGTTGTATATGCTTGTTTGCATTTGTTTCTGAGCAATATGTATATTGTGTTGATTGGGTATCTGGTTTTCTTAAAATAACTTGTATAGAAATTTTTTCTGCATTTTGTAGTTCTTGCGTGCTGTAGTGTATGCAGTTCGTTAAAATAACGTCTTGATGCAGCTTCGTTTGTGGATGTTGGGATGATTGCTTCTGAAGTTAAGTATTTGGTCTGTGTTTGTTGTTTTTGTGTGAAGCTGGTTTGAAGCTCTTCGTTAACAATATGTTCAACATTTTGTGCCTGTCAGGATATCGTTGATGGCATTGTATGCCTCCCCTAATTTGTACGTTTTGTGATGACAAAGGTGACATCCACGTAATGGTCCCAATGTTTATGTTACATTGAGAATAACCGGACAGGCATACCATTAACAAAAGAGGAGCAGAACGACAACAGACTCCCATTCCAAGACGTGACCGTTGAATGTACAGTTAACTGAGAGCGTCAAACCAGCGTCGACAGAAAAACACAAACATAGACCAAACACTTAACTTCAGAAACAATCATTCCAACACCCACAAACGGAGCAACATCAATACATTATTTCAATGAGCTACATCACACAGCAGCACCCAAGAACTAGAAAAAGCAGAAGAAAAATATCTATATGTGGTATCTCTACTTGAGTTTTTGGTCCATAACACCACCCAAAGTGTAGATAGTGTATCTTTCAGTGATTGTAATAAAATTTAATATCAAGGGGCTGTGGTTAGATTTTCTCTTTTCTGTGGTGATCATAGCCTGTCATTGTGTGATGTGAATGTTTCTTACCAATTGTCAGACCAAGCATGGATACTTTGAAGATCATGTTGGCTTTGAACGTGAACTGTTCAGTATCTGGAAAGTCATGAATGTGCTGAATATTATGCAATGATTGGCGAACGTCTCCACTTCTGACCATATTTTGGAAAGATGGTAATCGATGAAGCAACTGAAGATATTTGGGCTTAGGAAATGACACTTAGAAACTCCTGCACTGAGTCCTGGACATGGAATGGCGGAACTACAAAAACCGTCATCATCTACCTACGCAACCAGCGGAGACTTTGCCCCTGATACCCACTGATTCAGTTTTGCTAGGTCTCCTTGATGTCACACTCAGTCAAATGCAGCCTTGCTGTTAAAGACTGCTACTCTCATCTCACCTCTGGAATTCCCCCTTTTATCCATGTTTGAACTAAGGCTGAATGGCTCTGGTAAAACGTAAAATAAACATTACTAAAGCTAGTTATTGCTTAGAATTTGCTGCTCGATACTACAGTTGATGACACATTGCATCACTTCACTGATGACTGAGAGTAGACTGATGGAGCAGTAATTGACCGAGTTGCATTTGTGTGCTTTTTATGTGGAAATCATAAATTGGTAATTTTCTATATTATTGGAAAATGCCAATGCTGCTCCATTTTTCTCAGCAGCAGCGAGGGTGGTAAGAGTGAGGAGCTGTGTGGGAACGGTCGAATTGCGTGGTGGGAAGGCGAGTGCGCTTTTACTTTTAGGCAGTAGCCAAATCAGAGACGCTTTTTTTTCATTTTCATCGTGTGCTAGGAAGCAGTGTAATTGGAAAAATAATTTGTATTTATTTTCTTCTAATATTTGATATTATACTTGAACGAAGCTAAGCTTAAGAGCAAACGTATCAGGATATCCCATACACGTTTCTCTTGCTCAATTGGGTCGCTGAGAGACACAGCTGGTGTCCATGACTCTTTCACGTGCAGGAAGTGTGGCCAGCTGCAGCCCTTATCACACTGCATGATGGCTCTGGAACTGCGGATGCACATTGGAACATGGGCAATGCCGTAGATGTTGTAGATAGCACGTTTAGTGAATTGGTCACACCACAGATTAAAATTGCTGAGGAAGAAAGGGAATGGGTGTCCAAAAGCCAGAGAAAGAGCAGCCAGGCAGTGCAGGGTTTTCCCTTTGGTTCTCTCTCTCCAAAACAGATACCTTAGTTTTCATACTGTTGGGTGAGATGGCTCACCAGGAGAAGGCAGCAGTAGCCAGATTCATGGCACTATTGCTGGCACTGCTGCACAGAAGGACGGCAAAACCAGTGGAAGGGCTATAGTCACAGGGGATTCAACTGCAAGCGGAGTAGATCAACAGTTCTGTGGTCAAACATGGCACTCCCAAATGACATGTTTCCTCCCAGCCACGCAAATCAAGAATGTCTCAGATCGACTGCAGGACATTCTGAAGGGGGAGAGCCAGCTGTCATTGTGCATATAGGCAGCAATGATGTAGGTATTAAAAAGGATGAGGTCGTACAAGCAGAATTTAGGGATTTAGGAAACAAGATAAAAAAGTAGGATCTCAGAATTGGTAACCTCAGGAATTTTACAAGTGCCATATGCTCGTCAGAGTAGAGATGAAAGAAAAGGCAGGACGAATGCGTGGCTTGAGAGATGGTACAGAAGGGAGGGGTTCATTTTTTGGGACACTGGGATCATTTATGGGGGGGTGGGACTAGTACAAATCAGACTGTCTTCTCCTGGTGAAAACAGGAGCCAATGTCCTAGGGTGTGTCTTTGCAAAGGCTGTTGGGGAGGGTTTAATCTAATGGCAAGGTAATGGGAACCAATGAGGAATTTAATCGACAGTAAAGATTTAGTCACTAAAGCTTGTATGGAACGTGATAATGAAGTCAGCGTGACTAAGGGTAAGGGTAGACAGACAGCAGATGATGAATGCAAAGGGATAGATGGTCAGAGATGCATTTGTTTTCATGCAAGAAGTGTAACAGGTAAGTTAGATAAACTTGTGGCTTGGATTAGCACCTTCAATTATGACGTTATTGCTCTTACTGAGACTTGGCTAAGGCAAAGAAAGATTGGCACCAAAATATCCAAGGTTATAGCTGCTTAATGCAGGATAGAGAAAGATGTGAAAGGGGTGGAGAGTTGCATTACTGGTCAGAGTGGATATCAAATCTGTGCTATAGGAGGGCACAATGGAGGACTCGAGCAGTGAGACAACATGTGCAGAGGTCAGAAATAGGAAGGGTGCGGTAACAATTTTGGGGCTGTACTGCAGGCCTCCCAACAGTGAACGTGAGATAGAGGTACAAATATGTAGACAGATTATGGGAAGATGTAAGAGGAACAAGGCGATGGTGATTGGGGATTTTCCAAACATTCATTTGAATTCACTTTCTGTTGCAGAGTTAGTTGGAGCAGAATTTGTAAGAAGCGTCCAAGAGGGTTTTATCGAGCAGTATGTCAATAGTACAACTCGTGAAGGGGTCAGACTGGACGTGCTGTTGTGGAATGAAGCGGGCGAGGTGGTTAAAATTTTCACTAGGGAATTACTTTGGGAATAGTGATTACAATTCTGGAAGGTTTAGAATACTTATGGACAAAGGTGGGAGTGGTCGTAAAAGAAGCGGCACGGTGGCTTCTTAATGAGTACCTTGCATTGGTATTCATTGAAGAGAGTGACATGTCAGATGTTGAGGTTAAGGATAGATGGTTGATTGCTCTAGGTAAAGTTGGCATAAGAAGGGAGGAAGTGTTAAATATTCTAAAAGGCAATCCCCGTGTCTGCGTGGGTTTCCTCCGGGTGTTCCGGTTTCCTCCCACAATCCAAAAATGGATTGGTGAATTAGCCATGCTGAATTGCCCGTAGTGTTAAGTGAAAGGGTAAACGTATGTGAATGGGTCTGGGTGGGTTGCGCTTCGGCGGGTCGGTGTGGACTTGTTGGGCCAAAGAGCCTGTTTCCACACTGTGAGTAAGTAATCTAAAGAGTGCTAAATTGGGGGAGTTCAAATAAAGCAACATTCGGCAGGAGCTGGGCAATGTGCATTGGGTGCAGCTGTTTGAGTGTAAGTCCACATTTGATATGTGGTAGGCTTTTAAAGAGACATTGATTGGAGTGTAAGGCAGACATGACACAGTGAAAATGAAGACTAGAAATGGCAACATTAGGGAACCAAAAATGACAGGTAAAACTGTGAGACAGGCTAAGAGGAAAAGGAAGCATACATATGGTGAGGTAACTTAAAACAGATGAAGCTTTGGACGAAAACTCAGAAGTCGGACCAATCTGAAACGAGAAATTAAGAAGGCTAAATGGGTCATGAAATATATTTAGCAAAAAGGATTAAGGAAAATCCTAACGCCTTTTATTCACATATAAGGAGCACCAGGGTAACCAGAGAAAGGGTTGGCCCACTTATGGACAAAGAATTGAAGTTATGAGTGCATTCAAAGAAACTTGTGCAGCTTCTTAATGAGTACCTGGCATTGATATTCATTGAAGAGAGGGGCATGTCGGATGTTGAGGTTAGGGATAGATGCTTGATTGCTGTAGGTAAAGTTGGCATAAGAAGGGAGGAATTGTTGAATATTCTAAAAGGCAATAAGGTAGACAAGCTCCCAGGTCCAGATGGGATCTATCCCAGCTTACTGACGCAAGTGAGAGGCAAAATTTCAGGTACTTTAAGAGATATCTTCGCAGCATCATTGAATGTGGGTGAGGTCCTGAAGAACTGGACAATTGCCAACATTGCCCCCTTGTTTAAGAAACGTAGCAATGATAATCCAGGTGATTATCGACCGCTGAGCCTGATATCTTTGGTAAGGACGCTCCTGGAAAAGGTAATGAGGGAACGGATCCACTTGCAATTGAAAGAGAATGTCCTTATCAGTAAAAGACAGCATGGCTTTCTGCAGTGAAGCTCATGTCTTGCCAACTTAATAGAATACTTTGAGGAAGCGTCAACGTCGATTGATGAGGGAAGAGTTTACGATGACAAATATATTGGGCTTCAGTGAGGCATTTCACAATGTTGTGCATGGTTGACTAATGGTGAAAGTGAAGTTGCATGAGGTCCGGGGTGTACTAGCGAGGTGAACAGAAAACTGGTTGGGCAACAGGAGACAGAGAGTAGTGGAGGAAGGGAGTTGTCAAAACGAAGTCTTGTGACAAATGATGTTCCACAGGAATCCGTACTGGGACCACTACTCTTTGTGATATGCATAAATGATCTGGAGGAAGTTATAAATGGTCTGATTAGAATTTTGCAAATGTCACTAAGATTGATGGAGTAGCAGAAACAGAAAGGAACTGCCGGAAAATGCAACAGATTATAGATAGATTGCAGAGTTGGGAAAACAAATGGAAGCTGGAGTTCAATACGGTCAAAGGAAAGCTGAAGCATTTTGGCTGATCCAGTTGTGGAGCAAACTATATTGTAAATGAAAAAAAAACTTGGGGAAAATTGATGTACAGAGAGATCTGAGTGTTCAGGTCCATTGTACCTGGAGGTGGCCATGCAGGTCAATAGAGCAGTCAAGAAAGCATAAGGCATTACTTCCTTCATTGGAATAGGGTATTGCATACAAAAGTTAGCAGGTCACGTTACACTTGTATGGGAATTTGATTCGGCCACTTTTGGAATACTGCATGTAATTCTAGACGGCACATTACCAGAAGGATTTGGAAAGTATGCAGATGACATTCATAAGGTTGTTGCCTGCTATGGAGGGTGCTTGCTACGAGGAGGGTTGAGTAGAATAAGATTATTTTAATTAGATTTACGGGGGATGGGAGGGGGACCTGATTGAGGTGTACAAAAACATGAGAGACTAGAAAGGATGGATGTTATAAACCTTTTTTTCCCAGAGTGGTGGTTCAATTACTCGAGGTGAAGAGTTCTAGGTGAGAGGGGAAAAGTTTAAGAGAAATCTGTATGGAAAGTTCTTTGTGCAGAGGATGATGGGTGCTTGTAACACGTTGTCAGCAGAGGTGGCAGAGGCTGGCATGATAGCATTATTTAGAAAGTACCTACACAGATACATGCGTGGGCAGGGAGTCGAGGGACACAGATAGTAGGAAAATAGGCGACAGGTTTAGGTAGATGATCTGGATTGGCGCAGGCATAGAGGGCCGAATCGCCTGTTCCTGTGCTGTAATTTTCTTTGTTTTTTGGAACAGCTGGTCTAGGGGGGTAATAAATTCTGGAGCACAAATCTTCAGTTCAATTTCCGGAATATTGTAAGGGCTTATGGTCTGAGTATATTCCAATGTCTTCAACCATTTTTTGATATCACATGGAGTGAATGAAAATAGCTGAACACTGGTATCTGTAATACTGGTAGCCATTGGAAGAGGTCGAGATGGATCAGTCAATCAGCATTTATGGCTGAAGACTGTTGCAAAAGCTTCAGCTGTGTATTTTGCATCTATATGCTCGACTCTTTTATCATTGAGAACAGTGATATTTTTGGATCCTCTTATTTCAGTGAGGTGGTTAATTGTCCGCTTCATTCATGGCTGGGTGTGGTAGGAACTGCAGACCTTATGTGTTACCTGTTGTTTGTGGGATCGCTTTGATTTGTCTAACACTTGCTGCTTATGCTGTTTGACATGCACGTTGTTCTGCTTTTTAGCTTCATCAGGTTGACGCCTGATCTTTCGGTATGCCCAGTACTGCTGTTAGCTTGCCTTGCACTCTCCATTGAACCAGGGTTGATCCTCTGTCTTGATGATAATGTTGAGTAGGGGCTCTGCCACGTAATTAGCATGCAGTTTGTGCTGGAGTCCAATTCTGCTGCTTTATACTCTACAGCTTCACATAAATAACAAAATTTGGGTTGTCAGATGGCTCCTAAGTGTGTCTTATTTAGTACGGTGATAGTGTTACACAGTGGCTTTTCACAATGTGAGGGCAGGACGTTGTCTCCACAGGCCTTTGCGGTGTTTGCTCTTACCAATACTGTGAAGGACATGTACATCCGCAACTTGCAGATTAGCAAGGACAAGATCAAGTACGTTTTTCGTTCATGTTGGTTCCCTCACCACATGCCATTGGCAAAGTCTAGCATCTGTGTCCATTCAGACCCGACCAGCTCGATTAACCACCTGCAGAACAACTCTTGGTGGTGAACATTGAAGTCCCCCACATAAATTATATTTTTTTGCCCTTGCTATACGCAATGCTTCCTGTTACTTTTCTCAACGATGATGGAACACTGATTCTTCAGCTGAGGGAATATGGTAGGTCGTAATCAACAGCAGGTTTCCTTGACCATGTTTAACCTGAAGCATCAATATTACATGGGGTCCAGCGTCAAAGTTGAGGACTCCCAGGGCAACCCATTGCCAATTGGATGCCACTGTGCTGTCAAATCTAAAGGATCTGTCCTGCAAGACGACCTACTAGAATTATACACAGCTGGAAGGTCAGAGTCATTCTTATTGACAGAGCAGGGGTTTTCCACAACACAGTCACTTTTATTCTTGCTAATGTAAAGGGTTACACATTGTGAGTGGTATGCAAAGCAGACTTGATTGAATTATTAAGGTGAAGTAAAATGGTACATCTGATTCACTCTCCATGAATGGAACATCAAGACGTGAATAGTGAAGGACAATTGAACAACAGAGCTTAAAGGAGAAACCTCCTCAAATATTCTCAATGATGGAAGAAATAAGCACAAAGCTTAGGCTGGGGCATTTGCTGCAATTTACATCCAGACATGCCGTGTCCATCAGACATCTGAGTCTGCTGCAGCAGTCCCCAACATGACTTGATTTCAGTCGATTTGATTCAATCTGCGTGAAATGAAGTTCGTTGCTATTATAATCTTGAGTACCAAATTGTTTCTGAAGGAAGTGAAGTTTAAATGGCACATATTTGATATTAAGCTTCTGCTGAGTAAAGGTGCCTATCTTAGACTTTTGAGGCAGTCTGATCTGAAATTCGTGATGACACTGGTACCTGGTCATTGAGAATAGAATCTTTGAATCCAAAATACCAGGAAAAGTTAAGTAAAAACGCGTTCCAGAGGTTAATTTCCTCCTTATACTTGTGTATCATTGATGATTTTAAATGGTTTTATCTGCATCAGTCAAACTTTCAGGAGTATTCCACATTGCCTTTTCTCTGCAATGCAGATTAGTTTTGCGTTATGGTGATGTAATGCAAATCGAATGGATTGCCAACATTACAAACAAACATTCCAAGATCTATTTAAAAAATGGTATTACAGAGGAAATGTAAAGGCAGAATTTTCGAAAATCTGCAGTTTGAACACAAACCTTCAGTCTGCTCCTATAATATTCCAAATTTAAAAAAATGTGTTCACAAGTTCTTTATCTTCTTTTAGAGGGCTGCACAACTCTCCTCAATCCTCTCTCTTACAAAAAGAATAAACCTCTTCTCTTAAAGCCACACCATCGTAACAACTTCTTAAATACTAAAAAGATTTCCTGACTCTACCATCCTGACAGGCAGTGCGTTCCAGATACCCAGCATCCTCTACGTGAAACTCTTTTCCTCATACGTCCAACCTAATTTCTCTGCCATTTGTTAAATTGTCAACTTGTTCTCTTCAGTTCTCCATCTGAAGGCAAGTAATTGGCTATGAATTGATTTCACTAACTGGTGATAGGTTTGGTACAAACTGGGACTGCCACAGTTATAGTGGGGTCAAATCCCTTGCTGTTGGTATAGTTTGCATACGCTCTGGTTAATTCAGCCCCTTGGCTTTATTATATCCCACTCTGCAGCCGAGGTCGTGTTTTTATGTTAAGCATTATTATAAAGATTTTGTATCATAAAATCCTACAGCACAGAGACAGGCCATTTGGCCCAAAGTGCTCCATGCTGACCAAACTTTCCAGTCAAACTAATCACATTTCCCTGCACTTTGCCCATAACCTTCGAAACCTTTCTAATTTAGGTATTTGTCCAAATGCCTTTCAACTTATTAGTGTACTGACCTCAACCAATTTGGTTGCCAGTTTCTTCGACATGCACTCTCTCTTAAGAAAAAGTTCTCCCTCAGGTTCCCTGTTATTCTTTCCCAGATAACCTTAAACTGATGCCATACATCGATGTCATTGATTCCCCAACCTTGGGCAAAACACTGAGTGCATTCGTGCTATTCAAACACGCTAACCTTAACCCTCCACCTCCGCCACATTTGTTTCGAGGATGACCAATTCACCACAGAAAATTCAAGGTGGCCTCTTTATTTAAAGCCCACAAATTTCCTCCCACATCGTCGACAAAACCCAGCAACGCATCTCCTGCACGTCCTGCACCTCTGCCATGAATACTACCCCTCCAAACACAACAAGGACAGAAACACCCTGGTCCTCACCTTTCACTCCACTAATCTCCATATACATTGCATCGTCGTCCGCCATTTATGCCAAATACAAACAGATCCCACCCGTAGGAATATATTTCCCTTCCCACCCTCATCAACATTTCGGAGAGAGCATTCCTCAGCGACTCCCTTTTCAGACTCATGCCCCACCTCGCCCATTACCTCCATCCAAGGTCCAAAAAGGATACATGCACATCTGACAGAAATTTACCTGTATCTCCACAGATGTCATTTACTCTAACTTTTGCACCCTCTGTGTCAGTGAGACAAGATTCCAACTTGTGGATCCTTTCAGAGAACATCTCTGAGACACCCGCACCAACCAACACACGTCCCATGGCTGAACACGTCAATATCCCCTCCCAGTCCACGAAGGACGTGCATCCTTCATCAACAAACACTAACCACCCGACACGTGGTGGAATAACGCCTCATCTCCCGTCTTGGGACCCTGTAACCAAACGGGATTAACGTGGATTTCACCAGTTTCCTAATTTCCCCTCCACCACCTTACTCCACTCCCAAGCCTCCAACTCAGCATTACCTTCTTGAACTGTCCATCAGCATTCCGATCTATCTTCGATGTATCAACTTCTCCCCATCTTCATTGAACTATTGCATTCTCAGTTACCTGCCCACAGACCCACCCCCTTCCATTCACCTCGCAGCCCCTCGGCCCACAAGCTATTCCTAATGAAGGGCTTATGCCGAAAACATCGATTCTCCTGCTCACTGGATGCTGCGTGACCTGCTGTGCTTTGCTAGTACAACATTCTTAACAAAAATGTTCAAGTACAACTCAGCATTTATTTCAACCAGATATTCTTCGACTACCCTTATTGATAATGAGAAATTCATGTATCAGTTCCTTCATAAATTCATTAAAAATCCAATGCCGTGTAACATCAGTGCCATCTTAGTTATTCTCCTCAAAGGATAGCAAAGTAGTTTGGTCTCACAGAAGTAGCGGTCAAGGCAGATCATAAGGTGGTTCATTCTGGAGGCACTACTGACAGCATTTCTTAGTATAAAGTAAGTGGTGTCCAGAATCATGGAGAATGCAACTACAGTAAAATAAGCACAGATTAAACTGAAAATAAAGTAGTTACTAATAATTTGCAATTGTCTGTTGACTTTAATACAAAATATGAGCAGAATGTGGTCACCAAGCTGAATGCTTCTGTTACAATCATAATAGGCACAACCTTAAACATTTTAAAAAGCTCCCTCTTTCACCGTTGAGTCAGCCACTCGGTTACTAAGAGATTCATTTGTCTTTTGTCCATTGTCCCGTGTCCAATTCCGAAGTGTTGTTTGCATTGATAAGACAGAAATGTTGAACCTATTTAAAAAAAATCAAAGAAGCACGTTGATTTCAGATCGTTAATTGAATTATCACAGGGAAGAACAAGCAAGACAATTGGATCTTATAAATGCCAAGATCTTTCTTAGTGCCACGAAATGATCTCACGGGTCATTAAATCTAAATACATTATAAGTTGATATTAATCAAATGTCTTTGCTTAGTTACATTCGCCTAAAATGCTAACTCAATCACAAATTTTCTTTAAGTTTTCAATTGTTAAGGTTGGCTTATATTTATGCACTTTGAATTATGATATTTTATGCATCAAAAGCAAATGGTCACTGAAACTCATTCGCTTCAAATGATTGGTGGAGAGTTAAGGAAGAACAGGTGTAACAGTACTCACCTACCCTCAGGTACATGTACAAAACACTATATGCAATACAATAAAGTAAGCTCTCAAACCTTGGCAGATGAGAGACTGATGTTCAGAGGTCCAAACCCTGGAGGATGGTGAAATCTCAGATTTAATTTCTTCATATGGATGTCATCAATGGGTTCACTTTTCACGTAATTTTCATTTAGGACGGAACATTCAAGTGCAGGGTGTGTTGCTGAGACCCAGAGACATTCCATCTTACAAAATGTAGAGATGGATTGTCACAGCGCTTTCCTGTCAAAATGACTGATTTTGCAATAATTCCGCCTGCACAACAAGATTGCAAAGATTTTCGAAACCATAAACCATGTGGCCAATTAGCGTCCATGAGGTGACATTAGTCAGTTTCTGGAAATAGGCATAAAACTTCAGAAATATTAATGATTATCTATCACCACCTATAAATGCTTTTGTTGCTCTGATCACATCACTTCCATGTTTTATGAGGACAGCGCTGTAAAGAAAGCGAGGATGATTTATTTTTCTCTCCTGGATGTTGTCATTGCTGAGGAGAATTGAAATAACATGGCATGATCTGAGAAATGATTACTGAAACTGGTGCTATAAAAGTACCAAATATCCCAATCACCTATTAGCAAATATCTAAATAAGTAATGTTACACAATTTAAATGTCCCCGAAGGAACAATCATAAACAAAAATAGAAATTGTGTGAAAATCTCAACAGGTCTGCCAGCCTCTGTAGACCGATATCAGTTAGTGTTTCCTTTCCAGTGACACGTCTTCAGAAAATATGAACCACATGTCTGCTTGTTTAAAATTGCTATTCCAGAGTTTAAAGTGTTCTGAATTTTGGTGCAGGAAAATATCTCAAATGTAGTGCGATCATGAAATCCAGACAACGCTAGGCATTGTATTTTAATCGAAGACGAAGAAAGAGAAAAAGAGAAAATCTTGTACCATGTACAAAAATGGAAAATGATACCAAGTTGTTTTTTTAAAGGAGTAGACAGACACATGATACAGCAAATTGCCTTGGTCTGTGCTGTTTCGTTATATAATTTATGTTCCTGATTATATAACGTCCCATTAGAGTTCACTATGAACTTGGCACACATTTGCTTCAATATTGCGTCCCTTTGTGATGCATATTTTCTGTTTTTTTTTCATAATTTTGCTTTTTGAGTAAACACTATTCAACTTTAACATTCCATTCGGCTGGGGCTTCCATTTAAGTAAATAAATACTCTGAATTGACATTACTATCAGCAATGTTTGAGCACTCGATAGACTGTTGCAATTTTTTTTCTCTGCACCAAGTTCAGACTCCTTGGTGATAAAAAGATTAATTAAAAATATTGGAATGAACCGTAGTGCCAATATGACAACAAACCAATGCATGTTCTGGCGTTCAGTCTCTTTTAGTTCAGAGGATATATTTAGTTGGCATTTGTAATCAGAGCAATTTAACGTTAAACTGAAAGGCCTTACTTTTAAAAAAAAATCTTGCTTTACCTTTGTCAGAAAACATCATAATAATTTGCTGACTTGCCTGCTTGATGACACTCAATGATTCCTTTGATTCTTTACCATGCACAAACTGGTGTTGAATAGCGCGAAAGAGCTGCTACAATATAATGACCAATGTTTTGTGAGGTGCTTCCTTTTTGATTATTCTTTTCCCCAGACAGAATGCAAACATGTGAAGCAATTTGACCTCGAAAGAAATTGTTGGTTTGGGAATGAATGTTGGCTGTATTGTAGCATCCCGGGACTATATCCGTCTTGCTTACTTTTGTCTATAACATCTGCTTCTCTCTGGGAAAACCATTCCATTGTTTTAAGGATTTAGACCACGGCTTGAGCGAACGTAGTCCAATCATCACCCAAGTCTATATCCGTGTTACGCATATATTTAAAGTAGTCTACTGTTAACTGCTTCAATTGTAGTCACTGTGAAGAAACAGCTCCGTCAACAAGATTATGCAAACATTGACTTTCCTTTTTCAGTGATTTTGTAAAAGACTTAGCCTCTCAATTCGCGTCTTGAGTAAGGCATGAATGTACTCTCAGACTCTAACAACAGTATTCTAACACATGCAGAATCCACCACATGGACCGAGCATAACAACATGAAATTCAAAAACACAACAGAAAAAAAAATAGAGCTTGTTTGTTTCGCCATCACTAAGTTCGCGAACACACTCATCATTATTGCTTCCCTGTCGTGTCTTACAGGCTAATAATATGTCTAATGGTGAGGTCATGAAGCAGTTGAATCACTATAAAACGGAGCTCCAGGGTGAGAATATAGTGAAGATACCGGGTACACAACCAATCTTGTGATTTCACAACATTTCTTGATAGAGTACAAGAACAATTCGTGTCCCCGAGCAGGTAACCATCCATTGACATAATATACCACATACTTTTCTTTAAACAGTTCAGTTAAAACACCAATCCCAGAGCAAAGGCCATGGTTTTCTCAGTGCAATATTTGCATTTCAGCTTCTGCCAAAATGATCAAAATTGAATACAACAGTGAACCAGCCACAAAAGTTCGAGGCTAAATGAAGCAGGGTTCAAGGAGACTATTTTTCTGAAAAAGAATAAGAAAGTATCCCATTGTCAGTTCGATTGTAAGAAACCAAATACAAAGCAGCCAAAGACAACAAATATTGGGTAACATTTGGTGAGACCATTCCTGAAGAAGGGCTCATGCCCAAAACGTCGACTCTCCTGATCCGTGGATGCTGCCTAACCTGTTGCGCTTTTCCGGCAACATATTTTCAGCTCTGATCTCCAGCATTTGCAGTCCTCACTTTCTCCGAGACCATATTGTCGCCGATGTAGGATCAGAAACGTCACTATGAGGTAGATGCATAAATAGGAGAAAAAAAGTAGAATTAGAGATTTTCCCATCGTAATCTTGAATCCTGCTCACAGCAAGGGAAATGTGATGCTGTCCATTTCATTTCTTCATTTTCGAGTGGCGCGGTGGGTCAGTGATTAGCACTGTTGCTCCTCAGTGCCAGGGACCTGGGTTTGACTCCAGTCTCTGATGACTGTATGTGTGGATTTTACACATTCTCCTCATGTATGCGTGGGTTTCCTCTGAATATTCTGGTTTCCTTCCTCATTCAAAAAACGTATGAAGATTACATGAATTAGCCAAGCTAAATTGCCCATAGTGGGTGTAAGTTTGGTGCATTAGTCAGGGGAAATACAGTGCATCTGAATGGATTTGAGTGGGATACCCTTCATAGGGTCGGGGTGGACTTATCGAGCCAACTGTCCTGTTACCACACTCTACAGATTTTATCTAATAGCTCAGACTATAAGGATAATAACAATAAAAAAATGTTTGACTGATTGGATATTGGCATACATGCAATATATTAATAGTTTCTCATCTGTTTGATGCATTTTCAGATCTACTCACATAAACATTGTGATCAAAGTATTTGGTGCGTGCATTTACATGTATCCATTTAGCTTGGATACTCCTCATGAACATATTTGAAAGCGAACAAAAAGAACTTCATATTCGTGTCAACGTTATTCAGCATGCTGATGATGCTGCACCAATTATGTAGGCAAAGCCTCAAAATGTCATGGCCTTACGTGTATGATCTTATTTCTCCACGCAAACCGATTTTAAAATGTTGTGCTCTGGACTACGTGATTTTCCTACTCACGTGATCAGACAAAAGAAACACCAATTGCAGTAATTGACAATTTCTGCAATCAGGTCCACGTGGACAGAGAAACTGTCGACTGCTGACAAACTCAGGAAAACATCATCTCCACGCTTAACCCGGTCATCAGAACTGACAGGAAGATAAAAATTATGAAACAAATTGATCTACAAAACTAATCGTGGTTGAACACAAGACTTGTACATTCAGCAAGTTGGTTATTAATATGGAAGTGTCCATAATCGGAATTTCAGCAGCAGGAGAGCAGCATTAAGGAGCATGTGCCTGAGGCTTGCTCACTCCTTGACACTTTACTTGCTTTTTCCTTTTATTTTCAACTTTACAGTCTTTTCGTTTACCTTTGGCCATTTGCCTTAAATTAGGAAGCTAAATTGATGGTCTTGATTGAATGGATGTGTGATAGTGGCAAGCATTGGCCCAGTGTGGAACTCAAGACAGCTGTGACAATATGAAGCTGTAGAGTTGTGACTAGTGCTCCATTAGTGACGACGTTATTGTGCCTTGTGCAGGCAGCACCATTGCGCTGTTGCAGCTGTGGCAGCATTGCTCGATACAATGCAGGACTCATGGTGGCAGCCATGCTACGATGCTGCCAGCGAGTGACAACTCCTTATTGCAGCAATAGCATCAGTGAGCCCTGAAACAGGACCTCACCAGACCCCCGTCAATGTTGGAGGCTCCATCGCCTAGTCAATTGTTGGCATCGGCCCGGAGAACCAAGAGCCACCTGGACAGATTGGGACATTGAATTTGCTTTTGTTCTGTTTCTTTGGTTGATGCGAATTGCATTGATCTCTATGAAGGTGCAGGGGAGTTGTGATTCAATTTACTTTTCCCTGTACTCTTGCGTTCCTGGACTTGGGGACATGTGACCATCTAATATAATCTTATCTAATCTAACCTGCAAAAGCAATTATTCCAAGAATAATTGTGACACCTAAACAGAGGATACTTCAATTGTTTCCGTAGTTCCACATCTCCAAAGATACATCTTGCATGGAAATGAGTGTGTCAGTGAGTTCAAATTCAAGAATATTATCAAAAACAATTCTCAGACATCAGCAGCAATCACAAGAATCAATTCTTGGTTAACATTAAAGCAAATAGAGGCAACATCTATAAACTTCCAACAGAACGTTCTCAAGTATTAGAGACACAAAAGTGAGGTTCAACTTTTCAAACTTGATCAAATAGATTTCATCCAAACATTTGTTGAGGTGGATTCCCTTAGTGGCACTGGGTTTGGTATCTCTCTTTCCACATTCGCTTGTACAGTATTTATCATAAGCGAAACAACTAATTTTACCTAACTCCCCCTTTTGTATGAGGCTGCTTTTGCCTCATCTCTTGTCGGCACTAAGTTGCCAACCTGAAACCTTTATTCAAACTAACGTGTAACAATTACATTTTCCAGTGACAGGAAAAATAGTCATGCTCATATTTCCACACTATGATTAACTGAAGCTCAAGACATATGTCAGTTCACAACATATATCAATGATGTGGACATACGAACCAAATGCAATATTCCAAAGTTGCAGATGACACAAAGTAAAACAAGGATGCATCTAAAGAGGAAGATATAAAACATTTTCCTGAGATTTTGGACAGGAATAATAATTGGTGAGAAGAAGGCAATTGATATGTGATCTTTATGTATTGGAGGTTGTACAATTTCGTAAAAGACAATATGTCCAGAATATTCCCTAATGGGTGAGAGGTCTGAAAATCCCAAATGAACAAGGGCAACTTACTGTGGTTGCCAAAAAAAAAACTCTAAAGGCAAGCGTTCTAGTGCCGTGACAGAATAGGAAGGCACATGGAATGTTCACATTAATCGCAAGGGAAATTTAGTACAGATATACTGAAGTGTTGCTATAATTGTGTAGGAGGTTGCATAGACTACAGCTGCACTACTGTATGCAGTGTTGGCGACATTCACTCAAATATGCATTTAGTGTAGAAGAATTCTAATGAAGTTTCACCAGATTTATTTTCCAAACTTCAGGACATTCCCCTGAACAAAGATTGATCAAAATTTATCTATAGGTTTAGGAGTTTTAAAGAGTATAATGGAAATTTACAAATCACTTAAACAGATCTAGAAAATGTGTGCAAGTACTCTTGGTCCTCTGGCTTAACAGTCAAGAACTATGATTCATTACTTAAAATAAGGATGCCTTCTCAGAACCAAAATGTGGAGAGCTTGCTTTTCCGTATGGAGTGGAAAATCTTTCAGATCGATACCCTAGACCACTCTGGAAGAAATTCAGTTTTAACATGCGTTGAATAAACTGAAAAAGAAAGTTGATGTAATCTTTATATCTATGGTGTGAAGGTTAAAATGCATAGTGCGAGTAAAAGTTTTTGATACATTCAATCAGCATTCCTGGCAGATCATACTTGTCGGGCTGAAAGACCTCCTTCTTTTCATTTATTTCGACGTCAGTGCATATCGAAAAGTTTCCTAATTTTATTGTGAAACAAGTTATGTCTGTCAGAGGGCAGAGAAGAGACCACGAAACATTAAAAGGAACAGTGACCACACAGAAGTTTGTTTGTGAAGCTGAGCGAGAGATGTCCTCATGTGCAACAAACTGCATCGGGTTCAATTATTTCAAATCAATATTTTGAAAGAAGTTAACTAAAAACTTATTTATAACAGCAAATTATGATTGGAAGCTGCTTCATAGTTGACATAATATCGAAGCATCTCGAAACGAAACAATTACATGAAGACAGAGATAGCAGAAAGTGAGGTGATGCCTGGAGCTGCATTCCAAGTTATCACCAATAATGTAAGGTGTATCCCCCTGAGTTGGTATAAATCTGTATCATGAGGTGTGTGAAACAGAATTAGAGGTGGCATTTTCTCGTGTTATGAAATTGAAGACATGTATTGTACCTTCAAGAGAGAGTGAATGGCGTATTGCAGTGAAAGCTTACAGACACCTGTCGTATGACAATTGTCAGTCTCGGAGCCTACTGGAAAATTGAAAAGATGTAACATTTGGCTGCGAGATGGATACCTGAGCTGGTTGCTGTTTTGACAACAATTGAAATCTAACCAATCTGTTTATATTTTACCCCAGCATACTAAAACCCAATCGAGTTTGAAATTACTGAATTGACAACGTCAGACCAATGAGACGATCCAATGTTTGCGGTATACCTAAAAAGAAAACAGACATTTTAAAATTCAGAAAACGACTAATTGTCATTGACAGAAAATAACTGCCATAGAGACAGAGTGCCATTCAAAGAACTCTCTGTCAAAATTACCTTTTTCATATGAAACATGCTTACAGTAAAATACAGAAAATGACCAAGGGAGATCATGCAGACGAAAGAAGATGGACACTGGAGATGACAACCACGGTGTGGTTTTGAAATTAATTTGATGCAATTTAAGTATAGGTTTTTACTGGAAAAATATATTGTTAGAGAGTTGGAGTCAGATAATAAGTAGTTAAGAGAAACAAGACTTACAGTTGACAATTGTTGATTAACTTCAGTTTTAGAGTTAACTAATTTGCTTTTTTTTACATATTGGAATTTGGTAATTCCCTGTCACTCATGTATTAGCGGATTATGAGGCGAGGTGAATTTTCTGGGTGTTTGACTTGGAAATTTGGAAAATGTAATAGTAAAAGAGAAAAATGAAAATTGGAAAAATGGTGAAATTAATAAATTACCTTGAATGTATAGATTAAGTGACTGAAAATGACACAGGTTTGCAGACTTGTTAACTGGATGTATTTATATAACTGACACGCCAATGGCACCAAGGAGATGTTAATACATCGTTTCTCAGTCAATGATAAAATGAACTATCTTCCCCTGCTCCAAGTCAGTAGAGCCGCTGATAATACTTAGCATTGATTGCATTGACACTAAGAAAAATGAGATCAAAAAGAATCTTGTCTAAAAGAAGAAAACCCTCCAGTGATACAAATTGATTCCATAGAGACAGACAATAACCGCCATGAGTGGATGCATGTGTTCAGTCTTTTCGGTGGCTTAGGGGTTAGCACTGCTGCTTCAAAGTGCCAGGGACCAGCATTCAATTCCAGACTCGGGAAACTCTCTGTGTGGAGTTTATACGTTGCTCCGTTGTCTGCAAACGTTTCCTTTGGATTCTGCGGTTTTCTCCCCGTGTCTGAAGATGTGTAGCTTTGGTGAATTGGCTATGCTAAATTGCCCATAATGTTCATGAATGTGTAGACTCGGTGCATTAGTCTGGAAAATGTGGAGTAATTGGGACCGGGAATGTGTCTGGGTGGAATTTTCTTTGGACGGTTGTTGACAACTTGTTGGGTCTTTTGGCCTTTTTCCACACTGTAGCGATTTTCTGAAATTTGGTCACATGCAAATGCTTCACAAAGCAAAACTCTTGATCATTCTCTGATATTTTCACTGTAAACAGAACACGACACACACAAACACAAAGTTCACAATTGATGTTCCACATCGCATGAGAGACTGGCTTGCTGAGATGACTTCAGTTCTCTGTTTAGCATAATCTATTTTGGCATAGCTATGACCCCCATTCCACACTCATGTTCCTATCCAAAGTCGCAGATATCTCTGATAGAGTCATGATCTTGGTTTTCAATAGTACAATATTAATTGCCCTCCCCCGTGTGTTACCCGCTGCATCCCTGTAGCTCACTTCAAATACGTTAGAAACAACTTGGCGAAAGTGAGGACTGCAGATGCTGGAGGTGAGATCAGAGATTGCTGTACTGGAAAATCACAACAGTCAGGCAGCGTCCGTGGAGCAAAATCCCTTCACCAGGAAAGTCGACTCTCGTTTTCCTCAGATGCTGCCTGACTTGCTGTGCTTTTCCAGCACCACGCTCTCCACTAAAATGTGTTAGAGTCTTTGCAGATGTGGTGGCAATCCGACAAACACCGTTTCACTGCCCTTCTGAGCCCAAGCCCTTTCCCCTAACAGGAAAAGTATAACAAAGGCGCAATGTTAAGGGGCTTGAAAGACTTCACTCTAGAAAATGGGTTCAGAGAGCTGAAAACAGAACAAACTAATTATTCTGCAGGTCAGTCGTACGCTCGGGAAAGAAAGATTATAAATATTGCGGGAGGCTTATGCCATTAAGAACTAAATAAAGATTAGAGTGCAATAATGTTAGGGCAGTGGAAAAGGGAAAATATATTTCGAACAACAAAACAAATTAAACATTTTGGGTTTAAGCAGCTTTCGTGAAATGACAAAACCAACAATAATGTTGTTGGCTGTCGGAAAGAAACAAAAATATTGCCAACGGAAAAATATTGACCCCTGCATTAATGAAACATAAAGGTCAAGAAGTGTGGTGCTGGAAAAGCACAGCTGGTCAGGCAGCAAATGAGGAGCAGGAGAGTGGCCGTTTTGGGCTTAAAATCTTTATCAGGAATGAGGTAAATGGTGTAGGAGAGCTAAAAAAAACCAGAACAAACTGCAATTAATTTTCACGTCAGTCATGTACTCTGGAGAGAAACACAATAAATATCGTGGGAAAATGATGTTAATAAGAACTGAATGAAGATTAGAGTGCATCTGCCATTTTTCACACAGAATGTAACAAAATGTGAATAAGAAAGAAGAAAAAAAGAACCCATTAAAAACATAGAGGATACAATACTTATTCAGGGGCATGTCGAAAAATATTTCTGTTGACCAGTCTGGAGCAAAGTCAGAAAATATGCTACAAACATTTGTCCTTCATTTCGCTTGGTTAGCAGACCAGGACAATCCAAAGCCAGAACCTCACACTGAAAGCAACATGCAGAATTAACCAACCAAGCAATTGCACATGGTAACTCAATATGTGTTTTGACTCCTTAACGACACGAGCCGAGAACAGATTATGCTAAATTAAAGAAAGTATATATAAATCTATGTTTAATTGAGAGGACTGTTGCATGTCTCATTTCTGAGAAAGGAGTCGAAAACAAAGATGATCTTGTATTTCATGTGCTTTTAAGAAAAATAAAAGAAACTGTGGAAAAGTGATGTGAGATTCTGAGAGTGACAGAGGCAAGCTGTAGGTTTCATGCAGAGAGTAAACAAATTGTAATGTAAAAACAGGGAAAGTGGTTGATAGATTAAAAGGTGCATGGCTGTTGCCATCATGATGGAACTGGTGAAACTTCGAAATGATCATCTATTGGGTAAGAACGCTGGTCGAGAGTTGAAAATAAGGATAACTGTAAGAGGTTATGATTCTGAAAGTGAGGAAAAATAGATGTGGACAGAACTGAATTTATATTGCTGTGTTCGCTGTTTATCAAGAATAGTGCGTTTGGTGATTGGGAGTGTGGGAACTGCAAAATCTTTGGTCGTAGAGAAATAAGGCACTTTGTAAACGTCAACATGGAATCATGATTTGCATGGGAAGATAACAAAGAAAAGATAGGTCAATGCAGTAAGTCTTATTGTACGCTAATCTGATGAAGCAATGCCACAACAAAATCTTCATCGAGACCAATTCAAAACTCAGAGTATAGCTTCCCTCTAATATTGGCCAGCAATGTCAACAACTGTGAGTATACATAATTCTGTCCATTCAAGAATAAGCAGCTCACATTTCAGTGTCACCACTGTTACTATGCAATTTAATAATGCTCTTATAAATAAACTAGGATTGCATCTGAAAGTTGGTTCAAACTCTGTGACTGGAATGTGACCGATTTTGTTCTTACGGTTCAGCAAGGACACACACAAGCTCGTCTTATGATATCAGAGAGAAAAAAAAATCAGTAGTTCTGAAATGATAAATAATGAACAAACCAGTATGAATTTTGTAAAGCTCATGAAGTAGTAAAATGCATGATATATATCGGAGAGCATTAGGTTTCTAAACTTGTTTGTGATTTATCCCTTGGTATGCAGGTTATTTTATATTACAGTACATTGTAAGCTGTGGGCCTTCTGTCTGGGCATACTGCTTATGTCTCATCATTTGTCTTATTGCTGCAATAGTAGTTCCTTGCTTGGTGTAGAATTATCAATACCCCTTGCATCCATTACCTTCGAATGATATTACTTTTATTTGAAGAGAACTTGATCTGCAAGCTTTTGTAGCATTAAAAGGTTGAATATGAACCATGTGTGAATTGTTCCTGGGAATTTTGTCTGTTCACACAGTGGTGAGATATGAGGTGCATATTTGGGTGTCATTATGGTCGGTGGAATGAGAAGATGATGAAAGCTTCTATTATAACGTATCTGCCTCGATTCTCTGACAACACAGCCCAACTTCCAGTGGTTAATGTCCCTAATATTTACTGCACAATGTCAATGCATACCAATACATTGCCTTTTTTTCAGGTCACCTATGTCACGATGTGTGAATTCAGATCGCTAATCCCTCAAACTACATATGCAATGATATAGTTGTTGAAATATAACAATGCCATTCAATGTCACTGACAAGACAAACCAAGTCTTTCTTTATTCAATCATCACTTATTCAGGATACAGAATCCTCAGACGCCATCTCCGACAATAATTCATATTAATGGAATATTTATTCTGTAACAATGTGAGGGATTCAATGACAGTATCAGTGGTTCACAGGGAAAATAATAACAGAAGTTGAACATAAGTATTTCGATAAAGTTAACTGAACAACGAAAGCTTGTAGAAGTCAAATCATGTCATTAGAACAGTTCAATATATTGAAATATGTTTGGATAAATTGACTACAAATGTCGGCTTGTAGTTCCCGAAGCCCAATCAAAATTCATTTTGACCACATATTACATATCACAAAATATCCAGCTACCTGGTTTGAAAGCAGGAAAACAAAATAGTATTTCATTTCCATTTGAAACCAGAATCAAAGTTACAAATGCTGTGGAAATGATACGGTGTCTTCAAATGTTCTTTCAAAGCTAATATTTCTATCAATAGGCTGAGGAGAGAGTTTATATAAGACAGAGCAGAAAATAAGACAGTGGACTTTGACGGGAAGTTTTCAAAACTTTTAAAATTCATTATCAAAGTACAGATAAATTTTTGACAAGTTCTTAACATGTGAAAAAAGAACAGAATGCTGCTCAACATCTGTATTGTCTTGCTTCAAGGTATACAATGTTGTGATCAATCACTTGAGTTGAAGTTCACCTTCACCCAGGGAAATGGATGAAGAGAGTAAAACACAACACTGAACAACAACTCAGCTGACGGCCCAAAACGTTCAAGACTTCTATGGGTTGCATTTGTTTTAATGCTTCCAGCTGTGCAACAATAATGAAATAATGGCTGGAGGACCTACAAATATACTGTGGTCTGGAGAATGTGGCTTAAGACTTCAGAAGAAACTTGTTTGCATTTTGAATACGATGGTGTTCAGGATTCCAATACAAAATGCAACGTAAAAATGGTGCATAGTTTCAGGAGACAAAGGTGGATCTTTGCTTTCTAAACAAAATAAGAACATTTTGTACCCTGGCTCAATTCTGAAACGAAAATTTGGTTCCAGCCAATAGGATTACTTTTGATATGTCGTATCTGTATTAGTATTTTTTCTCTCAGAAACATATGTTGGAAAATAGGGGGCTACGACTCGAACACTAAATGACATGTTCCATTTACCCGTATGATAAAACACATCATTTGGTCATCCAGGTTGGTGGGATATTGCTGTGTACAAAGCAATATCTATGTTTTTAAAATTATAGCAGTGTATGTAAATACCTATAAAGTGATGTGATGTTTAAAGAGGCGTTATATATTCAAAACTATTTCTCATAAATCTCGTGTTCATTTACTCGAACCTTTAGGACGAGGACCCCTCCAGTTTCTGCGGTCCTTTCAGCAAACTGTGTCCATTAATTTTGCACCGTTTGTTCGACCCAGACCGTTTTTCTTCATTAAACATTTGTGGAATGTAGGCACCCCTGGTTGACCAGCAGTTTTTCAGTGCCCCTAATTGTCCTTCGGAGTGTGGTGATGAGCTGTACTCATGAACTGCTGCATTCAATTTGCTGTCAGTTGACTCAAAATGGCATTTGGGATGGACTTTCAATATTTTCAACGAGTGACAATGAAGGAATGGTAATATGTTTCCAAATGAGGTCGGTGCCTGATTTGGAGGTGAACTTCAGAATGTTGGTGTTCCCACATATTTGCTGACCGAGTCCTTCTAGATAAAAGTGTTCATGGGTTTGGAAGGTGCTATCTGAAGAGCTTTGATGAATTTCTGCAGTACATGTTGAAGGCCGTGCTCACTGTTGCTACTGATGTCAGTGATGGAAGGAGGGGATATTGTGAATGTGCAGATAATCAAGCAGGCTGCTTTGTCCTGGATGGTGTCGAGCTTCTTCAGTGCTGTTTGAGCTTCAATCGTTCTGGCAAGTAGGAAGTGTTCCATTACATTTCTGTGTTATGCCTTGCAGATAGTGGACAGGTAGTGGAGAGTCACGAGGTGAGCTACTTGCTGCAGTATTCCCAGTTTCTGACTTGCTTCACCTGTGTTTATGTGCTGACTCCAGTTCAGTTTCTGGTCAATGACCACTCCTAGTATGTTGTTAATGAAGATTGCGATGATAGTAACAGAATTGAATGTCAAGGGGTAATAATTATACTGTTTCATATCTTTGATGACATTAGCCTGTCATTGTATCAAGTGAACGCTACTTGACAATTATAGGTCAAGCCTGGATATTGTCTGAACATTGTTGTATTTCAACATGGACCGTTAAGTGTTTGAGGAGACCAATTGTGCTGAACATTATACAATCATTTGCGAATTGCAGCACTTCTGATCTTATAATGGAGGGATGGTAATCAAAAAAGTTGCTGAAGGTGGTTAGGCCTTTATCGCTATGCTAAGGCTCGACTGCAGAATGTCATGGAGAAGAAATAGCGTATCTGCAACAACACCAACTACCTTCCTACGTTTCCAGTATGACTCCAACCAATTGACAGTGTGCCGCTGATGTCCATTGATTCCAGTTTTCATAGGATGTTTGATGCCACGCTTAGTCAAATGCAGGCTTAATGACAAAGTATGTCGCTTTCACCTCACCTCTTTGAAACAGATTTGAATCCACGCGGCAACGAGGTCAGGAACTGAGTAGCCCTGTTGGAAGCCAAACTGGTGCCGATGAGTTTGTTATTGCTGAGTAGTTACTGCTGAATAGCACCAGTGATCACATCCTTTATCATCTTACAGATGATCAAGTGTAGCTTGCTGGAGGAGTGATTGGCCGAATTTGATTTTTTTTCTGCTATTTCATGTACAGGACATAGCTGGGTAATTTTCCATATTATTGTTAAATGCCAGTATTGTGATTGTACTGGAACAGTTTGGCTATGCTGGTGGCAAGTTCTGGAACACAACTCTTTAGTTGCACTGTCGAATGTTTTCAGGGCCTGTGGGGTTTGCAGTATCCAAAGTGTCCAACAGTTTCTTGATATCTCGTGGAGTGAATCGAATTGATTGAATACTGGTATCTGTAAAAGTGCAGACCACGAGAATAGGCCGAGATGAATTTTCCACTCAGCACTTCTGGCTGAAGATCGCTGTTTACACATCAACCTTATCTTTTCACTGACCTGCTTTGCTCTTCCATCATTAATATTTGGATAATTGTGGGCCCTCCTCCTTCTGTAAGTAGTTTTATTGTACACTATCATTCACGGTTGGATGCAGTAGGACAGTGAAACTTACATTTGACCTGTTGGTTGTGGGGTCGCTTTGCTCTGTCTATCACTTATTGCTTACGCTATTTGGCATGCAAGTAACCTTGGTTGGTGGCTTCAGCTGAACTTCAGGTATAACTAGTACTGCACCTGGCATGCCCTCCTGCATTTTCTATTGAAGGATTGTGCTGGAGTACAACTCTGCTGCTATGATTACCGACATCGCCTCATAGATGCTTAGTATTTGAGTTGTTAGACCTGTTCTATCTGATCTGATTTAGCACAGTGATAACGCCATGTAACATGACCAGAGTAATTCTCAACGTGAAGACAGGATGTTTCCACAGAATTGTGCAGTGATCACTCTTAACCAATACTGTTAAGGTCAGATTTATCTGGAGCTTGGCAAATTGCTAAGGATGACATCAATTATGCTTTCCCGCTTTTTTCTTTCCCTCACCAACGCAGAGTCTCGCCGTTATGCCCTTTAGGTCCTGACCAGCTTGATTAGCAGTACTACTGCTGGGACACTCTTCGTGGTGGATTTTGAAATATCGCACACAGACTACATTTTGTGCACTTACCATCCTCAGTACTTTCTCTCAGTATTATTAAACATGGTGGAGTGCAAATTCACCAGCTGAGCGCGTACAGCAGGAGGCAATCAGCAGGAAATTTCCTTGTTGATGTTTATCTTGAAGCCACAAGACCTCATGGGTTCCTCGGTCAATGTTGATATCTCTCAGCGCACGTCACTCCTGACTGTAGGTCATTGTGCTGCCACCCCTTCTAGGTCAGTCCTGCATGACGCCCATTGGGATGACACAAGCTGGAAGGCCAGGGTCATTCTTAACGGCAGAGTAGGAGTTTTCCAGAAAAAAAGTCATTTGTTCTTGCAAATGTAAATGGAACCACGTTGTAAGTGGCGTGCACAGCAGACTTTATCGAAATAATGTCAAGTCAAACAGTACTTCCCTTATTGTTTGGAATCCTGGACAGTTAGGGGGGTGTTCTTAAAGTTAAAAAAAACCAATATTGTCCACACTCGTTCAGTTCTGAAGACGTGTTACATCTAAGTAAGACGCTTCTCAACCTGCTTTTGTCTTCATGATAGCCTCAGCGTGATGTGAATAGTGGTGGACAACTAAAGCACTCACTGGAGGAGAAAACACCACAAATAGCCCCGTTCTCCAGTCAGAAGTGCCACCTGGATGATCTGTTGCTGCCTCGTGCAGCAGTGACCAACTTCACATACCCACGTTTAGTCAATTCGATTCACTTCACGTGATATCAGGTCATTTCTGCTTTTTCCTGAGTGGTAGGTTGCTCCTGAAGACAGCAAGATATGAATAGCACATATTTGATGTGGAATTGCTGCTGAGGAAAGGTTCCAAGCTTAGACAATGTGGCAGTCTGTTCCCAAATTCGTCATTCTCTTGCAGCGTATAATAGCATGGAAATAAGTGAATTCTCTCAATGCAAAACAGAAGCAAAGATTAAGCAAAAGCGCATTCCATTATCTGGAAAAACAAAGCAGTATTCAAGTTGGATTCTTGTTGACTGGACATATTGTTAAGTTTTAATTCTTGAGGAATTGATTTAGTTTTTAATGTTCTTTCTATTTTAAAAGGATTTGATACAGGAATTACTAAAGACAGCAAATATGTGAATGGATTACATTAAATGGCAGATAATACCGATTATGTATTCAGAGTGAGGATGAGTCGAACATTTTGACGAGGTTAATTTTCTCCTGTTAGGTGTCTATCGTTGATAAATGGCTGCTGTCATCAACATCTCAGGTGTCTTCCACACTGCCTTCCCTGCAATGCAGCTTAATTTTGCATTTGTGCTGATGTCATGTAAATTGAATACATTGCTAATATTGTAATCAAAATTCTAAAATCTTTAATGAACGAGTGATATTTGAGCGAAAATTATTGACAGAATTTTCCACATTCCTGATTAAATATGAAGTACTTTTCACATCTCATCACCCAGATTCATGATGAATTAATAGCATTCATATTAATACATTACGAAGCTCTTATCTATAAAACTTTAATGAGGATGAAGCGTCAATCTCGCTCTGAAAAAAAAACTACTTTTAATAAATCAGGCTTCGTCTGCGATCGAAACTGACAAACCTTCAGACACTATAGTTTAAAAGGCAGCTGGTCAACGAGAAAGAGACACCTCAAACTGTTGAAATGAAAGCAAATCAGCCTAGTAGCATGAGGTAAACAGAGATATACATTATCCTCTGTGAAACGCAGACAAGCACAGTCCCTGAGGAACTTGACTCTATATTGTACTTTAGGCTGTGAATCTCAAAGTCAGAAACATAGGAATACCCGTTTATTTCGTTTCAATGGTAACCACAGACTTGATAGTTTACGTCTGCATGCAGAAGTAAATTCAGAATATCACAGGTCTGGTGTGTACAGTTTGTGATCTCAAATGCACGAGAGAGAAAGTGGCAATGAACGAAGAACATTTTCTAGGACTAGCATCGAGACACAGGAATGATCCAGAAACCCAAACTGTATAAAAAAAGCCACTTTGGAATTGATCATATTCAAAGTCAGAATGCAGTTCAAATTGGAAATAAATATTTCACGATACTGGCATTTATTTTACGAGAGCGTTTGTGAGATTTGGATTTATAAATTCATTGATATCACTATCGAAAATGAAAATGTTGGCGAGGAAAATATAGAGATACTTGAATCTAGACAAGAAGAGATTGAGGTTCACAAGGAAGAGGTATTAGAAATACTACAGAGTGTGAAAATACACAAGTCCCCTGGGCTGGATGGGATTTATCATAGGATCCTTTGGGAAGCAAGGGAAGAGATTGACGAGCCTTCGGCATTGATCTTCACATCATCATGTTCTATCGGAGGACTGGTGGTTCCCTTGTTCAAAAAGGGAAGTAGAGACAACCCTGGTAATTACAGACCAGTGAGTCTCACTTCAGTTGTTGGTAAAGTGTTGGAAAAGTTTATAAGAGTTTGGATTTATAACCATCTAGAAAAGAATAATCTGGTCAGGGACAGTCAGCAAGGTCGTGCCTAACGAATCTTCTTGACATTTTTGACAAAGTGACAAAACACGTATATGAGAGTAAACTGGTTGATGTGGTGTATATGGATTTCAGCAAGGCGTTTGTAAAGGTTCCCCACAGTAGGCGATTATTCAAAATGCGGTGGAATGGGATTGTGGGAGACATAGCAGTTTGGATCAGTTATTGGCTTGCTGAAAGAAAACAGAGGGTTGTAGTTGATGGAACATGTTCACCTTAGTGTCCAATTACGAGCTGCGTATGACAAGGGTCGGTGTTGGGTCCACTGCTGTTCGTCATTTTTATATATGACCTGGATGAGGGCTTGGAAGGGTGAGTTAGTAAATTTGCAGATGACACTAGGGTCGGTGGAGTTGTGGATCATGACGAAGGATGTAGTAGGTTGCAGAGAGACATAGATCAGAAGCAGAGCTGGGCTGCGAGGTGACAAATGGAGTTTAATGTGGACAAACGTGAGGTGATAAACTTTGGACGGAGTAATCAGAATGCAATGTATTGGGCTAATGGTAAGACTCTTGGGAGTGCAGATGAGCAGAGAGATCTCGGTGTCCATGTACACAGATCCCTGAAAGTTGCCACCCAGATTGACAGGGTTGTTAAGAAGGCATACAGTGTTTTGGCCTTTATTAAGAGAGGGATTGAGTTCTGGAACCAGGAAGTTATGCTGCAGCTGTACAAAGCTGTGGTACGGCCACACTTGGAGTATCGTGTGCATTTCTGGATACCGCATTATAAGAAGGATGTAGAAGCTGTGGAAAGGGTTCAGAGGAGATTTACTAGGATGTTGCCTGGTATGGAAGGAATGTCTTACGAGGAAAGGCTGAGGGCCTTGAGCCTGTTCGGGTTAAAGTTTTAAAGGTTGAGAGGTGAATTAATAGAAACATGCAAGATAATCAGAGGGTTAGATGGGGTGGAAAGGCAGAGCCTTTTTCCAAGTATGGGGACGGCAAACACGAGGGGACACAACTTTAAAGTGAGGGGAGATTTGTCTTAGACAAATGTCAGAGGTAGTTTCTTTAAACAGAGTAGTAAGGGTATAGAATACTTTGCCTTCAACGGTAGTTTAAGTGCATTTAAGTCGTCGTTGGACAGACAAATAGACATACATGGAGTAGTGTAAGTGGGATGGACTTCAGATTAGCATGACAGGGCAGTGCGACATCGACGGCCGAAGGGCCTGTACTGCCCTTAATGTTCTATGTTCTATGTTCTAAGATATCGACATCATAAGCTAATTGAGTCTGACCCGTTCAAAAACAAATATATAAATATTTCACTCCCATTCTCCACGTCTTAGCCCAAAGTCTTGGATAACTTGGCAACATCTAAATACTTCTTAAAATCAATGAGCGGTCCTGCTTTTATCAAATTTACAGGCAGTGAATTCCAGATTCCCACTAGCCCTTTCAATGAAAACAGTTTGCTCGCAATTTTTTAAATCCTAACCGTTCTGCCTATTAAATGCAACACATGCCCTGTGGTGTTTGATCCCTCGAACATGTTCGTGCCCTATGTCTCACCCTCAGTACCCTCTGCTCCAAAGACAAAAAAAAATTCTACCTTATCTCTCTGCAATTAGAGAATTTCAAAAGTTTCCAACACAAATTAAAATTCTCGCCATCAGTGGTGAATCCGTTTTACGAAATGATTTTTATTGTGAAGTCAAACCTGTCTGCTGTTTCCTTTTAACTCTATAAATATTTATTTAACTATGTATTGTATCGCCCTTGGGAATTTATGATTTAATTTCCTTTCATTGCCCTGTCAATTCAGATCTACATAACTCGTTACCCAACTTTGTGGGCAGCACAGTGGCACAGTAGTTAGCACTATTGCCTCGCAGCACTAGAGACCCGGGTTCAATTCCCGCCTCAGGCAACTGACTGTGTGGAGTTTGCACTTTCTCCCCGTGTCTGCGTGGGTTTCCTCCCACAGTCCAAAGATGTGCAGGTTAGGTGAATTGGCCATACTAAATTGCCTGTAGTGTTAGGTAAGGGGCGAATGTAGGGGTATGGGTGGCTTGTGCTTCGACGGGTAGGTGTGGGTTTGTTGGGCCAGTTTCCACACTGTAATGTAATCGAATCTAAACCATACTCAATATCATTCAGATTTTTAAATAATTAAGAATTTATCGACATCTCCTACCAGTTGAAAATATTTCAAATGTTTAAAACCATTTTTATCAATTAGTTTATTTATTGCAAATTGATTTCTCCTTACAGGGCTTGTTGATTTTAATTTAATTTTGTCACATTTCGTAAACTGACCAGAGAAAGGGAGTTCCCCATGACAGAAAAAAAAATCACTGGACCATGTCACAATTGGATAACGTTCATGGAACGTCTCAGGCAGTTCCAATGACAGAAAGGAAACAAAAACACCTGGAGAGGCCTAAAGTTAGTTTCTTACCATAAGGTCGTACCAGACAATGTGAGGACATGCCCCGAAGTAAATTCTTGCAGAGAAAAGGAATCTGACTAACTATCCATCCAAACAGTTGTGAAATGAGGTGAGAGAGTGTGAAAGCATTTGGAGTTTATGCGCTTGACTGGAAATGTGCAACAGACATATCCAAGACCAGATGATGAAATGTTAGAGAATAGCTGTTTCGAAAGACATGCCCTCCATTTGCGGATCTGATTATGCTTCGGTTTGCAGTTTTTCAACTGACCCACAAATTAATACTCTCACCTTCATGTCCAAAAACAGACCACGAATGTTTTGTTTAACTTTTCCTTACAAACCATGGTCAATATTCCGTTTCTTTTCTCTTTGAATGCATAATGTCATTGTTTAAAAGCAGAGAATTTGAGATGTTTTCTGTTCAGTTACAGTTCATCGACCTCGAGCAAATCAATATCCAGCTGGCTAACTAGTCAATCTCAAGTCGATGAGAGATTTCAGGCATAACCTGCTGTAAGGCTCAGTGTTTGACGAAGTGGTGCTGCTCACAAATATTGCAGGAAAATATTTGCAATTCATCATTCGTTGCTGGCTTCCCATTTTCTCACTGTATACTCTGTCTAATTTGTTACGGGGCATGAAGCTGTGGAAAAGAAAACTAGATCTTTCTCTGTCTTTACGCCTTCTGTGTCTGCTGTAACTGGGGTGATAAGGCTTCTGCTTTCCAGCAGAAGTAGAATGTGTTGTTTTTTGAATGATGAAGTGAAGGTCTAGAGAAGGCAGGGGAAATTGGTGAGTGGAATGATGGGCATTTGAAATAATCTCCATGGTAGTGGCAAGCACCTGTCTAGCAGTTGAAGCACACAGTCAGAGATGAACTGCTTTGGACAGTGCTTTTAGTTTTTATTTGCTGAGATTTTTAAACGACCATTTTAAGAAAGAAAAGCCAAAGATTCATGCACAGGAGTTGTTTGTACTGTTCTGTTCCGAATTAAAAATGCATGAAAGCATACTGTTTCTCTGGAGCATTATCAGTCAAGTACGTTATTTGTGGTAACAAATGGTCAAATATTATCCGCAGATACCTGCAAATCTGAATGAGAAGATGCTATTGTTTGAAAATGCAGTTTTGGCTTTAGATGTTTATTTTATTTTCGGTCTGACTACCTCATGCTCAATGAGGTTTCAAATGATTTTTAAAAAGTCGCTATAAATGCTGAACTTTTTGAAAACAAAACAGATTCATTAATTCAGGCGGCACGATGGCTCAGTGGTTGGCATTACTGCCTCACAGCACCAGGGACCCGCGTTCAATTCTCACCCCGGGCAACTGTCTGTGTGGAGTTTGCACATTCTCCCTCTGTCTGCGTGGATTTCCTCCCACAGTCCAAAGATGTGCAGGTTAGGTGAATTGTCCAAGCTAAATAGCCCACAGTGCTGGATGCATTAGTCAGGGGTGAATGTAAGGGAATGGGTCTGGGTGGTTTGCTTTCAGAGGGTCAGTGTGGACTGGTTGGGCCGAAGGGCCTGTTTCCACACTGGAGGGAATCTAATCTCATGCACATCTTCCTGGGATAGGTGAACAAGAACTTATTTAAAGAGAAAGTTCAAGACAACGGTATGCATTTTAAATTAAATATATATCCGCTTTGTTCCTTCGAGTATCATGCGAAATAAAGACAAAATGAATCAGTGACCTCATATTCAAAAAAAATGTTACCAAAATTAACAAAGGATGCAAAAACTAGAAACACAATGAATATTGTATAAATTGTGTGAACTGGAATGATGTTCAGTGTCATACAGATCTTCAGCAGGGTGAGAAAAAACCATGCCACCAATTACAGTTCATGTCAGCAAAAAAACAAATTGAACAAGTAAGCATTTCGATCCTACTTTCAGCAATTGGAACAGAGCCTTGAATGCATTGGCATGACAAGTGCAAATCTAGTTCCTTCTGCAACGTATAAGGGTTAGTTCTTTTATCACTCACATCTGCAGTGAGTAGCAGATGCCCAACACCATATCGGTGAAATATTTTTCCTCACATATCTGCTAAAATATCTGCTTCTTACCTTAAATTGTTAAGTTGTTCTTAAGTTCTCCACATGATGGCAGGTTCTTAGTTATTACATGACAAGTCTTGAACTTACCAACGGGTGCTGTGCAGAAGTGTAAAACATGACTACCACTGTTATAGAAGGGGTCAAGTCCCTTCATTTTACTATTAAGCACTAAGCAGTCTAGTTAATTTATTAAATCAACCCTTTAAATTGCACACCGTCACCGATGCAATACGTTTTATATTGAGCAATAATATAAAAGTAATTGACCATTTCTCGGTAAATATTCTTATACTACATTTAATGATGCAGCTATTCATCTTATTCTTTCATATGTTCATGTGAGCAATCAGATGTTTTTTTTAATGTCTTGCACAGTAATGGGGTATAATCCAAGGGCCTCTAAAATAACACACAACAATTGTCTAATTGATCCACATTCCAGCTGAAAAAAATCCTTTATTGCCATTCGTGGATGTACATTATGAAAGTCTCCATATTGTTTAAAGTTTCATCTTGTCGCACCAAAATTTCTGTATTGACACAAGAGAAGATGTTCTAAAGTTTTCTTGAAACTGGTATTACAGAGTGCATAGCAGGCTGGGTTCACAGCACTGTTCATGTAACAGAGCCAATATCCAATAGTCCAAACTGTATTGGGGACAGAGTTCGAACAAAAGGTTTTAATGAACACGATCACATCGTATGGGGTCCAAGTTATAATAAATGCCAGGAGAATTGCGATGACGGTTTGTGTGACCCTCAATTCCCGGGTTGCAACTGTTTTCTTCTGAGCAGGTGACTTGGTCATACCAGTGCTTTTATCATCAGCTGTGATGTTTCTATTTGTTCCCCTCTGGCTGCTGATGGATGGAAGTATTCCTGCTGTGGTAGCACTGCAGTTGTATTTTTCAGATTTGTGAGCTATCTTTAAACAAAAGAGTTTGTGTATTTCTGTTCTGAGAGAGCTTCGTGCATGAGGAACATTTGAACACTCTTGCATCATTCCTTGTTTCTTCTGTTTTATTGTTGGAAAGGAACTTGTTTGATTGGAGAAGTCTTGCTTTTTCCCTCTGTGATAACTGGAATTTGGTAGTTCTTTACTTTGCTTTTTGATGGAATGAAAGTCGTGAAGCAAGTTGTTTATACTATTATGATTTATTTTCATCAATTTATTCATCACAAGTCTTGGACAAACACTGTCCTTGCTTGATTTAGACATATTTCCATCCTCTTTTATTTGACTCTTGCTAGCTCGAGATATGTGTATGTATAAAATCATCATGATAGTAACAGGGAGATAAAAGGCGACTATTGTAGTTCCAAACGTAACCGCAGAATTTAAGAGGAACTGAACATAGCACTCGCCATCACTAACGTTCTGTTTTCCTGTGAAAAACTGCCAGAAGAGAATAGGAGGAGCAAACACAATTAATGGTAATATCCAAGCTGTTGCAATCATTATCACTGCCCTCTTTGTTGTTCTGCTCAAGGGGTAGCTAAGAGGTTCAGTCACACAGAAGTAGCGGTCAACGCTGATCACAAGGAGGTTCATGACAGAAGCACAGCTCACAACATAATAGACAGCAAGCCATAAATCACACACCACTGGGCCGATAGGCCAATAACCTATTACAATGTAAGTGGTGTATAGATTCATGGAGAATGCACCTACAATCAAATCAGCACAGGCTAAGCTGAACATAAAGTAGTTATTTATAGTATGTAGTTGTCTATTGATTATAACAGATACTATAACCAGAATGTTTCCTATTATTGTCACCAGACTTAAGGATCCTGTTGCAATCACAATGAGGGTTAGTTCAAACCTTTTATAAGACATCACTCAATCCAGTGTTAAGCAAGCCCGATGGGTTTCTGAGATATACGTTTCTCTCTGTTTTGTTTTCCATTCTTCGAATTTGGTGTGTGATTTGCACTGACAAGACAAAATGTTGATATGAAATTTTGATTTCAAATTATTATTTGAAAACTTATGGGGAAGAAAAAATAATGAGCTCTTATAAACATTAAATTGTTCCACTCTGAACAGATTTAGTTATGCATGACCTCCCACTTCATTTTCTGTAAATTGGTTATAAATTGACAGTTTCATACATGTCTCAGCTTATTGTGGTATTTCAAAATGCTCACCTATGTCATCTGTGTTTTCTGGAAAAAATCAGTTAAAGGTGGCATACTTCACTTGCTTTCAGTTATTACAGTGAATTCATGTATCAACAAAAAAGTCCCCTCAATCCATTTAATTCAGGTCAGCCTTGAAGTGTTAATACAGAAGAGGTTCCCCACACCAAAACAAAAACACGGGAGAATCAATCTAATAAGGTCTGAGTTCTACACAGATGAGAATTTTATGTTCAGAAATCTGACCCTGGAGGACGCATGAAATATGAGTTTAAGTCACTTCACATCGATGTCAACCTTGGCTTCATTTTTGTTGTAATCTTAGTTCAAAAGGAACATACCAGTGAGGACAAAGACAGGCGATACCACTATGCAGAGGTAAAAACAAGGGTTGCAAGTGCTGAAAACCAGATTCGAGATGGTGCTGGAAAAATGCAGCAGTTCAGGCAGCATCTGAGGAGTAGGAAAATCGACGTTTCAGGCAAAGTCCATTCATCAGGAATACAGGAAGAGTGTCTGCAGGGTGAAGAGATAAATGAGAGGAGGGTGAGGGTGGGGAGAAAGTAGCATAGAGTACAATGGGTGAATGGGGGTAAGGATGAAGGTGATAGGTCAGAGAGGAGGGTGGAATGGATAGGTGCAAAGGAAGATAGGCAGGGAGGACAAGTCATGGGGACATTGCTGAGCTGGAAGTTTGGAGCTGGGGTTAAGTGGGGGAAGGGGAAATGAGGAAACTGGTGAAGTCCACATTGATACACTGCGGTTGAAGTGTTCTGAGGCGGAAGTTGAGGCGTTCTTCTTCCAGGCATTGGGTGGTGAAGGAGAGGCGGTGAAGGAGGCCCGGGACCTCCATGTCCTCGGCTGAGTGGGAGGTTGAGTTGAAATGTTGGACCACATGGTGGAGTGGTTGATTGGTGCGGTGCCCCAGAGATGTTCCTTAAAGCGCACTGCGAGGAGTCGTCCAGTAACGCCAATGTAGAGGAGACTGCATTGGGATCAACGGATACAATTAATGATGTTTGTGGACGTGCAGTTACAACTTTGATGTATCTGGAACACTCCTTTCGGGCCGTGGATGGAGGTGAGGGAGGATGTGTGGGCGCAGGTTTTGCAATTCCTGTGGTTGCAGGAAAAGGTGCCATGAAGGGAGGATGTGGTGTTTGGGGGCGTGAACCAGGCCAGGTAGACACGGAGGGAGTGGTCGTTGCAGAAGTAGAAAGGGAAGTGTGGAGGGAAATATATCCCTCGTGGTGAGGTCTGTTTGGAGGTGGCAGTAATGTCGTCGGATGATTTGGTTTATGTGAAGGTGAGAAGGGTGGAAAGTGAGCACCAGGGGGGTTCTGTCCTTGTTACAGTTGGAGGGGTGGAGTCTGAGGGCGGATGTGCAGAATGTGGACGAGATGCTTTGGAGGGTATCTTTGACCACGTGGGAAGGGAAATTGTGTTCTCTAAAGAACAAGGGCATCTGGTGTGTTCTGTGGTGGAACTGATCTTCCTGGGAGCAGATACAATGAAGGCGGAGGAATTGGGATATAGGATGCCATTTTTGTAAGAGGTAGGATGTGAAGAGGTGTAATCCAGTTAGCTGTGGTAGACGGTGTATTGTAAAATATATCACTGTCATGTCGGTCATCACTAATGGAGATGGAGAGGTCCAGGAAGTGGAGGGAGGTGTCAGACATGGTCCAGGTAAATTTAATTTCAGGGTGGAAAGTGTTGGTGAAATTCATGAATTGCTTAAATTCCCCACCGGAGCACGAGGTGGTGCCAATGCAGTCATCAATGTAGTCGAGGAAGAGGTGGGGAGTGATGCCGATGTAACTACGGAAGATGGACTGTTCTACATAGACAAGAAAGAGACAGGCATAGCTGGTTCCCATACGTGTGCCCATGGCAACCCCTTTGGTCTCGAGAAAGTGGGAGGATTCAAAGGAGAAATTGTAGAGAGTGAGGACCAGTTCAGCAAAATGAATGAGAGTGTTGGTGGAAGAGAACTTTGGCGAAGTTGGGAGAGGACGAAATGGAGGGCTTGGAGGTCCTGGTCATGGCAGATGGAGGTGTAGAGGGATTAGATATTCATGGTTAAAATGAGGCGTTGGGAGCGGGGAAATGGAAGTCTTGGAGGAGGTGGAGGGCATGGGCCAGGAACCCCACACTGTCCGGTTCTACCTCCTTCCCAAGATTCACAAGCCTGACCACCCTGGCCGACCCATAGTCGGAGCATGCTCCTGCTCCACTGAATTCATCTCTACTTATCTCGACACTGTCCTATCCCCCCTAGTCCAGGAACTCCCCACATACATTCGAGACACCACCCATGCCCTCAATCAATTTTAGTGTCTAGAATTAAATACAGGCAAGTCTGGGTGTTGGGTTTTAATAGATGTTTATGCATTTGAATAAAGAAAAATGATATATCATGAATGGTGTAAAGGAGAACAGGTCCCCATCGATATTTCTGTAGTTTTCAAGTAGACAACAGAGGCATGATGGAACAAATCATCTTGGGTGTGCTGCATCGTTCTCTGAATTCTGATCCTCCAAATGCAAAGCTTTTAATAGGGTTCAGTATGAAATTTCCACACTGAGGTTACAAAATTATATCCACTTTTGATTTTAGAAAATAACATTCTGCCGAATGTAAATATGTCTTTATGCCACATACACAGGTTTGGAAGCGACCATTTCCAGTAATTCATCATTAACTGATGGTCGGTAAACTTAAATTACAATCTTAAAGGTGAGGTAATTTCAAACGAAACTAAACATGCTATAAATTTAGGAGCAAGTGAATTGACACTGTATGATTGTAGTCTGTTGTCAGTGGTACATGTACAATGATTTCAACATATATAGCGAGGCTGATAAAGTGTACACAGAAAATGCATTCAGATTTCATCTGCAGAGCTACGAATTTTTATTTCCTGCTCTACATCTTATTGATGTCACGTTTCTGAGTAAGACGGATTCAACTTAAGTTTTCCATTCAAACGTTGCTTCTATTGAAAAATATAGGTGCAAGAATTTATGGGCGGCATGGTGCCACTGCTGCCTCACAGCCCAGAGACCCGGGTTCAGTTCCCGCCTCAAGTGACTGACTGTGTGGAGTTTGTACATTCTCCAGTGTCTGCATGGGTTTCCTCCAGGTGGTCCGGTTTCCTCCCACAGTCCGAAAATGTGCAGGTTAGGTGAATTAGCCATGCTAAATTGCCCGTAGTGTTAGGTGAAGGAATAAATATAGGGGAATGGGTTTGGGTGGGTTGCGCTTTGGTGGGTCGGTGTGGACTAGTTGGGCCGAAGGGCCTGTTTCCACACCGAAAGCAATCTAATTTATATTAGCATGTATTGTTAGAAAAGCGGATTGTCTGTTGTGCTAAACATTTGTTAATCCTTTACTAAGATCAGGATTATTGAAGAAACTGTATCTTTGTCACTGAAGGACAAAACCAATAATTGTACAAGCATGTCACCATTGTGATGATTGTTATCAGGGTGACGTTTGAAGGTATAATTCGAGTCTGGCAAAGCCATTGTGGGGATCAAAACCCTTGCTGTTGCCTTGCAGCTTCTAGAGTTTTAGTGGATACAGTCAATCGGCCTCATTAAACAGCATACTGCAGTCTTGGTAGCATATTTCCATCAAGCAATATTACAATAAGTGAATATTTCACGCTAAATATTCTTATAATAATATTAATGAAGCTGATAAATTTATCTTCCTGTTCCTTCATAATAATCAGTAAATTTCTTTGTACTTTTAATTTGAATTGGATGCAATAAAACTGACCTTTAACATTACATATGATACTTTCCTAATTAACCCAGTACCTGGAACACAAAGACATGTCCCTTATAGCTATTTGTGAGTGCATTGTATGAAAATCACTTTATATTCGCAAAGTAATTTTTTTTGTTACATTCATCTTGTTACATGGACATTTCTGCACTGGCACAACAGAACATGCTTGAAAGTTTTCTTGAAATTGCTGTTAAAGAGTATATAACAGGCTGGATTGACAATTCAGTTAATGTAACAGAGCCAGTATCCAACAGTCCAAACTGTCTTAGGGCCATATCGTGATCGAAAGTATCTAAGGAGCACAATAACACTGTATGTGTACACATTATTATAAATGCGAGGAGAATCCTGAAAATGGTTTGAATTACCCTCACTTCCAGAGATTATCTACCTTCTTCTTAGTCGGGCTCGTATCGATATTATCTTCAGGTCTGAACTGTTTGCCGAACCCATTTTCGCTGCTGATCTTTGGAACTGTTCCTCGTTTGATGGCATTGTTGTAGTATCCAGCTTTGTGAACTGACGTTAAGTAAAAGTGCTTGCATATTTCCAATCTGAGATGGGTTAATTCATTAGGAGGTTTGGTGCTCCCTCCCATAGTTCCTTGTTTCTTCTGCTTCACTGGGAACACACTGAATTAATTTGTTGCATTGGAAAATGTTGCTTCTTCCTTTTTTTCTGAAGTAGAATTTGTTATTTCAGTATTTTGCTTTTTGATGGGAGAATTACTGTCAGTAACTTTAGTTCTCCTGTTACTATTCAATTTCATCATTTTTTTCCACCGCTTGACATGGGCAAACATTGTCCTTGCTCGAATCCGATGTCTTTTTATCCTCTTTTCATTCTCTTGCCGGCACAAAATATGTGCATATACAAAATTAGCGTGAAGGTAAAAGGGAGATAGAAGACAACTATTGCAGTGCCAAAAGTAACAACAGACTTTGAGAGGAACTGCACGTAGCACTCTCCCTCAGTAACGTTCTACTTCCCTGTGATGAACTGCTGGATGAGAATGGGTAGAAGGGACACAATAAATGGTAACATCCGCGCAGTTACAATCATCATTGTCACCCTCTTTTTTGTTCTCCTTAAGGACTAGCTAAGGAGTTTGGTCACACAGAATTAGCAGTCAAGGTGGATCATAAGTAGGTTTGTGGCCGAGGTATAATTGACAATGCAATCAACAGGAAGCCATAAATCTCGTACAATCCAGAGGCCAATAGCCAAATGCAGCGTAAATAGTGTATAGAATCGTGGAGAATACATCGACAATCAGATCAGCACAGGCTGAACTGAAAACACAATCCTTTTTAATAGTCTGTAATAGCTTTTATAGAAAGTATGATCAAAATGTTTCCAATTATGCACACCAAGATAAATAATTTCGTTACAGTCTCAATGAAAACCACTTCAAGCGTATTAGAAGACCCCACTCTTCCAGTATCCGACAAGCCTGGGGGTTGTCTGAGAGATTGGTTCGTCTCTGTTCTGTTTTCCAATACTCGATGTTTGTATGCGGTTAACGCTGACAAGACATAAATGTCGAAAATATGTCAACAAAAATCAAGAAAGTCTTTAAGTTCAGATCAATAAATGACATTTTACAGAGGAAAGCAAGCAAATAATTCAAGACTTCCAAATATTAACATATTTCTCTGCACGAGGGTTTAATTATGCACGACCTCATTATTCATTTTCCTGAAAATCGATTATAAATGGATGGTTTCATATGTATGTTAGTTTATTTACGTTGGCTCGAAATGCCCTGAAGAAGGGCTCATGCCCGAAACGTCGATTCTCCTGCTCATTGGATGCTGCCTGACCTGCTGCGCTTTTCCAGCAACACATTTTCAGCTCTGATCTCCAAAATCTGCAGTCCTCACTTTCTCCTCGAAATTCCCTACCTGCATTACATATATTTTCCATAAATATTCAGTTGTTAAACGTGGCATTCTTTTATTGCTTTGAGTTATTTCAGTTCATGTATCAAACACAACAAAAGCTCCCTTAAACACAGTTACTTCAGGTGAGTTTTGGAATGGAAATGAAGAATCGGTGCACTAGTGTTAACCTTTCATCACAGCAATAACAAAAAGAAAACAGCATCAATCCAATAAGATTTCAGTCCTTTGCAAATGTTAAGCACATGTTCCAAATTTGGGTCTTAGGAGGACGGGTGAAATCTAAGACTGCGTCATTTCATGTTGGTATTATCCATGACTTCACTGTTGTTGTCATCTTAGTTCATGAGGGAGTATCACAATAAGCACAGATGTAGGCGTTGTCACTAGCAGCCATTGCTAGTCCACCTTGCAATATGTAAAATTATGCATTGTCTCAGTGATTCCTTGCAACAGTGATCCCTTCTGCAGCAATTGTGTCTGCTTATCAAGTGTTCAACTTAGCTTCAAAAGGATCGTCCATCCAATTATTAACTAGCCTGAATTGAGATTATTTTCTTTACAATTTGAACACAAAGGGAGAATAACATTAATAACATTTTATCGCCAGTTTCAATTTCGTAATTTCTTCGATCATATACCCTTCATGTTTTATGAGGTCACAAGTATTCACTTCATCTTGTGGTTTCAAATAAACCTGTTGAACTCTAATCTAGTCTCATGTGATTTTTGAACTTGTCCACTTCAGTCCAACACCTGCACCTCCATTTCATGTTTTATAAGGACACCACTGTAAATGAGCCAAGAATGAAGTATTTCTCTGATATTGTGTAACCTGAGTAGAATTGAAATTATTTGGGCATGACTTTACTGAACTGGTGCTCTCAATGTGCTAACTATTCCAATCACACATTAATCAAAGTGAATGGGTCCAAATTGACATTGCTTTTTCAAGTAGACAACAGAGGCATCATAACGTAAATCACCTTAGTTTGTACCACATCGCTCTTTGATTTCTGTTCTCAGCTGTGTCAAACGTGAATAGACGTCAGTGTGAACTTGCCACACAGTGTCAATATTGCGTTCCCTTTTGACATTTAGCCATTCAAGAGACAACGTTCAGCTGAATGCAGACATTAATTTAAAAGGCTGCACATACATATTTTTGAAGTGACCATTTACAACAATTCACCACTGCTTAGTGAAACTACATTAAATCTTGATAGTTCGGTAAATTCAAAGGAAATTGCTGCAGCATAGGAGCAAGTAAATTGGAACTGTATGATTGTAGTCTGTTGTCAATGGTACATGCACAGAGATTTCAATAGATGCAAGGAGACTGAAACAAATATTGCCAATGTTCTTAAATACCAGATTATGTACTCGGATTGATCAGAGGAACTACAGGTGCTCAATTCCTGTTCTACATTTGATTTATTCATTTTGATTTCTGAGGAAACACTATTTGGCATAAATATTCCATTTAACAGTAACTTCCATTTAAAAACAAATCCCCAGAATTTATATTAGTAAGTAGTATTGCACAGAAAAAAATTGAGAATTACAGCGGGGCAGGCAGTAGCTGTGGGGAGAAAACAAGCTTACGTTTCGAATCCAGATGGCACTACATTAGAGCTGATGTGAAGTGTGGAGGGGCAGCATTGAAGCAATATTATGGGTTGGGGTTGGGGTTTGAGTTCTGGTGGGGAAAGGGTGCTAATAATGCGGATAAAGTGACTGCATTGTCAGAATGACAGTAAATTCGCGTGTTTAACTGCCAAACTGGAGAGAAAAGATTGTTCAACTGGAGTGCAGGCAGGGGATAGAGGAAATGGTGGCAGAAAATTCAAAGAGTAAAGCTAAAATCCTGCATCATGATCGTTTGCCCACTTCTTTATCCTCCGCTTACAATAATTCTCGAGCCAACTGAAGGAAGAACGGCTCAAATTCAGAGTGGTTCACCTTACAACCTTCTCGAATTAATATTCAGATTGTGAACTCAGTTCCATTTTTCCCTGTTTTTTAGCTTCACATTTTGCATTCTCTGTCAGCAGAGAATATACTCCAACATATGCGCACACACAATTTCAAACTGTAGCAATATCAACTCACTCTCTCTCAAAATCCTCACAAAGTTTTACTCCAACTTTCCTGTCATCTTTCGCCTCACAATATATTTCTCACTTTTTTTTCAGATACCATGGCACGGACGCTGCTGCAACTTATGGACTCCTACACCCATCCTGTGCTGCCTTCTCCTTTTAGTCACTCAGACCCCACCACCTCCACCACCTAGAGCCATTCCCTTACTGTTGCTTTCAACCCTCCCCTTCCGAATCCTCAGTTGTCATCTCTTTCTGTCCCTCAGATGTCTCTCATCCCAATTGTATTCCCTTGCCTTTGCTTCACCGTCTCTCCTGATATATCCCTCTCTGAAGCTGAACCGTCCTCAGCAAATGGATCAGTTTATATTCCTTATAACCCCTACATTATTGAATTCCAAACTCGGCAAGACGTGGAATTGTTTTTCCATTACCTCCGTCTCCAAACTCAGTTCTTCAAGTAGTAAGTCCAAGAACCCCTATCACACTAATCACTTCACCTGCATCTAGTTTTCGTCCACCACTTTGATGTCTTCATCTGGCTGCTTCCCTGCCCTTGATCCTTTCATTAACAACTGTCTGCGTGACATCAGCCATCTCAAATTCTCTGCTCGTCTTACGTATCTGTCCCGTTCTGAAGTTGTTAAACTGCACACCTTCGGGGACAATCTTAACATTGTTAATAAACCCATAGGCAAGGATAGTTTCATTTTTCTCTGATTCACTATTCTTTACATTGAAGAGGCCCAAAGCCAACTCTTGGACACTTTTGCCTACGTCCCACTGGACCATGATATCACTTCCTAACATCACACCATTATCGTCAGGTTTGTCACTGAAATCATTACCTCCAGAGACCTTCCCTCCATTGGCTCCAACCTTATAACCACTTAACCATGCATAGCCTGCTTCTATCTGCTTCAAAAATTCCACAATTCAGACTGACCCGATAGACCTATTTCATCAGCCTTTTCTTTGCCCACTGAGCACATTTCCCCCTATTGTGACTGCCCCCTCCCTCCACTTGTCTAGACAATGCTCCTCTACATCCTCGATTCCTCGGATGTCCTCTGTAATATTCTCGTTCCATAACTCTAACTGCTGGTTCTTCATAAAACCTGTGCAATTCCTCCAATCCCCACCAGGAGGGTCTGAGCACTGTCAGCTTCTTTGTCAACCAGAGACCTAAAGTTACACCATCCAGCATCACTCACCTCTGCTTCGTTTCTCTTTTAATTCATCTCATTTCTGCAAAGTCCAAAGAGTGACTTATAAACACCCACATGGGATCAGGTTATGTCAGCTTGTTTATGGGGCATGTGGAACAATCCCTGTTCCAGATCGATACTGGCCTCTTCCGAGAATTACTTTTAAAAACATGGATGACTGTTTCGGTACTGATGCATGCTCCCACCTGGAACTTGAAAAAAATCTTAATTTTGTACCCACTTTCCACCAGTGTGTAATTTTTTTCAAGATATATCTCCGACACTTCTTTTCCATTCTTGACCTGTCTGTCTCCATTTCGAGAAATAAATTGTTCACTGCCATTCACTGTAAATGCAGTGACACCCTTAAATACTTCAACTACATGTCTTTATATCTCACGTCCTTTAAGGATTTCATCCCTCTCCCACAGTTCCTTCATCCATTTTATATCTTTTCAGATGATGTTATTTACCAAAACAACACGACTTACATGGCTTCTAGCCCACGTGGTTCACATCAAATCCGACCTATGACCGCACGTACAGCCTTTCCCCTTCCCATCAATCACAATAATGTGATCAGTCTCCCTTCTCATCACTTTTCATTCCACCAGCCTTCGCTTTCAAAGGATCATCTTCTGCCATTTCAGACAACTCCCACAGAACGCGAGAACGAAACAAATCTCTGTCCTCACCCTGTCTACATGTAGTAGGGACCATTCCCTCCAGGACACCATAGTCCATTACTCAATGACCGCCCACGCCAACCTTCCCTGTTCCTATGACATCTTCCAATGTAAACACAGTAGTTGCAACACCTGCCCCTTCATCTGTTCCACCGTCACCTATCAAGGGCCTAAGAACTCTTTCCACGTGAAGCAACAGTTCACCAGGATCTTTCAATCTTGTCTAATACACCCATTGCATCACTTGTAGCCTTCTATACATTGGCGAAACCAAACACAGACTTAGTGACCACGTTACAGGACACCTCCAGACCGTGTGGAAACATGACACCGATCTTCACATAGCTGAACTTTTTAACACAGCATCCTGCTTGAATGCCTACTGCACTGTCAGTGGTATGCTGAAACGCTTCTGTAAATTAGAGTGCACACTGAAGATCCAAGATCTCATCTTCCAAGTAGGCACTATAAAACTTTCTGGAATTAATATTGAGTTGATCGCCTTCACCTCACTCCAAGTGAGGTGAATTCACTTCAAGTTCTTCCATTTTAGCTTTAGTGGTTGCGTTTTCTGTTAACATGTCTGCTCTCATCTCTCCTCTACTGCAGTGGGACCAGCTGTTTTTTTTTTCAGTTTTACCGTTAGACACTCCACTGTTCTGCCATTCTCAGAGTTTCATCTCTTTGTCTGCATTAACAGCACCCTTTCTCCCCTAGCATTCCAGACCCTGAACATTATTGGTTCAATGCTACCCCTCCTCACTGCATGTTAGCTCCAATGAAGAGTCAGCTAGACTTCACGGATACTGCCTGACCCATTGTGATATGCAGCATTTTGTTTTGTTTTCAGTGCAGATTCCAGCATCTGCAGTAATTTTGTCCTTCAGTGTTGAAACGTTGACTGTTGTCCGACACATTCCTTGATGTTGTTGCAAGTTCAGAATTCATGAAGAAATAGGCCTCATTGGCACTGAAAGACTAAATTAACAAACGTAAAATGAAACATCCCTCCATTATGATGACAAAACAACATGTTTTCTTTACGTTTTGTTTCTACAACATTGCTAGCAGTAATTTTTAAACAAGTTCAAAGTGAAGTGATTTAGTGTTTTGTTTTATAATCCTGCATTGATGTCGTTAAAATACAACAAATAAATTCGCTGTCTCACCTGCTTGCTGGCATCAAAAGACACCTTTGATTCTTTACCAAGATCACATTGGCGCTGAGAAAAGGGAAGGGGATGCCATAACATTGACTGATACATTGTGAGATCGCAGAATCAAAACATACTAGTTATTTTCACACAGAAAGAATAGTGGGAGTTGGGAACAGTTATCGGCGGTATTATTGACTCCAGAGAGAATTTTTTTGCCAGCTCACATTTGCCAGGAACTTCTGATTAGCTCACAACAAACGATTCATTTTTATGAAGTATTCAGAGCTATATTTGCACTTGGTTATCTCCGTCAGCATGTCAGTCTCTTCTATTCTCCCTGTTTCATCTAATTTCCTGTTTATTGCATCAATTCAGCAAAAATCCATCACTCTGCATGATAAACAAATTTCACATTCGAACTGAGAAATATTGAGAAATTAACATCTTGAATTTGCTTTCAGAAAGTGTAATCACTTGTTTTTTTTATCAACTTGATATTTTTTATCACACAGTCATGATCACCCTTGCCAGTTAAATTATTTTGTACACCAATACCTTTATTAGTTTTACGACTTTTACGAATCTTCAGCTTACCTCTGAGCATTATGTTTTAAAAAAATTCATCAGAGTATACTAACGTTGCTCTGTTCTCTTATCTTGTATTTTCTTAACTTATTCATTCCATCGTTGTTTCCTTTTCTGCATTTCATTCTGCTCTTCAACTCTATCATCCGTTGTCCCGTTTGGAAGCTTATCCTGATTTCAATCATGAACTATTTGATTCAGAAATGTTTTGACTTCACAGTCGATTACTTGCATTGTCTGATTTTGATTCTTTCTAAATGTAATTTTCCCCACAAAAAGAAAACAAACACTATACCTAATCCATTTACATTTATCATACTTTAAATAGCCAGTTAGGATACCTTAAAATTTTTGTTTGATGAGATGTGTGACCAATTATTTTAATATCTTCCTGTTTTGTTCATGCCAACATTTTTTTTTGTTCAATTACCTGTTAATCCTCTCCTAACCCTTTACAGTGTTTGTCCAAATAGCTCTTCGAGCAGTACAGTCATGCAGTGGTTAGCATTACTGTTTCGCAGTGCCAGGGACCTGGCTTTGATGCCAGCCTCAGCCGACTTTCTGTTTGGAGTTTCCCTGTGTCTGTCTGCGTTTCCTCCCACAAAACAGGTTTCGTGAATTGGCCCACCGATAGGTTGGTTAGTCAAGGGGATTGGGTCTGGTTGGGTTACTCTTCGGAGGATTGGTATGGACGTGTTGGGCCTAAAAGCCTGTTTCCACAAGTAGGGATTCAACCCTCATACTATATGACAACTAAAAGTGTAACTGTGCTTCAAGAAAGGGTATGATGTATGCTTTGCACAACCTGCTGACTTCATAAAAACTGCGTGATTGGTTTGCTTACATGAGAGCACATATTGATTGATGTGTCGTTAGTTCAAGTATCATTTTAATATCTTTCCGAACGCCACTTGTAGCTGCTATTGTACTTCTACATGAGGGGTTTTCCCCAACAAAATGTTCCACATCATATTTTTTTTCTATTACAGTTTTGAATAGTTTTCTCTTTCTTCAAATTTTCTAATATGCTTCACTGATATTTTGAAGAATTCCCCAGTAGTAATTATTCAACTCTGTTTAGTGTCGTATTCACACAGACAAAGCTAGATCTCGAGTTTCAGAGAACGAATTCAGTGAGTTATTATTAATGCTGGGAATTTTTAGGCTCTCATTATTGAATGAATAGACTTACTTAAATAAATCGATTACTGAACCACATTTTAAAATTGCTCTCTGAACTTAGTCTGAGGCATGACATAAATGTAAATACACGTGCAGCATCTTAGGAACTGTCGCATGAATCCGAATTATCGTCTTCTCAAAGGCACCAATGCAGGTTCAGTTTCTAAAAACAGCATTCCAACCCATGCAGAATCCACTGCATGGATCGACCATAAGAGAATGAAAATCCCCCAAGACAACAGAAAGCATAATGAGGGAATTTGTACCTCCCTCAGGACTTCACGAGGAGTCTCACCATTTCTATTTCCCTTTAGTCTCTTACAGGTTGTGCTGGATAACAGTACACGACTAATACTGAGAGCACGAAGCAGTAGAATGGCAACCAATGGAAGCGCCAGACTGAGAATGTAATGAAGAAGCATGACTGACAGCCAGTTTTCTGACTGGTTGTTTCTCAGTTTTGAATGAAAGAAAGGTGTGTGCAACAGCAGATAGCCATTCGTGAACACAAATAGCACGTGATATTCTTTAGACAAATCAGCAACAGCTGCAACAGTCTGCGAGTGAAAGAAAGAGCAGAGAGAAATAACTTAGTCGGATTTATGTTGCAGTCAGAGATGTCGAGCATTATCCAAATCCTTCAGTACTAAAAGATAAACTAAAATCCTGGTTTACTGGGAACTTCGTAAAACATTTCCACGCTGCTTGCGTTGTTATAACTAAAAATAATGTCTCACAAGCTGTTTACTTTGTTGGCTTGGAACACAACGTTCTTCACTTCTGCCTCAACCTCACTTCACAAATAAAGTGTAAAATACACCCCTTGAACTTATAGTATCATCACGAACCTTGCAAGGAGATAGGTCGGAAGCCAAACCTCTATTACGAGTATGCTATCAAAGGAACCTGAGATTTCAAAGTCAATAACAAGACGGAAATCTTGACTGAAGATTAATACAAAGAGAGACGCTAAGTGCAAAGCTGTCATCCATATGGCAGTTCAGAGACTCAAAGTACACTACAAGTCTTGGAAAATAAGGGACACGAGATTTCATCCTTCAGCAACAACGAGGAATAAATTCTCTCACGACATTTTGTGAAGATTTCCGCTTCCCACATTCTCTTGTTGAACCACCAACATATGTACAATGATTGATTTCATGGAACCTCCCCACATTTCTGAGGTAACATTTCCATCAGCTCTCACAGGTGACAAGATGCTCACTGAGACCAATATTACATTTGCAACAATCATGTACGTTTCAATCAGTAGCGATTGGTGACTGACTGAAAGACAAAGAATATTTGGGAACAAAGACAAAAATATAACTAGTAAGTCTGCAGTCACAGTCTTCCTCTCTCTAATGCTACAGAATATAGTTTCTAAGCCAGCATAAAACTATGTTGGTGATTCATGTTAAACTGTAACTTTAACTAAACCATTTGATTCTCAGCCTGTAAATCCGTCGATAAATTTAGAACATAGAAAATACAACATTACAGCGCACTTCAGGCCATTCAACCCTCGATGTTGCGCCGACCTGTGGAACCAATCTGAAGCCCATCTAAATTACACTATTCCATTCTCATCCATATGCCTATCTAATGACTATTTTAATGCCCTTAAAGCTGACGAGTCCAATACTGTTGAACGCAGTGCATTCCATGCCCCAACTACTCTCTGAGTAAAGAAAATTCCTCTGACATCTGTCCTATACTTATCACACCCAATTTAAAGCTATGTGCCCTCGTGCTAACCATTGCCATCCGAAGGAAATGGTTCTCATTGCCCAACCTATCTAATACTCTGATTATCTTATCTATGCCTCAATTAGGTCACCTATCAACCTTCGTCTCTCGAACGAAAACAGCCTCAAGTCCCTCGGCCTTTCCTCATAAGACCTTCCCTCCATATCAGGCAATATCCCAGCAAATCTCCTCTGAAGCCTTTACAAAGCTTCCACATGCTTCCTCTAATGTGGTGACCAGAACTGTATGCAATACTCCAAATGTGGCTGCGCCAGATGTTGGTACAGCTGCAGCATGATTTCATGATTCTGAAACTCCATCTCTCTACCAATAAAAACTGACGCACTTTCTTTCCAACCCGATCAATCTGGGTGACAACTTCCAAGGATCTAAGTGTATGGTCATTGACATCTCTCTGCTCATCTAAATTACCAAGAATCTTACCACTAGCCTAGTAATCTACGTTCCTGTTACTGCCTTTGAAGTGAATCGCTTCACACTTTTAAGCATTAAACTCCATTTGCCACCTCTCAGCCCAGCTCTGCATTTTATCTTTATTTCTCTGTAAGCTACAACATCGTTCTTCTCTATCCACAACTCCACCGACAAATTTACTAACCCGTCCTTCTGTGCCCTCATCCAGATCATTGATAAAAATGACAAACAAAAGTGCCACCAAAACAGATCCTTGGGGTACTGCACTAGTATCCAATATCCAGGATGAATATTTCGCATCAACCACCACACTCTGTCTTATTTCATCGAGACAATTTCTGATCAAACCGCTAAATCACCCAAAATCTAGTGCCTCCCTATGTTGTGCAATTGCCTACCATCGGGAACCTAAACAAACGCCTTACTGAAATCCATATACACCACATCAACTGCTTTACAATCATTCACCTGTTTGGTCACCTTCTCAAAGAACTCAATAAGGTTTGTGAGGCACGACCAACACTTCACAGAACCGTGTTGACTATACCGAAACAACACATTCCTTTCCAGGTGACTATAAATCCTATCTCCTACCGCGCTTTTCAACACTTTACCCACAACAGAAGTTAGGATCACAGGTCGATAATTTCCAAGATTGTCTCTTCTCCTTTTCTTGAACAAGGGGACAACATTTGTTTTCCTCCAATCTTCTGGCACTATTCCTGTAGGTAAAGACGACATAAAGGTCAAAGTCAAAGTTTCGGCAATCTGTTCCCTGGCTTCCCAGAGAATCCTAGGGTAAATACCATCGTGCCCAAGATGGTATTTTACGCTTTCCAGAATTACTACCACCTCATCCTTATGCACCTCCATTTTATCTAGTCTATTCGCCTGTGTCGATATATTCGGCTCGACCATATTGTCTTTTTCGGTTCTGAATACAGATGAAAAGTATTCATTTAGCAGTTGCTCTATCTTCTCTGATTCCATGCACAGTATCCCACTACTGTGCTTGCTTGTCCCTAATCTTACACTTGTCACTCACTTATTCCTGATATACCTATAGAGATCCTTCGGGTTTTCCTTAATCTTATCCGCCAAAAAAACTCCTAATGTCCCCTCCTGTCTCTTCTTATCTCTCTCTTTAGGTCTTTCCTGGCTGAGTTGTAACTCTCAAATGCCCTAACTGTCCCACCACATCTCATCCTGACATAAGCCTTCTTCTTCGTCTTGTCAAAAGAATTAAAGTCCTGAGTAAATTATGGCTACTATGCTGGACAACTCGCTCTCTGCCTGACCGGTACATATCTATCAAGGACCCGCAGTATCTGGTACTTGAATAAGCTCCACATGTGCTCATGCCTGCAGTTTCTTTCCCCATCCTATGCATAATAAATCTTGTCTAATCACATCGTAATTGCCTTTACCGCAGCTATAACTTTTGCACTGCGGTATATGCTTATTCCTCTTCATCACGAACGTAAACAAAACTGAATTATGGCCACTATCACCAAAGTATTCACCTAGCTTCAAACAGATCACCTGATCTGACTCATTCTAACCTAATGTGTAACAAATCTAATGTGGCCTCGCCCCTTGTGGTCCTGTCAACATTCTGTGTCAGGAAACCCTCCAATGTCAGGAAACACATTGGAAAAAAACTGATCATTTTAACGTACTTGAGCTATAGTATTTCCAGTTATTATTTGGAAAGTAAAAATTCTCGATTAAAAAAACTACCCTGTCACTCGCTCCTATCGATGATCATCTTTACTATCTTATCCTCAATATCTCTTGAACTATTTGGCGGCCGATAGAAAACACCCAACATGGTAACTTCTTTCCTGTTCCTAATTTCAGTCCATACATCCTTAGTAGACGAGTCCTCAAATATTCTTTCTGTTACAGTAATGTCCTTGACAGTTTTTCTCCACCCCTTCTTTTACCATTTTCTCTGTTCCTACTGAAACATCAAAATCCTGGAATCTGCAATAAATATCCCTATCCCTGCTCGATCAATGTCTCTGAAATTGTCACAACATTGAAATCCCATTACCAACCCTTACTGCAAGTTCATCCACGTTATTCTGGATACTTCTGGTGTTGAAGTTGACACACTTCAATCCAACTTCTTGCTTTTGATGGCCTTCTGGACGAGCAGCAGCTATCCAGTGGAAAACAATGGCCAGCTGCTATAGTTGCTCTATAGGAGCTCCATAGACCAACCTTCAGTAACATTCGCAGCTTTCCTTCTGTTCGCTAATCCTTCATCTGCGATAGTACATTACATGCTCATCTCCCTGGCACAGAAAGTAAGATACTGTAATTTATTAAGAACTGGCGAACAGACAGAAAACTGTACAATGAGAAAATGGATCATTGCCCCATTTCCAGATTGTGATTCGAAGTGGAGAAAAGGGATCACATTGGAAATGGTGTTTTCAATGCCAGAAAATTGGACACGTAAAAACATATGACACCAGTTATAGTCCAACAAGTTTATTTTAAATCACAAGCTTTCTGAGTGCTGGTCCTTCGTTAGTTGAAGTGCCCACAATCACTTGGCACACTTCATCTGACGAAGGAAGAACACGGTGAAAGCATAGAATTCCACAGCACAAAAAAAGGCCCTTCAGCCCATCGGATCCATTCCAATAAAATAGAACTACCGTATTATTCCAATCCTATTTACAGCACTTACCCCGAAATGTGTATGCCTTGGCATGGTAAGTGCATATCTAAATTCTTTGTTTTGGACCAGCTCAAACACCCTGAGAATACATTAAAAAGATTGTCCAAACACTATTTTTTCTTATTTTAAACGTAAATGTAATGTGTCGCGTACATTTTCAGTTGCAGATGCAATTGAGTTAGTCATAATGCCAGATTTATAGGAAGACATACTTTATTCTACTGTTCGAAGTTTAAAACAAAAACAAGTCTTCATGCCTTGTTTATCTTCTCATAGATTGTTCTTCATCTCTTCTCAAATCTGTCTCGAGAAAAAACCGGTAAAACCACATGTTAATGCAACAGCATCGTCACAACTTCAATATTGTAAGGGTTTCTGTCTCTCCCATTCCTTACAGGCAATAAGTTCCAGATACCCACAGTCCTCTGCGTGAAGTTCTTTTCCACATATACAACATAGAACATAGATCATAGAAAAATACAGCGCAATACAGGCCCTTTGGCCCTCTATGTTGTGCCTATCCAACCCCACCTAACATACACTAGTCCACTATCCTCCATATGCCTATCCAATGCCCGTTTAAATGCCCATAAAGAGGGAGAGTCCACCATTGCTACTGGCAGGGCATTCCACGAACTCACGACTCGTTGAGTAATGAATCTACCCCTAATATCTGTCCTATACCTACCACCCCTTAATTTAAAGCTATTCCCCCTCGTAATAGCTGACTCCACACATGGAATAAGGTTCTCATGTTCAAACCTATCTAAACCCCTAATCATCTTGTACTCCTCTGTCAAGTCACCCCTCAAAACTTCTTATCTCCAATGAAAACAGCCCCAAGTGCCTCAGCCTTTCCTCAGACGATCTTCCTACCATACCAGGCAACATCCTGGTAAACCTCTTCTGCACCCGTTCCAGTACCTACACATCCTTCCTATAGGATGGCGACCAAAACTGCACACAATACTCCAGATGCGGCCGCAACAGAGTCTTATACAACTGCAACATGACCTCAGGACTCCGGAACTCAATTCCTCTACCATTAAAAGCCAGTACGCCATATGCCTTCTTCACCGCATTATTAACCTGGGTGGCAACTTTCAGAGATCTGTGTACATGGACACCAAGCTCCCTCTGCTCATCCACACTACCAAGTATCCGACCATTCGCCCAGTACCCCATCTTTTTGTTACTCATTCCAAAGTGAATCACACTTACTCACATTGAACTCCATTTGCAAACTTTCTGCCCAGCTCTGCAGGTTATCTATATCCCGCGGTAACCTGACACATCCTTCCTCACTGTCAACAACTCCACCGACTTTCGTGTCATCCGCAAACTTGCTCACCCAACCTTCTAGCCCCTCCTCCAGGTCATTTATAAAAATGACAAACAACAATGGTCCCAAAACAGATCATTGTGGAACACCGGTAGTAACTGCACTCCAAGATGAACCTTTACCATCAACTATTACCCTCTGTCTTCTTCCAGCCAGCCAATTCCTAATCCAAACCTCCAACTCACCCTCAATGCCATACCTCCGTATTTTTTGCAGTAGCCTACCATGGGGAACCTTATCAAACGCCTTACTAAAATCCATATACACCACATCTACCGCTTTACCCTCGTTCACCTCCTTAGTCACCTTCTCAAAGAATTCAATAAGGTTTGTGAGGCACGATCTGCCCTTCACAAAACCATGCTGACAATCCTTGATCACATTATTCCTATCCAGATGTTCATAAATCCTATCCCTTACAATTCTCTTTAAGACTTTGCCCACAACAGAATTGAGGCTCCCCGGCCTATAATTACTAGAGTAATCCCTACTCCACTTCTTGAACAAGGGAACCACATTTGGTATCCTTCAGTCTTCTGGCACTATTCCTGTTGACAACGAGGATATAAAGATCAAGGCCAATGGCTCTGCAATCTCCTCCCTTGCTTCCCAGAGAACCTAGGATAAATGCCATCAGGCCCAGGGGACTTACCTATTTTCACCCGTTCCATAATTTTCAACAACTCTTCCCTACATACCTCAAAGCCGTCCATTCTAATTAATCGTGACTCAGTATTCACATCGGCAACAATGTCCTGTTCCTGAGTGAATACTGACGAAACGTATTCATTCAGTGTCTCCCCAATCTCTTCAGCCTCCACACACAACTTCCCATTGCTATCCTTGACTGGACCTATTCCTACCCTAGTCATTCTTTTATTCCTGATATACCTGTAGAAAGCCTTTGGGTTTTCCCTAATCCTACCAACTAAGGACTTTTCGTGTCCCCTCCTTGCTGCTCTTAGCTGTCCCTTTAGATCCTTTTGGCTACCTTATAACTCTCAATCGCCGCAATTGAACCTTCATGCCTTATCTTTACATAGGCCGCCCTCTTCCCTTTAACAAGGGATTCCAATTTCTTATTAAACCACGGCTCCCTCACACGACCCTTTCCTCCCTCCCTGCCACTACAATGTTTCCTCCAGATCATTAATAGCTAGCTCGTTCCTCTTCAGTTTTCCACTTGAAGACAGGTATCTATCTATTGCTAGAAAAGCGTTGAGTTCACGACCAGATTTTATGCGGAGTATGGGACCAAGACTTCCTCAGTAATGGCTGGGATCAAATCTCTTGCTGTTGGCATTAATTTGCTAACATGCGAGTTGATTTAGCCCTTTGGCGTTATTAAATTGCACACTGTAACCTATATAGTGTATTTTACATTGAGTGATATTATTTAAAAATGAAATGAGCATTTCTTGCTAAATATTATTATACCACGTTTAATGATGCTGAGTACTTTATCTTTCAGTTCCTTCATAAACTCGTGTGAATAATCAAACTTTTTTTTTACTTTTAATGTGCATTGCATATTAGTCGGGCATAATCAAACGCTCCTCCAACATTATTCATGACAACTGCTTAATTGATCCATAATCTGGCAGAAGAAAACATCCTTCATTGCCAGTCGTGGATGGATATTAGGAGAGTCACCATTATGTTCGCAAAGCAGTGCATGTTTGAAGTATTCATCTTGTTGCACCAACATTTCTGTACTGACACAAGAGAAGATACTTGAAAGTTTTCTTGAAATTGTTATTACAGAGTGCATAGCAGGCTGGGTTGACAGTACTGTTAATGTAACAGAGCCAGTATCCAATTATCCAAACTGGATTGGGGACACAGATTGAACAAAAGGTTTTAATGAACACGATAACATGGTATGGGGTCCATGTTATAATAAATGCCAGGAGAATTGCGAAGATAGTTTGAGTCACCCTCATTTCTCGGGTTGTAATGACCTTCTTCTTAGCAGTAGTCTTGGTCACGGTATTGATTTTATCATCAGCTCTGATTTCTCTGCCTGCCCCATTCTCGCTAATGATGGTTGGTATTATTTCTGAATTAGTTGAACTGTTATTGTAGTTTTGTGATTTGCGAGCTATCTTTAAACAAAATAGTTTGCAAAATTCCTTAATGAGCCAGCTTTGCACACTTGGAAGATTTGTTCTCTGTTGCATCATTCCTTGTTTCATCTGGTTTGTTGGGAACCCACTGACAAAAGTGGGCTCATTGAAGAACTCTGGCTCCTTTTCTTGGGCACAATTAGAATTCGTTATTTTATCATTTTGCTCTTGGATGTGGGAAGTACCGTCATCCACATTGGTTTTGCTGTTGCCATTCAATTTTATCATTTGACTGGGACAAACACTGTCCTTGCTTGACTCTGACATCTTCTTATTCTCTTTTATTCGACACTTGCTGGCTCGAGATATATGTGCATACAAGATCACCATGATAGTAACAGGGAGATAAAATGCAACTATCGTAGTACCAAAAGTAACAACAGGATTTGAGAGGAACTGAACATAGCACTCGCCATCACTAACATTCCGTTCCCCTGTGATAAGCTGCCAGACGAGAATGGGAGGAGTGAACATAATAAATGGTAACATCCAAGAAGTCGCAATCATTATCATTGCCCTCTTAGTTGTTCTCCTCAAAGGGTAGCTATGCGGTTTGGTCACACAGAAGTAGCGGTCAAGGCTGATCACTAGGAGGTTCATAGCAGAGGCATTACTGACCAGATAATCGACAGCAAGCCATAAATCACACATCATTGGGCCCATGGACCAGTGACCTATTACAATGTAAATTGTGTATAGATTCATGGAGAACACACCTACAATCAGATCAGCGCAGGCTAAACTGAAAATAAAGCAATTATTAATAGTTTGTAATTGTTTGTTGACTTTAATAGAACATATGACCAGAATGTTTCCTATTATGGTCACTAAGCTTAATGATCCTGTTACAATCACAACGAACACCAATTTAAGCGTTTTGTAAGAAGTCCCTTTTCCACTATCGAGCCAACCAGCTGAGTTACTGAGAGAATCATTTGCTTCTGTTCCATTTTCCGCTATCCGATTCTGATGCGCAGTTTGTGCTGATAAAACATAAATGTTGAAGTTAAATAAAAAGATCAATAAAGCATTTTGATTCCAGATCGTTCATTGAATTCTAATAGGAAAGAACAAACAAAGCAAGCGGCTCTTATAAACGTGAAAAACCTTCTCAGTGCCTGGGTTTAATTCGAAGCGACGTCACGGGGCATTAAATCTAAATTGATTGCAATTTGATATTAATCAGGCGTGTTAGCTTATTTACATTGCTCCAAAATGCCCGAATCAGGAATGTTTTCCTTACATTTTGAGTCGTCAACATTTAATAATTTTGAGTTGTTAGAATTTATGTATCAGCAGCAAATAATCATTTACACTTATTCAATTCAAGCGAGTAGCGGAGAGTTACTGTTGAACAGATGACCCGTAATAACCCGTCCTGACATACACACACAAAACAAACACGTACGATACAATCTAATTAGCTCTCAGATCACGGCAGAAAAGAGGCTCATGTTTTGAGCTCGAAACCATAGAGGGAGGGAGAAGCCTGAGTTTGAGTCAATTCATCCTGTAGTTATCCTTTTGATCAGTTTTCCTGAGATCTCAGTTCAAGAGGGAAAGTCCCACTGAGCACGCTTGTAGGGCATGTGACTGGCAGCAATGAACATTACATATTGGAAGACGCAGAATGTTGGATTATCCCGGTGTTTTCCTGTGAAAATGATGCTTCTGCAACAATTCCGCCCACAGAGCAATGCTGCAAAGATCCTCAAAACATGGACCATACGTCCATTAAGCAGCTCCGAGGTGAGATTTAAAGGTTTGCATGAATGAACGGAAAACGACAGAATGATGATGGCTTATCAGCAACGGCAATTCGTCGTTTCTCTGATCACATAGCTGCCATGTTTTATGAATACAGCGCTATAAACAGGCGAGGATGATTGCTTCTCATGGATTTTCTTATTGCTGAGTAGAATTGAAATAGCAAGGTATGATGTAACTATTCTTTACTGAAGCTGGTGCTGCAAAAGTACCTAATATCCCAATCACTACATGTGAATATCTAAATAAATAATATTACATCGATTTATATTCACATTAGGAACAAATGGAAACAAAAACGGAAATTACTGGAGAAACTCAACATCTGTAGAGAGATATCAGTTAACATTTCCGGACCAGTCAGCTTTCTTGAGAAAGGAAGAAGCACATGTCTGCTAGTTTGAAGTTGACGTTCCAGAGTGTTAAATGTCCTGAGGTTTGCTGCAGAAAAGGGTCCTCAAATTTAGTGCCAAGAATGAAATTCGGCCAAAGCTGGGCATTGTATTTAAATCGATGTTTATACATGAGACCAGGGGAACATATTGAACCATGTACAAAAACATGGGGAATGGAGCCAAACGGACTTCTGTTTTTCAAGTAGACAAAAGAGACATGATAGAGCAAATCATCTTGGGTTGTGCTGCATCATTCTGTTTTCTGCTCGTTACTTAAATCGTCAATAGACTTCAGTACGAAATTGTCAAACTGTAGCTACAAAATCGTGTCCCTGGTGATGCTCGTTTCCTGCTCATTAATCTTTTAGTCTTGTTTTTGAATAAACACTATTCAGCGCAAATTTTCCATTCGACAGTGGGTTCCATTTAAGAAAGTAAATGCCGAGAATTATGGGTATGCACTGTTTGAAAGCTCAACACACTGTTGTCTAATTTTTTTTTAACGCTTTACCAAGTTCGGAATGGATGTAGGAAATAAAAGCCTCATTTGCAGTGAAAGATATATTAATAATTTAGAATGAAACATTGTGTTATTATGATAAAAAAATCAATGCATGCTTGAGTTTTTTTAAATCCACGATATTCGTGGCTAGCTTTTCTTCTACAGAATTTAACTTTAAAGCATCTTTTTTTTTTCTAATTTCCTCCTTTAATTTTGTCAGAAAACAACCAAGCAACTGCCTGTCTTATCTGCTTGAGGACGTCGCAAGATTCCTTTGATGTTTTGCAATGCACAAACTGGTGTCGAGTAAAGGGAAGGTAAAGTCACAATATATTGACCGATTTTTTGTGAGGTGCTTTCTTCAGTCCATTCATTCCCCCAAACAGATTGCAAACATGTGAAGCAATTTAAGATAGAAATACATTGTGCGTTTGGGCTTGACTGTTGGTGGCATTGTACCATCCAGGGAATGCTTCTATAAGATCACTTTCGTCTGTAAGCTCTTTATAGCTCCCAGGAAACCATTCTCTTTTCTTGAAGGATTTAGACCGTGTCTAGCACATTCATAGCCCAGGAGAAAGTGAGGACTGCAGATGCTGGAGATCAGACCTGAACATGTGTTGCTGGAAAAACGCAGCAGGTCAGTCAACATCCAAAGAGCAGGAGAATCGATGTTTCGGACATGAGCCCTTCTTCAGGAAAGATTCATTCCTGAAGAAGGGCTCATGCCCGAAATGTCGATTCTCCTGCTCTTTGGATGCTGCCTGACCTGCTGCGCTTTTCCAGCAACACATTTTCTGCCCACATTCATAGCCCACTCCGCATACCAGCAGATGCCCTTCTCTTGGACATATTTAATCTAGTTTCCTGTTCATTACCTGTCCTGTACATTAATTGTAGACATGTCCATCCGTCTGCATCATAAGGAGCTTCATGTTCTAACTGCTGCGCGATCAATTAACATCCCGAGTTTTCTCTCAAACAATGTATTTTTTGCATCGTCATGATCGTTTTGACATGTAAAATGATTTTGAAAATCAAAACCGTTAACTGTTTTGAAGTCTTCTGACTTTGCATTTCACCCGTGTTTCATTATTTTCTAGAACTTTATTTGTACAATCGATTCTGTTCATTTTTATTCTCAATCTATTTTTTCTTTGCATCGATTGTTTTTCCCTTGGCGTTTAATTCTGCTCTTCAACTCTCCTTTCGCTGTCCCTTTTGGAAGGTTCTTCTGCTGACAAACCTCATAGTTATTGTTCTATTCGTGCAAACATTAGCCTGGAAAGTACTTGTATAATGTAGTCACTGTTCCATATATCGGACAAATATGGCTGATTTGCCCACAACAAAATTGTTCACTCAACATTGTGTTAATATTCGTATTATCAGGTTGTGTGATGCTGATGGAAAGAAAATTACTGACCATGGTACAATGTGTACCTCCCCTGTTCATCAACAACAAAATTGCAAGGGAGCGTTTGCATCATTTTTAGCCTGCATCCAGATCGCAGTTGATTAATCCCACCAAAAGGAACAGTTCAGTATTTCAGTTCTGATCATCTGGGAATGTAGTACCGACTCTCCAGCAGTGCAGTACTCCATCTTTACAGATAATCAGAAGGTGGAATAGTTCGTCATTGATGATCCAACGACAGTGCATTATGCATCCAATACCTCTCCTCTGACAGTGTAATACTTCTTTAGTAATGACCTTTATATAACCCTTTATACATCCTGATGAACCTATTCTGCAACCCCGCCAAAGATTCTACGTTCTTCTGGTCTTATAATAGCCAAAGCTTTGTGCAATTTTCCAATCGTGGCAGATTAAATTTCTTTACAGCTGGAACATGACTTGCGAAATTTTACAAGCTACGCCTTGAGTGATGAAGGAAAGTTTGCCATTTGCCTTCTGGAAACTTATCCACATATGCTGCCACATCCAGGGAACTTTGGACGTGTATGCCGATAACCCTCTGAATGTTAATGTTTCTTAGAGTTCTGTTATTTACCGTATACTACCGTCCAATTTTAGACATTCTAACATGCATCAGATCGCATTTCATCAGAGTAAATCTATCTGATTTTTCTTTGCCCAAGTTTCCTACATATCTGTATTCTTTGGCAATCGTCCTCAGTATTTGTAGCTCCCTCATTTTGTGTATTCTACAAACTTCCTAATCAGACGACAGACATTCTAATCCAAACGATTCATGCATTGATCGCAAACAGTAGGGATCCCAGCACTGAACCCAGTGAAAGAAATGAAATTTATAACTAATGTAAATGTTGCTTAATGTCTCTGATGTGTTTAGTCTGCTCTGTACTGTCTCCCTCTATTCTTACAAATGATATAAACGCGTTTTATTTTTGTTCATAACATTTAATCAGCAAAGAGCTTACCTTTAATATCGTGATTCGGAGATGCCTGTATTGGACTGAGTTGTACAAAGTGAAAATCACGCAACACCAAGTTATTGTCCAACAGGTTTAATTGGAAGCACGAGTTTTCGGAACGCTGCTCCTTCATCAGGTGCTGTGGAGTACACAATTGTAAGACAAAGAATTCCTCGCAAATGTTTACAGTGTGATGTAACTGAAGTTATACATTGAAAAAATACCTTGATTGTTTGTTAAGTCTCTCATCTGTTAGAATGACTATGATAGTTTCACTTCTTTCATATCTAAATCTCAAAACGTTTTTAAAAATTACATTCTCAGGTTAACTGTAACAATTGGTGTCGGCCCAGATAAGATATCAGGATGTTGAAGATGTTAGCATCCCTGTGTTCCCTTTCTGTGCCATAATGTTTAGGCGGATTCTAATATAAAAAGTGAGTTAACAGAGTCTTATATGGATTCATGCAGTTTTGAGCGAAGTGCAATGTAACTCTACGAGTACAAATTCACCCCACAAACGTTTGTGTATTGGATGTAGGGTTGTTCGCTGAGCTGCAAGGTTCATTTCCAGACATTTTGTTCCCTTACTAGATAACATCTTCTCGGGAATGGCTTTTTAATTAGATGTTTGGGTTTCCTTGGGTTGGTGATGTCATTTCATGAGGTGATGTTATGCAGAGACTTGAGCAAACAGATCTGCCAACCATCCAACCAAAACTCTGGGTCCGCTACCTGGATGACACTATGGTCATCACTAAACGAAATAAGTTAGAGGAAAACCTTCAAGACCATCAATAATACATTACTGGCATAAATTCACTAAAGAGGAGGAAAACAACAAAAACCTACCATTCCTAGACCTCACAGTAGAGCGAACAGCTAATGTGGAACTTCAAATCAGCGTCTACAGAAAAACAACACATACAGGCCAAATATTAAACTACAGAAGCAATCATCCCAACACCCACAAATGAAACTGCATCAGAATATTATTTCAACGAACCAACACATACTGCAGCACAGAGGAACGAGGCAGAGTAGAGGAAAGTCACCTATACCGTGTATTAAAAAAGAATGGGTACTCAATGAACACAGTCCACCAATGTCTCAGCAACAAACGCAAACAAGCAGACAAAACATGTACAGACACCCTAGCCACTCTCCCCGACATTAAAGACATCTCGGAAATGACTGCCTGACTATTCAGACCCCTTGGCACCATGGTAGTCCACAAAACCACCAACATGCTAAACAGCAGCGAATGAAATTGAAAGACCCTATAAAGACAATGAGCAAAAGTAACGTAATTTACAAAATACCGTGCAAGGACTGTAACAAACACTACATTGGACAAACAGGCAGAAAACTAGCCACCAGGATACATGAACACCAACTAGCCACGAGAAGACATGATCCTCTCTCCTGAGTATGCTCACGAGGAAGGACACCTCTTCGACTTGGACAACACATGCATCATAGGACAAGCCATATAAAGACTTGCACGAGAATTCCGAGAAGCATGGTATTCCAATTGGAACTGTATCAACAAACACATCAAATTAGACCCCATCTACCACTCCCTGAAGAATGGAAGAGAAAGTGACTTCACCACAGGAAATAACATCACCAGAGGAAATGACTCACCAACCCAAAGAAACCCAAACATATAAATGGAAAGCAGGAATTTTCAGCATTGCTTCGCCTGGGGTCCACTGAAGATTTTACCTAGTAAGGTAACGTAACATCTGGAAACGAACGTTTCAGCTCAGTGAGCAAACCTATATGCAAAACCTCAACCTGAGCTACTCAGTTTAAAAGTATTGTGCATGTGGGTATGTGTGTGCGTGTCTGGGATGGGGAGCAATGAGCGTCTGTGAGAGATAGTGTATATGTTTGTATGAGTGTAAAGTGTCTAAGTCTGTGAGAGGATGCATGTGTGAGTGTGGGTGTATGTGCGTCTGTAGGAATGTGTGTGTGCCTCTGGTGGGGAGGTTGTGACTGTATATGTGCGTGTATGTAAGTGTAAAGGGGTATAAGTCTGTGAGAGGGTGCATGTGTGAGTGTGAGAGTGTGTGTGTCTGTAGGAGTGTGTGTGTACGCATCTGGGGTGGGGGTTGCAAGTGTCCGTGTGAGAAGGTATGTGTGTGTGTGAGTGTAAAGTGGTCTAAGTCTGTGAGATGGTGCATGTGTGAGTGTGGGAGTGTGTGCCTGTAGGAGTGTATGTGAGTCTATGTGCGTGCCTGTGTTTAGGGCTGTGTGTATGTGTGCGTGTGCATGTGTAGGAGTGTCTGTGTGTGTCTAGTGCAATGGTGGTCCCCTGTAGTGTGACATGATCCAAAGGCACCGGTTGAGGAACCCCTATGGGTACTGAACTTAGCTATCAGCCTCTGCTCGGCCACTTTTTGCTGCTCCCTGCCCCAAACTCCACCTTGGAGGATGGTCACCCGAAGGTCCGAGGTCGAATGACCTGGACCACTGAAGTGTTCTTCAACTGGGAGGAAACACTTCTCTCTGTTGATTGTTGTGCAGTGCCCATTCATCGGTTTCCATAGCCTCTGTTTGGTTTCACAAATATACCATGCTTCAGAACATCATTGCTTGCAGTGTATGAGATAGACAAAATTGGCTGAGTCGCATGAGTACCTGCCAGACACATGGTGGGAGGTGTTGCCATGCGTAATGTGGTATCCATGTCCACACTCTGACATGTCTTGCAGCGCCTATTGTTACAGGGTTGTATGGAGTTGTCCTGAATGCCGGGCTGTTTGCTGCAAACAATGATCTGTTTGAGGTTTGGTGATCGTTTAAAGGCGAGCAGTGAAGGAGTGCAGAACGTCTTGGCGAGGTGCTCATCTTCATTAATAATGTTCTTCAGGTGGCGAGGATCATAGCAGAGATTTTCGGCTCCAGGGAAGTACTGGACAACAAAGGGTAACCTGTCGGTTGCAGCACGTGTCTCTTTCTTGAGGAGGTCATTACAACTCCTTGCTGTGGCACTTTGGAACTGGTGGTTGATGAGTGGAGCATCATATCCCATTCTTATGAGGACATCCCAGAGTATATCCAGATGCCCATCACGTTCCTCCTCATCAGAGCAGATCCGGTGTATGCGTAGGGCTTTTCCATAGGGGATGGCTGTTTTAATAAGTTTTGTGTGGAAGCTGGAGAAGTGTAGCATTATGAGGTTGTCTGTGGGTTTGCCGTACAATGTGGTGCTAACATGCCCATCCTTGCTGGAGATGCAGTGTCCAAGAATGGGAGAAGAGAGTAGTCCATTATGAGTTTGATAGTTGGCTGAAACTTGTTGATATCTCTGGGTAGGTTTATCAGTGACTCCTCGCCATGGGCCCAGAGGGAGAAGATGTCATCAATGTACCTGGTGTATTATGTTGGTTAGAGGTCCTGTGTAGAGAAGAAGTCTTGTTCGTACCTGCGCATGAAGTTGCTAGCATATTGGGGTGCAAATTTGGTTACCATGGCTGTTCCATATGTCTGGATGAAGAACTGGTTGTCAAAAGTGAAGACATTGTGATTGAGGATAAAGCAGATGAGTTGTAGGATGGTGTTCTGAGATTGTCAGTTTTTGGTGTTGAGTACTGAGGCTGTTTCTACGATGGCATTATTGTAAGCATGCTGGTGTAGAGTGCTGAAACACCCAAAATAATGAGGAATGTTCCCAGTTCGACTGGTACGTGCATGCTGAGTTTCTGTAAGAATGTTGTACTATTGCGACGGAAGCTGTGAATCCCCTGTACAAGGGGTTTCAAAATGCCGACAACATAGCCAGAGAGATTCTCACATAGGGTCCGATTGCCTGATACAATGGGACATCCTGGTGTACAGGTTTTGTATATCTTTGGAAAGCAGTAGAAGTCAACTAAACCAGAAGTACGTGGGATGAGGACACGTAGGAACTCTGAAGGACTGGATCTAAAATCCTGACAAATGTGTTTCGTTCACAGGTATACTCTTTGGTCGGATCAGCTGGTAGTTGCCTGTCGTGTTCCTGGTTGTTCAGTTATCGGTACACTTCCTTGCAGTAATCTGTTCTATTCTGAATGACAATGGCTCCTCCTTTATCTGCTGGTTTGATGACAATGTTGTGATTGGTTTTGAGAGCACGGATGGCGTTGCGTTGTGAACGGCAAATGTTTTGTTCTACCTTGATGGTAAGGCTGATGAACCTGGCATTTGTATACTTCCTGATGGTTTGAGTATGCATGTCAACCACAGTGCAGTGGCCCTCCAGTGGTGTTCAAGTTGACGCCTTTTTGGTAGCTCCTCTACAGATCCCTATGATGATTGTTTCGGTTCATCAGTGGCCTCATTGGGATCACTGCTGGTTCCCTGAAAAACTCCTGGAGTCTCATTCTTCTGATGAATTCCTCTATGTCTGCTGCAAGATCTAAGGGGTCAATTTTGGGCAGAAATTGAGACCCCTGCTCAGGACTTCAATCTTTTCCAGTCGAAGGTTGTGGTTCAATAAGTTGATAACTGATCTCCCCGCAGTCATAATGTTATCCACTGTGGTTCCAGGATGGGCTTGGCTACTACTGGTGAGAATGCCAAGTTTCTCCAGTTTTTGTTCTTGGTGTGCATGTAAATTGTGTAGTGGTGTTGCCTTGTCTGTTTCACTAACTCCATGCAACCCTGTCACGGTAGGCACTGCAAGACTTGTCAGAGTGAGGACATGGATACCAAAATTACACGTGGCGACATCTCCCACCATGTAGATGGCAGGTACTCATGTGACTCAGCCAATGTTGTCTGTATCATATGCTGCAGGCAAGGATACCCTGAGGCATGGTACCTTGGTGGAGCCGAGCAGAGGCCACAGCAACATATGAATGGGAACTGCACAACAATTAACAGACAGGAGTGCGCCCTCCCAGTTGGAGAATACTTCAGCGGTCCAGGACATTCGACCTCGGTCCTTTGAGTGAGTTTCCTCTAAGGTGGACTTTGGGACAGGCAGTAGCGAAAAGTGGCTGAGTAGAGGCTGATAGCTAAGTTCAGTAACCATAAGAAGGGCCTTAACCGGGACCTTGTGTTCATGTCACACGTACAGGTGACCACCATTGCAGTATGCACACCCAGACACTCCTACACACTCACACACACATACATAAACACACTCACACATGAACCCTCTCACAGACTTAGAGCACTTCGCACTCACACACATATATACACTCTCTCTCACAGACACTCTGAACGCCCCACCCCAGACCTACGTGCACACACAGACTCACACACTCACACATGCATCCTCACACAGACTTAGACCTGTATACACTCACACACACACATTCTCTCAGAGACATTTACACCCCCCACCCCAGACACACACACACACACAACACACGCACACACATACACGTTAACATACACATATACGTTTGTAGGGCGAATTTGTAATTGTAGAGTTATATTTTAATTTGCTCAAAAACTGGACGAATCCATGTAAGACTCTCGTAACACACTTTTTAGCTTAGAATCAGTCTGAACATCATGGCACAGACAGGCAACACAGGGAGGCGAACACCTTCAACATCTTATCTGGGATGACACCAAATGTTAGTTAACCTGAGAATGTAATTTTTATAAAACAAGTTTTGTGATTGACATATGAAAGAAGTGAAACTACCATGGTCATTCTAACAGATGAAAGATTTAACAAACTATCAAGTTATTTTTCAATGTATAATCTCAGTTACATCACACTGTAAACATTTGCTATATATTCTTTATCGTACAATTGTGCACTCCACAAAAAAACCGATGAAGGAGCAACACTCTGAAAGCTAATGCTTCCAGTTAAACCTGTTGGACTATAACCTGGTGTTGTGTGAATTTTAAACTTGATTATCAGTTGCTGTTACTGTCCCTCTGCCCTGAAGGCTAATTTTACTTCTTATCATGAATGTTGAAATGATACCCTGTCAACTGACTGCACACCATTAACATATTAGAAAGGCACAATTCATAGCATCGACATGTATTGGGTATCACTGTTTACCCGCGGTTCAGACCTAACATCGTCCACTTACGACAGTTTTTTAGTTCTTTCGGTTAGCCAATTCGTTATCACCATTGTCCCTGTCAATGTTAGGGGAATTAACTAAAATTTTCATTCCTAATCTAATTTCGGATTAACAATGAGTTTAATAAGGAATGATTGTTTTTCCTTCAGAATTATATTTTAAAAATCCAGCACAGCAGCAAGCTTTTTGGTTCAACCATTCTATCCTGATTATTTCAAAGATCTGTTGAACGACCCTCACTTTTTCTCACCGTTGTACTGTATTCTGGCAATTGTTCTTCCTTCAGTTACTTCTTAAATTCCTGTTTGAAGCCCACAGTTGCATTTGTGACAATCAACACATCAAGCTCTGGGTTTCAAATCCTGAGCTCCGCTTGCGAAATTGTTTCCCTTTGTTTTGCACATTGTTGTTTTGAAAGTCTGTGCACTTGATTATTAGTACTATGGCCATTTGAATCATCTTGTCTTATTTTATATCATTATGCAAAAAAAAACGTCCTTTGATTTATGGATTGTGGGCATCACTATCCAGGCCAATTCAGTATTAATCCACTCACCGTTGCGCTCATTTAACATTCAAGCGACCTTCCCTTCTAATCATTCTCCCTTTAATGTTTTTCCTTATAATCACAACATTAATACTCACTTCAACCACTCTTGCAATAGAATCAGTTTTCCTATCAATTTTTGATTGCTGTTTTCGGAATTTGCTGCTGGTTTTGAAGGGTTCGAAGCATAACGTTCACCACCAAACATTCAAGTACTGTATCTACTCTAATTTAAAATGTGCACGCCAGCAATGTTTGCATTACTAATCATCTCCTCACGCTTTTCACTGTTTCAACGACATTTGAAATTATACTCGAAAAGGTTTTTTATTCATATTTATCATAACCTCCTGACTATTAAGTTTTTTCAACTTAGAAACAAAACTGCAATTCAATTGTTTATTTTTCGTCACCTTGCTGCCACTTGTCGGATTGTAATAACAGTAATGCAACAACCGCTTTTTACTGTATGTCGACATGATTTGCAGCTGCATTATTGCTAGTTCCAGGTAAGGAGTCCTTCAAATCAGAGTTCGTTCCACAACACATTTATTTGTATTGAATTTTAGCTTACAAGTGTTCGTCAATTCCTCACGTTTCTGAATGTTTCCCCTTCAATATTTGAAAATCCTCCTTATTTCCAATTTTTACTCTCTGAGGCCTGTATTGTTGCCACTCACAGAACAAAATCGAGAATTCTTAGATCATGAATTCAGTGAGAATTACTGTTAATGGTGGGAAGTATCTCGCTCACATAGTTAAATTAATTAACCAATTTAAGTAAACGGATTATTGAACACATTTTTCAACTGCTCTCTGAACTTACTGAGAGTCATGGCATAAATGTAAGTACGTGTGCAGCAACTTAGGAGCTGAAGCATGAATCCTAATTCTTGCTTTAAATGAGGCACCAATATAGACTCAGACTCGAAGAACATCAATCCAACACTTGCAGAATCCATCACATGGATCGACCATAAGAGAATGAAATTCCCAGACAGAACAAAAAGTAAAGTGTTCGTCTTTGTGTGCCTCTCCATCACCAATTCACAAGGACGCACACCATTGCTGCTTCCCTGTAGTCTCTTACAGACTGTTCTTGATAATAATATATGTCTCATGATGAGAGCATGAAGTAGTAGTATGACAACAAAGGGAAGCGCTAGAGTAAGAATATAATGAAGACGTATGGCTGCCAACCTGTCCAGTGTTTCTGTAACATTTCTTGATACACAACAGAACCAAGCTCTGTACCCAAGTAGATAATCATCCGTTAACATAACATACCACGTGATGTTCTTTATCGAGCTCAGTAAAATTACCGATCCCAGGGCAAAAGCTGCAGTTTTCTCAGTGCAATATTTACGTTTAAACTTGTGGCAACAAATGGCTACAAACTGATCAAAAGTGAACACGACAGTGAACCAGACACAACAGTCTGTGGCTGAATGCAATATGATGTCATGGATTTTATATATTTCGGTGAAGTGCTCAAGGACAAGACTTTTCTGAAAAAGAATAGGAAAGCATCTGTCCATCAGTTCAATAATAAGAAGCAAGGTATCCGCCGCAGCCATAGATAGCAAGTAATGTGTAACACATTTGGTGAGACCACAATTCCCCCGAGATAGAATCAGAGCAGTCATTATGTTAACTGTGAGAAAAAGATATAAATATGAGAAAAAGTAGTTCACTCGTGTAAAAAGAACAACGCCACTATTCAAAAATTGTGAAAAGTACAATATATCAATGTGTTCTCATTTTGATATATTTTCAAATCTACTCAAATGCACATGATTGTCATTTATCGATGATTAGGTGCAAAACTCCTCAACGAACGTATTTCAGAGCCAACAGAAGGTTTTCGTATTCATGTCAGTGATATACTGCACGCTGATGATGCTGCACTAATTGCGTAGCCTGAAGACAAGCTAGCAAACCTCAACATGTGATGTATTGACGTATGTGATCTTCTCCTCCACACACTCAAATTCAAGAAAACTCTGCTTTGGGACAATGTGACATTTCTACTCACATAATCAGACTGAAATGAAAAACACAGCACTGGAAGCAATCAATAACTTCTGCCAACTAGTCTATGTTGAGAGACAAAAACTGTCTCCTTCTGACAACTCAGAAAAAGGCAGTCTCCACGTTTGATCCTTTGTCATAACTGATAGGAAGAGAAAAGAAAATTCTGAAACAATCTGACCAACACAATCTTTAGTGGTTGAATACTTTCAGCCAATTGCTTATTTGTCATGAAGCTTGAATAGCCAAAATGTCAATGTCAGTGTAGCGGCGTTGAAGCACCTGAGCCCAAGGCTCACATGCTCCTTTCTCTCTCTCTGCTTTTTTACTCTATTTTTACTTCTTCTTTCTTTTTTTATCTTTGGTCTTTTTAATCTTGGTGTCGTTTGCGTTCATTTGGGGAGTTTTAGTGCGGAGACATTGGTGGGGTGGATGAGTAATGACGGCAGTGGAGGGCACAAAGCGGCTGTAGTGAGATTATTTTGGAGAGTGGTGACTTTAGTTCCAGTGGCGGTAACATCATTTGGTCTGGTGCAGGCAGCGCCAATGTGGTGGCTGAGGCTGTGGCAGCATTGCACGACTCAATGCAGGATTCATGGTGGCTGTGGTGGAAAAATATTTGTAGAGAGTGGCAACTCCCAGTTGGAGTGGAGTGTTTTGCAATAACTGAACCAGGACCCTTCTGAACGCCTGTCGGTGGTGGAGATTCTATGGTCCGACCAAATTCCGCCATCAGAGGGAGAGCCAGAAGTCACCTGGACAGCTTGGGACATGCCTTTTGGTTTTGTTCCTGTTACTTTGATTTGTACTTGTTGCATTGTTTCTCTAAGATGGCGAGGAGATTGTAGACTGTTTACTCTTTTCACTGTTTTCCTGTAATTGGTATGTGACAATAGAATCTCATCTAATCTAATCTAACCAGCTAAATCAAATATGCCAAGAACGTTTTTGGCACTTAAGCAGTGGATACCTCACTAGTTTTGATATTTCCACGTCTACAAAGAAATTCCTTGCAAGGAGATGAGTGTGTAAGGGAGCTCAACCTCAAGAAGATTTTCAAACAAAACCTCAGGCGTCAACGACAATCACAAGTCTGGAATTCTTCCTGAAGTTTGATATAAATTCAGTCAACGTCTGTAAAGTGTAACCAGAATGCTCTCAAATTTTCGAGATGTAAAAAGGGAATTCCAACTTGTCAAATTTGGTCACAATAGATTTCATCCCCAATGACGGATGGGTGAATTCCCCTCATGGTACTTGGATCAGTCTCTCTCGTTCCACCTTCATCATAAGTGAGGCAATTCATCTCACCGATACTCCCCATTTTTCTGAGGCTGCACTTACATCATCTCTAGCTGGTGGATCGTTGCTAAACTGAGATGAATATTGAAATACACGTGTGACAAAATAATCTGTCGGTTCCAGTAAAAATTACTACGGACTCCATCAATTAATGAAATTGAATATTTCAGATAAAGAAAAGAAAATGCAAGTCTTTTTGTGTCAGGGTTCTTTCCTCTCTGCTTCATAATCCAAGTTCGAGTCCAGCATCAAAATGTTTTTGTGCTGGATGTTATAGTGGTACTGTGATCAAACCAATTGATAATCAGTTAGTAAATCCAGTCACAACCTACTGGCCATTCAGTAAGAGCGGCAAAATCTCCTGATCAGCAATCCCGTGGAATGGAATAGCAAGCCATTATAGTCACTCCAAAGCAGGCGTATGATCCAATGTCCATAAACCCTCTCTGCTTTCTGTTTTCTACTGATTCGTAATCCATGGTAGTAATTAATTGCTAAACGTCATGGTATAGGAAACATTTATTGACATTTATTAACCTTTGGCTATCCGACAGGAAAGAAGTACTCAGTATAAATGGATCATTTGTAAATTTCCAGACTATGATTATTGGAGGTACAGTCAGATCAGTACATGTGTTCGTTCACAACCTATATCAATGTTTTGGCTGCACAAACCAAATGTAATTTTCTAAAATTGCCGACGTCACAAAGGAAATCAGGGATGTACCCAATGAGAAAGATATAAAACATACTCCAGAAAATGTGAACAGGAATAAAGATTGGGAATAAGACGGCAATTGACACACACACACACACACACACACACAAACACACACACACACACACACACACACACACACACACACATATATATATATATATATATGGGATTATCCATTTTCACAAGAAGAACATATATCCAGAGTAGTCCATAAATGGTGAGAGGTAGACATTTCTAAATTAACAAAGGTACCTTTGTGTGATTGTTAATAAATCTCTTAAGGCATGCATTCAAGTGTCTTGACAGATTAGAATGGTGAACGGAATGTTAGACTTTCTCACAAAGGGATCTGAGTACAGATGCGCTGAAGTGTTGCTATAATTCTTCGGGAGCTTCGTAAGCCTGCAGCTGGATTACTGCATGCAGTTTTGGCGTCTTTGCTCAAAGATATGTTTAACAGTGAAGGAATGCAATGAAGTTTCACCAGACTTGCTCTCTGTATATCAGGGCATGCCTCTGCAGAGATTCAATAAAGTTGTTCTGTAGACATCGGAGTTTTGATGAACGAGTCATCATCACAATGAAAACTAAAAAATATATAAATGGATCAAAAAATGTAAGCCAGTTTGTTCCTCTGGTTTAGGAGTAGGAAACTATGTGTCAAAACATAAAATAACGATGTCTTTCATCACCAAAGTCTGGAGAATTTTGTTTTTTCTAAGAGGTAGGAAACCTTAGAGAACTGCTGCCTCGAGCACTGAGGAAGTGCATCAGTTTAAATACGTGTCGAATAAACTGAAAAAAGGGTGATGGTGTTTTTCTTAGCAATGCTGCAAAGGGTTATATGCCTAGAGTGAAAAAATATTGATACATTGAATCAGAAATGGCAAATTATTGACAGGTCAGAATTGTCGGACTGAATGGTCTGCTTGTTTTTATATGTTCCTAAACAAACAGAAAATGCAGATGCACAAATATGAATGGTGTTATTTTGTCGAAGATGATGTCAGAGTCAGTGCATTCAGAAAATTTACGAATTTTCACGTAAAAAGAGCTATACCTGTCAAAAAGTAGTGAAGAGACTAAGAAACATTAGAGGAGTTCGGGACTTCAGAGCATATTGTTTGTGGGTCAGAGAGAGACTTCTTCTCACACGTGCCACAGACCCCAATAATTTCAAATTATTTCAAATCAATAATTTGAAAGGGGTCCACTGCAAGCCTAATCATTACATGAAATTACGATTGTAAGATGATTCGTGGTTGTTATAAAATCAAGCCATCTCGAAAAGAAAAAAATGATGTGAAGTCAAGGAAAGCATAAAATGAGATGGATGACCGGAGCTGCATTCAAAGTCATGACCTTGAAAGTTTTTACTGATTATCGAAGGTCTATGTATCTCCACATATTGATAAAAATCTGTATCATGATGCGTGTGAGACAGAATTAGAATTTGTGTTTTCTAGTGCGTGCTGAAAATTTGAAATAATTGAATCTTAAGAAGAAACTTCCAAATGGGAACAATTGAAAAAGTAAATTGGCTACGGCATTCTAAATAAATCCACCAGCGGTAAAAATAAATGTACATTGGTATAACATGATGGGTAGAATGAATAAAGTTCGCTCAATGAATGGATTTGTTGGCTTAAAGCAATGAACAATTATAAAAATTAATAACTGAAAGTATACACTTACCAGGAACACCAAAGATAGCGAGGAGAGGATAATACATTTTTCCTAAGCTGATGATGAATTTGTATATCATCCACTGGTCCATTTCAGTAGAGCCACTGGTGAGAATAAGTGATGCATCTACTGACACTAAATATATATAACTGATTGAAACGTGTTTCATCGGTAAAAAAGTGTAACAAATTGATTCCATGGAGGCAGTCATTAATTTCAGTCAGTGAACAAATATGTTCAGATAATCCATTTCAGATTCAACACATTTGGTATCATTGCATGCATTTAGCCACAGGGACACCCTTCACAAAGCAAATTCCTTGATGTTTCCAGTATAAACACGCCATGAAACCAACATCAATTCACACTTGATGGTCCCCATAGCATGAGACGATGCATTGCACGTCTAACTTCAGTGATCTGTTAAACATACTCTATTTTGTTATGGTTATCACGCCGATCCCACGCCGATGTTCCTATCACAATCAGAAAATATCCCTGACAGAGACAGGTCCTTATTTTCCAAAACTACAATACTAATTGCCCTCCACCAGGTGTCATCTGCTGTAGTTCTGTTACTCACCTCATCTGCATCACTGTCTGTGCATATATGGTGAAAATCCTACAAAGAACATTTTCCTTCCCTGCTGTCCCCATGCCCCTTGTCAAACTGGAAAGGCATGAGGAAGGCGTAATTTTGTGACACTTTGGAGGATTCACTCTTCAGTAAATGGTCTAGGAGGCTGAAAAGCAGAATAAGCTGCAATTAGTCTGCAGGTCAGTTTTGGTCTGTGGAGAGAAACATAATAAATGCTGCAGGAGGGTGACGTTAATCAGAACTGAATAGAGATTAGAATGTAATCATTTTTAGGCAGTGGAAGAGGGAAAAGGGTGCCTCGAAGAACAAAATACATTAATTATAAAGGATGCTAAAGCAGGTTTGATGAAATGGCAAAAGTTTTATATACAAATGCCAAATACTCTGTTGACTTCAGAAAAGCAACAAAAAAATGTAGACATTGATGAGAACAATCGTTTCATGTAGTAATGCAACGCATACGATGAATAAAGAAGAAAGATTAATGAACCAAACAAAAATATCAAGGCGACAAGATTTATGCTGAGGTTTTATCTAAAATAATGGAATTCAACATGCAAAGAGCAAAGGGAACAAATAAAATTTACAGCCCAGGAAAAGACCCTTTGGCCCTCCAAGCCTGAGACTATCCAAATGTACTGTCTAAACCTTTTGTCTATTCCTAAGCATCTGTATCCCTCTGGTCCCCAGCTACTCATGCATCTGTCCAGACGCATCTTAAATGAATCTACCGTGCCTTCCTCTACCACTTCTTCTAGCAACGTGTTCCAAACGCCCACCACTCTCCGTGTGAAGTACTTACCACGTGTATCCCCCTTAAACATTCCACCTCTCACTTTGAAAGTATGACCTCTCGCTATTCAATCCTTCAACCTGGGAAAAAAAGCTTGTCTCTTTTCACCCTGTCTATTCCCTTCATGATTTTGTAAACCTCAAGCAGGTCCCCCCTCAATTTCCTTTTTTCGAGTGAAAATAAACATAACTTACTCAACCTCTCTTCATAGCGAGCACCTTCCATACCAGGTAAAATCCACGTAAACCTTCTCTGCACCCTCTCCAAATCGACCACATCCTTTTGGTAATGTGACACTCAGAACTGTACACAGTATTCTAAATGCGGCCGAAACAATGTCTTGTACAATTTTAACATGAATTGCCAGCTCTTATACTCAATACCCCGTCCGATGAAGGCAAGCATACTCTTTGCCTTCTTTACCATTCTATCCACCTGTGCAGCAACCTTCAGTGTACAATGGAGCTGCACTCCCACATCTCTCTGCCCATTGACTTTTCACAAGGCTCTTCCATTCATTGTATAAGCGCTCTAGACTTCGACTTGCCTAAATGTGTCACCTCACATTTGTCTGGATTGAAAGCCATCTGCCACTTTTCCGCCCAACTCTCCAGTCTATGTATATTCTCCTGTATTCTCTCTCAGTCCCTTGTGCTTTCTGCCACTCCACCAATCTTTGTGTCATATGCAAACTTGGTGATCATAACAACATTGTCCTCTTCTAGATCATTTAAGTATATTATAAACAACAATGGTCCCAATACGGACCCCTGTGGAACACCAATGGTCACCTTTCTGCATTTCGAGAAACTCCTTTCTACTACTACTCTCTGTCGCCTGTTGCTCAACGAGTTCTTTATCCAACGAGCTAGAACACCCTGCACACCATGTGACTTCACCTTCTCCATTAGTCTACAATGGGGAGCCTTACCAAACGCCTTACTAAATTCCATGTATATGCCATCAACAGCACTTCCTTCATCTAACTACTTGGTCATTTCCTCGAAGAACTCGATCACGTTGGTAAGGAACGATCATCACTGATAAGCTCATTCCTTTCCAAATATAAAAAAAATCCTGTCTCTCAGTACCCTCTCCAACAACGTCCCCACCACCAACGCCAGGCTCACTGGTCTGGAGTTACCCAGAATATCCCTATTCCACTTCTTGTACAAGGAACAATATGAGCAATGTTCCAGTCCTCTGGCACCTCACCTGTATTTAAGGATGCCACAAAGATGTCTGTCAGGGCCCCAGCTATTTCCTCTCTCGCCTTCTTCTGCAACCTGTGATAGATCCCATCCGATCCTTGGGATTTGTCCACCTCAATAAACTCTAGCATACGCAACACATCTTTCCTACTTTTGCCAACGTGATCCTGACTAATCAAACTTCTATCTCTAATCTCAAGGTTTATCATGTTCCTCTCCTCAGTGAACGCTGATGCAAAGTAATCATTCATAATCTCACCCATTCTCTCAGGCTTGGCACACAGACTTCCTTCCTTATCTTTTAGCGTACTAATCCTTTCTCTGGTTACCCCCTTGCATCTTACATAAGAATAAAATGCTTCGGGATTTTCATTAATTCTGCTCGCTAAAGAAATTTCATGAACCCTCTTAGCCAGTATGATCCCTTGTTTAAGACTTGTCCTACTCTTCCGATATTCCTCCAGTGCCCGTTCTATTCTCAGCTGCACAGACCTTAGGTTCATTTCCCTTTTCACCCTGGCTAGTCGTACAATTACTCCTGTCGTCCACTGTTCACGAATCTTGCTCTTCCTATCTTTGCCTGCAAAGGGACATGCCTATCCTGCACTGTTGTTAACCTATCTTCGAAAGTCTCCCATATCGCAAATGAGGGATTCCCTTCAAATAGCTGTGTCCAATCCACATTTGCCAACTCCTGCCTAATTTTGATATAATTGGCCTTGGCCCAGTTTAGCACTCTTCTCATAGGACCACTCTCTTTTCGTTTATCTACGCGTATTATAAAACTTAGGGAATTGTGGTCACTGCTCCCAAAGAAATCCCTCATCGCAACTTCTACCACTTGTCCTGGCTAGCTCCCCAGTACCAAGTCCATTATAACCCCTTCCCTCATCGGACTATTGCCATACTGCTCTCGAAAACACTCCTGGACGCTTGGTACAAATTCTACTCCATCCAGACCTCTGACGCTAAGTGTATTCCAGTCAATGTTAGGAAAATTAAAATCTCCCATCAACACTAACCTATTGACTCTACATCTATTCCTAATCTGTTCACCTATTTGTTCTTCTCGCTCACGCTCACTGTTGGGAGGTCTGTAATACAGCCCCAACAATGTAACTGCACCCTTCTTATTTCTCAGCTCCACCCACAATGCCTCACTACCCAAGACCGCCTTAGTGCCCTCCTTTAGCACAGCCATGATATTGTCCCTGATGAGCAATGCAACTCCACCCCCTCCTTTACTTCCCTCCCTGTCTTGTCTGAAACATCTACACCCTGGAACACTCAGTTGCCAATCATCACGCACTTCCTTCAACTAAGTCTCTGTGATGTCAATAATGTCATACTCCCAAGCACCAATCCAAGCCCTAAGTTCATCTGCTTTACGCAATAAACTCCTTGCAGTAAACTAGATGCATTTCAGGACACCAGTTCTTTTGCACTCACCTGCTCTCAGCTGACTCTTCCCTTTATTAGTTCAGTTGACCAGACTGTAGCAACCTCTAAAACTCTGCGACTATTCTTTCATTTCGCTTGATTGGCAGACCAGTACAAGCCAAGTCCAGGAAGGTCAGCTTGAGAAAACATTGGGAATTAACCAACCTAGCAACTGTAATCTTTCGGCCACACTTGCAGACACAGTTGAAGTATATTATGCATGGTCACTCAGTCTGTATTTAGATTCCTCAATATGAATGAGGCAACATTATGAGCAAGAATAGATTATATCAAATTGAAGAATGCACATGTAAATCTTACTATCTATTCTATTTGGAAATAATGTTATAGGAGAAAGTGAGGACCGCAGATGCTGGAGATCAGAGCTGAAAATGTGTTGCTGGAAAGGTGCTGCAGGTCAGGCAGCATCCAAAGAGCAGGAGAATCAACGGTTCGGGCATGAGCCCTTCTTCAGGAATGAGGAGAGTTTGCCAAGCAGGCGAAGATAAAAGGTAGGGAGGAGGGACTTGGGGGAGGGGCGTTGGAAATGCGATAGGTGGAAGGAGGTTAAGGTGTGTGTGATAGGCTGGAGTGTGGGTGGGGGCGGAGAGGTAAGGAAGAAGATTGCAGGTTAGGAAGGTGCTGCTGAGTTCAAGGGTTGGGACTGAGATAAGGTTGGGAGAGGGGAAATGAGGAAACTGGAGAAATCTGAGCTCATCCCTTGTGGTTGGTGGGTTCCTAGGTGGAAGATGAGGAGCTCTTCCTCCAGCCTTCATGTTGCTATGGTCTGGCGATGGAAGAGTCCAAGGACCTGCATGTCCTTGGTGGAGTGAGAGGGGGTGTTGAAGTGTTGAGTCACGGGGTGTTTGGGTTGGTTGGTCTGGGTGTCCCAGAGGTGTTCTCTGAAATGTTTTGCAAGTAGGCAGCCTGTCTCCCCAACATAGACGAGGCCACATCGGGTGCAGCGGATGCAGTAACTGATGTGTGTGGAGGTACAGGTGAATTTGTGGTGGATATGGAAGTATCCCTTGGGGCCTTGGAGGGAGGTAAGGGGGAGGTGTGTGCAAGTTTTGCATTTCTTGCAGTTGCAGGGGAAGGTGCTGCGAGTGAAAGTTGGGTTGGTGGGGTGTGTGGACCTGACGAGGGAGTCACGGAGGGAGTGGTCTTTTCGGAATGCTGATAGGGGAGGGGAGGGCAATATATCCCTGGTGGTGGGGTCCGTGGCGGAAATGACGACGGATGATATGATGTATGTGCAGGTTGGTGGGGTGGTAGGTGAGGACCAGTGGGGTTCTGTCCTGGTGGCGATTGGAGGGGCGGGACTCAAAGGTGGAGGAGGAGAAAGTGGAGGAGATGCAGTGGAGTGCATCGTCGATCACGTCTGTGGGGAAGTTGCGGTCTTTGAAGAAGGAGGCCACCTCGGATGTTGGGTTTTGGAACTGGTCCTCCTATGAGCAGATGCGGTGGAGATGAAGGAATTGGGAATATGGAATGGCGTTTTTGCAGGGGGCAGGGTGGGAGGAGGTGTCGTCTAGATAGCCGTGGGAGTCAGTCAGTTTATAGTAAATGTCCGTGTTGATTTGGTCGCCCGAGATAGAAATGGAGAGGTCTAGGAAGGGGAGGGAGCGGTCTGAGATGGTCCAGGTAAATTTGAGGTAGAGGTGAAAGGTGTTGGTAAAGTGGATGAACTGTTCAACCTCCTCGTGGGAGCACGAGGCAGCGCCGATACAGGCATCGATGTAGCACAGGAAAAGGTGTGTGGTGGTGCCAGTTTACCTGCGGAAGATGGACTATTCCACTTATCCAATGAAGAGGCAGGAATAGCTGGGGCCTATGCGGGTGCCCATGGCTACTCCTTTGGTTTGGAGGAAGTCGGAGGATTGGAAAGAGAAGTTGTTCAGAGTGAGGACCAGTTCAGTCAGTCGAAGGAGGGTGTCATTTGAATGATGCTGGTTGGTACGGCGGGAAAGGAAGAAGCAGAGGGCTTTGTGTCCATCCTGATGGTGGAATGGAGTTGTACAGGGACAGGATTTCCATGACGAAGATAAGGCATTGGGGATCAGGGAAGCGGAAATCATGGAGGAGGTGGAGGGCGTGGGTGGTGTCCCAAATGTTGGTGGGGAATTCATGGACTAAGGGGGACAAGACCGTGTCGAGGTATGCAGAGATAAGTTCAGTGGGTCACGAGCACGCTGAGACAATGGATCGGCCGGGGCAGTCAGGTTTGTGGATTTTGGGTAGGAGTTAGAAATGGGTGGTGCGGGGTTGTGGGACTATGAGGTTGGAGGCGGTGGATGGGAGATCGCCTGAGGTGATGAGGTTATGCATGGTCTTGGAGATGATGGTTTGGTGGTGGTAGGTGGGGTCATGGTCAAGGGGGCAGTAGGAGGTAGTGTCCATAAGCTGGTGTTAGTCTCAGAGGTGCAAAAGTCGGCGCACCAAACTACTAGCGCACCTCCCTTGTCTGCTGGTTTGATGGTGAGGTTCGGGTTGGAACAGAGGGAGTGGAGGGCTGCACATCCCGGGGGTGAGAGGTTTGAGTGGGTGAGAGGGGTGGAGAGGTTGAGGCAGTTAATGTCGTGGCGGCAGTTTGCTATGAACAGATGGAAGGCAGGTAAGAGGCCAGCACGGGGTGTCCAGTGAGATGGGGTGTGTTGGAGGCGGGAGAAGGGGTTGTCAGAGGGTGGGCAAGAATCCTGGTTGAAGAAGTAGGCGTGGAGGCGAAGGCAACAGAAGAATTGTTCGATGTCTTGCCGCGTGTTGAACTTGTTAATCCGAGAACACAGGGGAATGAAGGTGAGGCCTCTGTCGAGGACTGATCTTTCATCCTCAGAGAGGGTAGTTCTGGAGGAATGGTGAAAATATGGCAGTGCTGGGAGCTAGGACCTGGTGTGGGTCTGGAGCTGGGAGTGGGGGCGGGGTTAGGCGTGGGGGCGGGAATCGGAGTGAGGACGGGGATCGTTGCGGCAGTGGGGTTCGGCGTGGGGTCGGGATTAGGTATGTGAAAGGAGATTGGCGTGGGGGCGGGGTTAGGTGTGCGCACGGAGATCTCGTGGTGGCGGGGTTAGGCATGGTGATGGAGTTCGGCGTGGGGGCGGAGACACATGCTGGGTGGTAGTTGTGACGGTGAGTGATGTCACTGGGGGCGGAAGTGGCCCTGGCGAAGGCAGAAACGGTGTTGTTCCCGATAGCCATGGACCCCGCAGAGGCCGCGAATGTGTCAGCAATGGTCTTCTTGGCAATCATGGCGGCGGTTGTCTGGGTGGCAATTGCGGAGGCTGCAAGGTCGGTGGGGGCGGAAGTGGCGTCATGGTTCGCAGTGGCGGTTGCTGCCGCGGGCGCTGCAGCGGCCACATGGTTAATGGTGCCCGACTGATTTCGGAGGCCGATGGAAGATTCTGGAACAGTTGAGGAACCCAGAGTGTGGGGGCAAGTACATGAAAGTTTTTTGTACTTACTGTCTTTAATTTCTGATATGGCTAGGAAGAACTGTTTGATTACTGTATGGATTCTTCTGTGAATTAAGAACAGTAGAGGTCCTTTGCAAGTCCGTGAGAGTGTTGCCCTAGCTGGGGTAGGGCAATTGCAGAGAATGTCGGTAGAGGCGCATGGCTGCAAGTGTGGAGTGGAGAACCCAGAGTGAGGTCTGTTGCTGGAGGTTTCAGATTTGTTGTAGGTACTGGTTGTCCTGGTAGGGTCCAAATTTTGTTGGTCTGAACGTCGTCCCGAGTCCGTGTGGGGTCAGTCGTTTCCATAGGCAGGTGCTGAGGAAGGAGATGTGGCTGTGGTAGCGAGTCTGTTTGAGAACGTGGCTGAAGAGATTCTCAGTAGAGGAGATGACCTGGCTGTGCAGTGAGAGAGGGACTCACTGAAATCCTTGTAGAAGGAGGAAGAGAGCTTCTTCAAGGAAGGCACCCTTGCAAGAGGATTTACAGAAGGTTAAGATCTGCTAGGAGAAAGTGAGGACTGCAGATGCTGGAGATCAGAGCTGAAAGTGTGTTGCTGGAAAAGCGCAGCAGGTCAAACAGCATCCAAGGAGCAGGAGAATCAATGTTTCGGGCTTGAGCCCTTCTTCAGGAATGAGGAGAGTGTACCAAGCAGACTAAGATAAAAGGGAGGGAGGAGGGACTTGGGGGAGGGGCGTTGGAAATGCGGAAGGTAGAAGGAGGTTAAGGTGAGTGTGATAGGCCGGAGTGGGGGTGTGGGTGGAGAGGTCAGGAAGAAGATTGCAGGTTAGGAAGGTGGTGCTGAGTTTGAGGGTTGGGGCTGAGACAAGGTGGGGAGAGGGGAAATGAGGAAACTGGAGTAATCTGAGTTCATATCTTATGGTTGGAGGGTTCCTAGACCGAAGATGAGGTGCACTTCCTCCAGCCGTCTATTTTTCATTTATTGCGTGATTGGTGAAAAAAAACAGTATCTATTGTTTGATATCATAATTGGACAAAATTAAGCTTAAGTGTAAAAGTGGCAGGAAATCTCCGGCCCGTGTTCCTCTTTCTCAGTTTGGGACCTCAGGGACCGTTTGACACCCCGGACTCCTTCATGTGCAGAAAGTGAGGCCAGTTGCAGCTCTTGTTAGACAGCAAGAAAGCTCTGAGTATGCAGGTGGACTCATTTTGGAGAATCCGTGATGCTATGGAGGTCGTAGATAACACGTTGTGATTAGGATTGTTGAGGGAAAAAGGAAATGGGTTACAAAAGACAGAGAATGAGCAGGCAGGCAGTGTCGGTGTACCCTGCTATCACCTCCCTCTAAGAGGTGATGTTTTGGATACTGTTAGGGGAGATGGGTCACCCTGGGAAGTCAGCAGTAGCCAGGTTGGCTAGCTCTGCTGGACAGAAGGATTGGAAAAAGTCTGAAAGTGCTATAGTCATTGGGGATTCAATTATGAGGGAGAAGATAGGCGGTTCAGTGGGCGGAAACGAGCCTTTCGAATGCTATGTTGCCTCCCAGGTTCATGGGTCAGGTCTCTGTCAGATTGGCTACAGGACATTCTGAAGGTGGAGCTTTAACAGCCAAACTTCGTTGTTCACATCGGCACCAGTGATATACATAAAAAAAAAAGAGATGGGATCTCACAAGCAAAATGGATGGAGTTGTAGCCAAGTTAAAAAGGAGGACCACAGAGAAAGTAATCTCAGGACTGGTACAAATGCCACTGGCTTATCAGTTTTAAAATGAAAGTATAGGTAGGATCAATGCCTGGCTGGAGAAATCGTGAGGAAAGAGGGGTTCCAATTTTTGGATATCCGGAGCGGTTCTGGAGGAGGTGAACTATTATTGGATAGTATTCATCTGTGTAGGACTGGAACCAATGTCTATGGGGTGTTTTTGTGAACGCTGTTGGGAAGGTTTTAAACTAATGGGAACCAAATTAGGAGGTTAGTAGTAACTAACGTCTGTGAGGAACTAGATAAGGATGTCACCGTGACTAAGGAGATGAGTAGGCAGGGAGGAGATGATGAACACAGAGGTAGTTTTGAGGTTCATTTATTGTAATGCGAGAAGTGTAGTAAGTGAAACAGATGAAATTAGGGCTTAGATATATACCAGAGAGTATGATGCTCTTGTTGTTACTGAGACTCGTTTGAGACAAAGGTATGATGGGCAATAAATATCACAGGATACAGATGCTTCAGGAGGGATAGAGAGGAAGGTAAAAGGCGTGAAGGAGTTGAATTACTGGTCAGAGAGATATCACAGATCAGCTGAAGAAAGGCATTATGGAATATTCGAAAAGTGAGGCAATATAGGCAGAGCTCAGAAAGAGAAGTGTGTGGTAACAATGTTAGGGTTGCACTGCAGTCCTGCTCACAGTGAGCGTGAGTTAGAGGTACAAATGTATAAACAGAATATGGAAAAATGCAGGAGGAACAGGGTGGTGGTGATTGGAGATTTCAATTTTTCCAACATTGTCTGGGATTCACTTCTTTTTAGAGTTCTAAAGGGGGAACAATTTGCAAGAAAAATCCAGGATTGTTTTATAGAGCAGTATCTAAATATTCTAACTCGGGACGAGGGCGTACTGGACCAAGGTTTGGGGAATAGGTTTAGCCAGGTAGTTGAATTTTTAGTACAGGATTACTTTCGGAATATTGATCACAATTCAGTAAGTTTTACAACACTCATGGACAAGGAGAAGTGTGGTCCTAAAGTAAGAGTGTAAAATTGGGGTAAGGCAAACTATGTCAAAATTCGGCAGGATCTGGAGATGTTGAGTGGGAGCAGCTTCTTGAAGCAGACAAATACAATAGAGTTAGAATAAAATAAATCACAATTGAGGAAAATGAAGGTAGAATATAAACAAGGGGAGAGAGAGGAAAAGGAAGGAATGAAGAGAGAAAGAGGGCAAGAAGGAGAAGAAAGTGAGAGAGAGGGAAAAGAAAGAGAGAAGAATAGAGGTTCTGAGTTGAGCAAAGATAGAAAGAAGAAAGGGAGAAGGAAAAAAGAGAATTTGAACTTTAGATGTTGCGAACTAGTCAGGAAAGTAGATGAAGGAAGGACATGACGAGAGAAAGTAGTGACATATCCAAATATGTTAAACATTGCCTGATTTGGCAGCGAGCGATGTTTATTTCATTTGAGAAATTGGCGATGCACATGGAGTGGTCAGGGGACTTGTGAGTCAGGCTAGTACAGATTAAGCTGGGAGGCAGATTTAGTGAGCTGTTTGTAGCGCTGTCAGATGAGGCGACAAGAGATTATGCAGATATCAGACAGAGTATTTTGTGTGCTTAAAAATTGGTACCAGAAGCATATAGACAGTGGTTCAGAAACGTTAAGAAGGACTCAGATCGGACTTATATTGAATTCGAAATAATTAAGCTCAATAATTTTGATAGATGTGTGTGGGCCTGAAAGAGAGATGGCCAATGAGGCTCTAAGATAGATTATTCTGCAGGAAGTGTTTAAAACTCATTTCCAGATATTTCTCTCCCAGACATTTCAATTTCAGAGATTTCACTGCAAACGTATTTGCATTCTTGCTGAATTGTTACCCGAGGAAGTGGTAATCTGTGGGATAGTTGGACAGAAAATTTGTACTCACCTATGAAAGATCAGTTTGGAGTGCCAAATGAAGGCTGGAGAAGCAACAATGGGATTGATTGACAGGGAGCCAGTTCCAGGAATACAATTTGCTCTTCTGAATGAATTAGCAGGATTCAAGGTGGGAGAGTCACCCCTTGTTGGGGAGAAACCCAAGGAAGACCGGGGAACTGGGGACTTAAATTAAATACTCTGAAATTTTGGCAGACTTTGTAGTAACAAGGTCCCACTGTGAAAAGTAATGGCATCAAGCAAAAAGTACAGACAAAGATGAAGTGTTGAAATCGAAAATGTGGACATCCTGTTCGATGTCATGGTACAGGAAAAAAACATGAATAGGCAAGGGTCAGGCAGATGTATTTAGTCCTGAAAGTATAGTGAACTTAAAATGGAAAGACGAATAAATAAAAGATATATGTAGGTTGATGCATACTCCAAAGCGGAGGCAGAGAATAATCCTGAACGTTACTATCTAAAAAGTAGAATCCTAAGACGAAAATGGAGACCATAGCAAGCTAGTGCAGAGGAGAAATGCACAGAAGTGCACCAGATTGTGCTGCTGGGAGCATACAGAAAAGAAGCGTTATGGGTAGCACATGAAATACCTGTACGAGTTCACCTAGGTATATGAAAGACACAGGCAAATGCGCAAAATCATTTCTAATGTCCTGGAATGCACAATGATATTGTTAACTTTTACTGTACATGTCTTACATTCCAAATGGTACGTAAGCCACAGGGAGTTAAAAAAAACAACTTTTTTTTGCAAATGTCTGCATTGGAAGAACTTTCAAACGGGTTGTAATTGATTGTGTAGGTCTACTCCCAAGATCTGAAAGTTGGAACGAGGATGTGCCAATCATAAAAGCTGTGTCTATCAGATTTCCAGTGGCAATTCCATTATGGAGCATCAAGGCAAAAAGCGTGGTAGCGGAGTTGGATTGCTTTCATCACACATTTTGTGCAACCCAGACAAATTCAGTCAGGCCAAGGGTCTAATTTTATGGCTAGGCTGTTTAAAGAAATCATGGATATCTTAGGCAGACAACATTTTAAATCTACTGCATGTCATCCTGAATCGCAGGGAGAATTAGAAGGATGGCATCTGACCCTGAAGACTATGTGAAATCGTAATATCAGGATTACTAGAATGATTGGGAAAAACATTTCCCATTCGTATATTTTGCCATTTGAGATGTATCAAACGAATCTACTCAATTTCCTCTCATTGACTTAATATTCAGAGATGAAGTGAGAGGCGCTTTGAAATTAATTCAAGAGAAATTTACAGGACCAAATTCAGAGATCGCACACTTGCATTATGTATTGGAGGTGATGGAGAGATTAAATCGGTTAGGGGATTTAGCTAAGCATCACCTGAGGAGGGCTCAGTGTAGAATGAATCAGGTGGCAGATAAAAGCTCTGAAATTCGGGCCTTTCCTCGTGGGGATGACGTATTAGTATTGATACCAATGGTAGGAAATATTTCAAAGACAGGTTTAGTGGTCCCTACCAAATTGAGAAAAAAAGTTGAGTCATGTAAACTATCTGGTAAAGTTGCCAAGTAGGAAAACTAAAAACTGTTCTGGGTATTTCATGTGAACGCATCGAAACCTTATCAGAGTAGAGAGAAGGAATTGGAGAGACAGATGTTATTTACTGCCTCGCAGAGTGAGGTATCATACCCAGATGTTGTAGAATTTGATTTATCTCAAAGTACATTAAGCAATGAGGAAGTCCTCGAGGAGTGGGATAGGTTAATGAACAATCTGCATCAGGAGCAAAGCACATAGTTGAAAGGTTTGTTGCAGATTGCATGAGGATATATTCAGGAATATGATGGTGAAGACTAATATTATTGTGTATGATTTAGAAGTAGGGAATGCTGTTCCAATAAAACAACATCACTTCTGGCTGAATCATTTCAAATCCATACAGGTCCACAAGGAAGTGGATGCAGTTGAACCGAGTCAGAGCAAGTTGAGTTCATTATCATGTTAGTTCCCAAACCTGATGGAACTCAACGATTTTGTGTCGAAAATCAGAAGGTCAACGCCATAACAAAAAAAAGGATCTCATATCCAATACGAAGACTGGAGGATTCTACAGAGAAAGTTAGAAAAACCTGTTATGTCACATTGTTGGACTTACTGCACGGTTATTGACAGGTAACTTTATCAGAGAAAGGGAAAAAAACTTTAACCCAAAATGGGCAATATCAATTCAAAGTGATGCCCTTTGGAACGTAGAATGCACCAGCTACATTCCAAAGACTCATGAACAGAGTTATGGCTGGTTTACAGTCTATTTGGATGATGTAGTGATCTTTAGTGAGTCATGGAAAGATCACATGGTATAGTTTGTGGAGCTCTTTGAACGATTATGAAAAGCAAAACACGTAATAAACATAAAGAAAGTTAAATTAGCCAAAGCAGAGGTGACATTCTTGTGATATAACACCAGTCAAGGAAGGTTGACTCGGAGGAATGCAAGGATGAAGGCCATAGAGGAATTTCTACATCCGCCTCGAAAAAAGAGGTGCATCAATTCGCTGGACGATGTGGATTCGAACAGAAGTTTGTTCCAAACCTCAGCAGTGTAGTGACACCACTAAAACATTTACTGAAGAAGATTGCAATATTTCGGTGAATAAAACAATCCCAGGAGGCATTTGTCCATTGAAAATCAGTATTACCCACCACACCAGTTTTAGCTACACCAAACTATTTGAAACTCTTCAAATTTGCCATTGACGCTAGTAACAGAGGGGTTTGAGCTATACTGCTTCAGAAGGATGATCATGGAACTGAATGGCTAGTTGGTCACTTTGCAAAGAAACACAACCCCCACCAGAGAAAATGCTCTACGATCGAAAACGAATTATTGATTCTGGTACTGGCTTTATAACATTTTAAAGTTTATGTGATGACAAATTGTTCGTAGACGGTTGTGTACATGTTCCCAAATCATCTTACATAATTGGACCGATACAAGACAAGACTGTGAGACGGTTTCGTTGAAGTCTTATTTCAGAAACTTTTAATTTACAAATCATATGTTGTTGTGGCTCATAATAATGCAATAGCAGCTTCGTTATTGCAAATTTAATGGATAAAGCATAGACAAAATTAAACAGATGCCAATGTTAATTGTGTGTATTTGATTGCAATAGGGGTTAAGGTCTAAAAAAAGAAGGCATGTTTTCATTATTATGGTTCATTTGTACTGTACCTCTAATAGAGAGTGAAAGTTAATTTGGTAGTGCGAGTTTGCAGGCAGCTGTCATGTGACGGACTAGCCATTTCAGAGTATACGGGAACATTTGTCTGCGATGTTCACAACAGTTCGAATTATACCAATCAATTTAAATTATGCTCCAGGATACCAAAGCCCAACCAAATCTGAACTTTACTGCTGTGACAACATTGAACTAACGAGATAATTTGATATTTGGGGGGAAAAATGAAATTGGAATTTTCGAGTATTAGCCAGAGAGAGATCAATCTGCCATCGAAAGAAGGGCTGTTATTCAAAACACTCTCTATCAAAGGAAGCCTTTTCATACGAAGCATCTTGGCAGCAAAAGACCGAATACGACCCGGGAGATTCATAATTTATAAAAGACAGCAGCTTCCTGGATTTGAAAACTAAGTTGACATAGTTTTGATAGGGGAGTTTATTGCATCAGTATATTGTTGTGGAGTGAGGAGTAGCTAACAAATATTTAAAAGAATGGAGGTTTATTGTTGTAAATAGTTACTGTATAATGTTCACTTTTCAAGTTAAAGAATAAATTTATATTTTTAATTTAAATAGTGGAATTTGCAGAGTTCTCTGTCACTCACACTTTAACAGATTATGAGGCGATTTGAGTTTGTCTGTGTGTTTGGTTTAAAAACAGACAGATTCACTGCAGTGTTGTAACATGGTCCCAAGGAGGTTCATGATAGAGTAACTACTAACAACATAATTTGCAGAAAGCTATAACTCACAAAATATTGGGCCCATGGCCAGTATCCAATTACAATATAAATGCTGTATGGAATCATGGAGAATTTTCCGACAATTAAATTGGCACAGCCTCCACTGAAAATAAAGTAGCCTTTAATTCTCTGTTGAATGCAATAGAAAATATTACAAGATTACTTACAATTATGGTTACCAAGCTTAATGATTCTGTTATAATCAAAATGAAGATGAATTCATCCGTGTTGTAAAAAAACTTCGTCTTTCAGTATCAAGCAAACCAATTAGGCTACTGAAACGACCTCATAAGCTTTTAACTATAAATTGCTTCGAAATTGGAAGACAATTTCCTGTCTTAGCTTAATTGTATAGACACAAGATACCTATCTGAATCACAAATGCTTTCTACTAGTTTTCAGTTATTAAAGGTGGCTACATTTATTAATTTGAGTTGTTAAAATTCATGTATCAACAGAAAATAATCAATGAAACTCATTCATTGAAGAACAGGTGCACCAGTGACAATCGACCCTCACAAAAATTGAACACCTTGAGCAATAAAATCCAATCAGCTCTCAGACATAGGCAGATGAGAACATAATGTTCAGAGTTCCAAGTAACGGAATAATTGAGAAATCTGAGATTGGATCACTTCATATTCATATATTCCACGTCTTCATTTTGTTTGTGATCTTCATTCAAGAGGGGACACACTAATGAGCTCGGATGGAGAACATGTCACTAGCAGCGATGGAAAGTCCATCTTGCATGATTTTAAGTGATGGATGGTCATTAGTGAATTCTTGCCAAAACGTCTGCCTGCAGAGAAAACACGCAACAGAATTTGAAAAGGAAGGATCATGCATATATTAACTAGCCTGAATATGAGATTGCTCTGTTTATGTGAATGAAAATAAAACCACCACAATATTTATGATGGTTTATCAGCAGGTTCAGTTCCTTTATTTCTCTGATCATGTAACTTGCACGTTTTCTGAGGACTGTGCTGTAAAGAAACCGAGGCTGATTCTTTTTCTTTCAGATGTTGTCATTGCTAAGTCGAAGTGAAAGTGCATGGCATTATTTAACGAATCATTACGAAAGCTGGCGCTATAAAATTACCCGACATCCCAATCATGTATAAATAAATATCTAATTAAGTAATGTTACACCGATGAAAACTTTCAGGAGGAACAAGCAGAGACAGAAACAGAAATTTCTGGAAAAACTCAAAAGATTTGGAATCATCTCTGTAGATTAGTCAGGTTTAATGTTTCGGATTCAGCGATGCTCATTCAGATCAGAAGAGGTGGGTGTCGTCTTGTTTACATTGACATTCTTAACGCTAACATGTCATGAAGTATGTTTCAGGAATATTCCTCAACTGTAGTGTTTGGAATGAAATCAGACAAAACTGCGTGTTGTTTTTTCCATAGTTTTATTAACAAGAAAGGGAGAAAATATTGCACCATATACGATGGGCAACGGAAATGGGACCAATTTGAATATGGGCAAGTCAGTCAATATGGTACATTTAGATTTTCAGAAGGCAATTGACATGATGCAGCACAAAAAAACTGCTGCATAAGGTAATGCTGGACGGTGTTATGAGTAATGTATTAGCATGCACAGAGTATGGTTAACCAAAAGGAAACAATGAGTGATGACTGGTTGGCGACCAGTGGTATAACTCAGGTGTCATTTGTGCAATTATTCACAAATTATGTAGATAATATGGAATTGGGGGTCCAAATGTAGTATGTCAAAGTTCGCAAATGAAACAGAGATGAGTGGCAAGGCAGAGTTTACAGAGAGCATTGAAAGTCTGCAGAGGTTTATGGACAGATTAAATGACTGGGTAAATATATGAATCAGAACGTTGGCTAAAATGAGGTCGTCCATTTTGTTAGGAATAATAACAAAATGATGTATTACTCAAATGGTGAAAAACTGCAGTATGCTTCTGTGCAGATGAACATGTTGTTTTGCAGACGCTGCACGTTATGAAGTAGGCAAATTGAATATTGTGTTTAATTGCTCGATGGTGGAGTTTAAAAACAGGAATGTGTTGGATACTGGCGAGGTGAAATCTATAATAATGTACGCAGGTTTGGTCTCCTTACTTGAGAAAGAAAATATAAGCATTCGAAGGGATGCAGAGGAGTTTCACCACATTGACTCTAGATTTCAGAGAGTTGTCTTCTGAGGCGAGATGGTGTAGAATGGGACTTGGCTCACTGAAATATCGAGAATTGAGGGATTAATCCTATAGCAACATATAAAGTATGAAGTAGGTACTTAGGATATTAGCAGGGAAGTTGTTTCCAATAATGGGTGAAACGAGAAGTGGGGACTATATTTACAAAATAAAGAGCAGCAGATCTAGTGTCAAGTTGAGGAGGAACGTCTTAACCCAAGGGATAACAATTGAATCGGTATTGATCAACATAACAAACAACATATTTCAATATTTGAGCACGGTTTGTGCAAAATTATTGCTTTTCAATCGCCTCTGTGAGTTTTTGTTTTACGTTTCTAGTTGCATTGACTATCTGTACCGAACTAAGATCAGAACTACCACCATATTTACTGTGTGAAAGAGATATAAAGAGGAGAAAATGAAATCAGACTTGTCAAATAAAATATCAGTTTCACTATTTAGACATTAGGATATATAGTGATGATACTGCCACTTTAAATGAAAATTTTCCCTGTTTTTTAAAGAGTTTGTAAAGGCAGAAGTACCAAACTAACGACTGAAGAAGGCTTTAGTAAACAACGTGTCTTTTTAATAGTTGGAACAAAGGAAACAGTCTTAATGGATGTGGCGAACTCTCACAGACCAGGCATTCGGACAGATGCTGTTTGGAGTGTCAGACAATTTGACTCTTCAGTGAATGATTCCTTGCTATTAATTTCTCTGAAATCTTTCTTGATTCTGTTTTCTCCTGGATTTGAGAACTGCACGTAAGAATGTGTCAGAATTTGTCTGAAGTTTTGACAAGGGGTGTGTTTATGGGATATTACTATGTTGGAGGAATTAACATTATGTAATGTATCAATTAATTGGTTAAGTTCTCCAACACTTACATGATACTGAAATCCTCTTTTCTTTGCATTGTATACATACCATTTAAACATGTATGTTTTGTTTAACAACGAGAAGTTAGACAAGCCACATCTGGAGCAAGCAATTCATATATACCTTTAAAATATTATAAAAAAGTTAGGATTTGGGCTATCCCGTTAAAATAGTTTGAGGGGATCTGGTCTAATCAGGAACTAATTGTGGTATCTTGTTCCGATCGAAATATGTTTTTGCAAGTTGGGTTTAAGATTGTTGCACTTCGTGTTGAGGAGTGGTATGTGTTAGCGTCTTCTGTATCAAGTTTTGTATTCAGTTACTTTAAACAGATTGTGCCTTGAGGAGTGATGGCTCTTTCAGTCACTATAAGTTTTCTGGGGGGGAAGAAGTGATTTCAGGAATTTTACAAAATGTGAACAAAGCAAAACTGTTGAACTTAGTGGACATGCTGGAATTACGATTGCTTGGTTTGCAAGAAAAGGGCAGGTAGTTCCAGCAAAAGCTTGACATTCATAATTCCTGGAAATGGCATCGATATCTTTGGAAAAGTAGCTTGAACAAGAAAAGGACATGAAAATGCTTGAATTATGATTAAAAGCTGGGAAAAGGAAAAATCATAACAATTCGAATTTCAGAAGTATGCAATGAGAGAGGAATCTCAATGAAAAAGGGCGGATGTGAAGGTAATATGTAGGCTAACTGACGAGGATACTGAGATGAAAAATAAAACATAATCATGAAGGACCTAAAAGGAATCTATTTAAATATATCCAAGCATTGCCTAAACTGGATGAGAAGGATGCAGAAGCCTTTTCATTCACTTTCATTTCAAGAAGTGCACATTCCAATGAAGGTGTCGCTGACTATGTGAGTATTGTGGATCAAAAATATTGAGAGGGAGAGTTAGTGGAATATATGCCTCACTATCAGAGGAGGTATCTGGGAGTATTTGGATGTGACAAAAGCCATCTTAAGTCCATATGAGCCAACTTTCCAGTAATTTAAGGAGTGTACCTTGTCAAACATATGGCTATTTTGGAAGAGGGTGGCATGGTGACCCAGTGGTTTGTACTGCTGCCACACAGTACTGAGGAACCCGTTCGTTTCCACCATCAGGCAGTTGTCTGTGTGGAGTTTACACGTTCTTTCTTTGTATTCTGCCAGGTGCTCCAATTTAGACTCACAGTCCAAAAGTATGAAAGTTGGCAGAGTAACTGAAGCTAAATTAACTGACCATAGTGTTCGACGATATGTAGGTTTAGTGAATATACGTATACGGAAGGGATGAGTGTGAGTCAGATGATGTTCATCGAGTCATTGTAGACTCAATGGGCCAATGGACTGTTCCATCACTTTATGGACTCTGTAAATTTCAAAAATTCATTTCCCGAAGTAGTGAGAACTCACCTGCAAGAGGAGAGGGTTAAAACTGCAAGATGAGCTGTTGAAATGACCAATGTTAACGAGTTAGTTCATAAATGAAAAATTGACTTCTGACGTTAATTTCAATCTGCATGGGATAGAAATTGGAGAAAAGAGATGTTACAATACGTAGATAAAACCTTCTGCTAATTAAACTAAACACCCAGAAAAGCATACCTCGCCTTGTAATCTGGTCGAGTGATGGAGACCTCATAATTTCCACTATTAAGAAAACAAATCAATTTGTTTTTAACTCTAAAAGTGAATATTAAACAACAACTGCTTACAATCTGAAACTTCATTTGTCTTAACTGCTTGATATCTGCCTCCAAATCTACAACAGTATACTGTTCCAATAATAACAGCATTAAAATTACATCAGCTTAATTTCATAAACCACACAGTGGCTGTCATTTCAGATGTTTTGTTTCCTCTGTTTTTAGATCTCTCTGGGTCATCTTTGGTCTTTTGCTGCAAAGTTGTTTCATATGAAAAAAGGTACCTTTGGTAGAGAATGTTTTTCTGGCAGTTACTCTGTTTCTGGCAGTTGGTCTCTCACTCTCTGACTAGCTCTGCTTCTTTATACCCCAAATATCCAATCATTTCATTTGTTCAATGTTTTCAAAACGGCAATTTCAAAATTGGTTGGATTTTAGTATCCTTGGGCATAAGTTAAACTTGAGAGTTTGTTGCTGGAAAAGCATAGCAGGTCAGGAAGCACCCGAGGATCAGGAGAATCTACGTATCTGGCGTAAATCCAACATCAGTCCTTCACATAATTTAAATGGACTGGACAAATTTGAATGATTGTCAACGTAGAAAAAAAAAACAGGTTTTTCTCACATCCGAAACGTTACACATTTTCAGTTTGCCAGTACATTCTGAAACTGTTAGTCAGTCATACGACAGGTGCCTGCAAGCTCTCAGAGCAAACAGCATTCATTCTCTCTTAAAGGTACAGTACATACCATCAACCTCAACGACATATCCTCAGGTGGCAAGCAAAAAGGAGATCACAACGAAGATATTGAAGGTAGTCTATCACAGCATGAATGGGAAATTCATGAGGCTCAGGTTTTTTAACTGGAATAACCACAGATAACCATTGTTTTGTTGGTTTAGAAAAAGAAAAGTACTGGAAACATGAATGTTGAGAAATAGGATTAGCCAACGCGTTTTGTTTAACTCGTCAAGGAAACTAGACTGGAAGCTCAAAAGCTGCAACAAAATTAGCACTTTGTCAGCTTTTATTTGCGAAGCAAGTGCCAGATCACGTTAAACCATTGACCTGCGAGCATAAGGTTTACCTATATATGTCAGGAGGTCCAAGGGGGAAAAAAAACTGTTTTAAGAGACATAAATGCATGTCAATCTGTGCTTGTTGAAGGATGAACAGATATGTAACTCTGAAGGATTATTGCCAGGAAATGTGGTAATATGTGGAATTCATGATCAGACGAGAAGGGCTACGTTATGTCAAATGAGATTGCAGTGTTGGGCAAAAAGTTAGAAATGGTGGTAAAACTACTCATGACTCCAGTAATGCAAGTTATCGTTGGTAATAATATAACTGGATTATAGGCAGGAGTGCTGTCCACTGTGGTTCAGGAAACAGTGGAACACAAGGCAGCTAAGCATATCAGAGAACATATATTCTCGGACTTTTTTTGATTGTTTAATAACAAAATCACAAAGCCACACATGGATTCACGAAGAGAAATTAAATAAAAAAACAAAGATAAGCTAGGTAAAATATAATTATCAGAGACCACGTTTGATCAAACGTGAAAGAAAAAAAAATGTAAAAACAGGAACAGATAGCGGAAAACGTGGATTTTTTTTTACTTCAGTCACCAGACAATTTTAAGGATGTGTCATCATTTAGGTTTCAGCCATAGTAATGGTCCAAAAAAACAGATGGTAACCAATGATTAGATTGCCACAAAGTCAATATAATTACAAAGTCTTATTCGTACCCTATTTCGCACTTGAAACACTGTGTTGAGAAGATGGGACAAGAAATTAACATTTAAAAGTTCGACTTACTTAGTGGATATACGCAAGACGATTTCAGCTTTCATGACACTCAACGGATTATACAAATTAAATAACACGCCATTTCGTATGAAAAACGGGCCAGACACATTTCAAAGACTAACTAATAGCATCATTTCTGGATGAACCGATTGTGTGATACACGTTGACCACCTGCTGACTTTTAATTACAAATGAAAGGAACACTTGCAATATTTATTGAAATTGTTCAATGGCCTTCGGCAGGCAGGCTTGGTGAAGAAGAGATTCATAAAGGCCCAAGTCACAGGCTCCTGGACCAGGTCATTGGACATGGACAGATTGCCCTACCAGATGTGTAAACAAAAGTTATTGGGGATTTTCCCATACCATGGACAAACAAGACAGTGTAAATGTTCTTACATTGAGGGTGTTTTGTCAGAAGGCTGTCCCAAAAAAAATAGAAGTGTGGTTGTTCCACTGACTTACATGGCGAACAAGTTCAGAACATTTCAGTGGACGGTGGACTGTCAGGAAGGCATTTACAGCCTGTAAGCTCACTTACACACTGCCCCAGTAATGTATCTGAGATAACTGTATATACTGATCAAAACCCATTAAAGGTTTTGGAGAAATCTAACGACAAATTACCAAATTTTCAAATTGAACCTTATTATTGCACCATTCAATTTGAACATTATGCATGTGGCAAGACAAGAAAGTCTAGTTGTCGATGTGTTTTTGCGATTTTAGAACATAGAACATAGAACATAGAACATAGAACATAGAAAAATGCAGCGCAGTACAGGCCCTTCGGCCCTCGATGTTGCGCCGACCAAAGCCTACCTAAACTACACTCGCCCAATAACCTCCATATGCTTGTCCAATGCCCGCTTAAATGACCATAAAGAGGGAGAGTCCACCACTGCTACTGGCAGGGCATTCCATGAACTCACAACCCGCTGAGTTACAAATCTACCACTAACATCTATCCTATAAAAACCACCCCTTAATTTAAAGCTGTGTCCCCTAGTAACAGCTCACTTCATTAGCGAAAAAAGGTTCTCACTGTCAACCCTATCTAAATCCCTAATTTGATCTAGAAAGATGGAGGTATTCAATGGCGGAATGAAAGAGACTGAACTATAATGTAATCGTGAATGATAACATGCTTAGAGTCAATGTAATGTACTTTACAGTAAGACCAAGGCTTTTATAAATGACGCCTTTTATTTGCATGTTTAACACATCCTGAATGGGGAAGGCATGAAGATCTTGGCATTTTAAAAGGTCAATTTGTCCTCAGATGTTTTGAACAGATTTTGGAAAGGGAGACCTACAGAACTAGCTACTGAAGGAAACTGAAGTAAATGTGTGAGGTCTTCACTGTCTTTAGGTAAAAACAATGCCTGCAGATGCTGGAACAGAGAGTCTAGATTAGAACGGTGCTGGAAAAGCACAGCAGTTCAGGCAGCATCTGAGGAGCAACCTTCTCTTTAGTTTGATACAATATAAACTGCCTGAATATATGCAGACGCTCTCATAGACTGAGCACTCTTATTTTTTTCTTCAGCAGTCAGAATCTGTTTGGGGTTTGACAAGCGTCGGAGATTCAGTGAATGATTCATAGCTGCAAATTTCTCTGAAATCTTTCTGGTCACGGTTTTCTCCTGGATTGGGGAAGTGCAGGTAAGAAGCTGTTTCTGAATTTGTTGTTTTACCAAGGGGTGTGTTAATGGAACTTTATTGTATTGGAAAGTTAATTACTGGTAGGTACTGCAGCTAGTATTCGGATAAATGTTTCAATAATTATGTAGTTTTAAATTCTTCTTTATTTCGTTTGTATTTAACCATAACAGTTGTAAAATGCTGAACATCTAGTAGTCCCAGGACCTGTTTGTCCTCGGCGGAGTTGGGAGGCGGGTATGGTTGAGTTAAAGTGTTCAGCCACAGGGTGGTAGAGTTGGTTCGTGCATGTGTCCCGGAAATGTTTTCTGAAATGAACTGTAAGCGGGCGTCCTATCTCCCCAATGTAGAGGACATCACATCGGGTGCAGCAGATGCAGTGGATGGTGTGTGAGGAAGTACAGGTAAATTTCTGTCGGATGTGCAAAGATCCTTTGAGGCCTTGGGCGGAGTTGAGGTGAGAGGTTTGTGCACAGATTTGCCCTTCTTGAGGTGCTAGCGGTAGTGGAGAGCATGCGGTGGGTGCTTGTATGTATACATTATTTACATGACATGCATAGCAACAAATTCAGATACAGATTCTTACCTGTACATACACACAAATATATGTACAATATATCAATATTTTCCCTTCTGTTCTATATTTTTCAACTGTATTCAAATAAAACATTACTGTCAAAATACTGGTGTGTGTATCAACATATGATTAGGTGAGGAACTCCTCAACGATATTAAATTAAAGGTAAAAAAGGTGTTCCAAATCCATGTTAGCGATTTTCTGTATGCTGCTGATGCTACACCATTTGGGTAGCCAAAAGACAGGTTATAAAGACTCAGCACGTCATGACATGACGCCTATGATGTTTACTCACAAAATCAAATTCAAGAAAACAGGGACAAATTTGCGTATCTCCTCAAATGTTCAGATTAAAGAAACATCACTGAAAACAATTGTCAATTTTTGCTTCCTGATCCATGTGCAGAGAGAAACATTCTCCTACTGACAAACTCAGGACACAGAAAAATGCAACTTTGGCACCCTCTCAGATCCGATAGGAAGACAAAAAAAAAATCAATCTGAATTACATAACTGATAGTGGTGATTACAGGAGTTGTGCGTTCAGCCATTTTGATAACCAAAGTGATAGTGGCAGTATAGCAGCAATCAGGCTCCTGAACTTTGTGCTTGACGGTTCTTTTGTTTGTCCACATTTCTTTTTATAGTAGTGATTTTTCTCTCATTGCAATCTGCTTGATCGCAGCCTTGCACAGTTAGTTAAAATAGATTTCATCCTCAAAATGGCTGAGCCGAATTCCCTCTGTGTCAATGGTATTAGAATTTCTCTTTGCACGTTTACTTGTTCAGACTTAATCATAAATGGAATAATTCATTTCACCTCACGTCCTTGGTTTTTCTAGGATACATCCCACTTTCTAGGATTCATCTCATTTTTTGAGTGGGAGCAGCAGCGGAGGTAAGGTGAACCAGGAAGGCTACAGCTAAGGTAAGATATATTTTTGGTAGTGGCCAGCGGTGTTTTTCCAGTACAGTAGGAGCGGGAGCAGCGGTGGAAGTGACGCGTACCAGAGGGGCTGCCGGGAAGGAAAGTAAGTGACCATATATATTAGCAATGTGGCTAAACTGGAGGCACTACTCCTGTATGTTCTCCCACCCGCCCGCCTCCTCTAACCAAGTTAATAAGGTATGGATCATTCCTAAACTTCCTTTAATGAATATAAATTTATTGCTTGATTTTATAGCAATTGAATTCAGCTTTCTTGTTTAGTATTGTGTTGGTTGTCAGATAAGTGCGGTATGGATGTTAGGGCAGCTGTTTGCTGCTCCTGCAGAATGTGGCAAGTGAGAGACATGACATCTGCGAGAATTGCACCCAATTCCAGCTCCTTGAAAACCATGTTAGGGAATTTAAACTGTAGCTGGATGAACTGCGGTTCATTCGGGAGGCTGAGGGCGGTAATTGAGAGAAGTTACCGGCAGTTGTTCACTCCTGAGGCTCAGAGCAAGGATAGATGGGTACAGTCAGAGGGAGGAAAGGGGACAGACAGACAGTGCAGAGATCACCTGTGGACATTCCCCTCAGCAATAAGTATATCGTTTTGGATACTGCTGGGGGTGGGGGGTGCCGGGGGTGGGGGGGGGGGGGGGGGGGGTGTGTGGAGAAAATGACCTACCAGAGGAAAGCCATAGTCGTCAGTTCTCTGGCGCTGAGCCTGACACTGTGGCCCAGAAAGGAAGAAGGCAGAGTATAAAAGCGCCATTGGTAGTAGACTCGATTGTTAGGAGAATTGACAGAAGATTTTGTGGTCAGGATCTGAATTCCCGGAAGGTATGTTTCCTCCCTGGTGCCAGGGTCCGGGACATCTCCGATCAGGTGTACAAGATTCTGAATGGGGAGGGCGAACCGCCAGAAATCGTGTTACATATTGGCACCGATGATATAGCCAGGAAAAGAATTGAGGATATAAAAAGTGATTTCAGGGAGTTAGGGTGGAAGCTGCAGAGCAGGACGGACAGAATAGTGTTCTCAGGTTTACGACCAGTGTCACGTGATAGCGAGGCGAGGAACAGGGAGCGGGCGCAGCTTATCACATAGCTGTGCAGCTGGAGTCGGAGGGAGGGCTTCAGATATGTAGATATTTGGGATGCCTTCTGGGGAAGGTGGGACCTGTACATGAAGGATGGGTTGCAACTGAACTGGAAGGGGACCAATGTCCTGGGTGGATTGTTTGCTAAGTGGTTCAGGAAGGTTTAAACGATTGTGGCAGGGGGTGGGAACCTGAGCTATATACCAGTGGTGAGAGTTGATGGAGATAAGGCAATAGCAAGAGTTAGTGCAGCCAGTGGCAAGGAATTTCCTGAGAAAGAACCAAGAGATCGGTTAAAGTGTGTTTGCTTTTATGCAAGGAGGATCAGGAATAAAAGTGATGGGCTCAGAGCGTGGATTAGTACCTGGTGCTATGATGTTGTGGCCATACCAGAGCGGTGGATGTCGCAGGGACAGCAATGGTTGCAGGATGTTGCAGGGTTTAGAACATTTAAAAAGAATAGTGAGTGGGTAAAAAGAGGAGGGGATGTAACACTGCTAATCAGAGAGGGTATTACAGCTACAGAAGTTACCATTGTCGAGGAGGGTCTGCCTACTGAGTCAGTATGGGTGAAAATTAGGAACAGTAAGGGAGCAGTCACCTCATTAGGGGTTGACTACAGTCACACTCTCCACCCCCTCCCCCCCCAACCCCTCTCCCCCAGTAGCAGCAGGGAGATTGAAGAAAGCATAGGTCGTCAAATTTTGGAAAAGTGTGAATGTAGTAGAGATGTTGTAATGAATGACTTTAACTTTCCCAATACTAATTGGAATCTCCTTCGAGCACATGGTTTGGAAGGAGCTGTTTTTGTAAGGTGTGTTCAGGAGGGTTTCCTAACTCAGCACGTTGACTGGCCTACGAGGGAAGAGGCCATTTTGGATTTGGTGCTCGGAAATGAGCCAGGGCAGGTGTCAGATCTTGCGGTGGGAGAACATTTTGGTGATAGTGACCACAACTGCCTCACATTCGACATAGCTAAGGAGAAGGAGAGAAGCAGGCGCAATGGGAGGATATTTAATTGGGGAAAAGGAAACTATGATGCTATCAGACGTGAGTTGGGAAGCGTAGACTGGGAGGAATAATTCCATGGAAAGGGCACTATAGATATGTGGAGACTGTTTGAGGAAATATTGTTGCAAGTGATGCATAAATGTGTTCCTCTGAGACAGGCAAGAAGGGCTAAGAGAAAGGAGCCTTGGATGACGAGAGTGGAGGAGCTTCTTGTTAAAAGAAAGAAGGCAGCTTACGTAAGGTGGAGGAAGGAAGGGTCTTGTTCAGCTATTGAGGATTACAGACTGGCGAGGAAGGAGCTCAGAAAAGTTCTGAGGAGAGCCAGGAGGGGTGCACGAAAAAGTCTTGGCAGGAAGGTTTATGGAGAATCCAAAGGCATTTTACACGTATGTGAGGAATAAGAGAATGATCAAAGAAAGAAAGTGCCCTTCAGGGATAGCATAGGGAACTTGTCTATTGAGTCTGAGGAGGGAGTGGAAACCCTAAATGAGTTTTTTGCTTCTTTTTAAAGAAAATGACCTTGTACTGAATGAAACCATGGAGGGTTAAGGTAAGCATGCTGGAACGGATAGATTGAGGAAGCTGGTGTGCTGAAAATTTGGATAAAACATTAAGGTTGACAAGTCGCTAGGGCCAGACCAGATTTGACCTCGGTTGTTTTTGGAAGCGAGAAATGTGATTGCTTAGCCGCTTGCAAAGATCTTTGCATCCTCGCTCTCCACCGGAGTCGAACCTGAGGACTGGAGGGAGGCAAATGTAATTCCTCTCTTCAAGAAAGGAAATAGGGAAATCCCTGGCAATTACAGGCCAGTCAGTATCACATCTGTCGTCTGCAAGGTGTTCGTAAAGATTGTGGGGGATACGATTTATGACCATCTGGAAGAGCTTGGCTTGATTAGATGCAGTCAGCACGGCTTTGCGAGGGGCAGATAATGCCTCCCAAATCTTATTGAATTCTTTGACGATGTTACTAGACAAGTTGATGAGGGTCTATCGGTGGATGTGGTGTATGTGGACTTCAGCAAGGCATTTGATAAGGTTCCCCATAGTAGGCTCGTTCAGAAGGTGAGGAGGAATGGCATACAGGGAACTTCAGCTGTCTGGATACAGAATTGTCTGGTTGACAGAAGACAGCGAGTGGTATTGGAAGGAAAGTATTCTGCTTGGAATCAGTGGTGAGTGCTGTTCCACAGGGGTCTGTTCTTGGGCCTCTACTCTTTGTAATTTTTATCAATGACTTGGATGAGGAGATTGAGGGATGGGTTAACAAGTTTGCAGACAACACAAAGATTGGAGGTGTCATTGACAGGATGACATTGACAGGCTGCAGCATGACATTGACAGGATGCAGAGATGGGCTGAGAGGTGGCAGATGGAGTTCAACCTGGATAAATGCGAAGTGATGCATTTTGGAAGGTCGAACTTGAAAGTTGAGTACAAGATTAAAGACAGGATTCTTGGCAATGTTGTGGAACAGCGGGATCTTGGTGTGCAGGTACATAGATCCCTTAAAAGTGTCACCCAAGTGGACAGGGTTGTTAAGAAAGCATTTGGTGTTTTGGATTTCATTAACAGGGGGATTTTGTTTAAGAGTCATGAGATCTTGTTACAGCTCTCTAAAATTTCAGTTAGACCGCAGTTGGAATACTGTGTCCAGTTCTGCCCCCCCCAATTATTGGAAAGATGTGGATGCCTTGGAGAGGGTTCAGAGGAGGTTTACCAGGATGCTGTCTGGAAAGGAGGGCTTATCTTACGAAGAGAGTTAAAAATTACACAATACAAGGTTATAGTCCAACAGGTTTAATTGGAAGCACACTAGCTTTTGGAGCGACTCTCCTTCATCAGGTGATTGTGGAGGGCTCGATTGTAACACAGAATTTACAGCAAAAGATTGCAGTGTGATGTTACTGAAATTATACATTGAAAAATTGATTGTCTTAAAATTAAGCCTTTCATCTGTTAGAATACAGTGATAGTTTCACTTCATTCATGTGTAAGTCACAAAAACCTTTTTTTTAAGTTGCATTCTCGGGTTAGCTGTTAACAATGGTGATAGCTAGACAATATGTTCAAGGTGGTAGCCCCCTGTGTTCTCTGTCTATGACCTGATGTTTAGATTGATTCTAATCTAAAAAGTGAGATAACAGTGTTTTACGTAAATTCATGCAGTTTTTGAGCTCAGAGTTCTACATAAATGCATGCAGTTTATGAGCAAAGTGAAATTTAACTCTGTAAGTACAAATTCACCCCCAATATATATGTGTGCATGTGGGTCTTTGTCTGTCTGTCTGTGTGTGTGCGTCTGGGGTGGGGGTTGTGAGTGTAAGAATGTGGGTGTATGTGTGTGTGTGTGTGTGTCGTGGGTGCAGAGTGTCTTAAGTCTGTGAGGGGGTGCATATGTGAGTGTGGGAGTGTGTGTGTCTATAAGGGTGTGTGAGGGTGTCTGTGCGCGCGTCTGTGTGTACCTGTGTCCGTGTGTAAGTGAAAGTGTGTGTGTGTAGGAATATCTCTGTGTGTGTAGTACAATGGTGGTCACCTGTAATGGTGGTGCACCATCCCATAGAACGAATCACTTCAATGCGAGTCTATGGCCCAATATACAGAAATCACCTACAAGAAGATTGCAATCCAAATCATTCTTAGGAAGAGAGATTGACTGAGCTCGGACTTTTTCCATTGGAAAGAGGAAGGAAGACAGGGGGTCTGGTGAGTTGTACAAGATAATGAGAGGCATAGATAGAGTTGATAGCCTGAGACGTTTTCCCAGGGCAGAAATTGTTAGCACGAGGGGTCACAGTTTTAAGCTGTTTGGCGAAAAGTATAGAGGGGATGTCAGAGATGGATTCTTTACCCAGAGTTGAGAGCATGAATGCGTTTCCAGCAGCAGTTGTGCAAGCGAGGTCATTAGGGATATTTAAGGGACTGCTGGACGTGCATATGGTCATAGACATTTGAGGGTTCATACATTAGCTTTAGCTTACATGAGGATCAATGGTCGACACAACATTGTGTGCTGAAGGGCCTGTTCTGTGCTGTACTTTTCTATGTTCTATCCCCATCATCTGTTGCTGTTTGCAAGTTGCCAAATTGAGATTAATATTCATATATACACGTCACAATACTTTATTTTGTTGACAGTGACGAATAGCTAATCAAGTAAGTCGTTTAATGAAAACGAATATTAAATTAAGGAAAAAAATGAAATGGGAGTCATGCCTTGACAGCGTTCCTCTCTCGATGCTACAAAACCCAATCCCAAGTCAAACATTCATTTCATGATGGATATTAAAGTGATACTTTGACCAAACCCATTGATTATCAGTCTGTAACTACATCCGTACACCTGACGGACTTCAGCAAGAATAGCAGAGTCTCCCGGTCAGCCATCCCGTAGAACGAATCACTTCAATGCGAGTCTATGGCCCAATATCTAGAAATCATCTCCCCTTACTGTCTGTAAGTCAATCCATAATTCATGGCTGCATATTCCTTGCTAAATATCAGAGACTGGCAATAAACACATTGGCATTTCTTAAGATTTGTTATCAGGCAGAATTCAGAGACAAGGAATAAATGGATCATTCTGTCATTGCCAGACTGTGAATAAGGTAGGAGGACAAAGATCTTTACATATGTCAGGACACAACATATATAAATGATTTGGACGTGGGAACCAAATCTAATTTTCCAAATATGCAGAAGGCACAAATCAACATAGTGAATTTCTTTTCGAGGCAGATGTAAAATATATTCAGGATAATTTGACAGGAGTACTAGTAGAGAAGAACAAGTCTACTAATATATGAAATTTATATATTGGAGTATATCAAAATTGATAAGAAGAATAGATGCCCAGAGTACTCCACAAATGGTGGGAGCTTGGAAATGCTTGGTAAACAACGAATGGTGTTCGATGGTGTCATCGAATCAAAGAGATATATAGCACAGAAACTGATCCTTCAGTCAACTCATCCAGATATCCCAATCTAATCTGGTCCCATTTGTCAGCATTTGGCCCATATCCATATAAACGCTTCCTATTCATACACCTTTTAAATGGTATAATTGTACTAGCCTCCACCACATCTTCTGGCAGTTCATTCCATACGTGCATCACCATATGCATGAAAAAGTTCTCTATTAGGTTTTTTTTACATCTTTCCCTTCTCACACTGAACCTATACCCTATAGTTCTGGACTTCCCCACATAGGGAAAAAAAACTTGTCTGTTCATCGTATCCATACCCCTCATGATTTTATAAACCTTTATAGGGTCACTCCTCAGCCTCTGACACTCCTGGGAAAACAGTCCCAGCCTATTCAGCCTCTCCCTACAGCTTAAATCCCCCAACTCTGGCAACATCCTTATAAATGCCTTCACGTTTCACAGGATAATTCCAATCGGAAGGAGACCAAAATTGAACACATGATCCATGATCCCAAAAGCTGTCTCACTGATGCCTTGTACAGCCTCAACGTTACCACCCAACTCCTACACTCGATGCTCTGCCTAATAACGGAAACCATGCAAAATGTCTTCTTCTGTCTCCTATCTACCTGTGGCTCTACTTTAAAGGAACTCTGAAACTGCAATTATGATTGTCAATGTATCTCTGAAAGCAAAACAAATAGATTAGGAATGCGAATAGAATGTTAGCTTTTGTAAAAATGGAATTTCAGTATAGATGTAATGAACTCTTGTTATATCCCTATGGGAGCTTGCTCAGAAATCACCTGGTTGACTGCATGTCTGGGTCTCCTTTACTCAAAACAATAATCTTTACTACAGAAGGAAATTTCCGTACACTTGATCTCGGGTTTACAGGACATTCCTCTGAAGAAAGGTTGTATAAAATTGATCCCTATTCTGTCGAATTTTGAAGAACAAGTCGCTATCTCGTTGAGCACTACAAATCTATAAGCAACCTCAAGAATGGCTGTAAATAGGCTTGTTCCTCTGGCTTGAGAGCCTTTCAACACCAAATGAGGAGAATATGTTCTTTTTTCAGAGGGTGAGGAAACTTTCCGATCTGTACCCCTTGGTACTGTGGAAGTGCAGCCATTTAAATATGTGTGTTGAAGATATGGAAAATAAAGTTTGATGCAGTTTTGCTTATCAGTAATGTGAAGGTTTACGTGTATTGTGTGAATAAAGGTCTTGATACTTTCAACCAATATTCTTTGCACCTTTAGCAGAGCAGACTTGACGGGCTGAATGACCTATTCTGGTTCATAGGTTCCTAAAACAAATGTACTTTTACAGAATGTAACATTTCAAAAAGGATTTAGTGTTAGTCACTGCATATTGGGAATTTTCCTAATGTTCTGATGGAAAAGCTAAATTTGTCAGAAAGTAGTGAAGAGGCAAAGAAGTAGTGAAGGAGATAGCGACTTTGCAGGAATGTGTTTAAGGAACTGAGTGAGAGATTGTCAACTCCGCACAAGCCTCATAGGTATCTATTATTTTAAATTAAAATTTTGAAATGGGTTCACTGTGAGTCTGTCGATTACATCAATTATGATTGAAAGCTGCTCCATGCGTGTTATAACAGTAAGCCAACTCACAGACAAACAATGATGTCAAGTCAGGGAGAATATAAAGCAAAATGGATGACCAAAGGTGCACTCCAAGTTATGACTGCACAATCTATAACTAATTATTGAAAGTCGATGTATCTCCATGCAATGTTCTGAATTTGTGACTTGTGTGCTAATCAGAATTCGAGTTTAAGATTTCTAATTTGAGGTGGAAATATGAAGTTTTTAAGCTTAAGAAGAAAGTATCACATGGAGGAAATGGGGAAAAAGGTGAATAGCTATAGCATTCTAAATAAATCAACTAACATTGAAAATAAATATATATCCATTTATTCAGACAGGAAGAATGAATAAAGTTCACTGCAGAACTGGATTTACTGGCTTAAAATGACGAACGTGAACAGAGTCAATATCTGCAGGCACAATCTTTCGATGAACACCAATAGTAACAGGAAGAGGATCATTCATCTTTCCTAAGTCAATGATAAAAAAGATATATCATTCACTGGTCCATTATGATCGAACCGCTGTTGATATTTAATGATGTTTCTGTTGACACTAAAACATTCAAAACATTGAATAGCATCTGGCTTAAATTGCTTTCATAGTGATAGACATTAATAATAATCAGTGAATAAATATGTTGAGGTAACTCACATCAGATACAAAACATTTTGTAATCATAAGAGATATATTTTATGCTTTTTTTGTTGGATGTAGTCGTCACTGACTGGCCAGCATTTATTTACCATCCCTAGTTGCCCTACAGAATGTTCTGGTGACCTGATTGCTTGAACAGCTACAATCAAGCTGCAAATTGGTCACTTTCAAATTCTTCACAAAGCAGTTTCCTTGATAAACCTCCCACATTTCCGGTATAAACACTCCACAAAAGCAAAATCCGTCTCCACTTGACAGTTGCCCATCGCATGAGACGATCTTTTCCTTGCCTGAGTTGAGTTCTGCGTTCAGCATAACCTATTTTGTTACAGTTGATGCCCCTGTCCCACATATGTGTTTATGTCACAACTGGAAAATATCGCTGACAAAGAGAGGCTCGAGTTCTGCAACACCACAGTAATGATTGCCCACCACTGTTTGTTACCTGTTGTACCTCTGTGCCTTTCTCCAACTGTGTTACCGTTTCGTCAAATGTGGCTGCAAACTGACAAATCCCATTTCTGTTCTGTTCTGTCACCATGTCCATTCATCGAACTGAACGAACATGATCTAGGTGTTTGAGAAGCTAAACTCTAAGGTAAATGTTCACAGAGAGCTAAAAGCAGAACAAGCTGCAATTCGGCCGTCGGTCAGATGTCTTCCCTGGAGAGAAAGTTAATAAATACTGCAAGACGTTGCTCTTCATTACAACTGAAGAAAGATTGGAATATCGGAGTGTAAAGGCAGTGCAAAGGGGAAAATGGTGTCTTGGAGGACAACATAAAAGAAATTGATTGGTTTTGAAACAACTTTAATGAAATATTTAAGATTTTGTATTGAAAATGCCAAAGATAAACTTGTTGACTTGTTAAGTTAACAAGAAATAACTTTTAAAAAATGTTTCGGTGTAAACAAATTGCCCCTTCCATAATGCAACATACTGCAATTAATAAAGAAGGAAACAGATTAACGAACCAACTGAAATCACTCAGGCAACAAGACTTACATAGAGGATTTATGAAAAATGTTTAGCACAATACCTAGTTGAAGAGGCTGTAGCAAAGGCAGAAAATTTGCTATTCTGAAAAAGTACAGAGCTGGCTTCACAAAATGTTCAAAACCGCTAAATGGGACATTTGTTTAAGGGCATTCAAAAGTTTATAAGAGGTAGGAGTTGTAACCATCTAGAAAAGAATAATCTGGTCAGGGACAGTCAGCATGGTTGTGCCTAACGAATCTTATTGACATTTTTGACAAAGTGACTAGACAGGTATATGAGAGTAAACTGGTTGATATGGTGTATATGGATTTCAGCAAGGCATTCGGAAAGGTTCCCCACTGTAGGGTATTATACAAAATGCGGAGGAATGGGATTGTGGGAGACCTAGTAGTTTGGATCAGTTATTGGCTTGCTGAAAGAAAACAGAGGGTTGTAGTTGATGGAACATGTTCACCTTGGTGTCCAGTTACTAGCTGCGTACCGCAAGGGTCGGTGTTGGGTCCACTGCTGTTCGTCATTTTTATAAATGACCTAAATGAGGGCTTAGAAGGGTGAGTTAGTAAATTTGCGGATGACACTAGGGTCGGTGGAGTTGTGGATCATGACGAAGGATGTAGTAGGTTGCAGAGAGACATAGATAGGAAGCAGAGCTGGGCTGAGAGGTGGCAAATGAAGTTTAATGTGGACAAACGTGAGGTGATAAACTTTGGATGGAGTAATCTAAATGCAATGTACTGGGCTTATGGTTAGACTCTTGGGAGTGCAGATGAGCAGAGAGATCTCGGTGTCCATGTACACAGATCCCTCAAAGTTGACACCCAAATTGACAGTGTTGTTAAGAAGGCATACAGTGTTTTGGCCTTTATTAAGAGAGGGATTGAGTTCTGGAACCAGGAAGTTATGCTGCAGCTGTACAAAGCTGTGGTACGGCCACACTTGGAGTATCGTGTGCATTTCTGGATACCGCATTATAAGAAGGATGTAGAAGCTTTGGAAAGGGTGCAGAGGAGATTTACTAGGATGTTGCCTGGTATGGAAGGAATGTCTTACGAGGAAATGCTGAGGGCCTTGAGCCTCTTCTGGTTAGAGAGAAAAAGGTTGAGAGGTGACTTAATAGAAACATACAAGATAATCAGAGGGTTAGATCGGGTGGACAGGCAGAACCTTTTTCCAAGTATGGGGACGGCAAACACGAGGGGACACAACTTTAAAGTGAGGGGAGATATGTATAAGACAAATGTCAGAGGTAGTTTCTTTACACAGAGTAGTAAGGGTATAGAATACTTTGCCTTCAACGGTAGAAGTTTCGGCAAGTTTAAGTGCATTTAAGTCGTCGCTGGACAGACAAATAGACATACATGGAGTAGTGTAGGTGGGATGGGCTTCAGATTAGTATGACAGGCCAGTGCGACATCGACGGCTGAAGGGCCTGTACTGCACTTGATGTTCTATGTTCTATGTTCTATGATATCAACATCATAAGCTCATTGACTCTGACCCGTTCAAAAACAAATGTATGAATATTTCACTCCCATTCTCCACGTCTTAGCCCACAGTCTTGTATAACTTGGTATCACCAGTCGACATCTAAATACTTCTTAAAATCAATGAGCGGTCCTGCTTTTATCACATTTGCAGGCAGTGAATTCCAGATTCCCACTAGCCCTTTCTATGAAAAAAAGTTTCCTCGCAATTTTTTTAATCCTAACCGTTCTGCCTATTAACTGCAACACATGCCCTCGAACATGTTCGTGCCCTATATCTCACCCTCATTACGCTCCAACGACAAAAAAAAACAATTCTACCTTATCTCTCTTCAATTAGAGAATTTCAAAAGTTTCCAACATAAATTAAAATTCTCGCCATCAGTGGCGAATCCGTTTTATGAAATGTTTTTTTTATTGTGAATTCAACCCTGTCTGCTGTTTCCTTTTAACTCTATAAATATTTATTTAAATATGTATTGTATCGCCCTTGTGAATTTATGATTTAATTTCCTTTCATTGCCCTGTCAATCAGTGAAATTCAGATCTTCATAACTCATTATGCAACATTGTGGGCGGCACAGGGGCACAGTGGTTAGCATTACAGCCTCGCAGCACTAGAGGCCCAAGTTCAATTCCTGCCTCAGGCGACTGACTATGTGGAGTTTGCACGTTCTCCCCGTGTCTGCGTGGGTTTCCTCCCACAGTCCAAAGATGTGCAGGTCAGGTGAATTGGCCATATTAAATTGCCTGTCGTGTTAGGTAAGGGGCTAATGTCGGGGTATGGGTGGCTTGTGCTTTGACGGGTCGGTGTGGGCTTGTTGGTCCTCTTTCCTCACTGTAATGTAATCTAAACCATACTCGTTATCTTCTTTCAGATTTTTAAATAATTAACAATTTATCGACATCTCCTACCAGTTGAAAATATTTCAAATGTTTAAAACCATTGTTATCAATTAGTTTATTTGTTTCAAATTGATTTCTCCTTACAGGGCTTGTTGATTTTAATTTAATTTTGTCACATTTCGTAAATTGACCAGAGAAAGGGAGTTCCCCATGACAGAAAAAAAAATCACTGGACCATGTCACAATTGGATAACGTTCATTGAACGTCTCAGGCAGTTCCAATGACAGAAAGGAAACAAAAACATCTGGTGAGGCCTAAAGTTAGTTTCTTACAAGAAGGTCGTACCAGACAATGTGAGGACATGCCCCGAAGTAAATTCTAGCAGAGAAAATGAATCTGACTAACTATCCACCCAAACAGTTGTGAAATGTGGTGAGAGAGTGTGAAAGCATTTGGAGTTTATGCCCTTGACTGGAAATGTGCAACAGACATATCCAAGACCAGATGATGAAATGTTAGAGAATGGCTGTTTCGAAAGACATACCCTCCATTTTCGGATCTGATTATGCTTTGGTTTGCAGTTTTTCAACTGACGCAAAAATTTATACTCTCACCTTCATGTCCAAAAACAGACCACGAATGTTTTGTTTAGCTTTTCTTCACAAACCATGGTCAATATTCCGTTTCTTTTCGATTTGAATGCATAATGTCATTGTTGAAAAGCAGAGAATTTGAGATGTTTCCTGTTCAGTTACAGTTCATCGACCTCTAGCAAATCAATATCCAGCTGGCTACCTAGTCAATCTCAAGTCGATGAGAGATTTCAGGCATAACCTGCTGTAAGACTCAAAGGTTGAAGAAGTGCTGCTGCTCACAAATATTGCAGGAAAATATTTGCAATTCCTCATTCGTTGCTGGCCTCCCATTTTCTCACTGTATACTCTCTCTAATTTGTTACGGGGCATGAAACTGTAGAGAAGAAAACTAGATCTTTCTCTGTCTTTACGCCTTCTGTGTCTGCTGCAACTGAGGTGATAAGGCTTCTGCTTTCCAGCAGAAGTAGAATGTGTTGTTTTTTGAATGATGAGGTGAAGGTCTAGAGAAGGCAGGGGAAATTGGTGAGTGAAATGCTGGGCATTTGAAATAATCTCCATGGTAGTGGCAAGCACCTGTCTAGCAGTGGAAGCACACAGTCAGAGATGACCTGCTTTGGACAGTGCTTATAGTTTTTATTTGCTGAGATGCTAAAACGACCATTTTAAGAAAGAAAAGCCAAAGATTCATGCACAGGAGTTGATTGTACTGTTCTGTTCTGAATTAAAAATGCATGAAAGCATACTGTTTCTCTGGAGCATTATCAGTCAAGTACGTTATTTGTGGTAACAAATGGTCAAATATTATCCCCAGATACCTGCAAATCTGAATGAGAAGATGCTATTGTTTGATAATGCAGTTTTGGCTTTCGATGTTTAATTTTGTTTCGGTCTGAATACCTCATGCTCAATGAGGTTTCAAATGATTTTTAAAAAGTCGCTATAAATGCATAACTTTTTGAAAACAAAACAGATTCATGAATTCGTGCGCCACGATGGCTCAGTGGTTGGCATTACTGCCTCACAGCAACAGGGACCCGCGTTCAATTCTCACTCCAGGCAACTGTCTGTGTGGAGTTTGCACATTCTCCCTCTGTCTGCGTGGGTTTCCTCCCACAGTCCAAAGATGTGCAGGTTAGGTGAATTGTCCAAGCTAAATTGCCCGCAGTGCTGGATGCATTAGTCAGGGGTGAATGTAAGGGAATGTGTCTGCGTGGGTTGCTCTTCGGAGGGTCAGTGTGGACTGGTTGGGCTGAAGGGCCTGTTTCCACACTGGAGGGAATCTAATCTCATGCACATCTTCCTGGGATAGGTGAACAAGAACTTATTTAAAGAGAAAGTTCAAGACAACGGTATGCATTTTAAATTAAATATATATCCGCTTTGTTCCTTCGAGTATCATGCGAAATAAAGACAAAATGAGTCAGTGACCTCATATTTTAAAACAAAAACGGTTACCAAAATTAACAAAGGATGCAAAAACTAGAAACACAATGAATATTGTATAAATTGTGTGAATTGGAATGATGTTCAGTGTCATACAGATCTGCAGCAGGGGGTGAAAAAACCATGCCATCAATTACAGTTCAAGTCAGCAAAAAAACAAATTAAACAAGTAAGCATTTCGATCCTATTTTCAGCAATTAGAACAGAGCCTTGAAAGCATTGGCATGACAAGTGCAAATCTAGTTCCTTCTGCAACGTATAAGGGTTTGTTCGTTTATCACTCACATCTGCAGTGAGTACCAGATGCCCAACACCGTATCGGTGAAATGTTTTTCCTCACATATCTGCTAAAATATCTACTTCTTACCTTAAATTGTTAAGTTTTTCTTAAGTTCTCCACATGATGGCAGGTTCTTAGTTATTACATGACAAGTCTTGAACTTACCAACGGGTGCTGTGCAGAAGTGTAAAACATGACTGCCACTGTTACAGAAGGGGTCAAGTCCCTTCATTTTACAATTAAGCAGTTAGCAGTCTAGTTTACTTATTAAATCAGCCTTTTAAATTGCACACTGTCACCGATGCAATACGTTTTATATTGAGCAATAATATAAAAGTAACTGAGCATTTCTTGGTACATATTCTTATACTACATTTAATGATGCTGCTATTGTTTCTTATTCTTTCATATGTTCATATGCAGTTGTATTTTTCAGATTTGCGAGCTAACTTTAAACAAAAGAGTTTGTGTATTTCTGTTCTGAGAGAGCTTCGTGCATGAGGAACATTTGAACTCTCTTGCATCATTCCTTGTTTCTTCTGTTTTATTTTTGGAAAGGAACTTGTTTGATTGGCGAAGACTTGCTTTTTCCCTCTGTGATAACTGGAATTTGATAGTTCTTTAGTTTGCTTGTTGATGGAATGAACGTCGTGAAGCAAGTTGTTTATACTATTATGATTTATTTTCATCAATTTATTCATCACAAGTCTTGGACAAACACTGTCCTTGCTTGATTTAGACATATTTCCATCCTCTTTTATTTGACTCTTGCTAGCTCGAGATATGTGTATGTATAAAATCATCATGATAGTAACAGGGAGATAAAAGGCGACTATTGTAGTTCCAAACGTAACCGCAGAATTTAAGAGGAACTGAACATAGCACTCGCCATCACTAACGTTCTGTTCTCCTGGGACAACCTGCCAGAAGAGAATAGGAGGAGCAAGCACAATAAATGGTAACATCCAAGCTGTTGCAATCATTATCACTGCCCTCTTTGTTGTTCTGCTCAAGGGGTAGCTAAGAGGTTCAGTCACACAGAATTAGCGGTCAACGCTGATCACAAGGAGGTTCATAACAGAATCATAGCTCACAACATAATCGACAGCAAGCCATAAATTACACACCACTGGGCCCTTAGGCCAATAAGGTAAAAAATAATGACTGCAGATGCTGGAAAGCAAATACTGGATTAGTGGTGCTGGAAGAGCACAGCAGTTCACGCAGCATCCAACGAGCAGCGAAATCCATAGGCCAATAAAATATTACAATGTATGTGGTGTATAGATTCATGGAGAATGCACCTACAATCAAATCAGCGCAGGCTAAGCTGAACATAAAGTAGTTATTAATAGTCTGTAGTTGTCTATTGATTATAACAGATCGTATAACCAGAATGTTTCCAATTATTGTCACCAGACTTAAGGATCCTGTTGCAATCACAATGAGGGTTAGTTCAAACCTTTTATAAGACATCACTCTTCCAGTGTCAAGCAAGCCCGATGGGTTTCTGAGATATACGTTTCTCTCTGTTCTGTTTTCCATTCTTCGAATTTGGTGTGTGATTTGCATTGACAAGACAAAATGTTGACATGAAATTTTGATTTCAAATTATTATTTGAAAACTTATGGGGAAGAAAAAATAATGAGCTCTTATAAACATTAAATTGTTCCACTCTGAACAGATTTAGTTATGCATGACCTGCTACTTCATTTTCTGTAAATTGGTTATAAATTGACAGTTTCATACATGTCTCAGCTTATTGTGGTAGGTCAAAATGCTCACCTATGTCATCTTTGTTTTCTGGAAAAAATCAGTTAAAGGTGGCATACTTCACTTGCTTTCAGTTATTACAGTGAATTCATGTATCAACAAAAAAGTCCCCTCAATCCATTTAATTCAGGTCAGCCTTGAAGTGTTAATACAGAAGAGGTTCCCCACACCAAAACAAAAACACGGGAGAATCAATCTAATAAGGTCTGAGTTCTACACAGATGAGAATTTTATGTTCAGAAATCTGACCCTGGAGGACGCATGAAATATGAGTTTAAGTCACTTCACATCGATGTCAACCTTGGCTTCATTTTTGTTGTAATCTTAGTTCAAAAGGAACATACCAGTGAGGACAAAGACAGGCGATACCACTATGCAGAGGTAAAAACAAGGGTTGCAAGTGCTGAAAACCAGATTCTAGATGGTGCTGGAAAAATGCAGCAGTTCAGGCAGCATCTGAGGAGCAGGAAAATCGACGTTTCAGGCAAAATCCATTCATCAGGAATACAGGAAGAGTGTCTGCAGGGTGAAGAGATAAATGAGAGGAGGGTGCGGGTGGGGAGAAAGTAGCATAGAGTACTATGGGTGAATGGGGGTAAGGATGAAGGTGATAGGTCAGAGAGGAGGGTGGAATGGATAGGTGCAAAGGAAGATAGGCAGGTAGGACAAGTCATGGGGACAGTGCTGAGTTGGAAGTTTGAAGCTGGGGTGAAGTGGGGGAAGGGGAAATGAGGAAACTGGTGAAGTCCACATTGATGCCCTGGGGTTGAAATGTTCTGAGGTGGAAGATGAGGCGTTCTTCTTCCAGGCGTCGGGTGGTGAAGGAGAGGCGGTGAAGGAAGCGAAAGACCTCCATGTCCTCGGCTGAGTGGGAGGTTGAGTTGAAATGTTGGGCCACATGGTGGTGTGGTTGATTGATGCAGGTGCCCCAGAGATGTTCCTTATCGCGCTCTGCGAGGAGGCGTCCAGTAACGCCAATGTAGAGGAGATTGCATCGGGATCAATGGATACAATAATCGATGTTGGTGGATGTGCAGATAAAACTTTGATGTATATGGAACGCTCCTCTCGGGCCTTGGATGGAGGTGAGGGAAGAGGTGAGGGCGTAGGTTTTGCAATTCCTGTGGTTGCAGGAAAAGGTGCCATGAAGGCAGAATGTGGTGTTTGGGGGCGTGAACCAGGCCAGGTAGACACGGAGGGAATGGTCTTTGCAGAAGTGGAAAGGGAAGTGGGGAGGGAAATATATCCCTCATGGCGATGTCCGTTTGGAGGTGGCAGGAATGTCGTCGGATGATTTGGTTTATGTAAAGGTGAGAAGAGTGGAAAGTGAGCACCAGGGGGGTTCTGTCCTTGTTACGGTTGGAGGGGTGGGGTCTGAGGGCGGATGTGCAGAATGTGGACGAGATGCGTTGGAGGGTATTTTTGATCACATGGGAAGGGAAATTGCGTTCTCGAAAGAACAAGGGCATCTGGTGTGTTCTGTGGTGAAACTGATCTTCCTGGGAGCAGATACAATGAAGGCGGAGGAATTGGGATATAGGATGCCATTTTTGCAAGAGGTAGGGTGTGAAGAGTAGTAATCCAGTTAGCTGTGGGAGATGGTGTGTTGTAAACAATATCGCTGTCATGTTGGTCGTCACTCATGGAGATGGAGAGGTCCAGGAAGTGGAGGGAGGTGTCAGACATGGTCCAGGTAAATTTAAGGTCAGGGTGGAAAGTGTTGGTGAAATTCATGAATTGCTTAACTTCCTCACGGGAGCACGAGATGGTGCCAATGCAGTCATCAATGTAATGGAGCAAGAGGTGGGGAGTGATGCCGGTGTAACTACGGAAGATGGACTGTTCTACATAGACAAGAAAGAGATAGGCTTAACTGGTTCCCATACGTGTGCCCATGGCAACCCCTTTGGTCTGGAGAAAGTGGGAGAATTCGAAGGAGAAATTGTTGAGAGTGAGGACCAGTTCAGCAAAATGAATGAGAGTGTTGGTGGAAGAGAACTTTGGCGACGTTGGGAGAGGACGAAATCGAGGGCTTCGAGATCCCGGTCATGGCAGATGGAGGTGTCGTGGGATTGGATATTCATGGTTAAAATGAGGCGTTGGGAGCAGGGAAATGGAAGTCTTGGAGGAGGTTGAGGGCATGGGCCAGGAACCCCACACTGTCCGGTTCTACCTCCTTCCCAAGATTCACAAGCCTGACCACCCTGGCCGACCCATAGTCTGAGCATGCTCCTGCTCCACTGAATTCATCTCTACTGATCTCGACACTTTCCTATTCCCCCTAGTCCAGGAACTCCCCACGTTTGAGACACCACCCATGCCCTCAATCAATTTTAGTGTCTAGAATTAAATACAGGCAAGACTGGGTGTTGGGTTTTAATAGATGTTTATGCATTTGAATAAAGAAAAATGATATATCATGTATGGTATAAAGGAGAACGGGTCCCCATCGATATTTCTGTATTTTTCAAGTAGACAACAGAGGCATGATGGAACAAATCATCTTGGGTGTGCTGCATCGTTCTCTGAATTCTGATCCTCCAAATGTAAAGCTTTTAATAGGCTTCAGTATGAAATTTCCACACTGAGGTTACAAAATTGTGTCCACTTTTGATTTTAGAAAACAACATTCTGCCGAATGTAAACATACCTTTATGCCAAATACACAAGTTTGGAAGCGACCATTTCCACTAATCCATCATTAACTGATGGTCGGTAAACTTAAATTACAATTTTAAAGGTGAGGTAATTTCAAACGAAACTAAACATACTATAATTTTCGGAGCAAGTGAATTGACACTGTATGATTGTAGTCTGTTGTCAGTGGTACATGTACAATGATTTCAACATATATAGCGAGGCTGATAAAGTGTACTCAGAAAATGCTTTCAGATTTCATCACCAGAGTTGCGAAATTTTATTTCCTGCTCTACATCGTACTTAAGTCACGTTTCTGAGTAAGACGGATTCAACTTAAGTTTACCATTCAAACGTTGCTTCTGTTGAAAAATATAGGTGCAAGAATTTATGGGCAGCATGGTGCCACTGCTGCCTCACAGCGCCAGAGACCCGGGTTCAGTTCCCGCCTCAAGTGACTGACTGTGTGGAGTTTGTACATTCTCCAGTGTCTACATGGGTTTCCTCCGGGTGCTCCGGTTTCCTCCCACAGTCCGAAAATGTGCAGGTTAGGTGAATTAGCCATGCTAAATTGCCCGTAGTGTTAGGTGAAGGGGTAAATATAGGGGAATGGGTTTGGGTGGGTTGCGCTTTGGTGGGTCAGTGTGGACTTGTTGGGCCGAAGGGCCTGTTTCCACACCGAAAGCAATCTAATTTATATTAGCATGTATTGTTAGAAAAGCGGATTGTCTGTTGTGCTAACCATTTGTTAATCCTTTACTAAGATCAGAATTATTGAAAAAAAATGTATCTTTGTCACTGAAGGACAAAACCAATAATTGTACAAGCATGTCACTGCTGTGATAACAATTCGACATATGTATTCGTTCACATTTCTTTTGCATCTAGGAAATTGATAACAGCCTTGTTTTCTTTAATCGGAACAATTTAACTTCAAAGTGAAGAAATCTGATGTTTTCCTTTGAATTGTCCTGCTTTAAATTTGCTCGACTTCAGCAAATCAATTAACTGTCTCCCCTACTTGACGATATCCAAATATATCTTTGCTTCTTTACCCTTCACAAACTGGCATCGAGAAAGGGGAAGTCAGTGCCACAATATAAATTGAATCTCTGTGAGGTTCCAGAATCAAAACGTTCCAATCATTTTAACACAGAAAGGCAATATGTGTTTCTGCATGGTTGTTCGCAGCATTGTATCGTCTATGGAGTATTTTCCTCATGTCCGCACTTTTTAGATTAGATTAGATTACATTACATGTGGAAACAGGCCCTTCGGCCCAACAAGTCCACACCGACCCGCCGAAGCATAACCAACCCATACCGCTACATTTACTCCTTAACTAACACTACGGGCAATTTAGCATGGCCAGTTCACCTGAACTGCACATCTTTAGACTGTGAGAGGAAACCGGAGCACCCGGAGGAAACCCACGCAGACACAGGGAGAATGTACAAACTCCACACAGTCAGTCACTTGAGGCGGGAACTGAACCCGGGTCTCTAGCGCGGTGAGGCAGCAGTGCTAACCACTGTGCCACTGTGCCGCCCACTTGTCAGTTAACTCTGATTAGATCAGAGCACACCATTCATTTTTATGTATTATTCAGGACGATGCTTGCACTTACATAGCCTCATCAGCATATCGGTCTAAGCCCTTCTCCCTAACACACTTAATCTGGTTTCATGCTGATTGCATCAATTTTAGGCACGCCCATCACTAGGCATGATGACAAATTTCTCATTCTGACTTCTTATTGGGAAAGTAACATCCTGAATTTTCTCTCAGAAAATGCTTTTATTTGTAATTATATCGTCTCTTATTTATATCATACAGTCTTGACCACGCTTGCTTAGTTAAATTGATTTGAATGCCAAAACGTTAATCATTTTGAAGACTATTATGACTTTTCAGTTCACCATGAATTTTAATTTTCCTGAATTTTCATCTGAAAATATCGTCATTTGTTCTGTTCTCTCCCATATTCTTCTTTATTGCCGACGAAGGAAACCATATTATCTGCCTTTGTGCACAGTTTTCCACTTGTGACCCCGCTTTAGGAAACTGTGGTCTCGTATAGCTTGATTCCTGAAAGCATTGGAGCAAATTACTGCACAGGCTGGAATCTGTACTGATAATAACAAATTCTGGAGATCACAGCGAGTCATCCAGCATCAATAACATTTAGAGTGTCTCTTCCTCAGCATATAAGCTACACATAAATGAGTACGTATAAACAACAGGATTCCAGCACTAAACACTGCAGAACAAATGCAGTTTGGTACTAATGGAAACTTTGTCTCCAGTCTACTGTTAATTATATTTGTCTATCCTGCCTCACACAATTCTGACAAACAAAATATACTTTTTTTTTATCTCTGTTGGTTACATTCATTCAGCCAATACATTTGCTTTGTTGCCAGTTGCCATTACTCTCTGCTTTCGTTCTTTCTAACTTTTTTTGTCCTCATGCATGTCCCGTCGACTGACTGCATGTCATTAATGTATTATAAAACGGATGTTTTAAGGAAGACCACAGTTAAATGCTTTGCATTTTGAAGACAAAGAATGTTTTTCTTTGTCCTGTGTTCGGATTGAGTGATATAAGCAACATTTTGTGTTTTCCTCGAAATTACGTCAAACCAAGTGATCTTTTAGCAACCATCGTAAAACATATGCTATGTTCATTACCAACGATAAGCATTGTAATTACGAAAATTGGAAGTGAGAGTTTTGATTTTATGTGAAAATTTCTGTGCGCAAGTTAAGCCATATTCCTGGTCAAGCAGTATATTCCAAATGATATACAACACAGCAAAGTAGCAGTTGAATAAAAAAAAATCTTCGACTCAGTCTTATTCCCTTTTCTTCTCATTTCAACTTATCATCATGCAGTTCTATTTCTTTCATTTTGATACGTTTTACCATCTTTTTTTATCGTCACATTTTGAATAGTCACTTCAATCTTTCTTTCAACAGGTCCACTTCCTCATCATTGTTTGATTAAGAAATCTTTTGAATGCATTATTGATCTTGTTGCTCTCTGAGCCTGATCTTCGCCATAAAAAAAATTCAAGCGCTGCATCTATTCCCTTGTTCTGCATCTTTGTTTAAAATAGCCTATTAGGATGTTTTTTAAATCTTTTAATCTTCAATTTTCCGAGAAGTATGATCTACAATTGTATAGATTCGTAAATTATGCCCCCCAGTAATTTTTGGATTGTCTGTTTTTGTATTCACCTCACCATTTCCAGAGTTTTCAATAACTTGATGTAACATGGATATATTAACTGAATACAGTTTCGTAATTGTGCTCTAAAAATGGATCAATTAATGTTTAACTATTAATTTTATCGACTTTAAAGAAAAGCTGCAACCTTTGTTTGCTTTTGTTTGTAGCCTTGATGCCACTTTGTGGAGTGATATGCCGCTAGTCCAACAATGATTTCATCCTCTATCTCAACATGACTTCTAGCTGCATTTCTGCTAATTCCAGGTGAGGAGTGTTCCCCACCAAACGAAGGGTTTCACATCACATTTATTTCTGTTGATTTTAAGTCTCCAATTGTTTTATCAAATCTCAACTTTATTATCGTCACAGTATAAAATGTTCATGTCCTCCGTGGAAGCAATTATCCCACTTCGACACCTCTATTCTTCTCAACTACTAAATCAAATATAGGCCATTTACAGTATGACGTAAGTGAGAGTTAGCACTAACGCAGCATTTGCCTGTTATTATTTAATTAATTAATTGACTAATTTATGTAAGGAGATTTTTGAACACATTATTTAAATGATCCCTGAACTTACTGAGAGTCATGGCATAAAAATAAGTACGTGTGCTGCAACTTAGGAGCTGGAGAATGAATCCTAACCCTTGTCTTCAAAAAAAAGCTTCACTAGACACAGACTCTAAGAAAAACATTCCAAAGCGTACAGTATCTACTACATGCCTCGACCATAAGGTAATGAAATTCCCTGACACAACAAAAATTGAAATTACAGGTTTTGTTTGTCTGTCCATCACCAATTTCCTAGGACTGTCTCTACTGTTGTTTCCCACTTTGGTCTTACAGATTGTGCTGGATAATAATATATATGAAGTGGTAAGATCATGAAGCAGTAGAATGATCAAAAACGGGAGCACCATAGTAAAGATGCACGGCTGTCAACCAGTCTTGTGATTCCTCTTGGTTCAGAAGAAAACAATAGCGCATACCACAGCAGTGTGCTATCCATGAACATAACATAGCACGTGATATCCTTTAGACAGCTCAGTAAAACCATTGATCCCAGAGCAAAAGTCGCATCTTTCTTCATGCAATATTTATGCTTCATCTTCTGGCAACAACTCGGCAGAAATCAGTCAAAACTAAGCATGACCATGAACCACGTACGCAGTCTATGTTTGCATGCAGCATGATGTTATTCATTTTAGATATTTGGATGATCTGTTCAAATGGAAAACTTCTTGGAAAAAGAATGGGAAGTTGCCTTATTATGAGATAAATAAGAAGCAGGAGATCCACCACAGCCACAGATATCAGGTAATGGGTAATAAATTTGGTGAGATGACAATGTCCAGAGATAGGATCATATGTCACTATGTTAACTGTGAGGATGAATATATAAATAAACAAATAATCCAGGCGTGTAAAAAGACTATCAGTTTCACTATTTAGATCCCGTATTGGAATATGTACAAAACATCGACAGTTACTCTTCTGTTGATATTTTTTCAACCCAACTCATATAAACATATTATTAAGTGGGAAACTCCTCAAACTAACATGTTGAAAAGCCAAAATATGGTGTTTAATATTCGTGTCAGCGACCTTCTAGGTGCTGGTAATGCTGTGTGGTCAGCAGACACCTTTAAAAAGTCTCAAAATGTTGTGGCCCCACGTATGTGATCTTTTCCTAACACAATAAAATTCAAGAAAACTATAATCTGGAACAAAACAGTGTTCTGCTCACATGGTGAGACTAAAGAACACACCACTGGAAGCAATCATCAAATTCTGCTCCCTGATGCATGTTCATTTACAAGCTGTCTCCTACTGACAGATGCAGTACACAACCAAAATAAAGAAGAATTGGAATGACTATATTCGAAATACTACCACAATGAAAGTTTACTTAATTACTAAACAACAACTGTTCCATGACTGTAACGTTCCATAAACAGACTCTTGCCTCAGGCAAATTCAATAAACACTATTCCTCACAGACAGTTCTCCAGTCCAGGTGTGAAAAAAAATCAAGGGGATACTCTGAGCGAGAGAAAGAAACAGAATACAAGAACATTTTCTGCATTATTGAATGATGTATAACAGCTTTTAAATTGAATCATGTGCCCTGTGGAAGCTTGACAGATCGCTTCCATTCTACTCCCATTGTTCCAACTTAAAAACAAAATGGCTCCTAACGCCATGTGCTGTATTGGCTTCGAACAGACTGCTTGATATTTCTATCTCAACCTGTCTTGATGAAAAAAAATGCACATCTTAAAGCCTAATATCGTCATAGTGAATGTCAAGGGCTCCAGTTTAAACAAATGCTGCCAAATCAATCCTGAGGTCTCAAAGTCAATAACAAGGGGAAATTCTGGCAGAAAGCAAAAACACCAGTTGCAAAGTTATCACCGAACTGACATGACCTTTTAGAGGCTCAGAAAGGGGATCTGTCTTGCAAAGCTGGTGACAATATATTTCAGATTTCAACGGCAGGGCTGAATCATCTAATGACACTCTGTGCAGATTTTCTGCTTCCACATTCTCTTCTCTCGCCATCATGGTAAGTGCAAAAATTGATTGAATGTAACCTCCCTCGATTTCTGAGGCTGCATTACGATAATCTATTACAGATGGCAAATTACTCATAACACCAACATTGAACTTGTGACAACTTTATATTATTAGGGCACTGACAATTGTTTAAACAAGACGATCACTGAATGAAAATGAATAATCAGAGGTTAGAAAAAATATAAATTGGATATCTTGAAATCACAATGTTACTCTCTTTAATGCCAGGCAACTCAATTTCGGCTCCAACCTCAAACGATTTTGGTGATGAGCGTTAAAGTTGTACTGTGAGCAAACCGATTGACTCTCAGCCTGTAAATCCTTCCATAATCCTGATGGCATTCGGTAAGAACAGCCGAGCCTCTTCCTCAGCAATCCCGGAGGAGGCAATGAAAAGTGAAGGTAATCACTCCAACAGAATTATCTTCGGAAACCTTCTATGCTTTGTATCTATTAGACAATCCTTATTCTAAGCAGGACATTCTTTGATAACTACCAAGGCGTAGGAAATGATGTGCTAACATTTATTAAGGATTGGCTAACAGAGAGAAAATAGAGTCTATGAACAAAATGATCATTGTCATGTTTCCAAACAGTGATCAATAGGGGATGAATATGATCAGTACATATGTCTGTTAGTAATAAATATATCAATGATTTGGAAGTGGAAATCAAATGCATTTTTTCAAGTTTCAAATGATATAAAGCAAAGTGGGGATGTTTATTATGATGAAGACATAAAATGTTTTCAGGAGAATTTCGACAGGAATACTGATTGGCAAGAAGAAGGCAAGTAATACATCATCACTAAACGTTTGTGGTTATCCAATTTATTTAGGAAGAATAGACGTCCAGAACCGTCCTTAAATTGGGGAAGGCTAAAATGATAGATGAAAAAAAAGGGACATCGGTGTTCTGGTCAATAAATCCCTGTTTCATAACCTTTAAGTATATCAACGAAACCAGTTAACATTGAAAATAAAAACACAGTTAAATGATGTGACTGAATGAATAATGTTCACTAAATGAATGGATTTGCTTGTTCAAAATGTCGAGACCTTGCAGAATTAACAATTGCCTGCACAGACATACCTGGAACACCAATAGCAGCAGGGAGATGATAATAAATCTTTCCAAAGTCAATGCTGAAAGTATATATCATTCACTGGTCCATTTCCACTCAGCATCTGATGAGATTGAGTAAGGCTTCTGCTGATAGCTAAATGCATAACATATTGAAAAGAGCCACGTAAAAAAGGAAACAGTTGTACGAATTGATTCTGTAGAGATGCACATAAATTGCAGTCAATGAACAGATACGGCCAGATAACTCATTTTAGCGTAACACAGTTTTCTTTTATCTTAGCATACATTTCGCCAAATGTAATTTTTGTCTCAATGTAATTTCCTTGATAAATGTCTAACAGGCTCAGATAAACATGCCACAGAACAATTTGAGTGACCCTTTCACGACTGCCTTTTGGGTGAGATGATACTTTGCTCATCGGAGTTTAGCTCCATGTTAAGCATAGTCCATTTTGATATAGATAACGTGCCAATCCCACATGCAACTTCTTCTCCCAAGTGGCGAAGAGGAAAATATGCCTGACACAGCCAATCTTCGTGTTCCAACACTGCAATAATGATTCCCACTTTTTGTGTATTATCTGCTGTTCTCCCATAGCTCACTCCACAAGTGTTATAAGCTCTGCAGATGTGACCACATTCCTAAAAGCCCCATTGCCCTTTCCATCTGCCCCCATGCACCTTTCTGACCTGGTGTTGCAGGAAAACAATTGTGACTTGAAAGCGCTTGAGAGGTCTCACTCAAAGAGGTAATTCGTACAAGACAACGAAAAATAAAATAAACTGTGATTTGTCCAAATGTTGGTGATGTTCTCTGGAGAGAGAAAAAGAAAGTAAATGCTGCAGAATTAGTCAGTACTGAATAGAGGTTGCAAGCTAATGGCTTGATCACAGTGGAAGAGGGTAAAGGATGCGTCGAAGATAAAAATAATAAGAATGAGACGAGTTTTAAAACTCCTTTGATGATATAAAAGCGTTTTATATTGCAAATAACAGTAAAAATCGTGTTGGCTGTCGAAAAGAATTTTCAAAGTTAGCTTTTAAAAAAAGGCCCCTGTGGTAACACAACATAATGAGATTAAGAAAAAAAGAAAACTTTTTTTAAAACCAATAGTTTTTCAAAGGCTATATTTAAAATTAGTATGCACAACGTTCATCTGACTAGATCGCAGAAAGTTAAGAGCTATTGTTCCTCGACCATGCATCTCGCTTGATGGAAAACAAGACAGGCTAACGCTGGAAAGAACAGATTTTTAGCAATATGGAGAATCAATCAAGCATGTTATTAAAATAGAAGTGGAATAAATAGCTTCAGACTCTTTGGAAGCATTTTGCAAATTGTCACAATGTCTGTATTTGGAATCTCCAATATTCAGGAGGCAATATTGTAAGTAGTGAATAGTTCATACCAAATAGAATAAACTGCACTGATTTTTTTTACTTAAAGGGAGTTTTTATGGGCTTGCTTTCTGAGAAGGGTGTAGAAAAGAAAAGAAGAGCTTGCATTTCTTATCTTTCTTAGTAAAGGCAATGTAAGATAGCGAAATGGGATTTTCACAGTGACAGATATGGAATAGGATTTTATGCAGACAATGACTATTTCGTAATTTTGAAAGGAAAAGGGTTTGCTTCAACAAAATGCTAGTAGCAGTGCCATGATGCTGGAATTGGTCAAAATTATCGATGTTAATCCATTGGGGAAAGTGTTTGGTACATTGAAACTTTAGAGTAATTGTAAACCTGTTATGGCTTTGGACTGGCAGGAAATAGATGCGAGCAGAACTGAAGTGAAATTGCTAGGTTGGCATTTTTTAAAAAAATCAATGGAATGCTTGCTAATCAGGAGTGGGGAAAGCAGAATCTTTAGTCAAGGATAAAAGAAGTCACGTTGTAAATGTTAACATAGAAAAGTGCTTTGTCTGGAATGATAATTTAGGAAAAGCTGGATGAATGGAATAATTATTCATTCGTTATTCCTCCATTTGATAACTCAATACCAAAGTAGATCATTCGTTGAGAAAACTGTTCAAATCTCAGACTGTATTTTTTTGTTTCATATCGACCATCAATATTTGTGAACAAATGTAGTTCTGTGAAATCCTGACTTGGTTGCTTATATTCTAATGTTATAAAAACAATGACTGTAGATGCTGGAAACCACATTCTGGATCAGTGGTGCTGGAAGAGCACAGCAGTTCAGGCAGCATCCAACGAGCAGCGAAATCGACGTTTCGGGCAAATGCCCTTGTGGCCATCAGTAGAATGCAATTTCGCAACTCTTCGATGAATCAGTAAAAAAAATGCACCCGTTCATTTTCGGAAAATTACCACTTCTGATCAGTTGTCACCAAGGAGACCTTCAAATTGTTCATGTAATGACAGAGGGAACATTCATGAATTTTCAAAATAAAAATCATGGTCAAGCTTAGTTGAATTTCATTTGTAGTGATAATAATCTGAACGTAACTTCTATGGACCTGCGAAATTTATCATTGGGCAAGTGCTTTGCCAGTGCATGAATACTTTATCATTCGTAGTCAGGCATTCTTGCAGAATATTAGTCGGCATTTACAAATGCAATATATTGCTTTGTGCAGAATTATCATTGAAAACCGGGTCTATTTCCTGTGCTTGATTTATCTTTTGTTTGGACAGTAACTGAACTGCATATTTTTGTAGATTCTCAAATGATCACAATAACCAGTTCATTTTGAAACCCGTGATCGTGGAGATAATTAACAATTGATGAAGGAGAAACCTCCTCTGCCTCAGGCGGCTCAGGAAATTTGACCTGTCCATAAGGACTCTCGCTAGTGTTTACAGATGGACTGTAGAAAACATAATGTCCTGATGTATTATTACTTTGTATGGCAACTGCTCTGCCCATGAACATAAGAAACTACAGAACGTTGTTTGCACATCCTAGACCATTACGGAAGCCAACATCCAGTGGGTGGCACGGTGGTGCAGTGGTTAGCACTGCTGCCTCACAATGCCAGAGACCAAGGTTCAATTCCCGCCTCAGGCGACTTTCTGTGTGGAGTTTGCACATTCTCCCCGTGTCTGCGTGGGTTTCCTCCGGGTGCTCCGGCTTCCTCCCACACTCCAAAGATGTGCCGGTCAGGTGAATTGGCTGTGCTAAATTGCCCGTGGTGTTAGGTTAGGGGTATGGGTGGGTTGCGCTTCAACGGGGCAGTTGGGGCGAAGGGCCTGTTTCCACACTGTAAGTAATCTAATCCCATTCGTGAACTTCACCAAAATTTCTTATTGTCACGGACAGGTTGTCAACATCATTAGCGACACATCTCACCCAGGTAATGCACTCTGACATCCTCTTCCATCAGGCCGAAAATACAGTGGCTTGAACACGTGCACCAACAGGTTCGAAAGCAGATTCTTCCATGCCTTTATTACACTAATCAATGGACACAAGAACTTCAAATCATGCTGATCTTGTTATTTTGATCATGCATATCACACACCTTTGTTTGTGTAACCTGTATGTCTTAGTCCGTCCAAGGCATTTTTTCCACCGATGATGTGTATGTCCTTGCATGTTATGATCTGCTTGTACTTCACTCAAACAAAGCTTTTCAATGTACTCAGACACACGTGACAGTAAACCAGATCATCAGCTTCATTATCGTTATCATCCTTTTAGCTGGTCTGGCTCAGTCCACTAACAACACAACCTATCTCCAAACTCCTAAATGTCCCTAAAGTTCAAAACTCACATTTCAATTATTCAAACCAATTCTCATCCTCCTTCAGCTCGCCTGTGTCACCTTGTGTTAACTCAGATCACTAATGTCTCAAGTCGCACATCATGGTGTGGCCATTGAAACATCACTAATTTCTGAGTCATCCAATGCCATTGAAAAAAACCACCAATTTCTTTCTTGCGTCAATCATCAATTATTCAGTACAGACAGTGACCAAAAACTATCCACTCGAATAATTAAAATAATTTGAAATATTAAAATTGTAACAATGTAATGGAGTTGAAAAATGTGATGCTGGAAAAACGCAGCAGGCCAGGCAGCATTCAAGGAGCAGGAGAATCGACGTTTTGGGCATAAGACCTTCTTGAGGAATGAGGCTGGTGTGCCAAGCGGGCTGAGATAAAAGGTGGGGGCAGGAGGGAATTTGGGAGAGAGGGCGCTGGGAATAGGTGGATGGAGGTGAGGGTGAGGGTGATAGGCTAGAAAGGGAATAGGGGTGGAGAGGTCGCGAAGAAGATTGCATGTCAAGAGGGTGGTGCAGAATCCGGGGGTTGGGAGTGAGATAAGGTGGGGGAGGGGAAATGAGGAAGCTGGAAAAATCTACATTCATCCCGTGTGGTTCACCCTCACCCTCACCTCCTTCCACCTATCGTATTCCCAGAGCCCCTCCCCCACATTCCCTCCCCCCTACCTTTTATTTCAGCCCGCTTGGCAGACCAGCCTCATTCCTGAAGATGGACTTATGCCCGAAACGTCGATTCTCCTGCTCCTCGGATGCTGCCTGTGTTTTTCATGCATCACATTTTTCAACTCTGGTCTCCAGCATCTGCAGTCCTAACTTTCTCCACAATGTAATGGATTCAATCACAGCGTCAATGTAAGTGTAAAGAAAACAAACTTCTGACACGTAGGAGCTTATAGGTGTTGTTACATCAGGAAGAAATCACGTTGAAGAAAGCCTATAAAATTACATTTTGTTGTTAGAGTAGCTTAACATATTCAATTATATTTGGATAAATAGATCAAATTCTCAGCTGAACTCTGGTAAAGCATTCATTTTAACTTCATTTGTAATTTAGAAAAGTGTCGAGCTACATGTTTTGAAAGTAAAAAGAAAGTATTCCATTTCCATTTGGAATACTTCTGTCAATAAATAGAGGGGAAATGGTGCCGTGGCTTGAAATGAACATTCAAAATCAGAGTTTTTTTCAACATTGTGAAGAAGCAATTGATTTAAACTATAACACAACAAAAGTAAGTGGGCGCGGACTGAAGTTTTTAAAACAGCTTTAATTAATTACTCCAGTGACTGGAAAAGTATTTGAGAGTGTTACATCAAAAGCAACACAATGCTGGTCAAGGTAACGACCGACTTCCCTTTAGAATGCAAAGTTTTTTGATGGATCATTTGAGTTGAAGCAGCTTTGCACTAGATTGCAGGGGAAATATATGTAAAACAGGAACAAATTATTTCGAACAACTACTCAATTTTCTCCAAGCGTTCGAGGGAGTTGGGGAAGTGGGAAGGTGTGGAGAAGACTTTTTTAGAGGTAAGTATCAAACAATGAAAAGGTGCATGGGGGGAAATACAGTTACCTTGTGGCCGTTTGATTAGGGATTGACACCTCAGAAGTATGCTTGTTTTATAGACAAAAAAAAAGCACATACAAAAATGTGGATTCAGATGGCAGAGAAAATTTGTTTGGAAGGTTTTTGAAAAGAAAACACTAACGTTTTGTTTCCCCATTCGATTTGGAGACGGAGGTCTAGTCCCAGTAAATTATGTTGCTATTAAAAAGTAACAATGACAAAAAGATTACTTCCCACAAAAACGTTTTTGTTGAAAAAAATGGAGGGCATTTATGTTAACACTGAGACATACGCACTTCTTACGCTATGGAAAAAGCTGTAGTTGTATCGTACGGTTTGTGGGATGTTCTTGCGCGCAAAGCAACATTTATGTTTCTTGAATTACAGCTGTAGATTGATTTATGTGATCATAAATGTCCATAAAGTGCTACAATGGTGAATTGGGATTTATAATTTCAAAATGGTTTCGAATAAATCCAGAATATTTCACTTGCTCCACCTGAAAGCACCAGTTTCTGCGGTATTTACAGCGAACTGTGTCCCTAAATATAAACCGCTTCCTCACCTCTGAGCTGCTGATGTACATTGGCTGTAGAAATATTTGTGCTGCTGAAGGATTCCAATAATATTTCTGGAACTGCGAATTTAGGCACTAGACATACAGGTCAATGTGGGATTAGAGCAATGCACATCACCACTGAGGACATGCACCTCAAAGAATTTATACTCAAGGAATACAACACTGCTTTTTGAGAGATGTCAGCATTTACTGAATCATTGCAATGAGATCTATTGACCTGACTAAACAAGAAGAGTTAAAAACTGATTGACATATACTGAAATCATGGATGAGCCAAAGCCTTAATTTCCAGCTGGGTATCCATTCATTTTTGCATCAATGCTTTAGAAAACTATAACATGGATAGTAACTTAAACTTTCGGATAATTGACATAACGCATTCGAAAAATTGTCAGATCTTCCTGTGGTCTTGTTAGTACCGAATTGAGCAAGTCTTGTTCAAGTGGATGATCAAATCACTGATTGTAAATCAACAAGCCAGGGCATTTTCTGCAGACACATTTGGCCACATCGCTCATATTTTGCCACACTTTACTCTAAATATCCTATAATTTCCTTTAGTTTGTGCATTCAGAGGTAATTCAGGTAAACGTCCATCATGAAGAAATGTCAATTGACCTTTTGAAACCAGTCGCTTCCAAAAGGAATCCCTGGTTTGTTCGTGGGTTTAGTGCTATTGATGTTAACATTATTCCCTGATGATTCCTCAGTTTCCTTGTTAAGAACGATAAACTGTAATATTCTAGGCAAGACTTAACAGGAAATAAAACTGAGGTTCAGGCGAACAAATTAAGTCAGACTATATAAGGATGTGTTAAAGTGAACCAGATAGACTTTTACAACTATCGATAACACTTTCTTGGTTATCATTTAATTGTTGAATTTGTCCTATGCAATAAATATCAGGTGCAATGGTGTGATTTGAAACCATGATTGGGAATGTTTTTGCTGCCTTCTGTTCCACTAAAAAAGACCTTCTAAACCACTTCTGTCCTGCGATTGATTTAACGATGGTGTTTTAGTTTGCCATTATAATCAATAGCGATGTTCAAAACATTATTTGACCCTGGATACTGAAAAGTCCTTTTTAATCAAATGTGTTGGAATATTTGAATTTAACCTCCTTTGGACCAAATACTGCATGATTGAAAGATTGTCATTTGACTTTCCACAAGTTCAGTGAATGGGTTTGTATATCTTTTGAAACTCGCAGCTATTTAAAAGTCTGATGATCTGACTTCACGGGAAACTCTCCAATGTGAAATGAATGCATTTTAAAGCTTGTTTGTGAACATTTTCAGATGATTCACTTGTGGAAAAGAGGCGGATTTTTGATCAAGGTTACATTATCAAACAACAGATTAAAGACAGCATTGATATTTGAGAACTGACATTCGAATTTTATATTCGAAACATTTGTTAAGGGTTTGAGTTCATCCCTTTGAGAAAACAAAGCGACAGAGCAATCCGACAAGAGTCAATACCTCGGGAAATTGAATGATCCATTTTCATTAGGACCATGATTTTGAGGGATCACAAGAATGTCATTTGTAAGGTAATACAGCAACATTTAGCTTAGAAAACAGAACATTTTATCTCAGATCAAATTTATACTCCACTGTGTTAATCGTAATGATAGAAATGCTTCAAATCTCTTTCTTTAGTTTCGAAAGGAGAACATGCTAGTTAGATTAATTCTGCGTATGAATGTAAGTCTTGCAATTCCTCGGCGTTTCACGCAGAGCTATTCCCTCTTCATTAAATCTCAGCCCAGAAATGAGGCAGCAAGCGAGAGAAATATAGAACTGCTGTCAGGCTGCCCGTGTAAACCAACTGGGGAGCCAGAAACAAGGCTGTTTCATGAATCTCCACATGTGGAATAAATATTACAAATTGGCTGAAGTTCACTTGGATGGAACATGTTAACGACATTGTTTATAAAATGTCACTTCATTATCTCCTCGAGTTTCAGAGACTCTCAGAATGTTGCACCACGGAGGCCATTATACCTAGCAACCTTGAAGTCCTTGGATTTTCTCTTTGGAAAATTTTACATATTCATTCTATGAACTGTTCTCTATCCTACTGTCATCGAATATCGTCTGCTTCAATTATGCAGTTACATTACCTTTCCGAAATTAGGTGTTAATCTTTTCCCATCACATTTCAGGTAACAATAATTCATATGAAATTGGTGTTCTTCAGCTTCTCTTGGATTCTCTTTAATTTTCACCGAACTTCAATTCTTTGGTTACCACTCTTTGGATTTTCTGTCGTAGGTCACTTGGATTTCAAATAAATCATAAACTGCAACAGATGCTGAAAATCTGAAACAAACAGAGAAAATGCTCGACAAATTCAGAAAGTCTGGCAGCAGTCATGAAGAGCCAAGCAGAACTTTATTCTATAGATTAGTTTTGTCATACTAAAAGGGGCTGTGAAATTATTTCTAAAGTACTTTTTCAAGAAAAAGCGGAGAAGGGAAGGTACCAGATGGTATGGAGTCCCAGTGGAAGGTTTGTGAGTTACAAGGAGAGCTGGATTGGCTGGGCTTATTTTCACTGGAGCACAGGAGGTTAAGTGGTGACCTTATAGAGGTTTGTAAAATCACAAGGAGTTTCGATTACGTGAATAGCAAAAGTCTTTTCCCTAGTTTAGGGGAGTTCAAACAAAAGGTGAGAAGAAAAATAAAGAAAAGGGACCTCAGGAGCAAAGTTTTACACATAGGCAGGTTTTTCTGTCTTATTAACAGTCAGATGAAGTATTCGATGTAAGTACAATGATAACAATAAAAAAAAAACTTTTGGACAACTGCTGGATCAGGAAAAGTTAAGACGGATTTCAAAGCATCTAAACGGGACTAGTATAGTTTGGGATATTTGATCAGCATGGAGGAGTTCAAGCGAAGGATCTATTTCGATACTGCATGATTCTATGACTCTGTGACTTTCTGACAAAAGAGGTGGCCAAATATAGTGAAAGAGAAATAGAGATGTAGAATGGGTGCAGTTTAAGATGTGAAAAGTCTTCTCTGCTGACAGTCATGAAAACGAAACAAGTCTGCAGTGTTGGGAAGATAATGTAAAAGCAGTGGATGTCAGGCTTCATAGATCAAACTGGGAATTTTTAGAATTCCATACCGAGTCGTATAGGCTGTAAAGAGCCTGAGTGTAGATTTTTAAAAATGCTGTTTCTTGAGCTGGCACTATGCTTCTTTAAACATGGTAGCAGAGATAACACAGAATGCAACACGAGGAAAAGACAGTTTATTGAAATAACAGGCACTGGGAGATCACCGCCTTTCATACTGACAGAGCAGGGGTGTTCCATATCACACTCAACCAGTCTGCATTTTGCCTCAGCAATGTAAACGTTAATACATTGTGAGTAGTGAGCATAGCAGACGAGATTAAAATTAGGTCAAGGAAACGATGTTTCACCTGATGTTTGGGGCCTCAGACGGTGAGAGGATGTGGCATACACATGCCCATAATATACTTATGTCATAAAAAATGACTAGTATTTCCACACTCCTTCTGATCTGAAGACATATCATACCACAATCTAAACAATTAGTCTGTTTCTCTCCTCACAGATGCAGATCCAGTCGTGAATAGTGAAGCATAGTTAAACATTTCACTGGAGCAGAAGGCTATACAAATATCCGCATCACCAATGATGGAAGAGCCCAGCATACAAAAAAAATAGACTGAAGGCTTTGCAGAAATTTTCAGCCAGATGTACCAAGTGGATGATTCATCCTGGCCTCCTCCAGCAGTCCCTCACATTGCAGATCTTAGTCATCAGACAATTCGATTCACTCCATTTTTTATCAAGAATAAGTTGGATGCTGCAAATGCTATGGGCATTGGCAAAATCCCGCAAAAATACTGAAGACATGTCCTGCAGAATTTGCAGACCCCTAGCTAAGATATTCTAGTAGAGTTGCAACACTAGCATTTAACCAACAAAGGGAAATATGTCTTGTGCATAAAGAGGGTCACAAACCAAACCAAAGAATTACCACACCATCTGTCTTCTCTTGGTCATCATTCAACTGATAGAAGGTGTCATCAACATTGCTATCAAGTAACACTTGGCCAGCAACGCGCTACCCTCTGACAAATAGTTTATTTTCAGCCAGGGCCACTTAACTGAGACCTCATTTCAACCTTAGTTCAAACATGGCAAAGAAGACTTGGATTCCAAAGGTGAGGTGGGAGTGAAACCCTTGAAGTTAAGGATACATTCAATCTCGTCTAGTATCAATCAGCACCAACAAATCGGGAAGTAATGGGGGCAAAGGGAAGACTTTGCCCTCTTTGGAGTCATGTCTAGTATATAGCAAGACCGTCAGGATTGTTGGATGTCATCATCTCAGGTCCAGGATGTCTTTTGAGAAGTTTCACAGGATAGTGTTCTTAGCCTAAAGTTCTTTACTTGCTTCATAAATGAACGTTTCTCCATCTGAGGGTCACAAGTGGGTATGTTGGAAATTTTCACAACGTTCAGCATTATTTGTCACTCTTTAGGTATTGATACAGTGTTTGTTCAAATGCAGAAAGATCTGGAAAATGTTCAGGTTTGGGCTGAAATATGGCAAGTAACATTTGCACCAATCGAATTCAAGATTATTTCCATCAATAATAAGAGACACTCCAACCATCGCCCCCTGTGATTCAAAACGGTAATACCAACAACTGAATCCTCCATTATCGACATTCTGGAGGTGACCATTGACCAGAAACTAAATTATACTCGCAAAATAAACACAGCGGCTGTAAGAGCAGGTCAGACACTAGGAATGTTGTGGCAATAGCTCACCTACCGATTCCTCAACTCTGTACATCATTTAAAAGACACAAGTCAGTGGTGTGATAGAACGCTCCCTCTGTGATTGATTTTGTGCATCTCCAACAATCCTCAAGAAGTGTGATAATATCCAGGTCAAAGTAACCACTTAACTGTGACCAAATCCCCAGACAACCACTTCCTACACCACCAACACTCAGCAACAGCCGTGTGAGCTAACCGCAAGACACACTGCAGAAGTTCCCAAAATCTCCTGAAACAACACCTTCCAAATTCTAAAGAAAAGGGCAACAGAAACATGGAAACACCACACCATTCAAGATCCACCTCAGGTGACTCAGCATCCTGACTTGGAGATTTATCACAATTCCTTAATTGTCGCTGGGTCAAATTCCTGGAATCCCTCCCCAAACCAAATTGTAATGATATTGTGTGTCAACATGTGAAATGCAGTGGTTCTGAAAGGCAAAACACCACCACCTTATCAAGAGTAACTACGGATGGAAAAGTAAATGCTGGCCATACAGCAACACCCACATCACACGAATGAATAAATGGAGAAAAAAGATGTGCTGACTTTCTAGTGGATATTTGTCACTGTCACATGACGAATGTACAGACAGTTTAGTTTTTGTTTCAATTGACTTTTGGACTTGGGCATCGCTGGTTGTGCAATATTTATTACTGAGCCCTTGTTGCTATCGAGAATGTGGTGGTGACCTGCCTTTTAGAAATTATGCACCTTGCATGCTTTTGGGTTGACACACACAATGCTGATAAGGAGTGAATCCCAGCATCATATCGCAGCAATAGTGAAGGAATGGTGATATATTTCCAAATCCAGACGTTGAATCCAGAGAGTAATAATCCTATTTCCTTGTCTTTCTATTTGGAAGTGGTCACATGTTTGTAATCTGCTGCTTGAGTATCATTGGTGAATTTCTGCAGTGAATCATGGGGATAGTACACATTGATGCAAGTGAGCATTGGTCGTGGTAGGATTGGGTGATTGGCGATATGGTGCCAATTAAATAAGTTGTTTTTTTTTTCCTTTATGGCATCAAGCTTCTTAGGTGTTGTTGGAGTTGCAAGTGGGGAGTATTCCATCACACTCCTGCCTTGTGCCTGGTAAATGATGAACAGACTTTACATGGCCAAGGGATGAGCTTTTTAGTATGGTATTCCGAGCTATTGTCCTGCTTTTATAGCTACTTTATTTATGTGAAGACTCCAGCGATTTTCTGGTCAATGATAAACAGCAAAACTTCCCACCAATGCGTTCCATTGAATGAGAGTTGATCCACTGGCTGGATGGTAATGGCTGAGGTAAGCATATGCCGGTCCATGAGATTGTACTGGAGTACAATTCTACTGCTGCTGATGACTCTTCAGAACCTCGTGAATGCTCAAAATTGTGCTGATAGAGAAGCAAACGAGAAGCTATTTCATTTGGAACCGATTAGTAAAATTGTTGCTGACTCACTCTTAGAAATGGATATTGATTTTTTTCAACTAAAGTATATTTGTACCATGCCACCAAGGAATATTGCTTGCTCATATGCAGACATGAGCTTGCATGGAGTCTGCAGACAATGTAGAAAGCATCCAAGTCCCTCTTGACTGTAAACACCTCATAGACAGCTAGCTTTTATGACTATGTCCAGCTGGTGGGTCATGTCATATCCAGAGATGGTGGCAGTAATGTCTGGGTCAAAACTATGTCAGGCTTTTGGTTGATGCGTCACTGAGTCAGCTCTCTCAATTTTGTTATTAGCCTCCAGATGTTAGTCATCACATTTTTCAGGAGTTTTTGCCATTGATTTTAAATTGACAAAGGCCATAACAGATAGTTTCTCTGATTTGGTTTCTTTGCTACAACTGAATTCTCCGTGGGTCCTGGTTTTGAAATGTCTGCGGCAGCAGGGGAGGGTGGGTAGGCTGTTAGGGGGCGTGGAACTGACCAGGTAGTCACGGAGGAAACGGTCTTTGCCGAAAGCGGAAATGGGTCGGGAGGGAAATATATCCCTGGTGGTGGGGTTCGTTTGGAGGTGGCAGAAATTTCATCGGATGATGTGGTTTATGCGAAATTTGGTAGGGTGGAAGGTGAGCACCAGGGGGTTTCTCTCCTTCTTACGTTTGGAGGCGTGTAGTTTCAGGGCAGAGGGGCGGCATGTGGGTGAATTGCATTGGAGAGCATCTTTATCTTCGTGGGAAGGAAATTGTGGTCTCTAAAGAAGGAGGCCATCTCCTGTGCTCAGTGGTGGAACTGATCCGCCTGGGAGCAGATACGGCAGAGGTGGAGGAATTGGGAATATGGGATGACATTTTTGCAAGAGGTAGGGTAGGAAGAGGTGTAATCCAGATAGCTGTGGGAGTCGGTAGGTTTGCAAAAATATCCCACAATGTTATTCATTGTATTCGTTGCTCGCAAAGCAGTCGCCTCTATATTGGAGAGACTGGACACCTCCAAGGAGAGCACTTTAGGGAACATCTCCAGGACACCAGCACCTACAACCCCACCATCCTGTGGCCCAACGTTTGAACTCCCTCTCCCACTCTGCCAAGGACATGCCGATCTTGGTCCTCCTCCACCTCCGCTCCCTCACCACCCGATGTCCGGAGAAAGAACGCCTCACCTTCCAACTCAGAACCCATCAGTCCCATGGCATCAATGTTTCCTCATTTCCCCTTCCCCCACTACACCCCATCTCCAAACTTGCAGCTCAGCACTCCCCTCATGACCTGTCCTACCTGCCTATCTTCCTTTCCACCTATCCACTCTAGCCTCCTTTCTGACCTATCACCATCATCCCCACTCCCATTCACCTATTGTACTCTCTGTTACTTTCTCCCCACCCCACCCCTCACATTTATCTCTCCATTCTGCAAGCACCCTGCTTCAATTCCTCATGAAGGGCTTTTGCCCAAAACGTCGATTTTCCTGCTTCTCAGATGCTGCCTAACCTGCTGTTCTTTTCCAGCACCACTCTAATCTAGTCAAGTGGGGTGTATGCTATAAACCACTGACTTGTGCTTGTAAATTATGGGCATCATTTGAGGAATCAGGAGTTAGTTTAATCTCTGCAGGCTGCCGAGCCTCTGGTCTGATCCTTCTGTTAGATTGTGTATCAGGCAAACACTGTTTGGTTTGTGGTCATTGGTAACATTAAGACTTTGATTGTCAAGGGCAATGTTTCGATTCTTACCAATTGTTTATGGAAACCTCTTGGTATTTGTGTGCCATGAATGGCACTTGGAACTTACCAAACTAAACTGCGATATTGACCAGATATTTCTCGATATGGATCTTGTTATGGTGCAAGTCAAACCCCCTCAAAGTATAGTAACAGGTTAGTTCATACGCTAAGATTTTCTTAGTTTAAAGGCAAGTGCTAGGCGTTGCATTCATCATATGTATCCATTACACAAACTGATTTGAAGCAAAGTATACTTTATTAATACACTACCTTTAAAGTACAACAAAAAAAGAGAGATAATTCGAATAACTTAGCTCTCTTGGAAATCTTAATGAGTAACTAATCATTTAACCACTAAACAGTGACTGTTCCAATTTAGTAATATATCGGTAACAAACCCTTGACAAAGGTAAAACACATTGTCTCACATGCATTTCTAACAGAGAAACGAAATCCACACCTTTTAGTTTCAACTAAGAGAGGCAAGACCAGCATCTATATTCAGCTTCAAGAGCCCCAAACTGCTACTGAAAATAATTTTAAAAAGATTCTGTCGAAATTTGCTTCACCAATTCCTGCTGCTTCTATTGTTTCAACTTCAAAATCAAACCAAAGGCCTCACTAGATGCTTAAAAAATTGACTTTCAATGAATAGCTCTTCACTTATGTGTTATAGATTCTCTTCAAAAATGAAACATGACAAAACATCCCTTAAAGCTATCATATCGTCTCACAACTTAGGCTGCTTCCATAACTGTGGAGACACGAATTGTGTTGAACATTGCACAATCAGTGCGAATGTTCGCACTTGCGACTTTATGATGGATAGAAGATCATTGATGAAGCACCCGAAGTTGGTTGAACTTTTAATGTAACGCTGAGGAACATCCTGGAGCTGAAATGCCTGAGCTCCGTTACATTTTGTGTCAGGTCTGAATCTTACCAGTACAGAGTTTTCCTCCTGAATCCTATTACCTCATTTTTTGCAAGGATAGAAATCTGTTACACTGAGTCATGCTGTCAACAGGCACTGCTCTAGTATCAGTCTGGAAATTTACTTATGTTTATGCATAGGATATAATGAGATCAAGAGCTAAGCAGTCAAAATGGAACTTAAGAGAGCATCAAAGACGAGATTATTATTAAGCATGTTCTGCTTGGCAGCACTTCTTAGGACAAGTTCCACCATTTTGCTTTTGATAGAAAACAGATATATGTTGATATTTGGATCTGTTAGCGTTGTCATGCTATCTTGCGATTGCTAGGAATGACATTGTTTAAAATCATGGATTAAATAATTAATTATCTTATTGGCGAGAGACAGGTTGGAGCTAGATCGTAATGAGGCACAGAAGAAAAAGCCAGAAAAAGTACACTAAAGGCGGAAGTGAGAAGATTACAGGACTAAGAAAATGACACTCACAATTGGAATTATTGGTGAGTAGTTAACGTGTCAATTTCCAATTTATTTCTTATCCTCGACCTTTTTTTACACATGTTTTCTTAAAGTAATGTTGAAGCATTACCACGCACCTTCATCTAAACTCTCCTAGCAAATCTCCTTGATAGGACAAATCTTCTCGTCCGGTTAATTTGTAATCCATTGTGTTTCTAATGTCTCTCTGTGCTCTAGAACCAGCCTTATGAAAGTTATAACACAGGAAAAATGATGTACCATTTGACATGTCAAGTTTTGCTACACCATTACATACCAATATGGATGATTGAGCATTTCAATATCTTTGCCGATACCTAATTCCCATGCTGTGACTAGTCAGAAATCTATCAATCTCTACCTTAACCATACTTATAAATTAAATTTCCAAAGACCCTCTGGGCATAGAATTCCAACAGATCTCAGTTCTGAATGAAATGATTTGTTTTCATCTCATGAGCCAAATGACATCCCTTTTGAAACTAAATTGCGTTTTGATTGTCAGGTCACAACTAGTAAAATCATCTTAATTGTACAAATCCTGCAGATCCGTTTAAATAAAGTGATTTTTAATGAGAAACAAAAATAAATCTACAACATCGCCCATGCTATCTCCGCCTCGTGATCCTTCTCTACTACCACTTCCACACTAATTCCTGCCAACTAATTCTTGCTCAACAGTACACCACAGATTTAAATCTTAAGAGTGATAACAGGATTTTAAAAATGAGTCGTCATGGAACCGCATTCATCCAAATGTCCTCAAGATAAGTCTCCTTCGACCATTGAATCCTGTCGTCGACACAGGACCTCATTGCATTCACAACCTGATATAGCCAATTGAGCAGCCCATTGCTGGATCAGGCTAGATAAGAATAATACCAACTACCACTGTTGACCAGTTTTACATGAAGCATTGTGCAACAGAGGCTGGGGGTGGGGGGTGGTGGGGGGCTTCAAGATTAAGTGCAATGACTGAAAGACATAAAGTGGAGGAACATCGATCAATAAGATGCCTTCAAAAATAATAAAATTGCAAAAATTCCAGAAATTTTAAGCATTAACAACATTGTATTTTCTTAAAAATGGGTGTAATATCTTTCTAATCACACTCCTTTTTCCCTAAACATTTTTCAGTAGAGTTCGTGGAAGATCTGATCATTAGTTGCAGGCCAATAGTTCAGGATCACAAAATCCTTTCTGATGTCATCTTCTCCAGGTCAAAACCTTTTCTCAACATACATTTGACAAAGAAAATGAACAAATTAATGCAGTTTAAACAGAACAGAAACTTCTGGCCTGCACCTGAGTCGCTATCATTTGCTCTGTTTTTTAAGTAAATGCAGAATTAAAGTAATTGGATACTTCACCACACTCTGGAACTGCTTCCTGAACTTGGACTGAGTCAGTACATAAATAAACGTGTTTGTACAGCAATTTGTATTCCGCAACATAATTCCAAATTGTCGTAAAAAATATTCTAAGCTGTTATATTCAAAAGGGCTGATTCCTGTTTTAATGATGTATAAAAAGTCTATAATGACTGGCAACCACAAAAGTATGAAACTGCCAGATATTGTAAAGAGTAAAATCACAGATTTTCGTCTGTTCTCCATCTCTGGATCAGAAGGATTATCTCCTTTGCTCTCACCCATGAGTCTCTTACGGACTTGATTGGTCACTAAAATGTATCTCACTGTGAGAACATTGAGCAACAGAATTAGAACAAATGGTAGCAGTGGAGTCAAAACAGTAACCGTCCAATCAAAAGCCACCCACGCTAGCTCACTGTAATAACTTTGCCTGACAGAACAGCCCCATTGTACATTGTAAAGTATTACTGCTGGTTTAAGTGTGAAAACGTAGGGAATGTTTTTCAAAGAGAACAATATACTTATTGTTGCTAGTACGAGAGATGCTGTTGTCGTGGTGCAATATTTTGTTTTCATCCTCTGCCAACAAATAGCCACATGTCTATCAAAGGAGAAGGCAACAGTGAACCAGACAGAAAAATCTCCAGCTGTACGAGCCAAGAGACTAGTAAATGTGCACACGGGTGTGATATACAGGAAGGAATCCAGGAAATAATGCATACTAATCCGCCACAGTATGACTTCAGCGAGAAGAACTAATAAATCTGCCATTGCCATGGCCACCAAGTAGTGAGTTGTCCAGCTGGAAAGACCACACTTCCCCCGGCAGAGGATGGCAATTGCTATTGAATTGACTAGAAGAGAGAGAAGAGAAGAGGGATAGGAAATTACTTATCAAACATTAGTTACATACAAGTCTACAGAAAATAGATGTGGGTACAAGTCATTCAACCTTCAGCTCTTAGAACCTACATCACTAATCAATATGATGAAAGCTGGCCATGAAATTTCAGTATTCCCATTCTCACTTTTCGTTCAGACCCCGTTTCGCCACAAGCATCACGTCCAGCATGACTAACTGGCTGTAACAGCTTTCTGAGACAGAGAATTCCACAGTTTCATAACTCTCTAACTTTACTACGAACAGGTCGAATCCCAGAGTGGAACCCTATGCCACCACACTTGTCACTGCCTACCACTCCGAAAAATAGATTATTCAAACTCTCTGCTTCCTGTCTGTCAACCAATTGTCTATCTTCATCAATATGTTATCTTTAGTACCATGAACCTTAAAGTTCCTTACAAACCTCGAGTGTTGAACATCGGCAAAAATCTTTTGAAAGTTCAATACACAACATCTAATGTTACACACTTGTCCACTTTAGTGGTCACATCCTCAAAAAAGTCGAGAAGATTTGTCAAGCTTGATTTCCCTTTAGTGGATCCACGTTGACCTGGAATATTTCTGCCACCACTTTCAAAATGCTCAGTTATTGTATCCTGTACGACTGATTCCAGAATATTTCCCCACCGCTGATGCTAGGGTAACTGGTCAGAAAATCCAAGTTTCTTCTCTCTCTCCTGTTTTTTAAAAGTGGACTTACTGTAGCTGCCTTCCAGTCCATTGGAGCACTTCCAGTGATTAATAAATTCTGCGAAATAATTGCCAATGAGTCCAATATTTCCAGTGCCAATTCCTTAAGTACTCTGAAATACAGAGGATCAGGTCCTTTGCATTTATCAAGTTTTAATCTTATCAATTTCCTCAACGCCATTTTTTGACTCATAAGGCTTTCCTTCATTTCCTCCTTCATGCCTGATCCTCTGGCCCCTAGAATTCCTGAAAGGTTATTTGTGTAGAATTAGAACGGAATTATTTGACCAAATTAATCAGTAGCTGGTGGATTGCAGGATTAGGCGGAGGTTAAATGGTTTAAAAACTGGTAATTTTATAAGGTAGCTACTTCATCCGTTCTTATGGTTTGGGATCCTTCTCCAATTCGGACAGTTTTAGGAACTGGTTCACAAACGACAGGAAGTCATTCTTATATTTGACTATAAAACATTTCTTGTAGAGTAGGCATGCACTTACTCCCTTGCACAATAACAATCACAAGCATTCCCAAACATTACTGCTGCTCAGCTATGGTTGTCTGGCACTGGAGTTTCACTTCCCAATAATTGATATTACAACACCCTGGCACAGGAATTGAAGGGTAAGGTAGTTATTCATAAGCCAATCCCGTTCCATATCCTGCATCACGATTCAGTCTACCCAGGTGCTGAGGCTAGCTTTGCTATACCTTACACTGAGTTTGAAACCTGTCAAGAATTAATCAATATTGGGGAATGAAACTAGCAAATATCTGCTCTACCCCTCGTAATACGATTTGAGGGTGTTAAATGTACGACATAAATGAATCATTAAAATCCTCTAGTGCACACAGAGACGATTCGGCTTCCTGAATGAGCAACGTCTCTCTGACGAGCATCCATCCATGTTCTAGCAGTAACCCCAGTCCACATCCTATTGATCCGAAATTCGCCATGGCTATTTGAACAAATCTACACATTCCTGGTCTCCACACAACAATTTAGAAAGACCAATTTTCCTAACCTGTACAAACTTTAAGAGAAAGATTGTGTATGTAAGAAGAATGTCAACGTATTATATTTGTAGTCAAATGAGGGCGGGGTTTACTTGCAGACAGAATTGAGTAACATTAAATAAACTAAATAAATATCGAGTGGGAATCCATTCACTGCAGACTAACGGAAAGAGAACGAATGATAACAAGATTAGAAAACAAGGAATGCTTCAATAGAGCCTTCAGAAAATCGAATACACGGTGAAGAGATGTCAATGTTGTGAACCAGTATGTCATTTTTTTTTATTTTCAGAAGGCGGAATGTCAGCTGAGTTGCAGAAGAATCACAACCCTAAACAACACCCCTCAGCTTATCTGCCCCAAATCACTCTGTTATTTTCAGACTTCAGAGAAAATGTACTTTGTGGACATTCAATGAGATCTTTAAATAAACAAATAACATTTCCAGCAGACAATACAATATCTAATTGAAAACGGTGATGCCTTTTGTTGTTGACTTTCATTGAAAGAGTGCAGAAATTCGGGGATACAGAAGAAAGAGTAAGAATGCAATGTTGAGTTGAAAAAACAACGGGAATGATGAAGGAATTCAACATGCCTGGCAACATCTGTAGGGAGGAAATTTGCATTCATGTTCTTGAGTATTAGGATATTTCTAGAAAATAATAGAATTTCAAAATCAAAGCAATGTAAGTTTATCTTTCCCATGTGGTATCCAGTGCGATATTACCCATCCTGTGCTCAATTGTCTCCCATTTTACAGCCGAGCAAATTTTTAAAAAGTTAACAATTAATACGCTTACTGTTTCTTTTAAAAGAATTATAAACGTCAATTCTGTGCTGGACTGCATGGAATGGGGTTTTGGGTATTGAGAAGGTCAAAGGTCAGAGAGGTCACTTTCGAAAGAACGTAAATATTTGGTGCAAGGCAACAGTCGAATAAGAGTTGAAGTTGGTGGCCATTGTGCTATGGATCAGACTAACTCTAAGACAATAATGAGGTTGATGATATGGTGCTTCGAGGTCGTGTGACTAGAGCAAAACAAATTATTTGCTTGCTGATTGCAGAGTCATGTTCCAGCAGTAATCCTGGAGGATAGTGCGTTATGATTCGAGGTTGATGCAGTAGCGGTCGAACTTCATAGATAAGCTAATTACTTTCAACAAAATGAACAAGAAATTTGAAGATATTTATGGTAAAAGAAGGTAAAGTATCTCATACAGTGTTAAAGTTATTGATGCACATGCACATGAAAAAAGTGACGAGGAAAAGTTGATGGACAAGGAAAAAATAGTAAACGTATACTTATTGGAACGAGGATCATTACCAGATGACTAACACATGCCAATGCTACCCGTTTATCGAAAACAGAAGATAATTCAAATGCAGGGAGCTATTGATCATTTAGCATAATAGCCGTAGTAGGTAAATCATCATTGTGTTATAACTGGCATGTGGATTCCAAATTGAATTCTGAAGTGAAACATTTGTCCTAATATTATAAGGAGTAGAGAGGACATGTCCTTTGCAAATATATATTACATGAGGATCATGGAGCCTCATGTCTAATTTCTGATCAATTAGCTGTTGGCGTTCAATAGCAAATGGACAGCACAAAAAGCAAAGAGCTATTGGGGAATTAAATATATTTACTTAGTGTGCTAAAAAAAAGAAAATCGATTTGCACAAAGATCAACGGCAGGATCATATTTCTAATTACTAAAACCTACAGTTCAGATTCGTGAAGCATAAAGTCAATCTTAAAACTTGCTGGCAAATCCAAATTACGAAAACACTGAACACGGAGGCAAAAACAGAATAAATCAGCTGAATGTATTAACAATACTAATATATGCACTTGAATATTAAGCAATAGAACGGTAAATTATTTTGCTATAACTAAATGTGAGTTTGAGCATTTAAATTAGCGGAGTCACCTTCCGAAGTTCAACTTGGAAAAATCCAATCTCAAAGCGGTGACGAGATAAAATGATTCAGGGTACACATTCACAAACCAATGAAGGAGCCAACGCCAGTTAGCAGCGCAAAGAGACCCGGGTTCAATTCCCGCCTCAGGCGACTCTCCGTGTGGAGTTTGCACATTCTTCCCGTGTCTGCGTGGGTTTTCTTCAGGTGCTCCGGTTTCCTCCCACAATTCAAAAATGTGCAGGCTGGGTGAATTGGCCATGCTAAGGTGCCCGTAGTGTTAGGTGAAGGGGTAAAGGTAGGAGAATGGGTGTGGGTGGTTACGCTTCGGCGGGTCGGTGTGGATTGTTGGGCTGAAGGGCCTGCTTCCAAACTGTAAGTAATCTAATCTAATCCAATGAAAGATTAATCGTGAGGTAAGAAATAAGGACATAATTCGAAAAAAGGATTGACAATGCAGAAAATGTGCCAATATTGTCATCAGAATAATATCAGAATTTTAAGTAACATTGCACTATTTCACCCTTACATATGCTATCCATTGAAGAAACTGCTGTGTATGTTCCTCACATGGATATCTCTCTTATCAGAGTGATACTCGTCGGTGGAATAGAGCAGGGTTGCAAAGGTTTCATGTGACTCATAGGTAACAAATACCAATTAAATCCTAAATATAGAATTTGATTCTTCCTAATCACTTCCGAATCACAACTTTTATCATGGATGAACATTAGCATATCACTTTCACGATCCAGAGAATTCCAACAGACTATTGAAGGAAGGTTGTTAAACAACACAAATGATTAAAATAAATAATTAAATACATTACGAGAAATATCATTACAAAGTAGATGTAAGGATCGTTAGAGTTTTGCCCTGTTTTCAAATTATACTAATGTTAGGTTTTAATGTGGGGTGTGCAACAGGACGTTTGTGCCAGAACTCATCATCTGGGAGTCACAAACGGCCCACTTCACTGCGACTTGTATCTGCATCATATCATGGCAGATAAGTGGAGAGCATAGAACACCAAAATTATAGAGATCGAACTAAAACAGAATCAGTCTGCACTCTGATTTGTGCCAAATACTCACTGCAATTCTGCAGTGACAATCAATGCAACATTTTTCCTCAGACTTTGGAGTAGTGACACACAATTCGCCTCGATACAATATTCCAATGAAATAAATTGCTTCATGTTTCAGGGACGCTTTCGGTAACAAGGAGGTTTATTTTTTAGTTGATGAAAGGAATTTAAAAGTTCAGGTAATTCAGTGCTTTCAATTTTATAAAGTCATATCTTTGATCCGTATATTGATCAGCATGAGGTCAGATTGCAAGATCAGCAATCGCAGATTGATACAAAGATCAGTGAATGGATTGATTTACAGACTTTCAGTGATCATAGTTACTTACCGAGGACACCAATAGCTGCAATTGCTGGGTAAAATATTTTTTCAATGGCATGAATTAGATGACGCATTTTCTGTGCAAAGTGCTCTAAGTAATCACGCTGCAGGCAGTCCCTCCGAGATAGGTTCTGAGCTACAACGTTCTCCGACTCTTTCATTTGTAGCCTGCAGAAAACTCCTGGGGAATGATGAATTGCAACATTGCACAATTAGCGTCAATTTAAATTTTGAGTAGATTATGACTACCAAGTAAGGTTTGTGCTACAATAATATATATATTGTGGAGACTAAATTGGAAAATCCTAAATTTCAACAATCCTATTTACATTAATTAGCCAAATATTAAAGGCAAAATCTCTTCAAAAAGTCAAGTATTTTTAATGTAATTGTTCTGCACATTTTGATTCCACATCATTTAATTGCAGACCAACTTGCTGCGCATACTGGTCAATAAATAAAGTACAATATTTGAATTTATTGCAAATTGCTTCACAGAGTATTTATACTCTGCTCAAATAGTTGTTTCGAATCTTTAATGTAAAATTTCAAGTTATTAATTTCTAATGCTAGTTTTGAATTTGTTCTTATGGATTAAATTATTAAACTACCAAAAACAAAACTGGTCTTGATCAGATACAGACATGCCAACTTATCAAACTTCTCACTTTGACATAGCTTCTTAACCTGATACAGTCCCTCCACCTTACACAATCTACGAAACAATTATAAATCCTACCAAACCAAATCAGAGCCTCGAAATATAACAGAAAGTGAGGCATTCCTAGAAACTCACACATTGTCCAAATTAATACATATTTGAAGATGCGATTAGGAATTCCCAATATCTTCATCTGACCGATGTCAGGTCTCAGGCCATTGCCCCACTTTTGCACAACTAACCGCTCAGAGGTCTGTGACCCACGTGGAAACTGACAAGGTGAGAAAGTGTCTGAATAGTGTACGGATGCTACTAGCAATTCAGAGCTAACATGAACACTTGAAAATAAGGGTTATGAAACATCGATTGATTTCTAAGTCTTTTCTACACGAGTGAATAGACAGATAGGTATGTACTGTGAATTGATGAAGTGCTAGTGTCCGAAACTTTAACTGTCCTGATGGTGCCTGACCTGCTAAACCTTTCCAGCGCCCTACGTTTTGACTCTGATCTCCAGCATCTGCAGTCCTCACTTTCTCCTGCTCCTACTGATTATGAAGAGGCTTGAAAATGAGGAATCACTTTTCGTGGATAATTATGAAGGAATTTCATAGTTGGAGTACTCTCCCCCATAAACTGGAAGAAGAATACATTCCTTGCACAATAGATATGAAAATGTGTTGCTGGAAAAGTGCAGCAGTTCAGGCAGCATCCAAGGAGCAGGAGAATCGACTTTTCAGGCATGAGCCCTTCTTCAGGAAAGCCCTTCTTCCTGAAGCAGGGCTCATGCCCAAAACGTCAATTCTCCTGCTCCTTGGATGCTACCTGACCTGCTGCGCTTTTCCAGCAACACATTTTCAACTCTGATCTCCAGCATCTGCAGTCCTCACTTTCTCCTTACACAATTGATAGGCAGGGTGGTTGAAATTATTAGTGGGTGGCAAGGAGACCGAAAACGAAAGAAATAAACGGCAGATAAGTAATTTAAAAAAACAGAGTAAACTTTACAAATTATATTTCACACAATAATATTACTTTAAAACTAAATTATTTAAAGTCAGAATACGAGGAGAGTGATGACTAATGTTCTGACTAAGCCTTCAGCAAATTGGGCACATTGAAGGAAAACTGTCCATTATGAAAATAAGTAAATGGCAAATAAAATTTAGAAAGAATTATAATTAAAATAAAACAAGTTTAGATATTTTATATGGTGCCAAACACATACTGACTACAAAGCAAATAATTCGGAAATAGACTATCAGATTCTGATGTCTTCAGGAAAGATAGCAGAAAATATGAGAACAGGTGGGAAATTAAGTTATCTTTATCACCAAATAGCCAGCAATGTTTCCAAATAATAAAATGTCCACTTAAGAGAGAAGGGAAATGTCTGGCACCTACAGGAACTCTCCTGTACAGAGATGAGTGAAGACAAGCACATTGATCGTTATTTAAATTTACTTATAAATAGATTTCTTAGATCAAAATATTTCAGAGGAATACGAGTGTCAAAGAATATCAAGCTTAAAATAAGGCTTCCGATTTGTGTCCACAATCACATCAACTTCATCATAATGAATAGCTGAGTTAAATCCAAGTAGCGAATATTTTCTTCCTTCTCCGACTGAATGTTGGTAAATGTATAATTTTGCGTTTGAACAGAGGACTAAACAAGAAGTAATGGATTAGTTGAAATTTTATGGGCACAATGAGGCAAAAGAAAGAATTTAATAAAGGTTATGTATACCGAACCCCTGGTAGAATTTGCAAATGATAGTAGAAAACGTGATGCCATAGTACAAAAAAAGGAGCAAGGCATTGACTGTGAAAAGCAGATCTAACGTTCATCTGGGAGATAGATCTGTATAAAATGTACTGAATTTCTTGTTTTATCTGGAGCTGCTTTCTGCAGCACTATATTTGAGAAACAAGCGAAATTGAGTTACCCAATAGAGAGAGCATGGACATTTGCGCATAAGTGTGTTAATCTCTTTAAAATTTGCCTGGAAAGGGGAACATGTATAGATGCAATGCTATATGATTGCTGGGTTATGCAAACAACAATTTTAAGGGATGACCCAAAGACTGCCCTCTGCTCTATGTGCATAAATGTTCATGGTGAATTGGTAGACAGGTAAGTCGATGTTACATCAATGGAGAAAAAAACCCAAACATCTATTCTAATGGTCTCGGGATGTGAGATGTAATCTGTCTGTCACAGAAAGTGAACATTTAAGTCAATTGAAAAAGAAGGAATTAGAACCTCGACTCATGGCAGTGATACAACCATTTTCTTTTTATAAAGAAAGGTCCACTAATGTGCTTTAACTAAAGAATATGAATCTTTACCCTTCTAGTCGACATGAAACACCAAACCAAAAGTTAACTGGTTAAGGCTTAATTGCCTCAGAAATTGGCTAGCAGTTCGCTCAATTGAATCAACTGCTAGAAAGTTTAAACAAAAGAATGACATGATAAGGACCATTGGCACTAAATACGCACTGATAATGAAAATAGAAAACGGCCATGTCCTTCTTCGAAAGTCTTCCTTTGTAAAATTTCGAATAATTGGAGAGAGCTGCACTGTTCTGCGGTCAAGCAACAAGCTGAAGTCATACTACAAAGTAAATATCAAAGAAACCATCACCGTCGTCCCTGCATAAGCTCTCTTCAACTGATAGAAATATTCCACAAAACGTGCTGGCACTGTCATCAGAAGTCCACAGCATTGTCTCTGGGTACCATGACATTATGCAATATTGGGCAGAAATGGGCAAGAAAAGTGTGCCCGCTGATTTCCACTAATTCTAACCACAGCATCCTCTATGCTCGCCAACAACTTCAGATGATGAATCACAACCTTCTTTTCTTTTTACATCGAACATCATTTGAAGTAAGCATACACAGTAGCAGGTGTACAGAATGCACACACTTTGGGTGTTTCAGTCCGTTCCATACAAAATTACATTGTGAAACCATATGACTGAGCCAACCAAGTGCGAAATGACGTAACTGGTGGACTTCTGTGGATTTGGTTGAGGGAATCAACACGTGTATAGGAATCTGTTCGTTACAAGAACTCCTGTCCATGATACCTTTAGCATTATTAACCGCTACACAGTCAGTGTGGTCATTAAGCTAAATCTTGACAATACCCTGCATCATCACATCGTGTGTTACCATTGTGATCGATTGTTTGAACAGATCATGAAAATGAAATCTGGATACCTATGAGACACTATAAACTATCAGGATCATCACCATGACTTGTAACATTAAAGTTCATCTGGAATTCTGGGTAATCCAAGATGGAGGACGGGAAAAATATGGCTAAAACAGAATTTTGTGAGGTATTTTATGTGTTGGAGGTAATTTCCTCGAATTTCAGGAGCAGCAATTACTGCTTTATATGCTTTTGCATTGTTGTGGAAGTTTGCAGAAAAAAAGTCAAAACAACAGCACGTTTAAAATGGAAAGGAACAGACAAAAGCATACATTTTCAGTTAGTGCAGGAGAGATTGAGAGAAAGAAGCTCACACTGCTCCTTAACACAGCAGTGAACCTGCATAGTTACTGCCTTTACTGTTTAAATTCATGTATTGCTGTGCTCCGGAGTGCATCTGTGAAAAGTAACAAACAGTGAAATTCACTACTGATTTTGGAGGAACCTGATTGGGAGAGGTCACAGCACACACACATTTACATTAATAGTTTTACGTGTGAAAGTGAGGACTGCAGATGTTGGAGATCAGAGCTGAAAATGTGTTGCTGGAAAAGCGCAGCAGGTCAGGCAGCATCCAAGGAACAGGGGAATCAACGTTTCGGACATAAGCCCTTCTTCAGGAAGAAGGGCTTATGTCCGAAACGTTGATTCCCGTGTTCCTTGGATGCTGACTGACCTGCTGCGCTTTTCCAGCAACACATTTTCAGCTCTAGTTTTACACGTGGCCTTACTGTACATCCACAGAGGTGAGCAGAGTGGGTTCTTTTTGATTGTACGTTTTATTGTGATACTTCTCTTGACTAAACATAAAAATATAAGTCATAAGTATTAAGACGCCTGGCACAGTGCTTTGTAGAGAAATAAGACAGTGCTACTTTATGGGTCTGTAGATTGAAAGAAGTAAAAATGTCTTGGTATCGTGATGCGCTCTTCTTGTCAGATGTGGCGGTTTAGGGAGAGTTTACGCGTTATTGAGGATTATATCTGATTGAAATGCCATTATTTAAGAATTCTATCAGATAAAATGAATCGGTTGGAGAGGCAGTTGGAGGCAATGAAAAGGGATTTGATGGATCACAGTTATAGGAAGGGAAAAAAATGGCCGATACAGTCAGATAGATGGCGTAACAACAGCAAATGTAAGAGAGGCAGGCAGGTAGTGCAGGAGTCTTCTCTGGTTCTACCAATTTCAAGCAATTATATTGTTTTGGAAATTGGAGGGGATGATGGATTCTCCGGGGAATGCAGTACGAACAGCCACGTATTGAGACTGGCTGTAATGCAATAATGGATCCAAGAGATCATTTGTGTTCGGGGACACTGTAGGCAGGTGCACAGACAGACGTTTCTATGGCCAGCACCGAAAAATTAGAATGGTATGTTGCCTCCCTGGTGCGAGGATCAAGGATATCAAAGAGAGGGTGACGGATGTTCTCAAGGAGGAGAGGGACCAGCAGCAAGTCATTGTCCACATTGGAACCAACGACATAGGAAGGGATAAAAGATGAGATTTTGAAGGGAATATATCGAGAGCTGGGTAGGAATTTAAAAAGAAGGTCCTCGAAGCAGCAATATGTGGATTACTCCCGATGTGACAAGCGAGTCAGGGTAAGAATACAAGGAGAGAGTAGATGAAGACATGGCTAAGGAGCTGGTTATGGGAGAAGGGGTCATATTTTTGGTAATTGGAATCGCTTCTGGAGTAGAATTGACCTGTACAAGAATGATGACTTGCACTCGAATTGGAAGGGGACTAATATACTGGTAGGAAGATTTGATCGAGTTACTTGGGAGGATTTAAACCAGTAAGGTTGTGGGGGTGGTGAGATGTTGGGTGGCACCAAGGGAGATAGTGAGGAACGAGAAAAATCTGAGATTGGTTCAGTTGAGAAAATAAGCAAGTCGAACAATCAGGGCAGGCAGGGATAATGCAGATAGAAATAAATGGAATTTGGAAGGACACGAAGTTATATCTTTTCCTTAATAAGAAAAACATTGCTTATTTGTCATCACTTAATGTATATTGGGCAAAATCACCTATCCTGCATTTGACTTGAAACGTTGTCAGCTTCCAAATCAAACTTTTTCTTAACATTATTTCGTTAAGTTCATTAAAACTTGCCTGATCCATGGCTTAAAAACGAATTATTTAAACATGCACTAGTCCTTCCCAAAAATAATTAAAATGAAATACCTCCTATTATTAACGTCTTTGCAAACTGAAATATTTGCTCCCTACCTCTTATATCTTGAGCTCTTCCAACTGAATTTGAATAAATCTCCCGCAGCTACAAAATTAGAAATTGCTGCTAAATCTTATGCCAGCGAAGGGGCTGTGGGTGAGAATAAATGTATATTGAAAGGACACTAAGTCAGATCTTTTCCTTAACAAGAAAAAATGTTGCTTCTATGTCATCACTTCAAAGGTGTTCGGCCGAATAATCTTTCCTGCTTTTGACTTGAAACATTGTAAGCATCTGAATTGAACATTTTCTTAACATTATTTTGGGAAGTTCATTAAAACTTGGCTAATCCACTAGTTAAAAGCGAATTCTTTAAATATTCACCAGTCCTTCTCACAAATACTTAAATAAATGACCTCCTATCATTGTCATCTTTGTAAACTGAAATAGTTGCTTCCTAACTATTATATCTTAAGCTCTTCCATCTGAATTTGAATTACGATCACGCATCGACAAAATTAGAAATTGCGGCTAAACCTTAAAAAAAAGCCTAGCATCATCTCTTTAAAAAAGCAGCATTAAAATTTTACTTCCAGTGGTGCTAATTCAGAACTGTTTGCGGCAACGAAATAGGTGGGTACATATGGCAAAGAATGGTCTGTGGGAGGAGGAAGGTGTAACTAACAGGTGGAGTTGGAGCTCAGAGCTCAGATAAAAAAAAAAACACTTCGGCATACAAAAGAATGAAGAGATGATAATAGAGAAGATAACTGGCTGACAAAGGGATCGTTATGAGGTGAAAAGACCTGGTGTGTGCAGGATATGGGCGAAGGTTCTCAGCCTCCAAAATTGTTAGTTCAAGATGGTTGTAGAATTCACTAGGGGAAAATAAAATGATGTTCTTCAAGCTTGCATGGATCAGCGCTGGAGCACTTTCGTGTAAGGTGGTCATACAGATGTCTGCCAGGGAATATTGAGGTGCATTGATGCGCAAACAATTTTAAACTCAAGGTTATTTTTATGGACAGAAAGGCGATCTATAAAGCAGTCAGTCAGTCTGTACTTCGTCTCCCCAATATTCAGAAAATACCATTCTGAGCAGCAAATGCAGTTAGCTACATTTAGCTCAACTTCAATTCTCAACTTCTCAATTAGGGAAATGCTAATTAATAACACTTTGGATGTGATGTTAGTGGCATGGTTGGTGAGGACAAGGGTAACTCTTCTTCTGCTGTTCGTGGGAAGAGTGGGAGTGAGGTTCGAAGCGTTGGACATGTGTCAAAGATGGACGAAGACCCTGTAAACGACGGTTATAGGAATTCTCAGTTGAAGCGGAAGGTGGACGTTTTGGAGGGCCCCTTTTCGCAGTTGACATAATCAAAAAAGACATTGAAATTGGAAGATGGAGCACCTAACCTGCATATCCCTGAACACCATCGACATATGCCTCACCTGCACATCTTTGGATTGTGGTAGCATTCTCAAGCAACTGCAGGTAACCCAGGCAGACACGGGGCAAGGGTTCAAAGTCTACAGTTATCTGATGCCACAATCGAACTTGGATCCCTAGTGGTGAGAAGCAGCAGCACTAACCACGGAGCCACTCGTAGCCGTCGAAAATGGGGGTGGGGGGAGTTTCATATAATGACGTGAGAACTGCCATCATAAGTGCAAATGTGTGAGTACCAGAATCCTAGATGCAATATTTGAAGAATGCAAAAATGGAACCTGGTCAAACATACATTGAGGTAGTCCATAAAACCATTGCTGATTGTCAGGAACAAAAAACCTGACATGGTTCACTAATGTCCTGCATGAAAGGAAATCTGCCATCCTCACTAGGTATGGTTTACGTGTGATTCCCGAACCACAGAAATGTGGGTGAAACTTAGACGTCCATTGGGCAATTAAGGATAGGCAATAAATTGCTGTTTCAGCCAATGACCCCCGCTTCTGCCAATTAATGTAAAAGGAAACAAACAAATGGATACGGCGATTGAAAATAACTCAGAAATAGGATACTCACAAAGACGTTTATTTGGAGGTGTTCAAAATTTGACTTCCTGAAGTGATGAGAACTCATGTGGGAGAGCAGAGCGTAAAGACTGCAAATTTACCATCAAAAATGGCGGATGATCATGAGATTGTTAATAACCAAAGATGGTGAACGAGAAGTTAAAAAAAAACTCAACTGTTTTCATATTACAGTATGCCATATGACATGGCAGTGTTTGTAGTTTAGGAAGATCGTATTGAAGAAAAATGAAGGAGAACAGAATAAATTAGTGACTGTTTTTGAAGTGGTGAAGGAAAGAACAGTCAAAGCTGAGAAGTTTCAACCTCGTTGGTGGATTATTGAAATGAAATTGTTGATTAGCTTCAATGAGTTTACTTGTGAGTGAAAGGTTTATTCGTTTATGCCAGAAAGAGCAGGTAAAGAAATGAATGCTTTAAGAGATTGTGACAACGTCGCTCCTTGAACAAGGTTATGTCATCCTTGCTTTTTTTCCAAAATATTTGTAAAAGAAACAGGTTCCGATTTATCTGAGTTAGTACAATATGGTTGTGACTAACAGATGTTGCTTAATGTTTAAAGGGTTTTCGGGTTGTTTACTTAAGGGGCTTCTGGTTTGTTAACTTAAAGAAAAACACTTGTCGGTGGAAGGGACTGGCCAAAGTTCCCAGTTGAGGTATTTTTTCAGTTTGATTTGAAATTAACTCAGGTCCTGGCAAACGTTGCTGCAGTGGAAAGAGGTTCCATGTTTCAGAAAATTATCCCTGGCTAATCCTCTCTCTCTGTAATATCTCTTCTGTAATAATCCGTGTTTGAATGAACCTTTTCAGCAGAGGGTATGCTTATGTGATGTTACAGGAGATCAAAACAACTCTTTGTTGAGTTGCGGGGGATATCACGTACATCAGATTTTGAAACAGTTGTTACTTTAAACTATTTTTCATTTGATTATCACTGTAAATTATCTTTCATTTGGTAGTGTGTAGTTAAATTTTGTTTAATTTAAAACTGTCTGGTTTGACCAGCTGCTCTGTCCTCGAACATCCTGCTTAAAAAATTAGAAACATGAGAGTCTGGGTTACCATCATGAAATGTTTTGAGGGGGACTGCACTGGTCCAGAACAAGACTTGTGAGAAAATAAAATTTGATAGTAACAGTTCAGTAGATGTGTAATTTATATGGAGAATTGTCAGAAATGATGGTAGTGTGTGGAAGTCGTCCTGAAAAGAGCAGTGTTCGATTTTAAATCTTAAGGTTGGAGCATCCAGTGAAAAGTGATGAAGTGGTGGTCGGGGTGATCGAGAAATTTTCAGTCTGAAAATAGTTATCCTTGGTAATAATATTGCCTTGGCAATATGACAGATTGAAGTGATGTCTACTTTAGTTGAAAAGCCAATGCAAAACCATACAACTGTGGTGATAAAGGAAGCCTATCCTGGAAGTTTTCCTGATTGTGCGATAGCAAGGTTAGAAGAAGAAGGATAACTCAAAGAGTAAGCATAAGAAAGTTGAAGTTCAACTATCAGAGACGATATGTCATCAAATGGTTGAGAAACAGAAAAAGCAGTTGGAGGAGAAAGTTGATATTTTTAATTCAGAGGAAATGTGTGAATTATAACGAACGATGAAAAACTAAAGCAGTTGTAATAGCTTCATACACATAAGATGAATCTGAGTGAATCTCAGAATATTACTATATTACAAATAGGATCTTCATGAAATAATGGAGTCCATTTCATCCCCACTCGCATAAGAAATGGGCAGATGTTCATCAACTTGTATTATCGGTGGTATATAGAAAGGAGTTGTTGCGGGTAGGACATGAATTACTAATGGGATAGCAGTTGGGAGGATGGAAAACTCAAGCCAATATACAAAATCATTTTATTGGCGTGGAATTCATATGGATGTGTTTCAATTTTTCTAGACATGCCAGGCAATTGGGAAAGAAAGAAAACTCAGGAAGAGATGAAACCAGCAATAATAGTACTAATGTTCGCATTTTAGAAACCTTTCACAAGAATTTAACTGATTGTGTAGGACCTCCCGCTGAAATGAAAATTGGGATTTAGTATTTATTGACCATATCAGATCTGTCAACTCCATTTGCAGACACATTTTCATTATGCAGTATAATGGCTGAAATTATTACAGAAGAGATATTCTTACGAGATATGGACTACCCACAGAAATATAATTAGATCAATGGTCAAATTTTGCATCAAAATTAGTCAAGAAATCTATGGATAGCTTCGGTATAAAACAATTCAATTGGCTGTAGACCATTAGGATTCACAGGGAGAGTATTTCAACTGTGGAATCAAAGTTGAAAGACCACGCTAATGGCTTCTAGTCAAGATTATCCAGAGGATTCGGATAAAGGAATTCGATTTGTACTTTTTGCAGTTATGGATTCACCAAGAAAATCTGCAAAATTCAGTATATTTGAATTAGTTTTAGGTTTCAGGTTAGAGGACCACTGAAATTAATGAAGAAGTTGTTCACTCTAAATGTGTAAATGTTTATTTTTAGGAAAACATTAAATCGAGGTGGCTGAGTTCGCTCGACAGTATTTGAAAGTAGCACTATATGTTATGATACATGAAGCAGACAAGATATCAAAAATTCACAAGTTCACTCGAGGAGGTAACGTGCAAGTGTTACATCGAGTGGTCTGTAAATAGTTGAAAGCAGGGTTCCATGTGCTTTATCTAATCAAAAGGAAAGTGTGGGAGCTGAACAACTTAATAAGAATGCAAGTTAAGAGAACGTCTTACTAAGTGTGAAATGGAAATATGCTCAACAGTTATTTTGATTTGGAAGGAAACCAAAAGGATAATGTGTTACTGGTTACAACACAGAGTGAAGAACCAAATTCAATTGATAATGAACTGAATACTGCTCAGTTCAAATTGGAAAATGAAGAAGTTCTAAAAAATTGGAATAAATTGCTGAGTTACCTCCCAGAGGAAAATCGATATGATTTGCCAAAATTATTAAGTCACATGGAAAGGTATGTGGGAATACGCTGGTAAGTACTAATTTAATTAATGATGACGTACATATAGGAAATTTTGTTTCAATAAAGCAACATCCATATACTCTTAACCTTCTAAAGTCAGCACAAGTTCAAAAAAGAGGATGCATGCTGAAAGGTAAAATAACACAAGGTATTTGCAGTGAACGGAGGTCACCCATCGTATTACCATCATAATAAGATCATGCCCAAAGATGATGTATGGGCTACCGCAAAGTCAATGCAGTCACCAAATCTGAATTATATCATATTCCACTTTAGAAAATCGTATTGAGAAATTGGTTCCACTTACTTATATTTCTCATCTGAATCACTCAGAAGAAACTTAGAGCTACCTTTAAACAAAAGAGTGAATGACATTGTAGTTTTCATGACACTGAATGGACTGTCCCAATTTAATTTCATGCCTTTTGGCATGACAAATGTGCCAGACACATTTCAAAGAAAGCACAAAAAAGTTATTTCACAATTATCCATTTGTTTTGTGTGCATCAACGATCTCGTGGTTTTTCCTCACACAGAGAAGGAACATTTGGAGCATCAATCAGAATTATTCAATCGACTTTGGGAGGCGGGCACACTGATCAACTGGCAAAGAATGAGTTTTCAAAAGTCCAAGTAATGTTCCTGGGGCATGTCACCCGACACAGAAAGATGACCCCACGAGATGTAAAAAAAAAGTTATTGAGGAGTTGTCCAAACCATCGGCAAAGAAGGAAATGTGAAGATTCCTGGAATTGTGCAGTTTTTCGCAAGCATTCGTACAAATGTTAACAGTACAGTGCCTCTGCTGGCTGACATTATGAAGTATTACAGAAATTTTCAGTGGAACAAAGAAGGTCAGAAGGAATCTGACAGCCCGAAAGCTGTATTAATCATTGCCCAATACTAGTGACAGTTAATTTCTCAATGATGTTCAATGTGGTTCGCAAGCTTAATGATGCTTGTTTCGGTGCTGAACACATGCAAGAAGGAGACGAGAAGTTAGAAAGACATATTAGGCTTCTTTCTTTTGCAGAAGCATGAATAATTGTAAACAGAAATAATCCACAATTTTAAAAAATACGTTGACCTTGATGTTGGCGTTGCAATATTTCAACATTTGTGTTATGAGTAATATGTCTCAGTCAATGTAGTTACGGGTCATAACCCGTTAAAGATTTCAAACATACTTGTGGATAACACTTCCAGACTGTTTAGATGGAGCTTATTTATACCGCCATTAAACTTGAGAATAATACACTTGGTAGAAAGGGACAAAAATAATTGCTGAAGAATTGGCACAATCTTTCGTGAGGGAAGATGGAGGCATTTGGTCTTCGGAAAAACAGAGTGAAATGGATTGCAGTAGTTAATGTTTTCATGGTTAGAGTCAGTGAAATATCTATGTATTTGCGGAATTATAGCATAAAGCTAAAAGATTTTGAAAAAAAAAGTGAATGCATCTGTGTATACTGATCATTCATTTTTTCATAGAGTTTGATGTGCTGATAAAGTAGCTTCAACAGATGCACTTCATCCTTTTTTCTAAGAAAGGTTTTATGGCGGGATGCATGGGAATCTACGTCGAGCTACCAGAGTAAACAACTTGTGAGGCCTTTCCTTTTTTTTTAATGTTGAAGCAATAGAAGCAGCTTGAATGGGTTAACCACACAAAAACCCATATTTTTTTTCTTTTCAGTAGCAGCTACTACTGAGATCTTGAAGATGTGGAAGCTGCTTCTGTCACCTCTCAGTTAGAGCTAAAGGCAGGGGTATTCACTTCCTGCTAATGTGGTTACATGTAATACAAACTGTTTCCTTGATATTGCTTTTGTCAAGGGGGTGTTTATGGCTGTTAATATATTGGAATACTTACTATACAGGCTTAAAACAATCCATTACTCGACTGTGTTTTCAAATAAAGTGAGGTTATTCCAATTCCATTTTTCTTTTACTGTATTTTAAATATAGCATAAGGTTTCATTGTGCTTCCATCCAATCTGCTAGATTCACTGGTAGATTGGAATTGCATCTGGCTCACATTAGCATACTCTCAACTTTTAAAAAAAAACTACGTTATCTTGTTAATGTATTTTGTGGAAATTTGGCCTAGTCCATGACACCCACAAAGAGTCAGCCACGACTGAGTCACATGGCCATACTTTTATCAGGATTTTCAAAGTGAGGACAAACTCTGCTTGGCAGAGCAGGGTGATGTTGAATGTGTACAGATCAGGCGTTTTGTTTCTTTCAGAAGAGGAAAGCCCGTACTAATGGGGGAATGAACTTTTAAAGAAATTGAACTTCAGTTGTGAAGACGAGGAGACGGAGTCCACGAACTGGAAATTGCAAACGTCCATAGTTCGTTCGAGAAAATGTTAATGTAAGCTGGACTGGACTGGACAAGGGGAGAAAAAGGTAGTGTCAAGGTCGGAACAAATGTGTTCTGTGGGGCAGGTGAATGCAAAAATAATGGGTATGCCCGCGCGGTTCTGTTTGTGGATTTTGAGAATTAGGTAGAAGCGGTCTTTCAGGGGTTTGCATACTATGAACACAGAGGTAGAGTCAAAGGGGTTGGGTTGGCGAGTGTTGAGATCACTGGATGAAATGAAATCAGTGAGCATTGTGGACACAATAGCCTCATGTTTCCTACAGGGGTCTTGATCCATAAGGACATTGAAGGAGATATTTGTGAGCTGACACTCAACTTTTGCAATGTAGAGGTTGGTGTACCAGGCAACAGCACCATATCGGTACCGAGGCGAAAATGAGGGAAAGAAGGCTTCTGTCAGCTCAGCCTCTCTGTTTCATAAAAATAAAACTTTAAAAAAGGCCTGTTAACACATTTTTGAAGTAACACCACTGGTATTCACGTAGAAAAAATAATAAGAAAGGATGAACGAAGTATACAAACTGAGGTTCAGGAACTAAACAGTGGATTAATTCACAATGATATAATGCTTCCTTCTTTCAGACATGATTGCTTTTCCTCAAACGTGATAAGATAGCAAGAGGTTGAGAATTGCAAAATGGACAAGATATCTTGACGTATGATGAATTTGCTTACATCTTCACAATCAGCAAGAGTAGTGACAAAAATTGAGTAATAAAAATGAAAGGGCAAAAGAAAACTCAGCTCGTAGAGACTTTAAGGGAATAGAAAGCACAGAAATGCCAGGTTTGAACGATCAGTATCACTGTTGCAGAGGAGCTGCCATTCTTCAAATAAACCAATTTAATTTACCGAATAGTCAGTTGTTCAATCTTTGAATCTGATTTTCCTGTAAATTTGGACTTTAAAACAATGTATCAACTAAATTTCCAGTTTGATCTGTCGTTCCAATGGGCTTCCTCATTCTCTACTTCACTTAGGCCAAGTGTTCATGTCATTTGCCGCATTGCTTCAGGTTGTCATGTGGGAAGCGAGTGGGATATTAAAGACAAATTAATTGGAAGGCCTCCTTGAACTTTTCAAAATATATTGCAGCTTTTTTTAGATCTAAATCTGGGTTAAAAATGCATGTAAGTTATGAAAAATCAACGCTGCAGGGAGGAAGAAACAAAGCTGGGACATGAAGAATAATAAAGGAATCAGCAAGTATTATTTTACCTCTTACGAAATTGTTTGTAAATATCATACAATGTCCTAATATCTTCATTAAAGTTAGTCTTGTCATGACAAGACTTAGTGCTGAACTTGCTGTCATTGTACATATATCATGAGGAGTTTGTTTTCACTGTGAAAGATTGATAAGGTCATTGCATCTAGTCCTAAATGTGATAAACAGCTCATCAGTTTCTATGAATATCACCATGTTCAATCATGTGTAGCCCAGATCAAACCTCTCCAAAAAAAGAGACAACTTGCTTGCAATGATCTTCAGCCAGATCTGCCAAGATCACCTATTAAAACATTCTCATGAGCTCTCGTTAATCGCAGCTGTCACTTACTGTGGTCAATATTGTTCATATGAGGTAATATTGTTCATACTAGGTAAGCCTCTATGCATTGTATAAAAAAAAGTATGAATCATGACAAAGTCACAGATATCAAATGAAGAATTGTTCTAAATATACATCTAGAAATGGATTTAAGCTGTCCGCAACTGCTCTGCTCCTGGCAAAATGAACAGTTTGCCAGGAATGTCACGTCTTTGAGGTAAAAGAAAGGTTGTTATATTTCGAATTATTGTTCCAATAGTCCACTCTCTATCCTCAGCAGCTGAAATAAGTTTTAATCGACATTGACATCAAACTGCACTTCCTCAGATGTAACCTGCTAATCTACTGTCAGCCTGGCTTTCACAGGTTCCAAAAAGCATTTTTTCAACTTCGCCAAAACGTCCACAATGGAGCTGAATTCAAACCTGTAGGTAACAGTGACTAATCTTAAGCAGCCTGAGGAAAAATGAAGGAAATGCATGGAGGTTGTGTCTATATATTGTGACATGAAGTTTGGTGGTGGGGACAAGGAATCCATATTGGTGGAATTGTGGGTGCCAGGTCGTAATCACATTAGCCCCTCGTAGCTTTTCCATCCGTTGATCAGGGTAATTTGTTCTGCTTTGTCACACTTCTGCTGACTTTCCATTCATTACCGCCACAGTCTTGAGCTCGCCAGCTATTCAATAGATCGTATTCTTCGCTCCTCATGTCTCTCCTTTAGTTTTCCTATGCAGCTGGCAACTATCAATTGGGCAACTGTTTTCAATTGGCAGGTAGGTTTTATGCTCCACCAAACCTATATCATTCATGAAGCAGCTGAGATGATTGGATCTCGGACATTGCCTGTAATTAGCTTGATGGACAGAAATAATTTGAAGAAGTGCATTGATTGAGAGAACTGATTCATTTGAGTGAAAGTATTAATTTGAGACACTGAATTAGTTGCATGATACACTCTCACAAATTTCTTTTCAGAATGATTAAAATTAATAGCACAATTAAGGCAAGCAGTCGATTTCAGACAATGTAGGAAATCTATCCTGAAAGGTCACTTGATGGTTAACAAAATATTGCCGAATGAACACAGCAGGAGGGAATGATCATCGATACAGTATAAAATCTGTGAATGGAATTGCCTGTGTTTCAACGATCATCAATATCTCTGGGATACCACAAGATACTATTTTCAGTAGTTATCTGAGGTGAACAAAATTGTGAAGCGTTTATGATTTTCGAATACAAGCTCTGCAGTAAGTGTATTTCGTACAACAACAATCTAATTAAGGAGCATGAGTCAGCAGATTAAAAAAAATCAGACGAATTTCAAAGACATATTTCGCAATCTCAGCGTCCCCATGGAACTCTGAAAGTGCATAAATTAAAAACTTCACCAGTATATCACTTCAAAGTCTAATTTAGAGAGGATTTCGACAGCACAAAGGGACATATCAGGTCACAAGGAAAATTATGGAAACTTTTCACAGCATTGGAGAAATACATGATACTTGCTGTGTTTGGTGTACCTGGTAAGTGCTTCTTAACATTTGCAATTTTGTGAAGTGTTCATTTAAAGCTCTATTATTGTGCGGACGCTGCTATGTAATGTTTTTCCTGAACTGTGTGGTTACGTCAGACGTCAATGCAGGCAACTCTGAAGTAAGGCCTTACTAGGAGTGCTGATAAATGATTCATTCTACCTAGAAAATAACTGGAGTGTAAAGAAATTGTTGTGTTTTATGCTATTGCATGTGCAACAGACTTTTGTAGTCTATTGATTTATGAGTTGCATTTTGAATGCAATTGCTGGTCTCGTAGCATTTTGTATTGCTGGTTTTCAAACAAGTGGAGTCAATGAAATTATTTGGTTTTGCTTCATATCCACTTAAATTTCACCAGTGGAAGCAGATGCTAATTGTTTTGGACAATCACGTGATTCTGATAATCTGAATGTTATGTGCATTATCCTTTGATGATATATCAAGATATGATCTATTTAGGCTCTGATTAATGAACTGTGTAACTTCTAAAACGGGTTAATATGTAACATTGAACTATTAGTCAGAGTTTTGAAAGTTGCAGTCGTCACCATAGTCTGATTTTATTTCAATAAGATGTATCTGCTCAACAAAAGTCATGCATAACCTAACAAGATAACCGCAGGATTTCATAAAGGAGATATGTGTCTGGGCAGTAAATGCAACCAATATTAAACGATTTCTGAAATAAACAATTAACTTATTCAACACCTAGACTAAATATTTGTAATTTTTGGGGAAAAGCTGGTGTTTTTTATTATAAATTACCTGGAATTAGATTATAAATTACATGGTGTTAGCAACACAGAAACTGACCATTCAGCACGATTTGTTTCAGAATTTATTTCGCCATTCAAATCTTCTCCAGATCGATGACATAATCGTGCATGGCATATTCTTTTTTCCCTTTACTTCATGGTTTTATTCTCGCGTCAACGTAATTGAATTTAAGTTGCTGACTAACACCTTCAAGTTGTAGATAATGTTATATCCGAACAATTCTGGGATTCATCTGAATTTACCTTATTTATCTTCTTGAATGTATTCATTGGGATCCTATTTTGATTTCTCCTAAAATTTTAAACATTTTTGACACTACTAAACCCATTAATCATTTTAAAAAATCCTGGAGATTAAGGTCAGACTTGTTTTGTCAAAACATTTTAAAGACGTTAACTTGTTTCTTACTTGTGAGTAACTATGAAAAGTTAGTTTTGAAATCATTCATTTAAATATACATTCTATCCTCTTGAATCTCCATTCTCTTCTTTGATGTGTGAAAATATTTTGAATTTGTTTAATGGTTTTTTTAAATACTCAATATTTGTGATTTTACTTCCGTTCGATGCAATTATTTGTAAGGTTTTCAGTCTCTCTGTGTTTAATCATTATCTCTATCATCGATTCTCACGCATGTTTGATTTTATGTTTTCTGACGTAATTACTCATTATAGATGTCTATTCATATCTCTGACCATGTCTCTCCTTTGCGCTTTTGTCCAATACCCAATAAGTTCTTGCTTCACTGAAAGTAACAGAGGACAGTGCTTTTCCTGACTAACAGCATGAAGTCAATGTCTGATCAGTTTTGTTTCAACAGTTTCCAATAACGTGTTCCCTTGGTCAATTTGTAATTAACATGATTCTTCAATGTTCATTAGAATTTTCCCTGGCCCCTTCCCTATCGCACATTGGTTCTTGGCCAGCAATGAAAGCAATCACTGGATACTCTCCTGAGAGGATCATGGAGAAAAGTTAAACTATTCAGTCCATCGCATCAGCTCTGACATTCAAAATCATAACTGGTCATCTCCTGAATAGCATAGCCCGGCGTTGCATCATCACTGCTTTTGATGCACTCAGATAAGTTGACTTTATTTCAAGCATTCGCATACTGTTACATGGAAATTTCAGTTTTATGAGCCTCATGAGTTCTTCTATTTCTCCATTTCAGAGGCATGCTTGTTTCAATCCGACATTTGTTGATATGTTACTTTTAGAACTGAATTAGTTTCATTCTTTCATTTTTTTTCGGTTTTTCTTTGACTTGCATTCTTTTTTATTTAAACGTCTTTCATATTGCCTTTCCCTTCCTGCACAGTTTCTTGGAATTGACGATTCTGCAATCTCGTTTAAAATCCAGTGGCTATTTTCATTACTCCTTCTACGACCTCATTTCCTTGAAGGAATCAGTTTCCATTTTCCCAGTTTTTACTCTCTGACGAATACATTCAGGAAATGGCATGTTCTAAAATGCTACTCACAAAATTACAGTTTTGCTCATAATCAATAATTGGCATTAATTATACCAATCCTATTTCCCAAAATGTTTCAATCACCTTTTTCACCATCTGAACATAAATGGCATTCTATAAAAATCACCTTCCATGGTGAACAGAGGATCTGCCACTATTACATACATGTCCTATGGAATTGCTTTGTCTGAAAAAAAAGTTAACTCTTCTCCAGATATTTGCACATCGAGGATAACAAATAAATTCTGCTTTTTCAGCTCTTTGTTTTACATCTAGGCGCACATCAAGGGGGAAAAAGGGAAAACAAATACAGAGGAAACAACACAGATCTTGTGCTCCAGCCAGTTTAGCATCGTTCATTGCTGGTTATGATTTGGTCTCTTATCGGTTGGAGAGACCAAACACAATGATTAATTTGAAAGGCAATCTATCCAGTCCTCAAGCATAATCCTGAGCTTTTCTTCTTCCTGCCATTCTGATTCTCTTCGCACTGCCACTGTAAAAAAAGATGTACACTCATTTTCTAGGATGGTAAAATCTGATAATGGAAAATGGCAACAATTAGCTATTTAAAGTGTATGAAATGTAGTTCTGTGTCTTCCTCAGTCTTTTTTCTAGAAAATCTACACCCTGGGCTAATGAAACGATACCCCTCAAATTTCCTCATTATTGGAGCAGTCTTCACTCAATCTCTAGTATTCTGCTAGCACCATTTGTGCCTTGTTCTGTATTATTTTGCTGCTTATTTAATTGTCCCTCCTTTTAGATGACATGATTATTTTGTCATTACGTTACTTCTGCCCTCAAGGCAATCATTGATCTTTTCATTTTAATCTCTTTTTTTTTGTAGAAGCTCAATCCTATCAATCATTATTTAAACAACATTAATGTCCAATGATTTCCATTTCCGAAGAAAAATCATAAATGAGAATAATTATGCCATATTTCCTCTTTCTGGACATATTGCTGATGATGTAGATTATTTACAGAATTAAAAACAAATCAGATCAGTCATTGTTTTAGAAACTTTCTTTTGCTGAGACAAAAATAATAAAGTGTCATGTTATGACAAGAAAAGATTTTGGTTAGAAAATATGTAGCGCTTGGTTATCCTATCTTCTCTGGTGCTCTAAATCGTCATGTGCTCTTTCAACCTTCACAGTCAGTAGCACAGTGTTCATCCCGAGTCGTGAATTTACCTCTGAGAAGGATGATTGCAAGGATCAATATGCTGTAATAAAACGTTCAAGAAGTATACATTATTTGGATAGAATAAAATTAACGTTAGATGAATAGTGACTTTCTAATCACAGGCGTGTGTCATTTTAGAATGAGAAACTGAAAATTGTCCATTGCTGCCTTTTAAGGTTATCAGACATCCTGACAGTGTCTTGCATATATTTCATTCCATATTCACAGCAATATGGTTATCTTTTAACAGACTCCGGGCAATGAAGAATGGGGAATATATCTCATAAATGCTGCTCGAACCCATTGAATGGAAAATAGGAAAATCTGAGTTTACCCTGATTATGACTAAACCCTGTGAATTCTGATCATTTAACCAATGAATCTTCAACTCAACTGTCACATCATTGGAGATGTGGCCCGTTAAAACTGTGCAACTGGTTAAATCAGAGCCCACCGACATCATTAGACTTTTCAAATTGCTAGCCAAACCCCAGTTTTTGCTGTGTTGTTTACAAAGATGGCAGGTTGATGTTGAGCTCTCGTTATTTATCAAATTTGCAATATTGTATCTCTGTGTTCAATTCCAGTCCAGTGAACGAAAAAAATGTTTTGTCTCTTTTATTGTCTGTTTTCCTTTCCTTCTCTATGTCAGTTAATTTAGTGGCGATTGTGACCCCCGTGTCAAGGAAAATGTGACCTATCCACCTGTACTATCGTTACCTGATTGCCATGTCGACTGCAGATAGCTGGTCATTGCAACTCCGGTTATCCTGTATGGGTTCAGTTCATATTATTTTCCTGGGTCATTCTTTGATGTCAGCCCTGTGTGTAATATTAACTTTGTCCTGCATTACAGAGCTGTAAACTGTCACTTTCTCTTTTGATCGATTTGTTGTCATTTGTTGCCAGAAGCTGAAATTCAATATTGCACCCAGAAAACTGCAATTCTGGTTCTATCAACGACTTGTGTTGTGCTCTGCTTAAAAGGCGTTCCAATCTACTTTGGATTTGAACCTGGAGAGATCATTGAAAATGTTTCCTGATTCTGTAATGAAAAGCCAAGCTACTACACAGATCAAGGTGGTTAGCATTTGAATGGATTCAAACAGTATCAACGCCGATGGTTCCATACATTTTAATTTTGGTACTCAATATTCAAACAGTCAAGTGCATTTTTGTGACCAGTCGAGTCTGTAAGGAATTAGAATTCAGAGCAAGGGAGTCAATCGCCGTGACCCAGAAATGGAAAGCAGAAGAAAATCTGTCATCTTATTCCTTACCATATCTGGCAGTTTCATCCGACTTTGACACTTATATGTTATTAACTTCTTACATGATAGCATTACAGGAATTGGTCCTGAGCAATGCAATAATTATTTCGGGATGTTTTCAAAAGGTTTGTGGAGGTTTGCAGCTCGGGTTGAGGTTTAGGGTTTAGATTTGCTGGCTGAGCTGTAGGTTTGATATCCAGACGTTTCACTACCTGGCTAGGTAACATCATCAGTGGTGACCTACAAGTGAAGCGAAGCTGTTGTCTCCTGCTTTCTATTTATATGTTTGTCCTGGATGGGGTTCCTGGGACTTATGGTGATGTCATTTCCTGTTCATTCCCATGGACAAAACAAATGTCATCTACAAAATTCCATGCAAGGACTGCCACAAACACTACGCAGAACAAACAAGAAGATAGTTAGCCACCAGGATGCAAGACCACCAGCTGGCCACAAAAGACATGACCCTCTCTCCCTCGTAGCCCTACACACGGATGAAACAAACCACCATTTCGACTGTAACAACACATCTATGTTGGGATAGGCTAAGCAAAGACATGTCAGAGAATTCCTAGAGGCCTGACACTTCAACCACAACGCCATAAACAAACACATATATCTAGATGCCACCTATCAACCCCTCAGAAAACGAACAGGAAATGACATCACCACAAACCCCCGGAACCACATCCAGGAGAAATATATAAATAGAAAGCAGGAGACAACAACTTCGCTTCACTTGGAGGTCGTCACTGATGATGTTACCTCGCCATGAAATAAAACATCTGTATATCAAACCTACAGCTCAGCGAGCAAACCTTCACCATAAATGTTTTTACAAATTGTATCAATACTGGTGGATTTACGTGGTTGTACAAATGCATTTTTTTACGGGGTGACTCAATCCAAGTTCAGGGAGCAGCTTATAAGTGCTTTGAAATATCCATTTTTTTCAAAAATCCAATTAATTAATGAAAAGAAATACGTGAAACCAGCACTGAGACAAGTAATTGTGTTTATAATCGACAAATGTGATATGCATCAGCAGACTTCTATCAACTGAAGGATACATCATTATGTGTGAAGGAAACGTAATCTGTTGTGGGGTAAATCGCTGTTTTGGTCATGACCTTTTTGGGATGCTTTCACATTTCATTTTTCTGGAACGTGTCATCAACCTGCATAAGAGTTCGTCGGTGAGACAACCCGCTCAGCAGAATTATTTAATTGAATTTTTCTTTAGCCCAGACTGCTGGTTGCATGTCAAGTTGGATATGGACACAATGTTGGGAGGAAATATTACCGAGAATATAAGATCAGAAACTGTCTATTAACCAAAGTCGTCATTCCTGTCATTTTCACGTCTCACAAGTTTTCACCGATTCCATTTGCCTTGGTTCAATTTTTCATGTTCATGGTACAAGGAACCTCTCCTTCCCACACTCACTGGATGGTATGCCATTGGCCAGCTAAGAGGTTTTCAAGAAGCTATCCCACATTCATAACGTGCCGGAGATGGGCTAACCTGGTATATTGTTGATTCTCCAATAATAATGGAAAAATGAGCCAATCGGTGGGTTCTCTTTTTGTCCAGTAGATCCACCAGTAAAACCGAACATGATCTTGCTGGTGGGGACTGTAAAACTGCGAGAATGACGATCCAGATCAATTCCACGATCTGGAAGTTTGAATATTTGAGTATGGCATGGAATGTTTTGGTGGAGGAGTTTTCAAATTGAGGTCGTATGATTGAAGGTTTGGGGCAATGCTCTGCGAATCTATCAATGTACAAACGCTGTATCTCAATTAACCAAAGCCAACTTGTTATCCGAGGTTTAAATTAGTTTCCTTTAAAAGAGAGTCACTGGATTACATCTACTTGTTCATAACAATCAAATTAAGCTTCAGGAAAGTGATGTCAGGAAATCTAAGGCTAAGGTAAATGCAACGTATTGCTTCGAAATTCATTATCATATTAAAGGTATGTGGATTATTTCGGGGATAATTCATTATGGTAACATAAGCAATGACAAGCTGAAAGACAATAATTCTGGCCCGATGCACGAATCTGATTCTTCATCTTTGAGCAGACCAAATCTTTTGTTTGTAACCCTTCTGCTCCTAATATAAATGCAAAATGCCTTACTGGTCTCCTTACTTCTACATGTCAGTACCATTTTTATTTCCATGTAGCCCTGCTAATCCCTTGTTTAAGGTCTTCTCTGCCATCTTTATGTGCCTCAAACACCTTTTATGATGTACGTTTCTGAAACATTGCATCTTCTTCTTTTTTGTCCCCTTTTCACTAATATTTTAGCATCATTTGTCATCCGTAGTTCCCGAATATTTCCTTTATTTTTAATCCTGCTGTCCATAATCACTGATCACCAGGCCTTTAAAAGACTCCTACAAGTCATATACGGATTTTCCCTCAAACAGCCTTCCCAATGCAAGGTTTGTGAAGGTTTGTAGCTCAGGTTGAGGTTTAGGGTGTGGGTTTGCTGGCTGAGCTGTAGGTTTGATATTTCAATACCTGGCGAGGTAACATCATCAGTTGCGACCTCCAAGTGAAGTGAAGCTGTTGTCTCCTGCTTGCTATTTATATGTTTGTCCTGGATGGGATTCCTGGGGTTTGTGGTGATGTCATTTCCTGTTCGTTTTCTGAGGGGTTGATAGTTTCATTTCTGAAAATTCTTTGTTGTATGGTAAGGTGGTTACGGTTCCTGGCTGTGTTTGGTCTGCTTGTTGTGGTTTGTTCGTGACTGTCAGAAATGACAGCCAGATTACTAAGACCCCTCGCATTCCTAGTAGCACACAAGCACACCAACACTCTCAAACAAAAACCAACAAACCTAAAAGACCCAGTACAACCCATGGACAAAACCAACGTCATCTACAAAATGCCATGCAAGGACTGCCGTAAATACTACGTAGAATAAACAGGAAGATAGTTAGCCACCAGGATACACCAGCTAGCCACAAAAAGACACGACCCTCTCTTCCTCGTACCTCTACACACGGATGAAAAAAAAAACACTATTTCGACTTGGACAACACATCTATGCTGGGACAGGCTAAGCAAAGACATGCCAGAGAATTCCTAGAGACCTGGCACTCCAACCACAACGCCATAAACAAACACATAGATCTAGAGACCATTTATCAACCCCTTAGTAAACGAACAGGAAATGAGATCACCACAAACCCCAGGAATCCCATCCAGGACAAACATATAAATAGAAAGCAGGAGGTCGCCACTGATGGTATCACCTAGCCAGGTAATGAAACATCTGGGTATCAAACCTACAGCTCATCGAGAAAACCTACACCCTAAGCCTTCCCAATCTCGTTTATCCAGCTCCAGCCGGATACTGTTCTCGTTAACCTTCCACCAATTTAGCACTTCTATTATCCTGATACATAACGATTAAAAAAAAACTCATGGAATTATTATCAGTTTCCTAAAGTATACTCCACTGAACATTCGATCACCTGAACACAGCAGTTTCCAGTATGGTCCAGTCACGAGATGGACGATCCACGTTTTGTGTCAAGACTCCCTCCCGAATGCAAATAAACAGTTCTGCTTAATCTGAAACACAGGCACTAAAGTAATTTCAGTCAAATTGTCTGCTAATGTTGAAGAAGCTAAAATCATGCAGCACCACAGCTCTTTTATTTTTAAGTCTTTCTATGATATGCTTACATACCTATTCTACGGCTTCCACTGGTATTTGGGAGTTCTAGAGTTTAGCGCCTCCATAGAGATTACACCTTTCTTATTCTTGAGTTCTACCTATCTGATCTCAATGGATAAATCTCCAAGATATCCTCTGTTAATGCAGCTGTGTCATTATCCTTAACAAGTAATGTAACTCCCCAACTCTTTTTACACACCAGTCTATCAAACCACTCTATCTCACCTGAATCAACTAAACCCTGGAGGTTACAGTTCTCTCGATCAAATTTATGTAATGGTCACCACATCCTTATATTGTTCTCTAAAATTTTATATAATCGTTATAATTTTCTTTCACGTTATGTGGCTCTGGAAATGTGCCCGAGTGTTTTACTTGAATTGTTATGACACTGTTAAACGTATTGTAACGGAAAATGATATTATAATTTAGATCTAGAAAACAGGTTTCCTTCCAATACTTTCCCAATTACGCACCTTTTTTCTTGCATGCTTGTAAGTGGTATGATGATTTTTTTAAACTGTGGGTTAATAGTTGAATTCTTAGATTCATTAATGTACAACTTGCATGGTTTGAATGAATGATGATCCATGCACTTCTTTTGATTGTTCACGCTGTCTCTAAGCAAGCATTATATTTTTCATTCAGCCGTCAGTGCTGTGTTTTACACTGTAGCACAGAAGTAATTGGTACCACGAGATTATGTATTTAGCACCAAATTAGCGAATAAGATTCTGAGGTAGTAGTTCATCAATGTCATTAAACGCTTCTGGATGAACGAAAAGACATCTATTTGTATTGAAAAAAATGTCATTTTTGCTGATACTTTTCGAGAATCGCACGAATAATTGTTGCAGGACAATCTTTCCTCTTACGTAACACTGGTGCTAACTTCTAAAATTAGATGAATGATTTTGGAACATATACATATTCTGACCATTGCAAGTTTCAATTACGTGTTAGAAGGAGGGGTAGAGAAAGCTTGGGGAAAGATGCAAAGGAATTTGGGAGTCTGGATTTTATTGAAAAATTGTACAGTACATCATTTTCCAATCTTCAGATTCAAAGAATTGTCTTTAGCTGTTGAGAGGTATTGTAGGAAAAAGAAGTTAGCACTGCACAGCAAGACATCTAGCTGCATCTGCAGCCAATCAGGATGTTCAGTTCAATAAGTTTATTGGGAGTGATGGCTCCATAGAGTGCTGCTTAACTGCAGTTGTGCTTGATATTCATGTCACTGGGTGCCTGAAAGCGGAGCAGTGGACTTATAGCCGCAACATGACAGGAGGTCTGAGCAGTGTTCAAGCAGCTTGAATTAGTTAGCCTATGCTTTCTGTTGAATTTGAGCCATCTACATGTGTGACAGCTGGCTGAAAGAAGTAATATGATAAGGCGGATGATGTCAAGGATAATATGCTTTGAAATACTTAATGTTTTTCAGTTGTTTAATCTGGGAAAGAAAATGAAAATTAGTAAATCTGGCAGTTGCGATGCTCAGTGATCAATACGAATTCAAAAGATTTCTTCTTCAAACTTGTCTTATTTTCTGTTCCATTGAGAATATTCATGGTGTATCCTTCTGTATTCTTTTTCTAATGTCCTCATTCAATCAAAATTGACTCCCTTTGTGAGGATAAAAATGGAATGTGATGCGCCAGGACATGAGGTATCCTTCTGTGATGGAATACTGTTGTGGGGGTATTGATGTTGATTTGTTTCTCATTCATGCTCTTTAGGCAGCTATTGGATTTTGTTTTTTAGAAATTTCTCATTTAACATGGAGGGAGTAAGCACAACAAGACGGAAGATGTCTTCAGTTAGAAGATAATCTTAGATTCTTCTGTTACATACCATTACTGAAACTATCCTGACTGACGCAACTGTCCATTGGCGTATCGTTACATGTTTCAGAAGTTATAATGTGTACATTTTAGAAGTAGAAACGTGCATTTGTACATGTGTGTATGTGTTCATTTGCATGTATCTTTTGTTTATTTTTACTGTAATTTTAATTTGATTTCTACTAACAAGCAACCTAGATTCTCTTAGATCTGTCATGCTTATTATTAAATCAGGTCTGGACAATCTTAGCTCTGTTGGGTTTAGCTACATATCAGCACTAGCAATCATAACTCTGCGATTTGATCACAATGTATAATTCCTGGTTATTTCATTCATGTTTGCTCATATATCTGCCTGGGTAAACTTATCTCTGTCACATCCAGTAATATATAATTATGTTAAAAACGTTCACTTACAGTCCTGCATAATTATATGCTATTCATATAACTGCAGTTATTTATCAGTCATGGATAGATAATCGTGTATTTTTGTCATGGCACAGTGATATATCTGACTTAATTAACTGTAAATGAGTTCCTAGTTTCACTTTATTCCTTCACTGCCAGTAAATTGAGAACAGATTCATTCAAGTTAAGGTATTAGAATACAAATCAATCAATTGTGCAATTTGTGAATTAGAATTTAAAGCAATATTTCATTTTATATCTCTTCTGCCTCTTATGGCACATTATCACACGAGATAATAATATGTTTTATTATGCCTCTATTCTGGGTGCTGCTAATGTTGAGCAATCAGAAAATCATTACAAAGAGCAAACGACTATAAAGAGCAAGTGCAGTTTGGAGTCGTAGGACTATTTCTAACATGGCCACACTTTCGACATTGATAAATAACAAAGTGTCATGACGAAGCAGAGCATTTTTTCCCCAAAATCATTGTTCAATTTCAGAAAATAAAATCATTCGAACTCGACTTCCAATGAAGTATCATTGCATCAAGTCATCATTACTAATGAGCTCTGCGAACAGCAATGAATATTCAGCCTTGTAAATATTAATGTTTCAAAATAATTGCAGTTTTTTTATTGAAAAAGGTCACATAAAATAAAATTATTGATTTAATGCTTTAATTAGTATAGCAGTTGGGACGTTATTTTGAGGTCATACAGGACTTTAGTGAAGCCTCTTTTGGAATATTGTGTCCAGTTCTGGTCGCCCCGTTAGGGGGAAGGATATTATAAAGCTGGAGAGGATTCAGAAGAGATTTGCCAGGATGTTTCGGGATACGTAAGGTTTGAGTTAAGAAAGAAAGGATAGGCTGTGTTATTTTTTACGAGAGCATAGAAGGTTCTGAGGCGACGTAGTAAACAAAGAACAAAAAAAAAACTTACAGCCCAGAAACAGACCTTTCAGCTTTCTAATCCTGAGCTGATCCAAATCCACTGTCTAAACCTATCACCCAATTTCAATACATCTGTATCCCTTTGCACTCCAACTACTTATGCATCTGCCCAGACGCAAATGAATCTTACCATGCCTGCCTCTACTATATCTGCTGGCAACATGTTCAGGCACCTACCACCTTGAACACGTGATCTCTCGCTATTGAATCCCTCACCATGGTTAAAAGCTAATTTTTATCTACCCTGTGTATACACCTCATGAGTTTGTAGACCTCAATCAGGTCGCCCCTCAATCTCCACTTTTGTAATGAAACCAATCCTAACCTACTCAAACTCTCTTCATAGCAAGCATCTTCCATACGATGCAACATCCCCGTAAAGCTTCTCTGCTCCCTCTCCAAAGCGTCCACATTATTTTGGTAAAGTGGTGACCAGAACTATACACAGTATTCTCAATGCGGCTGAACCAAAATCTTGTACAATTTTAACATGATCTGCTAGCTCTTATACTCAATATCCCGTCCGATAAAGGCAAGCACACCATATGCCTTCCTAACCACTGTATCCACTGTGCAGCCACCTTCAGGGTACAGTGGACCTGATATCCCAGATGTCTCTGCTCATCAACTTTTCGCAAGGGTCTTCTGCTTACAGCATTTTTTGCTCTAGAATTAATCTTCCCAAAATGCATCACCTCACATTTGCCTGGATTGCACTCCATCTGCCACTTCTCCGCCCAAATCTCCAGTTTATGTCTGTTTTCCTGATTTCTGCGACAGTCCCCTATGGTTTCTGCTACTCCACCAATCTTTGTGTCATCTGCAAACTTACTGATCAGACCACCAATGCCCTCTTCCAGATCACTGATGAATATTATAACAACAGTGGCCCCAGTACTGATTCCTGTGGAACACCACATTTTCCATTTCGAGAAACTCCCTCAACTACTACTCTCTTACTTCTGTTGCTCAAACAGTGCTTTATCCATCTAGCGAGATCACCCTACACACCATGTTACAATTACCATGTTTAAAAGACATTTGGTCAGAAAAATAACCAGGAAACTTTTGGAGTAATATCGCTCAGGAGCAGGCAAATGGGACAAATTCAGTTTTGGATTATGCTCGGCCTGGACTGGTTAAGCACAATGATCTGTTACCGTGCTATATGATTCTATGGCTGAACAACAAAGTCATGCTATTTTGTCAATGACTGCAGATGTAATAAAAAGATAAAGTCCAAAATGACTTTAGTATTAAATCAATTTTGATGATCATGCAATTAATGAAAGAAAGAAAACAATTGCTATTCTTGAACTATAGATTTCAGCATGAATTGGTGCATAAAATATCGACGATAATGAAGCAGTCAAAACAACTGATAGTGGACATCCGATGTTTTTGAATGCTGACTTGATAAGAAAGAGTGTTCAAAGAAAATTCTACCTTTATAACTATTAGAATAGTACAAAAGAAATAAATAATTATTTACACAAAAAAATGAATATACAAAGAAAATATATAATTCTCACCAATTTCTTTCAGGTTCTTCAGGCATGAAGTATGCTTTACAAATTTTCCGACTTTCTGGTCTGCTGACAATTTTCAAAGCATTTATTTAATTTACACTTAATTATATAATCCTGCCCACAAAGGAACTTCCTGATAACAATTTTTATTCCAACTGGCTCATGATTTTCTGCTACCCCCTTCCATTATTCGAAAATGAAGAGTATTATTGAATTACTATAATTTGGATGTTGGCTATTCGGTACAACAATTCCTTTCTGGTTATGGGCAGAAAGATACATTCAGTGCCATTCCTGGCTTTGTCCCTTTGGCTCTATTAATTTATTACGTTCATGGTCTGATAAAATGTCCTTTTAAAATCCCCAATGACCTCTGCCTCGAGCTTCTGAAAGCAGCATAGTCAAGTTCATTACCTCTTTCTGTATTAAAACATAACTTTTTACATCAAAGCACCAGCCCACCATTGCGTGTCCTGGCTATAATCTGCTGTCCATATTCCATCAGCTACTGAGAACTGTTTATTTTAAATTCAATGCTGCATAAAGAGCCTATTACATATTGATTCCAAATAAGTTCTCTCACTTTAACATATTTTCATACAAGGAAAACAAAGTTACAAAGGCGGCTACATTCCCTTACCTTTGTGGTTAATCTCTGCATTCAATCATAGTCCACCCAATCCAACCTAAAACGTATCGCCAGAATGTTATAAAGTTTTTTTTTAGTTTACAGTAAATATTTCCGAATTGAGAAAACGTTGGAGAATGAACGTCTGGTACCTGTCTTGTACATACCAACTTCCTTTCAATAACTAAGATTATCATGCTACTTTGCTGATGTTTTATGCCACTTTACTAAAACTGTCTTCTTCCATACTGTGAATTTATGCTAATTATAAAATCTCTGCCTCTGCATCAACAAATAGCCCATGTTGTCAAGCACGTTGACTCCATCTTCAACTGTATGTTCTGGTGGAATGTAGTGTTTTAGTGTATTACCGAGTTTTGATTTTCCGTTTCGCATATATTACTATTTTCACTGTTATCTGATGTTAAGTTATCGACATTGACCTTGAACATATTTTCTGTCAGTATCATTGGAAACGATAATGTGATTATAAAGACGCTTACTTTTTTTTCATCATTCTAAGACTCTATCTTGTAATTCATCATGAATTGTGCTGATTTGACCTGAGAATGATCATCTACAAAGAGATGAAACGTGTGGTGCTGGAAAAGCACAGCAGAACAGGCAGCATTCTAGGATCAGGAGAATCAAAAATTTGGACAGAAGCTCTTTATCAGGAAGCAGGAATGTGGGCAGGAGTGAGGGCAATGCGAAACAGAGAAAAATAGAAGGGAATAGTGGGAAATGACACTAAAGTGGAATTGTTAGACTCCCTCCCCAGGGATCCAGTGGCGAAAGTCAGGCCTGCAGAAGATGGAGATGAGAGTCAAAAATTGTGGTGCTGGAAAAGCACAGCCGGTCAGGCAAAATCCGAGGAGCAGGACAGTCGATGCCTCGATCATGGGCTCTTCAACAAGAAAGAGGGGAGCCCAAGGGGGCTGAGAGACAAATAGAGATGTTGGGGCTGGGGTGAATGTAGCTGGGAATGCAATAAGTAGATGAGGGTGAGGGATGATAGCGATAGTTCGGAGTGGAGCGCAGAACGGATAAGTGAGAAGGAAGATGGACAGGTAGGACAGTTCAAGAGGGTGGTGTCGAACTGGTGGGTTTGATCTTTGACGAGGTGGGGCAAGGGAGATGAGGAAACTGGTGAAATCGACGTTGATGCCGTGTAGTTAGAATGTGCCAAGGCGGAAGATGAAGTTTCTTCCCCTTGGCATCGAGTGGCTAAGAATTGGTGGTGGAGAAGGCCCAAGAATTTCAAGTCTTTGATGTTGGAGGGAGATTGAAGCAATTGGCCACAGGGTGGTGGAGTTGTTTGGTTCGTGTCCCAGAGGTCTTCTCTGAAGCATTCTGGGAGTTGATGTCCTGCCTCCCCAACGTAGGAGAAACCACATCTAAAGCAACAGACACAGATGAGGTGTTTGGTCGTGCAGGATATCAAACGAACAGGAACTACTTCCCACAAGGGACTCCTTATCTTCACAGCAACTATTGTTGATATCAGTTCGAGATGAATACTTTCAATTACCCCTAAAGCTCAGCTACTTTAAGCGCAAAACTTAAATGATCACCAAATATGACCTGCATGATTACAACTTTGCTTTTGCACCAGATTGCCTTTCCCCCCACGATATTTTCAAACATGCATTTAAAATAAACCTTGAAATATATACAGGCGTGTTGACATTGCTTCAATGCATTAATACAATATTGATTCAGTAACTTTGCTCAACTGAATTAAAGCAAGAATTCCCTTTGATGTGTTATTACCACCGAATTCTGGAAGGTGTCTGAAGAGTTAGTAACTTCAAACCCTGCCAGGACTGATTATGGTATTTTCACGAGTGTCATGTAAGAAAGTGAAATGCTGTCCTTGCTCAATATGGCCGACATGTGACTCCAGAACAAGGAAATTGTCTTGCCTCTTCACTGCCCTTTGTAAATGATTCTTTTTAATAAAAAAGCTTTTTTTCTTAAAATACAAAAATGAGACAAGTATTTGATTTTGTAGACATACTGTTGAGTTTTCATCCTTCTATTTACTTGTTTGCTTCTTGTCATAACTTTTCCCTTTTTAGTACTGTTATTGAAGAGTTTGGATTTCTATTTCAACAATCGCAGGTGTGATGCTCGGTGGTAAAGGAGGTGCAGAAACAAGTGAATCAAGGATTACAGTATCACTCAGGAGCTGCATCCCTCTGCTTGGGGGCACATGAAATGCATGTGATTGAATCTCATAACTAGTCTCAATGTCAACTAGCCCTGTATATTCTTCCCTCAGGTTCAGACTCTTCATTTAAATATTCTTTATCGGCTTTGCCTCTCTCTGACCTAACCTCCAAGGAGAAATAAAAATTACTTGAAATTTGGACATGCACGTTATTTTTAATCAAAAATGATTTGGAGTAAACATTGGTAGTTGCCTGGTCCTGAAATTCTGCTCCCTAATTCTACATTCACTTCCAAGACTTAATATCCTCGAAACATTTAAATCAGCAAGTAGGTTCAGATTACCTTTTTTTAAAATATGATCAGCTTTCATGTTTCAAATTCCAATTACTATAATCTGACTATGTAATTTATTATTCCATATTCACTTGAAAATACAGTCATTTTGCTGATAGACTAATTTTGTCATGCAAAGTATAAACTATTAGTGATGAGCCAGCCTGGGTTAGGATAGTTAGTGCAGGGTTTTTCTTCAGTTGACAGATAGGGATCACGTTTTAGCAAAATCAATTTATTTCATGAGACATCAAATTCAGAATGAAGTGTTCAGTAGGACATTTTGTGGTCAGAGTCCAGCGTTTGGAAGTTTCATTTCGAATCACTGTCAAGGAACTTGGGACAGGAATAATTATTCAGAAGTATTATTATCAAGGCTCCACTTCGGCGAAGAGAGATCACTTCCATTGGTGAGGCTACAGCCTAGATGCAAACAGCACAGTTTAGGGCATGATTGGTTGGTATTTGCTTTCAATTTGATCATGAGGAATTAATTTGTTGAGGGAGAAGCCACTTTAATAGGCAAACATATTTTGAGACGAGGAGGGCCATTTTAAGTCTAGATTCGAGTAGTCCTGGAAAAGCACAGCAGGTCAGGCAACATCTGGGCTCTGGGTGCCAGCATCTGCAGTCCTCACTTTTCCCTGGGCCACTTTGAGTGTCATTGGATTGTTTTAGGCTTGACAACATTTTGCTATTGAGTGTTGCATTTAACTTGTGAGACATATTGCTGATTGACCGTGAGTTAATTAGTTGTAATTCATCACGTTGGGAAAGCAACGTTCTGTTTAAATCATGACAGATCAGTTTTGGTTGAGATTCAGTTTTGGAGTGAAAGTCCAGTTCGTGCTTAGATAGCCATTTTCTCCCTGACCAGAAATGAAGTTATTTTGCAGATTTCCCGAGTGCAGTAGTCAAACGATGGTGTCTCCCAGGGCATAATGTGGGCGATCTGTCAATTAATTGAGCTTATTCTCGTTGTGCCGCATCTCAAGCATACACTATTACCATAACTAACTCAGATTGAAATGTAAAGAATTGTTCTCCTTTTCCAACGTTATAATATCACAGAATAATTCGCGAGATTGGAAAAAAAACTTGACTTCACAATATTATGTAAGTGTTCTAGAACACTGTCATCATTCCAAGTTACGCCAAGCTCTCTAACTTTGTTAAGCTCCTCAAATAATGACACCATTAGTCTAGGTCTACGATTGTTTGGTTTTTATGCTTCCCTATTTATGTAAATACCACAAATTCTGTAGGTTCAGCCCAACCTCTGAAGCTCATCCAAACCCTCCTGCTGTCTCGAGTTCTGTAACCGGCTTAAATCCCGACTCATCTAGTAGCCTGTATATCCTAGTTGATCACGACACACTTCACAATATGTGAGATCTCCTGCAGGTTTCCAGCAATTCCTACTCTTAATATTCCTTTGCCTGCAACACTTGCCTACTTCTGGAACCAACACCAACTTCAAATTGAGACCATATCATTAATTATCTACCTCTTACACAAATTCAGTTCCAATAGCCTTTGCAAACATGTATTTTTTTAACCTTTTCCAGTTTTTGGACCTTTTCAGATTTTGTAAGATTTTCCAGAACTACAAACTTCTACACTCAGTTATCTTGTCCAATAAAGTTGCATTTGCCTCCTTGTCTTTGTGAAAGCCACTGACAACTGTACCCTTTCTGATCTATATCACCACTCCCTCTTTGATGTCCTATAACAAGAAAATTTATAACATTTTTTACACTCAGCCCATTCCTGCTACTCACTGAGCATCAGTATTTTCATCAATGTCTGCAAATTTCCTTATACATGCAATATTGTCGATTTTTTGAACATCATTTGCCACTGTAATGAAAGTTCTCATGAATTCATCACTGACTACTTACGCAGAGTTGTAGGATACAGTTCGGTAAATGGCATTGAATATTGTGAATAATTCTGAAATACTAGTTTAAAATAACTTGGATTTCATATGTTGTTAATGGTATAGTAAGAACTCAGTTAAGTCATGAAAGTCGTTTGGTGAAAATGTGGTTCTTACTTATTCTGATTGATATATGCCTTCAGTATGTAGCAATGAGTTTGAGTCCTAATTCTCCCTTGTTTTGCATTTGTTTTGGCCGGCAAGTCTCTTGACTGTATGAAAGCATTGCAAATTCTTGAATAACACTCTTAAGACTGTAAACGATCACCTTAAACTTAAATGAAATTTGAAAGCAGCCAACAAATGTTGCTGTCAGGAGAAGAAAGGTCATCACCCAGTATATGTAGGAAGCTATGAATTAGACACAGAAGAGCTACTGGTTCTCCATTCAGCCCGGTTCTATGAGAGAAGGAGAGAGAGAAAAGAGAGAAGAAAGAGAGCGAGGAAGGGAGAGAGAGAAAGAGAAACAACTTGGTGTTTTATGAAAATGTTCGACTCATTAATATTAATCCAAAATGTCCCAGTAATTAAAGTAAAGAATAATATTCCCGAATGTGTAATGTCTCCCCTTTCTAATCAGTTAATTTAATCATTATGGATTTGTTGCGGCACTCTGTACTAAATCACATAAAAACTTCGCCACATCTCACCAGGGTCATTTTCATTTCCATCAGTTTCCAGATGACAATGCATTGATGGATTTTGTTTCTGCAACATCATTTTCATGAACAGAAATACTGGGACTCCCCAGTGGACTGCTGTAAGTTGGTTGGCGTATTTATTAATTAAGACAGTGAAGAGAAAATTAACTGATTTTCTTATGCTTACCATTTGTCGACAAGCATATTTAATTCTATTAATCTGACACCTTCGTTGTTCACTGACTCAGTGGTCAGTAAAACACGTGTGACTGTCATAACATTGAGTAACGTATTTAAAGCCTAGAAGAATAATGAGGTTAAAGTTTTATCAAACTATTCAAATACCAAACAAACGCAAAGTAATTGTTGGGATGACCATGACAGAGATAGGGAGCATTCTTATTTATCTCAGCAGGGTTTAAAGTAAAGTGGGAAGGAACGCACTTTAAATAAAGCAGAATGCATGTTGCTGCCAGGAATACGTTATTTTCTTTCCAGCACAGTAAGTTGTTTTCATAACAAATAGGCACAAATCAAAGAAAAGAAAAATAAGTGACTTTGACCCAAGCAGAACACTCTGCAGTCACATAAAACACAACAAATATATACTTCACAGTGGGATGAGCTCATGGAGCGAATAGGGAATTAATAAGAACTGAGTTCTTACTCCAGTAATAGCTTTCAGCTGAATTGAATTGCATTAGTCATCAGATATCGAGTGGTTCAGACTGAGAGACCTCATTTTCCATGTGTCAGCATCTCTATTGCAACTAAATTAACTGTAAGACAAAACAGATGGAAAAGGCTGGAAATTAGTGACAAATTATTTCCGATGTGTTGATGCATTGAATCGGTCGTAAGTTATTACAACTAAAAGTAAAATAACACATCACCAACTCAAACCTAATGTGAGCATGCTTAATTTTCCTGATTACTAACACGGGGCTCGGGTTTTAATAGAAAGTCTGCTGAAAGATTTTGAGTAATTTGAGATGTTTTTTTTCTGCCATTTGATGAATCGGTTCAGAGAAAGAGAGAGACTGACAGAGAGAAAATCAGAGAGTCGAAATGAACCGAGTTTGCAGAGGTTACATTAAACTTGTAAGAAAACATTAATCGCATTTTAATTCACACACTTCTTAAGTTGCTGAAAAAACAAATTGGAAATGAATTGATGTAGAGTAAATGATAAAGCTGGAAATCCACCTTAAAGATACATCAGATCTTAGAATTTAGAAATATCTGAAAACGAGCAAATGTTTGAGGTAAATTATGCTGTCCAATATTATTTAGCAAAACAAATAAGATTGGTGTGAATATACAAAATAGGCACTGCAACATTTTGAATGAGATTTATAACATCAAAATTAAGAATGGTTTGGTACCCAAAGAAGGGATTGTGCCTGAAACATCGATTCTTCTGCTCCTCAGATGCGGACTGACCTGTTACATTCTCGACTCTAGGTCTAAAAAGTACCAACATTAAAAATGGCACAGAATACCTGTTTTGAGGTAATAATCATAACTAATTTTTAATGAGTTAATTCAAATTGTCTTCTCCACAGTTCTGGAGAACAGCTTACACATTTACACCTTGAGATTTTGCTCACATTGTTTATTTTGCAAATATGAAAAAGAGCAGAACATCTTGTTCTTAATCCTTCGACCTGTTGCGAAGTTTCTTATGTACTGTATCTTTAAGGGAGCTTAAACTTCTGGCTAGCACAAAGTGTTCTGAACAAGTTTGCTATGAGACAAAAACAAATGCAAATTCGCCTAATCTGTTTAAATTATGTCCCAAGATATCAAACTTCAATCAAGTTTGAATTTACTGTTTTGATAATATTTAAAGTAATGACATGATTCGATGTTTTGGGGTACATATATCAAATATTTTGAACAGTTGGCCAGAAGGGAGAACTACCAAGCTACCGGAAAGTAGAGACTGCTAGCAGAACAGCTCTCTGAGAGGCTGTCTATAATATTGTGCAACAGAAAATCGAGGTCGACCTAGAGAGATAATCTGCAAAGGAAAATCTACAGAGGAAACTCTGCAAAACTGACTGGTTTTTAAAAGTGATCATATATTTTTCTGGTAAATCATAATTGGGATTTTTAATCAGACTCGTAATGTAGATGGTGAGGTCCAAGAGGTTTAAGACAAAGAAGTTGTAAATGATTAGTTAGCATTATATATTATACTTAAAGAATAAATTTGTTTATTTTTGCTTTAAATAGAGACATTTGGGAGATCTCTTTATGTCTCTAATTTTAACAGATTACAGTACAGGGTGAATCATTTCTGTGTTGCTGGTTTAATTTAGCAAAGGGGTTTACCAAGTGTTGTAAAACACCAGCTTCTTCATGTTTCTTCCTTCGTATGATCTAATGATCACTCTCTCTTTCTCTCTTTCTCTCTTTCACTCTCCCTCTCTCTCTCCCTCTCACACACACATGCACACACAGACAGATAGACACATGCATGCACGCACAGACACACACAAAAATAAACAAGTTTTGGAAACAGATTGATAGAAAACGCGGACAAATTTTTACATATTGAAAATAGTCAATAGTAAATTTACTGTTGATATTGGAATTCCTTTATAATCAGTGGTGCACGGCGTTACTAATCAAATTGGAATTCGTTCATATGTATCAGTTACACGCACCAATATATAAATGGATAGTGTGAAATAGGTTATGGCAGAAGGGAAGAAGTGAAAGGACACTTCTAACAATCTGTTCCCAGGTTCTGTTGTACAGATGGTCGTTACTGCTCGAAGTCTACTGCATGTAAAGTAAACTGGATTTTCTTTTTTCAGCTTTGTAGTTTTCTTTGACTGCATGGAACCGAGATACAAATCTAGAGAGGGGTTAAATTGAACACTTCTCTCTCTGAACTTGTTCTTAGTTTATAGCTGTCTTGTTATCTGTGAACAAAGGACACTACTATTGTGGCAAGTAAAAGGTTTCTGACATTGATAACTGGCTAGAAGATGAATAAACGACTCCTTATTAGCAAAAGTTCAGTCCGTACACACCTTCGTATCTAAATGATCTGCAAATCAGATTTCAATTATTTCTTGTCCAAACATAAAGAGGTTTAGTGTTATTAAAGCTGGAAGTGCAACTAATGTTCGGGGTACTCTAGGTTTGATCATGCCGTAGCACTCAGTGGAATTTGAATTCAATTTTAAAAATTCTGAAGTTGAGTACCTATTGATGATCATGAAAGCATTTCTAGTTTTGGAAACACTGATGTAGCTCACAACTGTCACTCAGGAAAGGAAATTTGTCAACCTTACCTAGTCTAGCCTACATGTGACTCCAGACCGACCAGCAATGTGATTGTCTCTTAAGTGCCTCCTGAACAAGGTTGGGCAGACAATGTTGACAGAGAGACCTGGTTTGCTCTGTAGAACTTCATGCCTTCTCCTTAAAGCATCATGTGCACCATTAGCTAGGAATGCATATGGCACATGATCTGAGAAGGATTTTGCCGCAAAACTCCCATGCTATATCTCTCTAATTAACCCATATTTGTTGAAGTGGCTATGAATTCAATTCCAATTTGTTATTTATAGACATTTGTTCCCCCTCCTCCACCCCCATTGAATAGTTCAGGTTCTTCATTGCACTCTCCCTCCAGACTGGTTGTGCCTACATTGCTCAATGAGTACACAGATGGGCATAGTATATTGGTCAACAAGGTCTGCGGGAAACTTAAGAATGCCAGCAGTAGTCACGACCCCAGAGCCAAAATGATGGCATGCCGAAGGATATGAATTCTACCACTGTTTAGATTTGGGATTTGCGACATGATATGGTCAACATATGAGCTTTTAAACAAATAGGTTCAAATGCATTTATAAGGGTGCATGTCTGTGTAGTTACCATATTTTAAAAGAGAATTGGTGATCATGCTGCAGCCTCAGAGTTTCTGCACAACACATATGTATGTTGTGATACCTGACAATTTCAAAGAATGTCGTAGACTCTTGCACTATACTAGTTGGTCAATTTATTAAATGAAGGCAGCTGACAAAAAAATACTTGATATAATTGCTCCTCTTTTGATAGGTCAAGTGCCGTGGAATGGAGAGTGGCTAATAGAAATGATGTGGAAACGTTTGGGCTGGAAATTCATCAGTCCAGAAAGAGATTGCAACGAATTGTAGGAGGAGATGATCAAACATGTAAAGTAGACAAATAATTGTCAATTGGTTTTCGATAGAACTGTATGTTAGTGGTCTCAGTTGGTGAGGAAGAACATGCAATTTTCAAATTACTTGCCAGATGCATACAGAGCAAAATATGATGAAAAATATATCTCAGATTGAAATTTTCCGATACACTTTAAGATTCAGATGTCTTAATATCGACTCTGGAACTCTACTACAAATTGTCATCTCGTCTGGAAAATATCTGAGCAGCATTCTTCTGTGTTTGCTGTAACATGACATTTTATTTTTGCTGTTTGTCTTGCTACTATCCACGTTGTTCCATAAGCTATAGCTTTGTGGATACGTTTGTTCTATGGAACTGCATCAATATATTTGCAAGATTCAATGTGCAAAATTAACCATTCACTTGACCTGATGAAAGAACAGATTTCCAAAAGCTTCTCATTGCAAATAAGCTTGTGTAGGTGATAGTCGAGTGGTGTCATCGCTGTTAATCCAGAGGTGTAGAATCTGGGCACCTTGGTTCGAATCTTTCCATGGCAAAATGTGGACGCTGAATTCCATGCTAACTAGAATTAAGAATCTAGTAATGACCACAAATCAATTGGAGAAACCCATCTGATTAATTAACGTCTTTATGGAAGGAAATTGCTATCCTTACCCGGATTGGCCGAGATGGGGTTTATACTTTACTGCCCTCTAGGCAATTATGGCTGTAAATTAAATGCTGGCCTTGCCAGCAACGCTCTCAAAGAATTAAAAATTAAGAATATTCCCTTCTTAAAGGACTCCTAATTTTAACAATCTTATACAATTGATTTGCTTACAGAAGACTTCTGATTTTTTTTATTTGTTAATTGCCGTTGTTTTTACTTCGTATTTCCTCTTCGCTTCAATTACCGGAATTTTTAAGTATCTCTCAATACGTTTCATGTTTTTTTTTGTTCTCAGTCATATGTTCTACCTCGTGTATAACACACACACATATTTCCTCTTTATAATAAAAAAAGTCATATTTTTACAGTCCAGCGAACAATGGTATATGTGCCCGAGCTTTACCATTTGTACTTCATTTTCCATATTCTAACTGTTCGAGTTGTACTGCTAAAGTCTACCTTAATCTATAATGACTAAGAATGATCGTATCTTATGAATAAACGCATTTTAGCTGCAGGTAAACGATTATAATATGTCGATTCTACTGTTTAGAATTTCAATAACTTTGTGAAATCACAGTACACACGCATGCAGGTAGGCAGAGAAATAAAATTATTGATGAAATCAATGGACGTCTTGCATACAGGCTCCACTGACGTGATTGTTTTGCTTGTCAGCGTTTGCTGTGTGGAGAGTTATCTTCTCCGGGTGTTATTCCCTTCCTTGCAGGCGGCATTGTGAGATTAATTCATAAACTTAGAGCCTATCCTTCTTATTGATTTAAAGCCACAGCTCACTGCAACTGATTAAGAGAGAAAAAAATCTGAATTTCTTCAGGCTTTAACATTATTTTCGTCACAATGAGAAGCACGCAATCCCATTGTTAAGGTCTGAAGGATTGTCCCAATTTTGGTCATTCGCAAAAATTGTTCAACTTCCTTGGGTAAAGTCACAAAGCAGAAGGACGTTGTTGTCAATAAGTGTTGAATACAAAACAGATACATCAGTTATAGGTTACTGGCTGAATCTCATTTTGTACATACCCCTTCGATCAGTTTCCAATTAAACCTTCCCCACTGGTTGAAGAGACAACGGTGTAAATAACGTACACAAAATGGTGGTAGCTTGTTTTAAAACACAGGATACTTTA